>NC_081183.1:156342135-157014635 GCF_029867415.1 Vicia villosa
AAATCAATCTCTCTTTCTATTGTTCGTGATCCCAACCTGTTCTCAAATTCAGGTACGTTCCCCTTCTCTATCGATCCTATTGTAACATCAATGCAGTTTTTCGTTTCATGTCAAATATAGTTTATTTACCTTTATTTAAAACTGTATTTTCAGATCATTACTTTTATTTCTTTTTTGCTCAATTTCATCTTCGGAGTTTAACACTCTTTCTATGTTTTTTTTTTTCCTGTAGGAACAAATAGGATAAAGTTTAATGATCGTTGTTACATGTAAGAATTTCTCATAAAGTTCTTAGCCCGCACATTTGCAAGGTAAACTACTATAGTTTTCATATTCATCATAATTACTTTTTCTTTGTTTCCCTGTTGCTTCTGTTGAGAATCTTGAGTTTATAAAGTTCTTAGCCCTAAGAAATTGATAGCTTAGATCAAAATCACCCATACTTTTATCCATACATTACAACTCTCTATCTATGCGTCTTTTTTTTTATTCTTATTGATGATTAGTTAGGGCTGCAATTATCGGTATGTTTTGATTTGTGTATTGCAATTATGAATCCTCCTAATTGCATATTTTTTTTTTTTGCGATTGTCTTCAGTTTCTATATTGCCGGTGCAGCCTTGGCCACAATTTGTAGCATACTCTCTCCGGCCTGAATTATAAGCAAATATTCTTTTTTTTAAGGTTCATTGAGTAATGAATGTATCTGGTCTACATAAAAGACCAAATACATTCATTATTCAATAAACCTAAAAAGAGAATATTTGCTTATAATAATGGCGAGAGGGAGGAGGTCTTAAGTCCTGTTGGATTGTTTTACCTAAATGTAGAGTTCTTTCAGTCCCATGTACCATTCCTTCCATATATGTCAAAGTGCTAAGATTTGTTGATATTGACATATGCTTTAGAAAAGATTTGCACATGTACTTTTTGATGTAGCATCTCACAAATAATATATACATGAAGCCCAATATGATTCATTTTATTAAAGCTGATGATGTGTTGCAGAAACTCCTCTAGGATTTATGATAGACTAAGAATGAAATTCGTCAATCTATTTTGTAGTTTTCCTATTACATCCGCATTTGGCTATTGGACATTTTACTCTACTTTATTCTCCTTTGTTGTAATTTATCTGAATGTTTATTTCCTGAACAATGTCAGTGATGAACAATACTCTGTCTTTGAGTCGGGAAGATGCATGGATTCTCCACTGTTGATGGCTTTGTGGAGATAAGCGAGTGCTCAGCGGAGATGATTAAATACGTCGCCAATGAACCATCTGCTGGTCTTTTCTTCATCCAACAGCATACTCAAAATGCAGTTCCCAATGTCATTAAGCTTAAGGACAAGGTTGTTGAGAAGTCTCATGAAACGCGTTTGCACACAGAAGATTTGGAGGACTCTGTCACAACGGTGAAATCAATGAAAGAGTGTGGATTCCCAATAATTGATGAGATGATCGGAGACATTAAAAAAACTCTGGCTACTGTGACATCAAAGCAACCAAAAAAAGTGATACCAAGTCTGCCACCGTCAAATTTTCAGACAGAAAGAACTAGTTTTTGGGGTAATTCCGCAGTGGATCCTCCAGAGGGAAGTCAAAAAAGGGGCAACTATTTTTCTAGTGTTTTTAAGTTTTCAAAGCAGAAGGAAATCATTCTCAAGGGGCCACAACTTGATTCTACAGGATCAATAGATCCCAAACCTGAGGAGACAGAGCTGTACCCTAATGTGTCTTTGTCTGTTACATATACAAGCAGTTGTACATCTTCAGACAAGTTGTCAATGCCAAGAGAGGTTGAAGGTGAAACTCTGCTGCAACAGAGTGATATTGGGATTAAGTTATTGGA
This sequence comes from Vicia villosa, assembly GCF_029867415.1. Classification (NCBI taxonomy): domain Eukaryota; kingdom Viridiplantae; phylum Streptophyta; class Magnoliopsida; order Fabales; family Fabaceae; genus Vicia; species Vicia villosa. The sequence goes on from NC_081183.1 coordinate 156,343,989, forward strand.
GGTAACAGAAAAATATGATGACTTCAAAGCTAGTAAACAAGCTAAGCTGGAGGAGTGGCTGGAAGGAACTAATAACCATGATTGTTGCACAAGTGATGAAAATAGGCCTTAGCCGGGCAGTTACTTGCTTGGATAACATAAAGATTCAGTATGTATATAATGCTTTGTAGTGTCTATTGTCTATTACTAACAATTATAAAAAAAAAAATAGTTATGTTGTTAAATCAAATGTATTTAAAACAATTATGATACCATGTGGGATTAATGCACAGGATCCATCATTTCTTACTGTTTAGAAACATGAGACATTGATTATTGATCATTAAGGCCAAAATGAATCATATTGACTTTTATGTTTTGAGTTAATAATGGTTAAGAACTGTGGTTGGTCTAACTCAACCATATTTTTTTAATATGGTATTAGAGCATGGTTGGTTCGGTGGAAGAGCGGAAGAGGATTCTGATGTGAATTAAAGCTAGTGATGTGGGTTACTCACATTTGTGGAAGAGATTGTTAGGTTTTAAATGTGATGTCTTTGATATCGCAATACAATTTAATTGTGTTACAGTGATAATTGAACAAGAAGGAAAGAAATTTTAAAAGGATTTAAGGAAATGTAACATGGTGTATTGAATGAGAGTTAAAGAAACTCATCATAAAAAAAATCACAATCCAGAAATTAATATCCCTTATGTAATTTGTTGTCTCAAAGACATCGATAATTTTCACATATCATTTACCATTTTAAATATACAAGCCATTGTTGATCGATTAGGGTACGTTCGAAAAAATAACTTTCAAACGAGTTAAAAAGAACATTTTTGAATTTTTATAAGATTTGGAAAAAAACATAAGATGTAATGAGCAATCCTAAAATTAAGTGATACTTTTATTTTACAAATTACACCCGAAATATATCCATTTAACATGGATCTTACGATGAACAGACAAATCTTTGAACATCATGGAGTATTGACTTTAGGTGTGATGTGGTGAAGCGCACCCAAAGTCCAAAATCCAAACTCTTTTTCAACATTTGTTTTGTTGTATTTCAAAATTTGTTATGTATTTTGAAATCGTCCGGATTTTAAATCATAAATATTGCGAGTATTTTTGGAATTTCTAGACTTGTGCGTCCGCATGGGTAAATTAATTTGATACGGTCTAAAATTTATAAATGAACTATAATCATATAAATTAAACTGTATTAAATAGCTATAAAAGAAAAAAAAGAACCAATAAGATAGATGGAGAAAGAAAACAAAAAACAAAAAAATTGACATTTACAAATAATAATTTTTTTCTCAAACAAATAAAATTGTTGTTTAAAATAAAATAGGTGTTTGTGATGACCCTGAGATTCAAATATTATATTATGGTAATAGGAATTTGGAATATAGCCCCATGCCATGGAGCTGTGTAGTCAATACCATATACTTCGCATAGAGAGAGGAAGAAAACCATAGGTAAGTCATTAAAAAACAAAACTACAAATAAAATCATCTAACAGAAACTCAATAGCAATATACACACTTATTTTGTTTTGGTTCTTCCTAGTGAACTCACTCTTATGGATGTTGTCATAATGAATATAGTTTTCAATACACTAGTAAAATAGAGACAATGATATTAATTCTTAAGTAACACAGTATTCAGATCATTAGGTTACAGCTTGTTATTTCATGTCTTCATAAACCATACAGTAAGCACAACAAAAAGGAACTTGTACAAACTATACTTTATTTTCTCTTGCTGCTTCCCTAAAAGGCTGCAGCGAACAAAATAAAAGTACAGTGGCCAGTCCCAATCTGCAGGACACTTGAGCACGCTGAAACCTATCAGTGCCGTCAGGAATGATTGAGTTCGACTCTTGAAATCCAACTATTCGAGGCATATCAGGACGGTTATTTAGACCTGGGCAATGTCAACATAGTAACTGTTGATTATTTGCTAGTCTGGTGCATCAAAGTGTGTACCGCCCACACCAAATGTATTTGCAAGCCCGAGCCATCTTCTATACAGCTTCTATATGTTGAACAAAAGCACAGAGATGATCCAGTGAAATTCCCAAAGATCATACATACCACCACCAAAGAAAGCTAACTCAAGCTTGATGTATAAACTTTGATAAACAGCTGATGCCTGGTTGTCAAAGGATGTATGCCTGCTTATAATGCAAGGGCTTACTCGAATATTGCCATGAAGATCTTTGCATTTAGTAGTATGATGATAATCTATTTATTTACAAAATCTTATTTACAACAACAATCAAATGTATTTCTTATAAATAGCATTCATGAAAAAAATGTAGAGGTATTCCAGATATTCTACTGAGGATACAAAGAATGACACCTTCCGATCCGACTGAAGCTTCCGAGAGAACAAGTTGAATGCTTCTTAGTGTTACTACAATTTAATATGAACAATTAGTCGTTCTAGAAAGTAAAATCATACAACTGAAATCCAAGAAAAAAGCTATCAGAATTATGATTCACTAAGTATGTCTCACCTCCTAGATGAAGAAACGTCGTCATTTATGGATTTGAATTTGACAAGTCATTTTGATTGTTCCCTAGAAATAGTTTGGAAGTTAGTATTTCAGGAAGACTAACTAGATAGCTACCAAAAGCAAGCTACAATAAAATATTAACACATGCTCAATTCAAAGTTGAAGTTTTTTGTTCATGTTTGATAAAGATACCAAGTATACCGTCAACAACAACAACAACCAAGCCTTATCTCACCAAATGGGGTCGGCTACATAGATCAAACTTCGTCATAATGTTCTAAAAAACCATAACTATGCTTCTACCCAACTCATTAATCTCGAAAAAAATTTAATAGTTTCTCTTATAGTTTTTCTAGGTTTTCCTCTACCTCTAGCGGTTTGACTACCCTCCATCTGATTTATTCTCCTTACTACATAATCCACCGGGTCTTCTCCCCACATGCCCAAACCACCTAAGCCTAGTTTCCACGGTCAATCATTTGAATTGGAAAAAAGAATCAATTAATGTAATTGCATATAGAAGTTGGGGGTAACTACGGAACGTATAGTTATCCTCAAAAACATGCTAATTCATCCACATATCTTCCCTTGAAACTTAAAATTGACCATGATACCTACTACACATGCTTCCAGCAAGCTATTACTAACTCAAAAGAAAACAATCCCGTCTGCAGAGAAGGAGCGGGTGAGAAACACAATTGCACATCTAACCTTCTCAATTCTCATGTGTAGCCTAATTTTTAATGATATATGAAACCAGAAAGGTATGTAGTAAAGGGGAAGCATCAATCCCGTCTGCAGAGAAGGAGCGGGTGAGAAACACAATTGCACATCTAACCTTCTCAATTCTCATGTGTAGCCTAATTTTTAATGATATACGAAACCAGAAAGGTATGTAGTAAAGGGCAAGCATATATTCTGCTTGATGACAGAAAAACTTTATCGTGCAAATAGAGAAGGTCTTCCAATATTTGATCAAAACATATGCTAAAAATATCTCATAAAAGGCAACAAAATAATAACCAAATGTCTTAGTTAACAATCAGGTTAGAGTTCTGGCCATGTATAAATCCACTGAAATATACAAAATAAAATATGTACACTGAGATATACAAAATAAAATATGTACAACTACAACCGCTTCCAAAAACAGCACGTACTTCCCATCTTAAACGTGAAAAGCTAATAATCCAAATTCTAAATATTATATGGAAGCTGTTGCCAATAGAAAAACTGAAGAATTTAAGAAATTGTAATACAATTAACACAAGTCTAGAAAGTGTTCATTTGAAAGGAGTATCAAACTATTTTTCTTTTATAGAACAATTACCTGGAACAAGCACATCGGGAAGCACTTGATCTATTATGCGGTTCTCTTCTGATACTTTAGAGGCACTCCCTACATTCATGCTTGTACGGGGTATGGATCCATTGCTTTTCTTCACCACCTTTGCCTTTCTGAGTAAATCAATATGATTAAGCTACGATTTCATATCAAATCAAGCAGCTTATGATTTGAGAAGCCGGATATTATAACTGAATATCAAGAAATTATGCTCACACCTGATTATCTTTCGCTTCATAATGCCTGCTTTTAGTTTTGACACCCCTAACCCTTAAATAGACCATGTAAAATGTTATTAAGCTGTTGTATCTATGCATAAACTGAGGACAAAGAATAAAATGAAAGATAAATCACTTACCTGGTTTAAGAGACATAGAAGTTGAAACAGGTTTACGATTGCCCCTTTCGGCTTTAATAGAAGCAATGAGAGAATCAGCATTCAGCCCCAATCCTTTTCTTCCCACCAGCTTCACTCCTAGCTTTTCGCAAAGGTGATTCAATCTCATTTCATCACCTCCTCTTACTTCTCTTAGGTCAAGAGCCTGTTGTCTTGACAGCAAAGTGTAAACATGAAGCTGCTGCTGCTGATTAAAATGTGACTGAAGCTGCTGAAAAAGTAATTTGTTTGAGTGTTGTTGTTGGTCTTGTTTGGCAACTTCGTGATACTTCTTTTTAGGTTCGCCAAATGTTACCCTCAAGATTGCAGGTGATTTTGGGTCTGCATTCTTCTGAGCAAAAATGATAGAAAAACTCCCAAATTCTATATCAGGCTCTCTAAATAAATCTGCGAGAAGGGAAGCACAAGTATGAGCATTTGAAGGAGCCTTTTCAACCTTCACATTCATTGATCGATTATTAGCATGGTGTGCCATATTTGCTGCTTCTCGTAGACCACTTAGAAAAGCCCCATGCATAGTAGCAGGATAGCGCCTATTGGTTGCTTCCCCAGCAAAGAAAAGTCTACCATCTCCCACACTTTCAGCTAAAATATCATAATCGTCACCTGAAGCTCCGACTGCAACATTAGAGTAAGAACCAAAGCAGAAGGGATCACTACCCCATCTAGTACAGACAGTTTGGATAGGTTCAGGAACATTGATTCCTTTTGGTTCATAGATACCTGCAAACCGATAAAGCATTTTCTTCACACATATTTCTTATATAAAATAGTAATCAGATCTAAAACAATTATGACCAATTCTCTTTGACTGAAATTCAGAAGTAAAAACTTGCTCAGGATTTTAAAAAAGCTGAATAGAAGATATTAAGACATATATGGGATGGAATATTAAAAAACCTTGTACGATCACAGTATTGATAAAGAATCAGAAGTGAATATTGATGGTTTCATATAAACTAAAGTATCAAACAGTTTCAGCTTAACATAAAACCAACATTTCCAAAGATCCATGTGAAGAACCTATCAAAATGGTTGGCAATCTGAAACTGATTGTGATTTGTTTCTAGATTCATGAAAAATGCTAAGTCGTTCACTGAGTAAGCTTTTTCCTCAGTCAGCACTAAAAGAAGCATTTGTGGGAGATTCCATGCAAAAAAAGCAATATAATTTAATTTTAGCTCTACCTGTCTCGGTTTTTTTTTTTTTTTTTTTGGCTTAAGGTAATACACATATCTTAAGAAAATCACCAATTATACTCATTTCCAAAGTAATAGTCTTTTTATTACTAGAATGCCCTTGTTGTAGCAAGAGTTAGGTAGTAAAACTAATTGATATGAAGTAGGTTGAGATACCAACAAATAAGAGTTTTGTTGAAAAACAAAATCTTGATATTCTAATAATTTGAAACAAATATATTATCCAAGAGTAACCATCAAAATAAAATGGAGGAAGTATATATTATGAACAAAACTTATGGACCAAGATACGTGCAGGAATTTACAAAAACATCAACAACAAAAATTAAGGGACTTACAATTTCTTATCCAGTAAGTTGTAATTTATTTATACACATTTTGGGCACATTCTAATTAGAAGATTTATGATGGACTATGGAGCTAATGAAATATGATGGAAAAGAAATATCAATGCTGTAGTTTTAACTTAAAGGTTACCCTTCAGAATTTGAAGAACCTTTGTTACTGCATCTGTAGGAGGCATGCTCTCAAATTTATGTGCAGCTTCACCTGCCACTAAAGCAATCAATAGAGGACCACCAGCAACTGTGGCATAACTGTAAAACAAAAAAAATTCCCCACGACGACTTGGCTCATCAGAAAGATGCCCAAATGTGTCAAGATCCATCTCCCAGAACACATGAGGAAAGAGCATTGCCACCTTATTCAGTAGACCAAAACCCAATCTTTTGATTCCATCAAGTTTCCTTTGAGGCAACTCTGGTATAAATTTGATAGACCCCTTCTTCAACACACCCAGGGGGACAGTACACAACGCCATATCACCCTCAAATACCTGACTTCCTGCAATAACCTGCACTCCATCACTACCGTACCTAATTGTATGTACAGTTTTCTCATATAAAATTGGCACATTCTCAGCCAAGGCTTGAACCAGCTTTCCATTTCCTCCAGGCAAAAAACAATGATCTCCCCCCATATCATATGGATCATCTTGGTCCCAAAATGCAAGTGAAAGATGTGATAGTAAACCTGCATTTGCATATTCTAAATTTGCAAGATGCCAATTGAACAACTTCATCTCCTCATCATTCACAGCATCCTTATACACTTGCCTGAATGTTTCCAGTGCTGCACCAAGGGACACGTCAACAGAGACCTCCCCCATTGACTGCCTAAGCTTGCTTGCCTTGTCTAACAAACGATTAAAAGCAAATTCAACCTTCATGTCCATATCAGGGTTAACCGGCTTTCCGTCCACACTATAAAGGGGACACTTATCTCTCACCTTATGAAGCACATCCCCTAACTGTCTAGCCACAATCCCAAGAGGATTCCCTAAAGTACCTGTCAAAACACTCCCACCTAACTCAGCAGCCGCACCCACCCTACTCCCTACTTCCATTTTCTTAGTATAAACCCGCCCACCAGCCCGTTTCCTCCCTTCCAACACCGTAACTTTAAACCCAAACCGCATCAACTGCCTCGCAGCAGCCAAGCCAGCAAGACCGGCACCAATAATAATCACACCAGGCTTACTCGGTTCGGTAGGGGTTTTGTCCTTAATTGGGGAAGCAACACCAAAATTGATATAACCATGTGTTACAAGATAATTATAAGCAGAGTCCAAAAGTGTGTGATAATGTAGAGGTATATAATCAGTAAACATTTTCTTAGTAACCCAAATAGAAACATTGTCACGCCATTTAGCAATAATGTGGTTCCTAATGAGAGTGTAATTCACCTGTTCGATCCCTCCAATGACAGGGATAACTCCGGTTTCGATCTCCTCCTCGGAGAGCGAATCTGCTGGAAAACCGGCACTGAGTGCGATCATTGCCTCCGTTTTGGCTTCTTTGTTTATCATGATAATCTCATCGGAGAAGTCATACGATGGCGGTGGGTTTTTTATTGGAGAAAACGAAACCGGAGCTGCAACAGAGGAAGAAGAAGTGATGGCGTAAGAGGTAAGATCGTTGCTGTTAGCGTTGTTAGAAGAGGTATTGAGAGTGAGAGGAGAACGAAACAACGCTGGATTGCGTTGGGACCTGCCACGCCTTCTCTTTTTGGGGACGGATAAACCAAGGTAATGGGTGAGGTTAGGGTTTTGGTCCCAATTGGGGATTGAATCCGGTTGAATATTAGGGTTAGAGTCTTGTTGAGGTGGTGGTAACTGAGAAGGAGGAATGAGAGAGAATTGAGGTGGAGGAGGAGGAGGATCCATCACACTAGGTTAAGGGTTGTTTCGTGTAACGCCGGATAATTTAAGCTATCTTACGCGCCGCCCTCCACCACCACCACCGTCGCCACCGTTCAGTTTCACTGCCACACTGGAGTCGATGGTTACCTTCCCTGTGCAGTTTTTTTGTTGAATGTTGTTAGTGATTCTATTTTTATTTCTTTTACGAAACTATCCTTGATTGTTTTAAAAATCCGACCAGACCTCCCAGTCGAACCGGGAACCGGCCAAATAATCGGTTTCGTTCAATTGTTAAATTGGATATATCATTGAACCGGTGTGAACCGGTCAAAACGGGTGTAAACGGCTAAAATCGGAAAAATTGACGGTTTTTATGAACGGGTGGTTGAATTGAATTTAAAAAAAAAATATTTAAAAAATTAACACGACGTTATTTTAATTATTTTAATGAAAAATAAAAATAAAAGAAATAAAAATAAAAAACTTAAATAAAAAATAAAAATAAAGATGTTCCATATAGTTGATTTTGTTGCATATGATTTGGATATTGAAGAAGGAGGGGAGGGGAGGGGAAAGCTTCCGAAAACGAATTTTTAAAAAAATATAGAAAAATATTTGACATTTTTGAAAAAATGACTTTTGTTTAGAATGATAAAAGACTCATTATCATTACAAAATTTAGTAGATAATAAAATTAATTGGTTATAAATTATTTAATTATATATTATTTAAGTAAATTATGTTGCGAGTAAAGTTTATTTGCAGTTCTACTTTATAATTTTGTACTATTTTATTATGTGTGATATCTATGTTTAAAATTTGAATTTAAATTATGAACTTGTAAATTTATTTATGATATGATATTTTCAAAAAAAATAAGTGTTAGTTATATTTTATAAAGACTAAATCATCCGGTTTGACATCTTTTATACCTATATAATTTTGTTGTAACGATCGGTCTATTGAATCGGGTTATCGGTTTAATCCGATTTAGTCATGCAGTTCGACCAGTGATCCAGTGGTTCGACCAATAAACCAGTGACCCAATACCTTCACTGGTTTGATGTCTGGTCCGGTTTTTAAAACACTGCATCCAGGTGAGAAGACATGTATTTTTGCACGGACACTTGCACTGTAACATAAAATATTTTGCCCTATCAACCTATGAGAGATATGTATTCAATTAAAATTAATTTTTAATTTTAAAATATTGATATTACATGATATTATACGGATTTTGATTGGTTGTATGTGTAATATTGATTTATATTAGGGTTGGCAAAATGGGTCCGGCTTATTAGGCATGCCCATTTTGCCCACACTTTAATGCGGACTGCGCCAAGGATTTAGGGTCTCATCCTCTAATGTGATCGTTTCGTCCCATTTTTTTCGGGCTTTTGCGAGCATGTGAATTAACACAATTTTATACTTTTTTTAGGCCTAAAAGGTGAAGTGTCCGCGGGCATTTTCCGCCCCCGCCGTCACTTTTGTGCGGGGCGTAGTAAGATTTTAGACTCGCAACCTCAACTATACCTGTTTTGCCTCGCCCTTTTTTTTGCGAACTTTTGCGGGACGGATTTAAACAGGACAGACATGCTCGTTTGCTACCCCTAGTTTATGTAACACCCTTTTAAACCCCGCGGAAAATTAACATTAAAATCAGAGTAAAACATGAAGAAGGGTATTACAACTCCAACAAAATAAACAAATATTCATGTCATGCCATAAAGGAACGATAAACCAAAAATTATTCAGGTAGCATGTTAACACAGCGGAATATTCTTAACAACTGAATAATCAAACATCTGGAGTCGAAGACTCATAATTCAACCATAAACCATAAACAAAACAGAAGTTTATCAGCCAATTCTAAAATAACGTTCCCGGTGTTACACGACCAGAGCATGACACAGACCCAACTGACTCTAACGAACTACTTGACGAGCAAATCCTCACCAAGTACACAAGCTACTCCTCAATCTGAAAAATAACAACAGTAAGGGTGAGTTTCATTCGCATTAACAAATGTTATAGGAATATAAACAATACAACTTCATCCATACATTATTCACCCAAATCAATTATATTCAGATATTATAGCAACATTCGTCAATTACAGTCATTCATACCAAAATACACACAAATTATAACATTGGACAACTTCCATTCATGTTACAATTATACACAACAACCTAATGCAATGCAACTAAATGCATGTGGTACCAAACATGGGATAACCCATCTCACCGATCCACCACCATAAAGATTCGGCTACTTCTCTCACCAATTCCACACAATGGGAATTAGCTACCGCTGTCCCACCACCATAAGGGATACAGCCCACAATATGATTATGAAATGCATGCATCACATACCGCATGCTAATCATCAATACCAAACAACTGAACAATCATAATCATCAACCGGTGCAATAACAATATAAACCACCACAACCAATTAAATCAAGTGTTTTAAATTAAATTCGAGTCACAACTCAAAACACTATTTTATTGCGTAAATCGCTTAATTAGCTTCACTGTGCTCGAAACGGCACATCAAACGGACTAACAGTTAAAAAGTCATACATCGTTAAACTTTTAAAAAGTCCCAAACAGCAACAGCACGCGGGGCCAACTTGGTTCGCGGCGCGAACTGAGAGTTCCAAAAATCCTTGGCTCTCTGCCAAGCTATTCGCGGCGCAAACACCTGTACGCGACGCGAAACGAGAAAAAGTTACGCCTTCGCGGCGCCAACACAGGTGCGCGGCGCGACCTGTGCGTATCACCACATCCTGGCATTCTGCCCACCTGTTCGCGGCGCCAACCCTGTGCACGCGGCGCGAACCGGCGATTTCAGAAACCCCAACCTGCAGAAAACAGCATTCTATACATCCCAAATGCCCTCAAAATCATACCAGTACGAATTTCAGAAAATAAACCACACATACAACATAATTTGCACATTTACACATACTTCTAATCATGCTTAACATCATTATTCAACACCAATCATCATTCACAACATAAATTGAACCAAAGTTCTATAAACTCCAAAACCCCAAACCCGACATACAATCCAATTCGGAATCCTAACATACAAACTCTATTGAATCATTCATACAACCCATAATAGAGGTTAATGAGAAGAATCCCCCCTTACCTCGATGTCGAATTCTTGGATGCCCTTGCTCTTCACACTTGCTCTTCTCTCAATTTCACGTTCAATCTTCTCTTCTCCTTTTTGGTTCTCTTTTCACAATATTTCCCTCTTTTCTATTTTATGAAAAATATAACCTTGTTTTAGTAAAAGGCTTTGCAACTGACACCCCCCCCCCCCCAATTGCTACTTGCGACACTGGCCCATTAGCCTCATCAATCCATATTTCTCAAATAATTCTATTAATTCTATTATTTAATAAAAAAATTAATTAAATTAAATAAAGAAATTTATGGGGTGTTACAACCCTCCCCCACTAGAAAAGTTTTCGTCCTCGAAAACATACCTTAGGCAAAGAGTTCCGGGTAGGAGTCCTTCATCTGGCTCTCCAATTCCCATGTAACATTTCCACCGGCTTGTCCTCCCCAAGCTACTCTGACCAACGCTATCTCCTTTCCACGCAATTGTTTCACCTTCCGATCTTCAATCCTCATAGGCAAAACTTCAACTGTCAGATTATCCTTTACCTGTACATCATCCACTTGGATCACATGCGACGGATCAGCAATGTATTTCCTCAACTGCGACACATGGAATACATCATGCAGATTTGCAAGCGTCGGTGGCAACGCAATGCGATACGCCACATCTCCTACTCTTTCTGAAATCTGAAACGGACCAATAAAACGCGGAGTCAACTTTCTTGACTTCAGGGCTCGTCCGATACCAGTCATAGGAGTAACTCTCATAAACACGTGATCCCCTTCTTGAAATTCAAGTGTTCTCCGTCTCTTGTCATGATAACTCTTCTGACGACTTTGAGAGGCCTTCATCTTCTCCTGAATCATCTTAATCTTTTCCGTCGTTTCTTGAACAATCTCTGGTCCAATCACCGCACTTTCGCCTGATTCGTACCAACATAAAGGTGTCCTACACCTCCGACCATACAAAGCTTCAAACGGAGCCATACCAATACTCAAGTGAAAACTATTATTGTAGATAAATTCGATCAAGGGTAGATAACTATCCCAAGTACCACCTTTTTCTAACACACAAGCACGCAACAAATCTTCTAGCGATTGAATAGTTCTTTCTGTCTGTCCATCCGTCTGCGGATGATAAGCAGAACTCAATCTCAGCTTAGTACCCAGAGCCTTCTGCAAACCTTCCCAAAATTTGGATGTAAACCTTGGATCTCTATCTGACACGATACTCGAAGGAATACCATGTAAACTCACTATCTTCTCAATGTACAATTGAGCAAGCTTCTCCATCGGGTAATCCATCCTCATTGGTATAAAATGAGCAGACTTTGTCAACCTATCCACAATAACCCAAATGGCTTCATAGTTCTTCACCGTCTTCGGCAAACCAGAAACAAAATCCATAGATATACTATCCCACTTCCATTCTGGAATAAATAACGGTTGCATAGTTCCATATGGTTTCTGATGCTCAATCTTCGACTTCTGGCAAGTCAAACAGGCATAGACAAATTCAACTATTTCCTTTTTCATTCCAGGCCACCAAAACAGCTTCTTTAAATCATGATACATCTTGGTAGCACCAGGATGAATACTCAATCCACTACGATGTCCTTCTTCGAGAATACTCTTCCTCAATTCGGAAACATTAGGAACACAAACACGATTACCAAACCTTATAATACCATTCTCGTCGATTCTGAATTCACCTCCCTTGCCTTGTTTAGTCAGAGTCAACTTATCCACCAACTCTACATCAGCTTTCTGACTCTCTCGAATCTCTTCCAGAATACCACTAGTCAGCTTCAGCATTCCCAACTTAACACTGACAGGAGTGTCTTTGCATACTAAACTCAAATCTCTGAATTGTTCAATTAAATCCAATTCTCTTACCATCAGCATAGACATATGCAAGGACTTCCTACTCAAAGCATCGGCAACCACGTTTGCTTTACCCGGATGGTAATTCAGCCCAAAATCATAATCCTTAAGGAACTCTAACCACCTTCTTTGCCTCATATTCAGCTCTTTTTGATCAAAGAGATACTTCAGACTCTTGTGATCACTAAACACTTCAAACCTCGAACCATACAGATAATGTCTCCACAATTTCAACACAAATACCACTACTGCCAACTCTAAGTCATGAGTCGGATAGTTTCTCTCATGCACTTTGAGTTGTCTCGACGCATAAGCGACTACCTGTTGATTCTGCATTAGTACACCTCCTAATCCCAACAACGAAGCATCACATTATACAACAAAAGATTCCGCCGGATTCGGCAAAATCAAGATCGGCGCACTAGTCAACCTCTTCTTCAACTCTTGGAATCCTTCTTCACATTTCGAATCCCAGATGAATGCTTGACACTTCCTAGTCAACTTAGTTAACGGCAACGCTAGCTTTGAAAAACCTTCAATGAACTTTCTATAGTAACCCGTAAGACCAAGGAAACTACGGATTTCGGAAACTGACTTCGGAGCTTCCCATTGAGACACTGCTTCTACTTTCGTTGGGTCAACGGAAATACCATCTTTAGAAATTACATGCCCAAGAAAGCTTACTTCACTTAGCCAGAACTCACACTTTGACAGTTTCGCATAAAGTTTCTTTTCCTTCAGTAGTTCTAATACCACCCTTAGATGCTCTGCATGTTTTTCTTCACTCTTAGAATATATTAGAATATCATCGATAAATACCACCAAAAACTGATCCAGGTAAGGATGGAAGATCCTATTCATATACTCCATGAAAACTCCCGGTGCATTAGTTACTCCAAATGGCATCACTGTATACTCGTAATGGCCATACCTTGTTCTAAATGCCGTTTTCTGAATATTGTCCGTCTTCACCCGAATCTGATGATATCCCGACCTCAAGTCAATTTTGCTGAACACACTCGCACCACCAATTGATCCATCAAATCATTAATCGTCGGTAATGGATACCGATTCTTGATAGTAACTTTATTCAGCTGTCTATAATCCACACGCAATCTCATAGAACCTTCTTTCTTCTTTACCAACAACACCGGCGCACCCCACGGCGACACACTAGGACGAATGAATTCTTTTTCCAGTAACTCTTCTAGCTGACTCTTCAACTCTGCTAGTTCAGATGCCAGCATACGATACAGCGCCATCGACACCGGACTAGTTCCAGGAACTAACTCAATAGCAAATTCTACCTCCCTCTCTGGCGGTAACTCTCTTACATCTTCTGGAAAGACTTCTGGAAATTCACATACTACCGATAAGTCACTACTCACCACTTTCTTCTTCACTTCCATGGATGCAATTAACATAAACACGACAGCCCCGTCCTTCATTGCTTCATCCACTTGTTTAGCAGTCATTGCTAAACTCTCAACACCGACATCTTCCGGAAAAATAACCGTCTTCGTGAAACAGTTGATATGAATCCGATTAAATTGCAACCAATTCATACCCAGGATGACATCAAGTTGTTTCAACGGAAGGCACACTAAGTCCATTCCGAACTCTCTACCAAAAATATCAATTGGACAGTTCAAACAGGCAAGCGAAGTAGTCACTGAACCCGACGCAGGAGTGTCAATGATCATACTTCCATGAATATCAGATATTTCCAAGTTCAGACGTTTAGCACAATCCAACGAAATAAACGAGTGAGTTGCTCCAGTATCTATTATTGCAATTAAAGGAGTGCCATGGATAAAACACGTACCTTTAATCAATCGATCCCCTGGAGTAGTCTCTGAACCTGATAAAGCAAAAACTTTACCCCCAGCTTGATTCTTCTTTGGCTTAGGACACTGTGGACTAATATGACCTTCTTCACCACAGTTATAACAAGTCACAGTCCTTCCCTTGCAGTCAACAACAATGTGGCCTGCTTTACCACACCTGTAGCACTTCTTCTCTTCGCTTTTGCACTCGTGAACACGATGTCCAGGTTCCCCACACTTAAAGCACTTAACAGGAGCACTAGAGTCTCCCCCACTAGGCTTCTTCCAACTCCCAGCTTTATAATTACCTCTACCATATGGTTTACCACGGTCCATAGGCTTCTTCCCTTTCTTGTCGACTAGCTCGCGAGAGTGAGATGACTTCAGCTTGAGGTTATCCTCTTCATAGATCCTACTACAATCCACCAAATCTGTAAACCGACGAATCCTTTGGTACCTGATTCCCTGCTTAATTTCATCACGGAGACCATTCTCGAACTTAACATATTTCGAAAATTCGCTCGCTTCATCATTGTTATAGTGGACATAGTACTTGGCCAGCTCAACAAACTTTGAAGCATATTCCGGTACCGTCATGTTACCTTGTGTCAGCTCCAAAAACTCAACTTCTTTCCTGCCCCGAACATCCTCAGGAAAGTACCTCCTATGGAATTCTCGCCTGAATACAGCCCAGGTGATCGCTACACCTGCAGATTCAAGTTCATCTCTACTAGCCATCCACCAATCATCAGCTTCTTCAGACATCATGTGAGTCCCATATCTCACCTTCAGATTTTCAGCACAATCGATCACTCTGAAGATCCCTTCAATTTCCTTCAGCCACCTCTGAGCGCCTTCGGGATCATGCGTGCCTTTGAACAACGGAGGATTGTTCCTCTGAAAACTGTTCAGCTGCCTGTCAGCGCCAATACCAGCTCCATTGGCATTCCCTCCTAATACACCAGCAATCATGCCCAGAGCCTCAGCAATCGCGTCGTCATTTCTTCCTCCTCTTTCAGCCATTGTTCTGCTAAATATTAGACAATATTCATTAGAACAAGAAGTATCGACAGTGTCAACTTTACACTAATCGTATACGAAGGATTAACCGACACTAAGACTCTGACTCAAACGACCGACTATGCTCTGATACCACTATTGTAACACCCTTTTAAACCCCGCGGAAAATTAACATTAAAATCAGAGTAAAACATGAAGAAGGGTATTACAACTCCAACAAAATAAACAAATATTCATGTCATGCCATAAAGGAACGATAAACCAAAAATTATTCAGGTAGCATGTTAACACAGCGGAATATTCTTAACAACTGAATAATCAAACATCTGGAGTCGAAGACTCATAATTCAACCATAAACCATAAACAAAACATAAGTTTATCAGCCAATTCTAAAATAACGTTCCCGGTGTTACACGACAAGAGCATGACACAGACCCAACTGACTCTAACGAACTACTTGACGAGCTAATCCTCACCAAGTACACAAGCTACTCCTCAATCTGAAAAATAATAACAGTAAGGGTGAGTTTCATTTGCATTAACAAATGTTATAGGAATATAAACAATACAACTTCATCCATACATTATTCACACAAATCAATTATATTCAGATATTATAGCAACATTCGTCAATTACAGTCATTCATACCAAAATACACACAAATTATAACATTGGACAACTTACATTCATGTTACAATTATACACAACAACCTAATGCAATGCAACTAAATGCATGTGGTACCAAACATGGGATAACCCATCTCACCGATCCACCACCATAAAGATTCGGCTACTTCTCTCACCAATTCCACACAATGGGAATTAGCTACCGCTGTCCCACCACCATAAGGGATACAGCCCACAATTTGATTATGAAATGCATGCATCACATACCGCATGCTAATCATCAATACCAAACAACTGAACAATCATAATCATCAACCGGTGCAATAACAATATAAACCACCACAACCAATTAAATCAAGTGTTTTAAATTAAATTCGAGTCACAACTCAAAACATTATTTTATTGCGTAAATCGCTTAATTAGCTTCACTGTGCTCGAAACGGCACATCAAACGGACTAACAGTTAAAAAGTCATACATCGTTAAACTTTTAAAAAGTCCCAAACAGCAACAGCACGCGGCGCCAACTTGGTTCGCGGCGCGAACTGAGAGTTCCAAAAATCCTTGGCTCTCTGCCAAGCTATTCGCGGCGCAAACACCTGTACGCGACGCGAAACGAAAAAAAGTTACGCTTTCGCGGCGCCAACACAGGTGCGCAGCGCGACCTGTGCGTATCACCACATCCTGGCATTCTGCCCACCTGTTCGCGGCGCCAACCGGCGATTTCAGAAACCCCAACCTGCATAAAACAACATTCTATACATCCCAAATGCCCTCAAAATCATACCAGTACGAATTTCAGAAAATAAACCACACATACAACATAATTTGCACATTTACACATACTTCTAATCATGCTTAACATCATTATTCAACACCAATCATCATTCACAACATAAATTGAACCAAAGTTCTATAAACCCCAAAACCTCAAACCCGACATACAATCCAATTCGGAATCCTAACATACAAACTCTATTGAATCATTCATACAACCCATAATAGAGGTTAATGAGAAGAATCCCCCCTTACCTCGATGTCGAATTCTTGGATGCCCTTGCTCTTCACACTTGCTCTTCTCCCAATTTCACGTTCAATCTTCTCTTCTCCTTTTTGGTTCTCTTTTCACAATATTTCCCTCTTTTCTATTTTATGAAAAATATAACCTTGTTTTAGTAAAAGGCTTTGCAACTGACACCCCCCCCCCCCAATTGCTACTTGCGACACTGGCCCATTAGCCTCATCAATCCATATTTCTCAAATAATTCAATTAATTCTATTATTTAATAAAAAATAATAATTAAATTAAATAAAGAAATTTATGGGGTGTTACAGTTTACATTGTCTATGCACTTTCTTTAAACTCTTAGTTTAATTAATTTAATGATCAAATATCCTTTTTATCCCTTACATATAATTTGGTGTCCATTTTCAACAAATATCTTTTAAAAAGACAAATATGAATTTTTCCCCTACTTAAACAACGTCATATCAGTCATTTTCATCAATATTTCATAAACGACGTCATATCAGTCATTTTCATCAATATTTCATAAACGACGTCATATATTGCACATGTGGCATTTGAGGTGGCATTTCTTCTTCATACTGATCACACCCCTTAGAAGTTTATACCTAAGCATATAGTTCATCCACAAAGTCTCTCGCCTCACGTGAGTAGGACACCTAAAAATATCGTAAAACACCATCATATATAACTTCGCACAGCCAAGGGCAAGCCCTAACCACCATACAATGTGATATATACACTAAGGCCTCCGAGTCCCCTACCCTTGCAGGAGGAACACAACCAATACTTTTTGGCTAGTACATAATGTATCAGGTCACATGACACCTGACTAATGATCCTATTAGGCTATAAGTACATCAAAAATTTTCTAAAGGCTAAAGAAATACAACAAATATTTAACTAATCAAGTGCAAGCATAATCTTTATTATCCTTGTTGTTCAAACGGTCATACGATAGCCACATGCCAAATTTTTTTTTCCTTTTTTGGCCTTGGACTTATGTTGGTTTCTCCTTTTCTAAAATCATCCTTAGATTTTGACCCAATTACTATTTACACTTTTGTATCATGCTAAAGGTTTCACTAAACTTTTCGTGGCTATGTTAACTTTTGATGGATGGTCCTTAGAAGTTTGCTAAAAAAGGGAACATGCATCTCTTATAGACTGTAATTTTCAATATTCAATTTACAACTGTTTTCAATAGATGTTCACATAAGTTCAACATTATATAACCAAAATATATTGCTTGCTAGAACCCCTTCAACTTGTCTAGCAATTGATTTGTCTTAAATATCATACATTAAGGAATTTTAGTTGCATACATAATTTTACATTAGATGTAACCCTTCCTAAATTTGTTTTGGTATCATCAACAGATCTCACAATTTTGCACCCATCTCAACTAGACTCTTTGTTTCGTATCGGTGATTTGTGCTCCACATGACTTTTAAATCTTCATCCGACTTCAGCCCAAACTTATCGAACCTAATGTTCCCTTCAACATCGATTGATGGCAAGCGATATTTGATCTTAATCACCTTTCTATTGTCGATATGGCACACAAGCTTATCCAATTTAGATTTTAGAACAAGGGGGTGTCCTCTATGAGTCTAAAATCAACTAGAGATTTCACGTCGTTGAAGTTCACAAACACGAGATATAAATATTAAGACATAATGAGATTTTTTAACAAAATATCATGCATATTTATACAAGTTTGGAATCAATATGGACCAAACAAAATTATCAATGCAATCACAACCCTACGCAAGTGTCATCAAAATCCCAATCGTTGAAAATTAACACTACCAAAAATTTCAGAATTATGGGAAAACCCGATAAATAACACTATCAAAATTTTCTGGTTTATGGAAAATTTTGGTTATCTCTGGTGCTTTTGAAGTACATCGATAAAATTTAATACACACCAATTTTTTAAATAACAAATAAAAATGCAAACCAAATTTTTTTACTAGCTTATCGATTTTTTTTGTATTTATACCGCATTTTTTATTAGCCTATCAAATTTTCTGCAAGATGTTTTTAATAGGTTAATAGTATAAAAAAATTGGAGGGTGTGAGATTATATTGAATGAGTATCATATCAACTTTTCTAAGGCTATGTTTGAATATAGTGAAATGAACGGAGCGGAATGGAGTGGAGCATAGTAAGATGGAGCAAAACAAATGTACTATTTAATTGTTTGGAAATAATATGACGGAACAACATAAGTTGTTCATTCCGTCCAAATCGGAGGAGAATGAATATGATAGTAAGTGATGAAATAGAATAGAATCCATAACACTCTATTATGCTCTGTTCCATCAGTTTTTAAATTATTCAAACAATAGAATATAATTTTATTCAATCTCATCCCGCTTCGCTCTATCCGATTCCATCAATTCAAACAAATCCTATGGCTATGTTTGGATATTGCAAAATTAACAAAGTGAAGCGGAATGGAATAGTGTAGAGCGGAAAGGAGCGAAGTGGGGTAGAATAAAAATGTTTTTCATTGTTTGAGTATTTTATGATGGAATAAATTAGTTTTCTCATTCCGTCCAAATTGAAGGATATAAGAAATGAAAGAAAGTGATTGAATAAGAAGAAATGCATTTTAACTAAGTGCACTCAATTCCATTTTTTTAAACTAATTTAAACAATAATGCTTAATTCTATTCCATTCCATCAATTCAAACATAACCTAATAGATATCGACTAAAACTAGAGATAAAACTTTTAGAAGTTAAAAAAAAAAGGCTTAATTGCAATTTTGGTGCCTCTATTATTTTTTTTTTTGGATTTTGGCCCCCCTATTTTAAAATCCGGAATTTTAATCCCTTTATTTTAGTTTTTTAAGGATTTTAGTCCCCCTGTAAATCTGAAGGCAATTTTTAATGACATAGAGCTCACATTGATGACATGTTCAACACAAATCTTAAATAAAAATAGTTTTTTTGAACAATTCACAGTTGAAATGACACTGACACATCATTAATGTGAGTGTCATGTCATTAAAAATTGGCTTCGAATATGCAGGGGACTAAAATCCTTAAAAAACTAAAATAAAGAGACTGAAATTCCAGATTTTAAAATGGAGGGATCAAAATAAAAAAAAATGAATAATAAGGGACCAAAATTGCAATTAAGCCAAAAAAAAAATTAAGTGAAAGGTAATTAAAATACTTAGAACATCTAGAGCACAAAGAAAAGAAAAGAAAAAACCTCTACGAAGCCACTCAAATGAAAGACAACCCATCTCCTGCAACAAAAATACCACTACTCCATTAAGTGCGCTCGCCTACAGTAACCGCCCCACGCGCTGGCTGCCAACATGTCGAGGAACCTAGTTTGATCGTCTCATGCTTTTTCTCTTCTGTTTGCAATGGCCCTCGATGTATCTACCTTTGAAACCCTAACCCCTTCTCGCTTTATCTCCTTCACCATACCCAACCCATCATCCTCTTCACAATCCCTCCTCCGAGTCGCTGTTCTTGACTCACCACTCCAACCCACTCACTCGCCCCACATTGCTGCTATGTTAGTTCCACAAGGCCGTGAAACCGATTGGATCTTCTCTACAAAATCAGGTCATCTCCAACTTCTCTTCGCTTCTCCAGAAATATCCCGTTTCATTTTGATCGGTTACCAGCCTCATTCTGATTCTGATTCTGATTCTGATTCTTCTAATCATATTTATCACCGTCCATTGAATTGTTCATTGCATCATCAAGGATTTGATTTTGAGGTCTGGTCAAAACCTCTTCTCCTAGCTTTGTCTCCCAAATCTTTGTTCAAAAACGGTATCCCTGAGATACCGATTTTGAGTTACGAAGATAATTTGCTTTCTAGTATAGTAATACATCGATGTACTAGTTCTCATGTTGGTGAAATGCTTATTGAAGATGTCGAAATTGAAACTCAGAGTGAAACGCAAAGAGAGTTTCGAAGGCGGTTGAGGTTCAAGAGGATGCCTAATCTGATTCAAACAGAAGTGCTTATTGTTCTAGAGACGGATTCTAGTTTGAATAGTTTATGTATTGAAGATGCGAAGTTTATACCTGATCTTCATGTTTTGGTTCATCCTTACTTGGCACCTATGGTGGCTAGTCTTTCGATAATAAGTGAATCTATAGATGGACGAATTCGAAATGGGTTGAGACCGAAGGCTTTATGCCTTGGGGTTGGAGGTGGGGCTTTGCTAACTTTTTTGGCAATTCAATTGGGTTTTGAGGTTATTGGTGTCGATAGTGATAGTGAGGTTTTGAAGGTGGCAAAGAACTACTTTGGATTGGAAGACTCTGAATTTATCCATGTTATCCTTGGAGACGCGGTTGAGTATATGAAGAAACTAGCTTACCATGGGGAACAACAAAGTAAGAGTTCTTTTGTTGATTACGAGTTTGATGGTTTTGGTCACTCGGTGAATGGTGAGGTAGCTCATAAGTTTGATGTTATTATGGTCGATTTGGATTCAAGCGATGTAAGAGATGGTATAAGTTCTCCACCTTTGGAATTTGTTAGAAAGCATGTTCTACTTGCTGCAAAATTTGTACTTTCAGAATTTGGAATTCTTGCAATTAATGTTATTTCTCCAAGTCAGTCATTCTATGACAATTTGGTAAATCATTTTCAGAAAGTTTTCCATGATTTGTACAAGATAGATGTGGGGAATGGTGAAAATTTCATTCTTATTGCCACAGTATCACCTCAGGTGTTTTCTGTTAGGGATTGTAGTAGCCCTTTTCTGTTGCAATTGAAATCGGTTATTCCAATAACATACATAAATTCCATAAGAAAAATATAATTTCTCACTTGTTGTAACAAAAGTGTTTTTTAAAAATCATTCATATTTACTTTTTGCACTTCAAACCTAATTGAAGATGTATTAGGAGCTTTGGTCCAATGAGGCAAGATGAAGAATGTTTTTCTCATTCATCATTGCTCTTCCGTAAAAAAGTTGCTTTAAGGCAATTGACCATACACCGTTGAAAAGCAGTAGTTCTTTTATTTGATAAAATATTATGGCAAAATTTGATCCATGTAGTCGATTCTACTTAGTGAAATAAGACTTGATTGCTGCTGTAGTCAATGATTTGCTGTGTTACGGTGAATTTAGTGTTTATTAATTGTTGCTCTCAACACTGGTTGATTTGAAAGCTGTACTGATATGGCCTTAAAAGATGACATGGGCTAGAGTGACAAAGGATGAGCCTAGAGTATGGAGTGTTTATGTGAGGAGAAATAAGAAAAGAGGGAAGGATGAGATAGCAGGGAGAGAGTGACATTTAGTGGGCGAGTGTGGTTCAGTTAGATGAGGTAGGAGTTGTGGAGAGAGATGGTAACATGCAAGAATTGTTTCTGTTTGGCCAGGGAATTGTGTTTCTGTGTAGAGCATTACTCTTGTAGGTAGTAGAGATTTATCTCTTATGTATTTCCTTTTTACCATCAATAAACATGCACTTCTCTATTTCTCTTTAATTTCTTGCCTTTGTTATTTCTGTCTTGCAAAATAAATTTATCAAATGTAATAATATTTCACATTTGAATTCAATATTCTTTTTCTTGTCCTCTTCGTAAACATGTTAAATTGCTAGTTATCAATTCTCATAATTTTTGAAATTGTGTTCGATTAGGGACAAGAATGTCACACACAATGTTGAGACAATGCGTGAGACAATACAGTTTAAAAGAAGCAATTAACAAATAAACAATTTAAATAACGTAGATAATTGTTAACCTAGTTTGGGACAACATCGCATACATTTGGAGGGCATCATCCAAATGAAAGAAAATTCACTAAATTAATAGTTAATAGAACACGACGGTCTCGTCTAAATTCTACATGTTCAACGCTTTTTTTCTAATACTACTCGTGAATTTTGACCTTGACTCTAAGACCTCCCACTTTCAATCATACACTTTCCTAAATATTTACAAGAAAACAGTTATATGTGGGGCTATTCAAATCATGCTTACCTACCAAATACTCTATCCTTTTAAAATAAGAAGCATCCTCAAGAATAAAGTATCAATGAAAAATGCAAAGACTCACTAAAACAAAATACGGCACCCTTAAAAACTTCAAAAGGTCTGCCTTTGAAACAAGGATAACCACCTCCTTAAATAGCAAACAAGATCCAGCCGAAAAGTCTATAAGTCTAGTAAAGTTTGACAAAAAAACCAACTGAATCCAAAATGAAAAATTCACATCTCTTTGAGTTTAATTAGTTGATTTGATTGTGAAGAATCAGATATCCATCCATTGATCGACACTACTGTCAAAATTTGGAATCCTCCAAAACAGTTTCAGCGGGGAGTTTTGGGCTCTCCAAGGGTGATTGAACTCATCTCACAGTTTTTGTTGTTGTTGCAGGTAACTATCTACAACATTCTTTACAAGGAAAAACAGTGGACTGATTTCTACTAGGTATGCTACTTTGACATTGTTGGTTGAATCAATGTATAATTGGATCTGATTTGTGATATAAATGCTCACACTGAATATTGAACAATAAATCATTATAGGATATAGTTTCGCATATTTAGCTTTTACAAGCAATTCTCAGTTTTCATATTCATTTATTCCATGTATGATTATCTTTTCTGGAAGTTTAAAAACTTGATGCCATAGGCAAATACAAAAAGGAAGAGAAGGCAAAAAGCAATATGAGCCAAAACAACAAATCCAAGGAAGTCATGTTCAAACCCCAATCGCCTCTCAAGATAATCTTTTACTGTCATGAGACTATATCCAGGTACCTCTATTGGACTATCCTTATCGCCCACCTGCGATGTCACTAGTCCATATATAGTCCATGCCACTGGAGATGCCCAATAATACCATCTCCACCATATTGGAATTTGCTGCAAAGTGGAAAACAATTATTACATGAAATATTGAACTATGTGTTAAAAATTAGAATATGAATATATTTTCAACGACAAGTGTCCTACAATATGTTCAGTAATTGTGCGAAATATAATCCTTAATGCAAGTTAGTATGCTCTATTGTCTATCCATTTGTGTTACTCCTATATGGTATGAAGAGTAAGAAATATTTTTTTTATCTTTTCTGATCATACACGTACCGTTCTTGGAATAAGAAAACCAGAGAATAGGTTCCAAAAACTGATGAAAAAAGACATCACGATGGCAGCGATTTGGTGGTTTGGTGTCAGGGCCACCGTCATCATTCCATATAGCGTGAAGTAGATAAAGGACATGAATATGAAGAAGTAGAACCAAAAGAAGTTTTCGGCTTGTGGTTGGAACCCAATCATCCAGTAGAGGATAGTGGAGTATATCAGACTTTGAATTGCAACATAAATTACTTCAATCGCAATCTGCAAAAATAGTTATATTTTAATGCACTGTGTAGTTTTGCTAAGCTATCTTTGTTACTGTTCTTTTAAGCGAAGGAATTTGATAGTTTCACCTGACCAATTGCATAGGGCAGTTCTGAGTACAATCCAGCTGCTCTTTCACGGTAGAGAACTGTTCTTTCTATTGCAATAATAGGTTGCACACTGCTTGTGTTGGATGCACCAAGGAAAATAACCGAGGAATACATAGCGCCAACAAGATTTAAAAGGTCTTGTTCCTTTTCTCTGCATATAAGATATTTTAATTTTCTCATGTAATATATACACTTGCGAAACCATGTATTGACGAAGTATGATACTGTCAAATAACATTAAGACTTACATCTTATCTCCTTTTTTCCAATAAATAAGTCCAAACAAAACACCAATAACTATTGTGATGAAGAATCTGATGGCATTATACTGCGGATTCCTCCAATAGGAGCAGTACTGTTTCCAGAAGCAAGCATTGCATTGAGCAAGAAATGGTTGTGAGTATTTAGATGGAAAGTAAAGGTCCTTTGTTCCAGGTGCTGGTGTAGATAGTTCCTTGATAAGTTCTTGGCTCTTTCTGGATTTTTTTAAATCAACGCATCATGAGAAATTTGAGACAAATATGAGTAAAAAGAAACAAGAGTCTCTCAGAATATAGGAATAGCTATAAGCGTCACTTACTCGTAAAGGCTTGAGTTATTGTATAATTCCGCAAAATCTATATCAAGCTGAGACTCAACCACAGGAGAACTGATCTCCAGCATCCACGTAGCTGGATTATATCCATCTTCAATCTTTGGAATTCCTGTAATAGCCTGAAAAATGTTATACACAATCTGTGAGGTTACTGACATTTGACGAATTAAGTTTATACATTATCAGGGAAAAGTTTACCTCAAAGTACTCGATAAGTTTCTCAGAATTTCGACCTAGAGGACCACCATATATCACTTGTCCACCCGTCTTCAACAAAAGCAGCTATACTCAAAATGGGCCAAGGGTTAGTAATTAGTATAGTTCCTTCAAAATCATTATAGCATTAACAATTTCTTTTCTTGTTATTCATATTTACCTCATCAAAATGTTCAAATATATCAATGCTTGGTTGATGAATTGTGCACACAACAGTTCTCCCAGTATCCACTGTGTTTCTAATTGTACGCATAACAACAGCTGCAGCTCTAGCATCAAGACCAGTTGTTGGTTCATCCATAAAGATGATGGAAGGATTCGCAACCAATTCTACAGCAATGGTAAGCCTCTTTCTCTGCTCAGTTGATAAGCCATCTATTCCAGGAAGGCCGACTAAGAAATTTCTCACTAGATGTAACTCAACTAGCTCTATAACTTCCTCAATAAACATCTGAGGATAATAAGTAGAGTTGTAGACAATTAGAATCTGTTGGAGTGTCCTCTTAATCGATATTCTGCTTAGTTAGTTTTTTCTCCATTTTCATTTTTGTCTATAATTATTGTTACTAAAAAAAAGGCATTGAGTTTGGTAATAAATACTTGATTCCTTGCTAACCACATGAAATAAACTTAATCGCATGAAACTTGCATATGAAAAGAGGCATTTCAAATATACCGAAATAAGAGCCTATGGGGAGGGGTTTAACATGAAAAATTGATCAGATAGCAACATACCTTTCGTGTTTCTATATCGACCTCTTTACTGAGCCGCAACCAAGCAGAAAACAGAAGCGATTCATAAACTGTAATATTAGGAGAGTGAATATCATTTTGTTCACAATAACCGCTAATCCGAGCAAAAGTTGCTTGGTTCTTGTGATAACCCGATATGCTGATACTTCCTTCTATGTGACCACTAGTTTTCCTTCCTGCAAGAACATCCATCAAAGTTGTTTTTCCAGCACCACTTACACCGACTAACGCTGTTAAAATTCCAGGCCTAAAAGCACCACTTATGTTTCTTAGTAGTTGGAGTCTGTTCGCTTCAATTCCTTGCTTCTTCATTTCCTGATAACAAACTGCATAATTACATTTGGGAGTTGTGATACTGTAACACATTTTCAAAATAATTTTAGATTTACTATTGAGTGTTTTAACTATAATGCTTAATCATTTTCCTTGCACCTATACATATACCTTTTACCCCTCAATGAGTATGGAGAAAAAAATATAGATAGTTGTCACAGTTAGAAAACTACAAATGTCAAAGCTAATAATAAAATGATTGGATATGATACAAGATGGAGAATAAGAATTTACATTTGGCATATCGATATGATAATTCACATTTTCAAAAACAAGTGACAGAGGCTGAAAGGGTAACACCATTCCCTTCCTGAATTTTGCATTCTTTGCAGCTTTAGGAATAGAGCTACGCGTGTTGTTTCTTACTTCCATGTCAACACCTGTAGTAACTAATTACAATTATCTTTTGGTTCATTTCCAATTAGCATGAGAATTTAGAGTAAATTGCATGTTAGCATAAATTATTTTACATGAAAATAAATTATATCTTCTCTATTATCTCATTGAGAGTAGTTGCTTTTATCATTTACTATTTACCATCAAATGATTCAACATTTGAAACTGAACTTTCTGTCATTTCTACTGTTGTTTTTTCCACTGAGGAGGATGTCGTCGTGGTTTCCCTATTGTCTTCCTGTTCCACCAAGATAGATTTTGAGCTTCTGAATGCTGCAATTTAATTTCAAAGTGATGTCAGAGGGTTTTTATGCGAAGGACTTTTGAAATGATTACTATCTTTCATGCTGCAAGATTGGTGGCTTTGCTTTTCCTGATATAGTGATCTAATAAGTATATCTTTATAGTGTTCCTTTATAAAAATTATATAATAATTAAAGAAACAAAATTTTGCAGATGCAAACATGCAAAATCGAGAAAGAATAGGATAGAAACCTACGGTCCAAGTAAGTTAGAGCGAGAATGAAACAGACATTGAACAGTAGAGAAAATCCTATAAGAGCACCAATAGATATCCAATACCAATAGTCTTCTGTAAATATGCCTCTGGCCTTAAGTAATGCCTTCCCAACTGTGGGTTCATCGATTCTAGGGTCCAAATTAGGCTGTGAAAAGTAAAGAATCAGTAGTTATGTAGGGTTATAAGGTTGAAGACCAATTATTATCTCAATAAGAATAAGATCTCACAGTACTCCATCTTTTGTCTAGAAATTCATTGATGCTTATTGCAGTCATTCCATACATCATAGGCGAAGCATAGTAGCACCATATCATCCATGGCCCAATATCATCTACATATGGAGAGAGGGTTTGCAGTGATCAGATAAAAAGAATCAATTTCACATGAAAAATTATTAAGTTGTATAGATGTATAAAGAGATATTGTTACTTACCTCTTGAAACCGTAAATCCACTTAGGACGAAAACAGCTAAAATAGTTATGGAAGCAAATGTGTTAGCCACAACTCTTGTCCTTCCGATTGCAGCAATGAACCGGAAAAGGGATAGAGCCATTTGATTCACACAGAAGAATGCTAGTAGTTGACGGAAAAACCTATAATAAGCATTTAGATGCATAATTGAACAAAATTTGCCAGTCTATACAGAAAATTAAAATGATTGAATTATCGAGCCTTTGCCAACTCAGTATAGATTGCATTCTCATACCTACTAGGTGCTGGAGCAAAACCAATAGTATAATAAGTAAGGACGATCCATAATACAGATTCTACTATAGAGAGAGGAACTCTGAGTACCCAAATGGGCAATGCAAAAGCCCATGCTGGATAAAATAAGAAATCTCTCTGCTTGAAGAAAACAGGAAGTCTGTTAACAGTCATTGCAAGTTCTGCCGCTCCATTGAACATGACATTGATAAGGCTGAAAAACAGTGCACCATAAAATTTTCCCCCATCCTCAAGTTGACCGTGCTCCATTTTTGTTCTAAAAAATACTGTCATGGTAATTATAGACATGATAGTAATCTGAAAAGTCTTAAATATATAAACAAAATAGCTACGCTTCATGAATAGCCATTCTCTTGAAAAACATGCCTTGAAGAGTTCCCATTTGGGGATTCCGTACTTTTCCTTCACTAATGCAGCATGATGAGTTTTACTAGAATCAAAGGGAACTTGAATCTCTTCACGAAGTTGTTTACCAATGCGGTAATTGTTGAAGTGGGTTACAAAATCAGGCACGCTAACGTATTGATAAGGTATGTCCCTTCTGAACCAGTACTGTTCTTGATCCTTCCTAGAAGTTACCTCTTGTAAAAAGTCTGCAATTCCTTTCCTTTCCGGGCATTTGAAGCCCACACTTTGAAAAAAATCGAGAACATTCTCACGGGGACCTTGATAGACAATCTCACCTTCTGAAAGTAATACTATATCATCAAAAAGGTTATACGTTTCTGGTGCAGGTTGAAGAAGTGAGATTATCATAGCGACATCCATGATATGAACCATCTGCCTCATAAACCTGACAATTTGGAAGGTTGTAGAACTATCCAAACCAGTTGAAATTCCATCCATAAAGAGCGCTTTTGCAGGTCCTACCAACATCTCACCTGCATTATATTTATACGAATTAATATTCATATTTATAAAGACAGGTGCAATTCAAGAAGCACACGACACTTACCGGTGGTTAGACGCTTCTTTTGTCCACCTGATATGCCCCTTCTCATCTCATCTCCCACCAAAATATCAGCACAAGTTTCCAACCCAAGAATCTATTGTATTACATAAATAAATTAGGTTGAAGAAAGTTGGATTAATGTTGACTAAAACGGAATCAACTTTGATTAAAAGTAATAACATAACCAAACCTTGAGAATATAATCTGTAACAAGACTTGTTTCTTGACCTTCCATTGATGTGGCTTTCATGAAAGCATCTATTTCAGGATCTGGTTTGATAGCTGATGCTTTTTCTCGTCTTGACAATTCTGTCAACATATCATACCTTGTTCCAACACCTAAGCAGCGTCCGGAGAAGTCCAGCGTCTCTCTCACTGTCATTTCTCCATGGTGAAGATCATACTGACTAATATAAGCACAAGTTCTTTGAGGAACAAATTCTGACAATTCATGACCATTGTAAGTCACCCTTCCTGATACCTGTGGAGAATTTAAGCCGCTTAGTTTAGCATCTTCATGATTAATTCTTCATGACTATGTTCACAACTATTGACTATTGAGCGACTATGCATTTATAATTTCGAAAAGGGAATTAGGAGGGGATGACCAACCCTTAGATCCTTGTCCATTTTTCCAGCAAGTGCCTGAAGCAGTGTAGTTTTTCCTGAACCTGGAGGTCCTAGTAATAATGTCATTCTGAAAATATACAGAAAATAAAATCTAGTTACCAATATATTCTTTATTTATTTTGATAATGTCGAATATAATGGCCAACTCTTATTTAGTTGTTCATTCTCATACTGATGCAATATATGAAGTGCTGTCTATGAATGGTTTTTATGTATATTCTCCAAAATAAATTGTATGATGAACCATCTTCTAATACAAGTAAGTTTTGAAGTGTCCATATAGCATCACTGGTTAAAGTACCTTGATGGTTTTACAATTCCACTAACATCTTTGAGAATCTTGACAACCCTTTTCTTAAATGCCAAAATCTTGATGTAACTCAAAAGTCCCTGTTTGCCACAAAACACATATAAGATCATAAGTCACTGCATGACTAATTAATATTAAGAAAAAAAAACAAGTTATATAAATCACGTTTGTCTACATATTATGGAAATACAGAACCAACAAATTAAAAAAAAAAAGCTTCTGTTGTTCATTGCTTCACGTTTCATATTTCAATTTAAAATTCAAGCGAGACTAATTAGTTTCACATAAGTAATGTGTTAAATGAATAATATATAATAAAATAATTGACTCGTACGCAACTAGAGTCATCCTTTATAAGCTTTAAGCTATCAGTCCTCAGTCATAAACTATAAGTTATCAGCTAAGTTATTATCCAACCGCTAATTTTACCAAACAGAGCCATAATATTTTTTAAATATTTTTTAAATAATAGAAGAAAGACAAGAACAATTTACAGCAAATTATCAACTGTTACACTGTATCATCTATTGACAAATTGAGTGCAGGTAATGTCTAGATGCATATTGCACCCAAAAAAATGGAATAATTGGAATCGGCATAAAAAAAACAGGAATAATTGAAATCGGATCTCCGTCCCAACAACATGAAATTATTTAATATATCTATTAAACAATACTCTAATTTTTCTATAAAAATAATTCTAGCTCTATCTTACATTAGTATTATAATACTATACGTCACTTTTAATATAGAGATTAAGATTGTATCTAATTAAAATTGAAATGAGTGATAATTTCATTTGAATCAAAACATACCTCTATTATATTGAGGGTAGCATTGATTAGTGTTGGCAAGGCCCTGGTTCCATCATATGCATCCCCTTCAACTGATAAATTCTCAAACCGGACTTCTATCTTAGGAATCTCAATTCCTACCCTATAACAACATCAACAAACAACCAGTTAGTATAACAAACAACCAAATTTACATAGAAATATTGTCACATAATCTACCTATCAATTCTGTCTCTCATTTTTTGTAGAAAATTCTCATTGTCTACTTCAGCAGTCTTTATTATACTCTCCAAAATATGCTTCTTTTCCTCTCCTCCAAGCTTGGTGATATCAACTTCTTCATACTTCACTTCTCCATTTTCAAGAACTTGCTTCAAAATCACTTTCCTCATTCTATCATATGTCGGAAGCCTCCACAACGCCTCCCATTTCGGCTCCTCTTCGACACTTCTCTCACGGAAGCTTGCCGAGTTTTGGATCAACTCTCCAAAACTCTTCCTCACCCTTCCATTACTAACTGCCCTCACCATATCTTCTTCACCCGTTTCAACTTCCATGTCAATCAAATATAGTACTGTTTTTATTTTCCTTGTACTTCTAAATTAGCATAAAAACTCAAAATAAACCAAAGGATCAATCATATAATGAAATACATGCATGAAAATGAAAAAAAATGAATGAAGAAACACATAATAATTTAGTGATGAAAATGAGTTATATGGTTATATAATTAATAATTTGTAGGAGTCTAAAGTCAAGTGAAGAGTTGTTAATCGTAATATTATTAGAGTTAATTAAGACAACATGCAATGAGCCAAACAGTGTCAAAGGTTATGATGAGTGCCGACTCAGGATGTTACCTGCGTTGTAAACTACATTAACTATACGACAATTGAATTAAACAAAGTAGAAATATTATATTTGCTTTCATAATATACTTTCTTTGCTAATGAAGACAAAATTGGTGGTAATAGCTAGCTTAACAATAGTTTAGCAAATGATACACGAGCAAATATTTAAAGCAATTTTTATGAATATTTTTTCTTCAACTAGATTGCTATGTAGTAGTATGTGTGTTGCACGAGATATTATACGTGGAGTGCGAATCAAATTAAATCCGTGTAATACGGTTAATTTTACATCGTTCAGAAATTGATTATTGGTTACTTGTAATAGGAGAACTACATTTGAATTCAAAGCAGATACTCCATCCCATTTTTGTTAAGAAAAAAAGTAAAACACAAAGTGTTTTTTGGGCACTCTTTAAGTGATTAAAGTGTTGAGTTTTTATTAAAATGTTTGTATTTAATGTATTGAAAATGTATTGAAAATTGAAATTTTGACTTTTATAAAGAATATTTTTTTTATTTTGTATGCTTAAAGAGTGCCCTGAGGGCACTAGTTAGCAAGACACAAAGAAAAAATAATTTTTTTCTATGATATAGATCAGCGAGAATATCATATATATGTATATTTCAATAAAATTTTAAAGAGTTTAATGATTATGCACACTGTAATCTAATAGAACTTATT
Organism: Vicia villosa; assembly: GCF_029867415.1. Taxonomy (NCBI): domain Eukaryota; kingdom Viridiplantae; phylum Streptophyta; class Magnoliopsida; order Fabales; family Fabaceae; genus Vicia; species Vicia villosa. Next base: position 156,376,385 of record NC_081183.1, read on the forward strand.
ATTCAGCTTATGACATATTAATAATCTAGGGTAATGCTAACATATGTGTCTTAAGGGCACATATTAAGAGCTAAATGTGGAGATGTTTTCTTTGAAATTGAGCATTGTTTTAATTAAAAGAATAATTAAAACATTATACTTGTCGACAATGATTATTTTCTAAGTAATCGACACGTATCCCCTTACGTGGGCTTCAAACTCCTGATTTGCTTCCCCTTAGTGTTTAAACTGTTGCAAACCCACTATCAATCCGATAGCTTCCTTTGAAACTTCCTAAACACCTCTGTCAAGATATTTTACTTCCATAGGCTTATCGAGACATCCTTGGTTTAATCGACTCTTAGATTGAAAATATGCTAATTCCTTAAAATCTAATTAAGGTGTCGAACTCGACACTATTGAGGTTTAATACATTTAAACCTTTTCGAAATTTTCGACATGTTTCAAAGAAAGGGTCTTCTTAGTCTTATGGATCTGTTCTTGAAACTCTTCAAAACCAAACCTACCATATTATTCAAACCCTATTGGTCGACATGACCAATGTGTCGAAGACTAAGTCTTTTCATACTTTTATCATTTTTCAACGAGTTTGCTATCATTCCTTGTCGAATCCTATAGAGAGAATTTTCAGGCTAACAAATGTCCCCAAAAATGCCACTTTCGATCTTATGTATGAGATGGAAGAAATGTTGCGTTTTTAGTAACTACTTGATATTGTTCAAGATAGTCTACACACGTCATAGTCATCATGACATTTCCACCAAACCGTCATGTCAAGTTGCGATGGGAATAGGCTGGATCAAGTTAGACTTTGTCAAACCTGAGCTTGGCCTACTAAAAATTATAAAGCCTAAGTCTGACATGTAACCTATCATAAGCTTATTTTTTAGGCTTGAGTCTTACTTTTTCGAATGTCTATTTGGCCTATAAACCTACACAAAAACTTATTTTATTTGATCATTTATAAATAAGCAATTCAACTAATGTTTAAATAGACTAATAACTTGAAATATCAATGAGACTAAATGTTTATTTGCATTTACTTATTCAAGTTTACATATTAACATAAATTTTTCGATACTATTTAATTAAGAGAATTTATAAAAACAACTAATGACATTGTTCATAAGCTTTTGTGAGCTTATCTTCATAAGTTCTTGTCAACTTATCTTAATAAGTTCTTCAAGATAAATAAGATTTATTTTTGTATTTTATTTTAAAGTACAAATAAAATATAACAATAATAAATTTATTTTTATTTATTTAAAAAGACTGACTGATAGGTTTAAAAGGTTTTTTATGGCATGTAGCATGATATTTTTATCTAGATAGGCTTATAAAAAAGTCTAGGTCTTTTCTACTTAAAAAAGAATTCAACCTGGCCTAACCCTGTGTAGGTTAGACCATCGGCGACTATTAGTCGGTCTGACATATCCTCATCCCTAATGTCAAGGACGTCCGTGTAAATTTTCATCATTACTTCAAGTTGCTAGGACATTAATGGACCACAAAGTTAAATTGAATTAAAAGAAAATATTTAATTTTAACTTTTTCCCAAAATTTAAATGTCATTTAACCTGAATTTTAATTGGTTAATTACATGTGATTTTTACTACTTCAGTTAAAAAATTTAGAGGGTTGCTCTTTCCACTCTTAGTAGTGTAGAGTCATCCAAATGAAACCCAAAATTACCGTTCTATAAATCCTGAAGTATAATTCATCACGCATTTAAAATTAGGCGTGTTTAAAACCGAACTAGTCTAATAGAAAACCACAAAATCGAATTGAACCAAACCGAAACTGTAAAAAACCACATTTTATTTGAATATATTCGGACCATTTTACAACAGAACCGTGCGGTTCGGTTCGATTTGCAGTTTGTATTTTGCAAAACGAACGAAACCACGATATGTTACAAAATTTTACTAATATATATTTTTTAAAATTTTTAGAGAATTATGTGTATATTTTATCATGTTTGTATGATATTTATTTTAATTTATATATCATCAAAAAATATTATTCGTTTATGAATAACATTTTGACAAAATATATTTTATCGTATTATTTGTATAATATTTATTTACGAATGCAATTTCAAGTATATTATTCTTTAGATTTAAGATAAAATTGTAAGACATATTTTTGTGTATCAAATTATAAATTTATTTTGATAATTATAAAAATTTTATGGTAATGTATGAACGATTAGACACAAAATTATTTTTTCCCCTATATTTATGTATGACTAAATAATTTTTTTATAAAAAAACAAACCAACCGAATCAACTCAAACCGCATTAATTTACTTTGATTTTATTTTTGAAAATCAACTGATCCAAATCGAACTGCACGTTTTTCTCTCTTGCAGTTCGAATGCCTTCAAAACCGTACTCTAAACACTACGGAAAACAATGATAATTCATCAACTGAACTTTGGGCAGGTAATCCCGCCAAATTTGTTAGGACTTTAACTCACAAATAAACCTTAGAAATCTCTAAACATGCACGTCTCTCCTAAAAAAAGTATAGTTCTTGTTATAGTAATTTAGTAAATTATTATTATATTATTTAAAAATATTTATTCAAATTGTATTTAAAATAATAATGATAAATTATTTGTGACATATAATTTATTAAAGATAAAACAGTAATATCAATTATTTAAATATTTCTACTAGTGTAAATCACAATGGATCTTCTCCTTCCATCCAACCGTCTCCTTCAATCAAAACACATGCAATTGTATAGAAAAAAATGAAAAAAAAATGATAAATAAAATAAGAGAGAAAATGTTAGAGAGAGAGAGAGAGATAGACACATAATATGAAGGAGAGGATTATAGAAAAAATATTGAAGGAGAGGATCTAAATTCACTTTCGTTTTTATTTTCTTTTAGTTTAATAATATTTATAACTTAATTAAATTAGATTCTAACATTCCACTTGAGACTTTTCTCAAGAGTTCTTAATTTATTTCTAAAGCATTCTTTTGAAGTGACAAAAATACTCACTTATACATTTTTGAATTTTAATCAACATGAATATGAGCACCACTAAAATACAATAAACAACTCCCTACAGTCAACGCCACCAAGGCGTGTTTGAATTGGCGGTGAACAAAATTTTAGCATAATTAATTTATATTTGAATACATTTATAGAAAAGTGAGTTGAGCAATTCTAAAAATAAATTATGATAAAATTTTAGAAGCAGAATCAATTCTACTTTTGAAATTCAAAATCACTGAAAATTAATTCTACAACTCTATAATTGATTTCCATCTTCCAAAAACCAATCCAAACATGCTAGAAATGGAGCTTCTAGTTTTTACATTTTTACGGTGATCATATCCAAACATGCCATTAGGCCAATTTGTTAAAACTCAATTTTTTGGAAAACTTTCTTTTCTTGAAAAAATGTTTCATTTTTAGTTCCTTATGAGTTTTGACAACGGTTTTAGCTGGTTTTGACAACAGTTTTTTTTAAAAAACGTTGCCTAAATGCAGGGAAGGACTAAAAATAAAAACTGTAATATTTATAGGGACCAAAAACTTATTTAACCCAAAAATAAATTTAGACATTTTCATCCAACTGTCAAACATTTGGCTACAGTATAAAAAAATATTTAAACACCAAATAATTGTTTGGTTTTTTATCTTAAAAATTAGTTTTGATAACCCTTTTGAAAAGGAAGTTATCAATTATTTCTATTTAGTAATCAAAACACAGCTCTAAAGATTAATCTTTAATTTATTCAAATTTCATAATCATTTTTATAATATGGGATCGTGAAAGGCAGATCATATAAGTCCGCAGGACACAGGAACCCCACCACAGTTAAACAAAAACAGAGAGATGAGTCATGAAAATCCTGTAAATCTTTTTCTTATAATTCTTTCTTTCTTCCAAGGGAAAGAAATCACCACTCTCGGGGTAAGGAAGATCGGTGTGGTCTTGATTCCTAACCAAATTGTACATTCAAACAAAAATCTGTACACTGTTTACAGTATAAAAGGGGGGAAAAACACAGCAGCAAATCTACTGTGAGCATTCCTGTAATAAGATATGTGGTGTTATAATTAGCAAACGGAACAGAATTGACCTTAACCATCAATCAAGAAAGTATTTGGCCCCAATTTCTACTGATCCTGTAGCCACAGCTGCTTCGGCTATTTTAATCAACATTGCAGCCTTATAGGTTGCCAAATCTGCATTTTCAGCAAGAGACTGAGCCCTTTTGCGTTTTTGAATGGCTATTTCCATGGATGCTTTTGCTGAGGCCTTAGCTTGTTCAAGCCTAAGCATTGCATTCTCTTCCAAGGCCTCTTGTTCAGCTACAAAATCTGAAAATCAATACACAAGATGAGACAATTTTTAACAATACACTCTTTACAATTAATTAATATAGTCCATATAAATCAATATAGAACTGCAACTAAACAAGATGCTGGGACAAAGGGGTCTTTATTCTAGAAATTGTATTGCAAGATGAGCGGAAAAAGGTAAAGACCTTTATCCACTACCGACAACGATAAAAAAATAGGTGCATCAAATTTCAACAATAATCATATAGAAAAGGTATAAAATTACCTCTCAGCAGACTTGGCTGGTTGCTTCTGCCAAACTGACCCGGCTGTCTCTTAAATGACCTCTTCTTTCGCAGCAAAGGCTTTGGAATAAGTGGTGCTCTCTTTGATTGATGATTCTGACAAATAACCACATCAACTAGATGAGAAGGATGCAGTATAGTACTTTACATCAACACTACCACCTCAGTATTATTAGTATTTATTTTGCCGAAACAAAGATTGATATAGAAAGCTATCTAGATGTGTTCAAGGTTAAATGATCGGAATAAGTGGGCCTGAGACACTTATTTTGGGTGAAATGGATTGGGTTTACATCCCTCTTTACATTTAGAGAAAAGACATAGAAAAAATAACCACTCCTATATATAGTCCTCACTCTGGTTGAGATGAGAACCATGATCACAGCCTGACCTACTGTATTGGTTGAGATGTTTATATTTGTTGGATTGAAAAAATATATATTCCATCATTTGGATCACTAGGAGTTCTCATTTCAAGTAAAATCTAACATACGAGAAGAAACATAACTGTCACAAAGGAGCGGAAGGGACTATAAGATGTATATTAAAAGTGAACTAAAACTATGTTAGCGAATGCAAAGGCTAAGAGAAGCACATAAGAATAACTATAATACGCGTGAATTTCAAATTTTCAAAATTTTCAAAATATTCCTACAAGAAACATTGCTATTTTACCACACGCTCTTAACCAGTAACTTTTCTATGATTTCATATTCAAATGGAAAAGAGACAACCAAGATACGTTGTGTTGGGACTTGGGAAGAGATAAAAACTCCTTATAGATGATAAAACATAAATTAACATGCTTGGAGCACGCATTATGACAGATACGTGATGGTATGTTTACCTGAAAAATCCTAATTAGCAAAGAGCGTTTTTGCTTCCGTTTCCTCATCCAATAGGTATATACAGCTTCTATAACCTCCTTGCTACCAAGATCCTGACGACTACTAACCGCAGATTTTACATCAAAGGAATCATCTGGATTACAATAATAAACCTTCTCAAAAGCATCAATCATTAACTCAAAATTATCCTCTGAAACGTGTTCTTGCAACTCAATGTTGAGCTTGCTCAGCCATTCTTCATCATCAGAATCCATGTCATAATTTGCAGTTTTCCTTGCCATTGCTCTAGTTATCTCATCTCCATGCATAGATATATAAGTAGCTGGTCTCTGAAAGATAAAATTGGTACTTTCAGCATAGGAAGTGACCCCATGCACGCCTGGTACTGGAATAAATTTAGCAACAGGACCAGGGATATTTCGATCAAAACACTGCTTATAAAGGGCTTTAAAGAGAGACCAGTCCTGGCGGTTGGTAAACTCCAGCTTCCAACCATTATCTAATGAAAACATTGTTGCATTGGTGAACCGGCTGGAAGACCAAGATCGCATCACTTTTTCAGCTTTGAAGGTGCATCTTGTTAATCCATCTCTCTTTACAGTGAGAAGCCATTCTCTGGAAGCAGACGCCTCTAAAGTGACACCTGCTCCATATTCCCTGTAACACCGATCCGACTCTACGACCAATATGTTTGCTGAACAGAGAGAAGACTCTATAGTTTGTGTAGAATCTACTATGGCAGAACTTGCGTCTTTCAACCTTCCAGCAGTATTCCCATTGGTTAAGCTTCTCAGCCTCGTGCTGGAGGTCATACCAGACAGCTGGTTATTGCGTTTTCTACCACCCACTAAATTCGAAGCCACTTCTCTATTACTTCGGCGTAAAGTCATGGTAAAAGAATTATTAGCTTTCCTTTTCCTGAGTGAACTCCTCCTCTTCTGAACAATGCTTCTAGAGCTCGTAACACTTCTAAACTGTCCATTACTACTACGGGCTAGCCTGGTGCCCTTGACAGGGGAAGATAAAGATACACTGTCATTGATTTCAATAACATCAGGGATAACAGTTTCACTCTTGGAAGGTTCTCTTTCAACAGTATCAAACGAAATCTGTAGTTTATCTTTGTATTCTGGGAAATCAATTACCTCCAAATCATCCCCATCGTCACTATGTGCAATTATTGGACTATTTACAATAAAAAACGACCTAAAGAAAGAATCTAAAAGCATTGCATAATGCAGATACTCAAAATAAACTGGAACAGCAGAAAAGTCTACAGAGAACAATGGAATAAACTGTGTGATCCCAGAAAAACAACAGATTCCAGTGCTGACAGGAGGAGAACCCTGCATAATGGTTAAAAAATATAGCATGAGATCACGTAACAGTGACACGGTATGCATTTTCTTCAATTAAACAGTAACAACAAGTAAATTCAATTCAATAAATCTAGTATATAAAACACAGATAGATAAATAAGAAGTGGAAATGCAGATGAACAATATAAGAAAAAATATACCTGCAAAAACTTTACACCCTGCGAATCAAAGGCAGCATGAATCGGTTGAGACATAAAAAAGGCCAAAAGCTCAGGTAATGTAACTGTGACCCTCCTCATGTACCTCAACACCGAAACCAACAAAGACGAAAATCTACCATTTCTTCTAGCACAAGGCTTCACAACAACAGAAAGCACACTGCACACACCACTCTCCACCGTTTCTTCCCTTTTCTTTTTATAAAGTTCCAATCTTGGAGAACGGGCAGTCCTTCTCCGCTTTCTACTATACACAATACCATACATCCTGTCAACCTTGTCACCATCCCGACCCCTCTTCACTTCCCCTACCGCCCTTTCGTCTTCAGCGGTCTTTTCCGGCACAGCCGTTTTCTTAGATGGAAGTGGCTGCTTCGGGCAATCATCTCCTACCTTCCCTCTCTTGGTCTTCTCTTCGACTGATTGTTCTGGAAATAACCGCCTACCGGACCGGAGAACCCGACCCGAGTCGGATCCCTTCATAACCACTCCGAAAGCTCTAGTAGACCGCTTCATACCTGCCGCCGGCATTGCCGTACGGTTCTTTTGAGAAATTGAGTATAAACACAAAAACCGAGGACGAAGAAAACCGGAATCGAACCGGGTTAATCTTTTCGGTTTCTCACATAGAATCAAGAGTCATCGTTACTCTGAACAACGATCGCGTCTAGTAAAAAAGAAACATACATAAAAAAAAAATTAAAAAGAGGAATCGGGTGAACAGTGAAAGAAAGAGAAAAAGATTATAAAAATCGAACCTTAAATTGGAACGAAACGCAGAGAGTGAGATCGGAGAGAAGAACGTGCGATGAAGATTGAGAGAGAGATTCAGTGTTTCGACTCACTAGGGTTTATGATGAAAAAAACTGCAGATGACAGAGATAGGGAAGGAAAAGAGAGAGTCTGTTTTAAGTTTTTCAGTAGAGAGAGAAAGTGGAGAGAGGCGTCGGATTGAAAAGGTGGACGGTTGAGATTTGTTGAGCGCGCAATCCAAAGGGTTTTTTTTTTTTTTGTTCAAGTACGAGTCGTTCTTTGTTCCAAAAGAAAAGAGCGTTTTTCTTGTTTCCCAAGACAGCGTAAAGAGAGAAGAGGAAGAGTGGGAGTCGATGTCTGTAGGACACGTAGTAGCGGCCAAAGGTAAGTTTAGTGGAAAGACAGGTTTAGCCTTTAAAAAATCTTATATTACCTTATTTTATGGGTGATGGATTTTTCTTTTAAATGGCCCGTTTTTAAATAAAAAATCCTAAATACAACCTTTTATTTTTTTTTAAGTAAAAAGACAAGAGACCTCTAAACAAGCTACACTCTTAGGAAAAATGTACTCCATGACAGGGTGTGTTCCTTTTATTTTAATAGACCAATATATTTTTTAAAAAAATTTTAAGTGTAAAATTATAAATATACTAATTATTTAATAATTAAATATTATATTTGATTCAAAATCATATGTTTAGGTATTCAAAGATCTTCGTTACGATTCGTCTCAACTGTTCATTTATTAGGGGTTGCCTCTATATCACAAGTACCGGGTCTCTTAATAAAATGTTTGTTTTATGGTTTATTGTCGAAGTTGTAGGGGTCGGTGATGGTAAAGGACAGACGATGATGGAACGTCTTTGATTCGCATAAAATTTAAAGTCAATGAAGAGAATATACATGATCATTTGGATGATGGTGATGATGATGATATAGTTTGTCCGTCTAAGGGCTCTTTAGTGATTATAACAATTTATGGTGACAAATTGACGTGTTATAGTTATGGTGGTCATCGTTGTTCATTTTCTTTTGTTCACTATACTGATAAAAAAAGTATAAGATGTGTGTGTTTTCCCCGCAATGACAGTGAGACTTAGAGGATCTTGCAAGTATATTACATGTTTGGATAATAAGAACTTTCCCACGGCAGAGAGAAGTCATGTGCGATGGTTTTTAGGCTATTTAAAGAACCGCCACACGTAAGGTGAGAGGTCCTGTAGGTGACCGACGTCGCTTGGTTGCAGGCGGACAGTTAGTTTGGGAGTGTAATGCTCTTTTAGTAGTGGAGGGTATGATGACTTAGAATCTATCACTCTATCACATGGGGGTAATGTATTTATAAAGACCTATAGGACCTAGGTTTCCTCAGAAAAGGCCACTGCTACTTAGTCAAATGGTGGATAGGTGAATCCTTATTTTCAAGGGAGATGGGAGTAGATAACGACTCTGACTTTTTCTTTATCCAAGATGTAAGTTCAAGAGTGCCCCTAAGAGGGGGTGAATTAGGACTTTAAAAATTTATCTGGTTTTAGTGATGAATGATATTATTTTTCGGGTTTATGGTGAGATTATGAAAGCAATAAAGTGCAGAAAAATAAGCGACACAAGGATATATCCTGGTTCCCCTCACAATCCGAGAGTACTTCAGTCCCCTTACGCAGTAAGAGATTTCACTAATTGTTAGATATTTGTACAAGCCTAATCCCAAGATTTATCCTACAATCTTCTAACACCCAAACCACCAAGAACAATCCTCTTGGATTTATCAAGTTGAAATGAGAACAATCCTATCACTTTCAACTTCTTGTTTCCAACAATCCTAAAAACAAGGAATACACTTCACACAATCTTAATTCCAACAATCCTGAAAAAATAAGATGTGATACAAAAAAAGAGTTTTTGAATAAATAAGTTTGTAGTATATAAATCCTATGAAGGACTTCTTCTCTTTCAAATATGAAACTCAAGAACAATATACTCTCTTAAGTGCTCAAGATACTTTTTGAATATGATATGAAAAATATGACTCAAAAGTATCACTTGATAAAATTTGTGTTATATGAGAATATGCAGAGAGTTTTTCTATTTGATTGAAAGAGGTAATTGAAAAATATAACTTTGAAGTTAATTTATAGTAGAGTTACAAACCCTTCAAAAACATGGCAATGGTTGATAGAAAATCAGAATATTTATTCTTGAAAAGATATATTGAAGAGGTGTAATTATACGAAGTATTTTTCACTTCTGTTTCATGTGCAATTGATTGCACTAAAACTATAATCGATTGCATAGACTACCAACGTTTAAAACTACAATCGATTGCATAGACTGTCAATGTTAAAAAAAATTGAAAATAAAACAGATGACAACCGATTGCACATAAAGGACTATCGATTGCACTAAGTGAAAATGACAAATTTATAACTAAGAAAGTGCCTGCAATCGATTGCACTCAAACTGCAATGGATTGCACTAAAAGTGCAACTGATTGCACTAAGTAAAAAAGTGAAAATATGTGTTGGCTTAGTGTGCTACAATTGATTGCTCATATATGCAATTGATTGCACTTTTGAAAAACTTGCAATTGATTGCACAAAAACTGCAATTGATTGCACTTTTGAAAACTTTGAAATTTTTCTAAGTTAAAATCATGAATCATGCAAGTCTTCAACTTTATAACCAAGAATATCAATCTAATTTCAAAATATATTTTTCACATGTTATATGCATGAATTAAAATGATTGAACACTAAAATTGTATGTGGTAAGAGTTTCATATACCTTGAAACTTGATCATAAAATTTGAACAAAGTCATGCATAGTTTTCCTTCTTCTTTGATTATGTACATGGTCTTGAGAGTTTTAAAATTGTCTTCATCAAAACAAAATATTGGAGAAGCTTGAGTTCACACAAGACACGTCTTATCCCACGTTTTATTTTCCTACATGGGCGAGGAAGGCTTAAGGATGAGGCGATACCTCTCTTCGGGAGATCTCATGTTGTCGCCTTCTCCTAGGGTGGTCCTAGGGCATCGCCTTAGGCAGGGATTTTTGCAAATATAACGCTACATAGTCCCTCAGACATGAGACTTTCAGTAGATAGCGAAGTGTTTTTTACCCGCGCCTAATAGAAGTGTCCCAATAACTGATTCTTCCCCTTGCAAAGCTTTAGTTGACCTTAGGGGTCCATGCTTTTATGGAAGATAATGCATAGCTCGGCTGGCGGGCTGTTAAGTCCCTCAGACGAGGCGCCTTGACCTTTCAGGCGGGACTTCCACCGGGCCCTCAAGCAAGACTGGAAATCTAGTCTCTGGGGCTTGACATAGGTCGCACCTCTTAGGCCATAAATGGAAGATTTTGATATTTAGTCATTACCATTCATTAAGAGAATTTTTCAATCAATTTTAGACTTAACCAAGAAAAAATAATTGATTAAATGATTAGGTATAGTCGATTATTTAGTTGGAAAAAAACTTTCAACCAATCATACACTCCCCTGATTAGTTAGCTATGCCTAAAAAAAATGTGAGATTTTATCAAATAAAGATAGTCCTTAAAACATTTTAGGCGTGTGTATGTGAGTTGTCTTAGTATCTTAGGAGTTACTCTCTTACTTTCACAAGACTATGACCACTTAAATAGACAAGACCAAACAAGTTTTCACACTTCTTTTCTTTTAGAACCATGAAGCTTTCAAATTCATTTGTCATATACATCGATTATAGCGATTATATAAGAACTTCATTGAAACCTTGAATCTTCTACTTGATGAGACTTGAGATATCTTCAAGTTAATCACCGTCACTAAAGAGTTAGAAATATATCATCACCGACTTCAAAATATCAAAATAACATAACATAGATCCATATTCTACCCCTTGTTTGATGATGTCATTCTTTTCTCAATAAAGTGGTAAAAGAAAAAATAGATAAATTTTGAATTAGTTATTCTACCCCTTATTTCTGCCGTATAGTCGACTTCTCACTAGTGCAAAAAGTTTAATATAATTTTAAAATTTACACCCAATATATTAAAAACGGGTGTAATTGAGAAATGTGATGGCAATTTCGTAAATAAAATGTCATTTCAAGCATTATCATATGACAATATACACCCTATTTTTTAAAAACGGGTTTAAATTAAAAATATTATTATAATCAAATCTCAATTACTCCCTTTAAACTAAAAATCGGGTGTAAATTTATATATTAAAAAAATTATTTAATTTAATTTTATAACTCAAAATATATAATGTATATAACATATTAACAAATAATTTAAATATTATTAACAAATTATTGATTAAATATTAATGGGTCTAAATTATTATTAATAAATTTATAAGATAAACATATTAATGGCATAGTAACAAAACTCTAATTTCATAGTACTGAACAAAACTCTCGTTCTAAACTCAGTTTTTAACAAATTTCACCAAAACCCTACTAACGAACGAAAAGAACTCTTGCACCTTCTCCATCTTCCATCATCTTCCTCGCTCGCTCGCATTTTCTTCCATCCACAACCTATTTCCTATGCTTCACATCGTTCGCCCTGTGTCTTTAGGGCACACTTCCACTTCATTCTTTCCCTTCAAACCTTCTCACCCTTCTTCTTCATTTCTTTTTCATTCGCATTCCACATGGAGCAAACTCCTCTCTTATCTTTCAAGTTAAAGCAGTCTAACCAACCCCGCATCACTTCTCAAGCATCATCACACAGGCACGAAGCTAATGCACATTCTCCAAGGTTCAATTTTGCATTTGTATTCACGCTTTTGTTTACACACAAATTAATGCAATGTTTACAATCATAAAGTTGTGTGTGTTGAAATGAAGAATCAGTTGTTCATGGACTATCTGAAACGATCGTTGTAGTTTCGGGTAGAAATGAAGCTCCGTCGTAACTGAAGAAGCGATTCCACAACACATTCATACATTTCATTTTTCATCACAAACCCTAATTCACATCGAGATCCGAACGAGTATAGTAGAGTTTCGGAGAGATCCGAATCTTCAATGGCACATTGAAGAGCGAAATTGCTGTTCCTTCTCTGCGCTCTTTGTTATGCACTCAATTCCTTTGCCGTGTAATTTTCCTGCTTTTTGTTTTCTCATTTCCATTTCTCTGTTTGCGATTTCTTTGGAAAATTCTGATTCTGTATTTGTTTGTTTGATGTTTTCGTATGCAGAAAGAGCTATTACGATATACTGCAAGTGTCGAAGAGTGCGGGGGATGATCAGATTAAGAAAGCGTATAGGAAACTGGCATTGAAGTATCATCTTGATAAGAATCCGGGGAATGAAGAAGCTAATAAGAAATTTGCGGAGATTAACAATGGTAGTATATATGTATACATGTATCGTTGCTTTTGTTTGTTTTTATTTGGTATTTTCATGATGTAGTTTGTGAAAATAAGATTTTTAATGTGCTATAAACTATTTTCAGAAGCTATCATTGAGAGCTTATGAAAATAAGCTGAAAATAGGTTATGATTATGTCATAAGTGGTTTGTATAAGCATTCCAAAAAAGTCTCACAAGCCAAAGAATCAACATTAAAAACATGATGAGCTGAAAGAAAAAGTAACATGTCAGCTTGCATAATCTGCTCTGAATCATAAAAGTCTCCTCTGTTCTGCTTGAAGGTATTAATAGCACCGTTATTGCTCATGGAGCTAGAGGCAGTGGCAAAACTCAATTAATTCAGGTTTGAATCAATTTTGTTTATGAAAAATATTTCTATGAAACTTTTATTTTATTTTTTTAGGGCTATTTCGGAGTTTCTCTCCGTGGCTGAGAAAAATGAGAAATTTAAATCTTGGTTAGTATTTGTCATGTGTTTAAGATTCACCTGATTAAGGATTTAACATTTTGCTTTTTTTCAAAAGGGATGCTTGTGTTTTGGTAGTTCCTTTTGAGCCTTGAAGTGCAACAACTTTTATCTCCGGTAATTTATCCTGCAGCTTACAAAAATGCAGAAGATATGAATTCCCATTCTGTTTTCCTGCATGTTCTTAAAGATTCCATTCGCAGGTAGATATACTTGAATTTATTTTTCATTGCTAACATCATGAATTTGGGGAATTGGTTGCTGATCCGGTCACCCGTGAACTCTTGCATTACACAGAGAAGCCTGAAACTTTTGTATGTTTGTGTTATTATGATATGTCTTTAATTGGTGAACTAAAATTATTAAATTGTTTCTGTTTAGTGTCTTATGCTACCTGCTTATCTGAATGCAGGTTAGTGACCTTATAAACTGCGGTGTGTATATATTTACACCAGATATCTTTACTGCTATTGAGGGTGTTTCTTCTAATTGGAAAGACAGAGGCGAGTGAATTATCTTAGGCCACATCCATTATTAAAGATGTGAAAATCTTCATCTATTTAATTTCTGCCGGATGAAAGGATTGTAAATAACTGGAGTTTGTCCTCCTTTATGTTAACTAATATAATTCATATGTCATTTTATTTTGCAGCTAACTTAAGGCGTGTCTCCAGCTTTGAAGCAATGGTGCCAGACACGAGGTTTGAAGTTTCCTGTTTTTAAAAACTTAGCTGACCCGAACTTTCTGAAATTTCAATCTGATCATTAGTAATATCAACAAGAATAGTTCATGCAATGAACTTTAGCTTAAGTTCTCGTCAATTATCTAAACACTTTGCATATTTATAACTGTGTATGTATGCATATAAGAAAATAACATCAGTGTTGTTGAGCTGAGAATGCTATATGATGGATGTGTGGTCACACAAAACTAGATAGTATTTGGAATGAAATTATTGGGGAGAAAGTACAGATAACTCTTCCTATTAGAATAGAATATAGCATCTTCACTTAGGCAGGTAGTACATGTGTGGAGAAAACCCATAAAAAGCACCATTAAGGAGCGTCGGTAAAATGGACGATAATCCATCAGTTAGAGGTAACAAGAGACTAAGTAGGTGGAGAAAAATTTGATGGTTGTTCTTGTTGTATGTGCACAGTGTGAAAATAAGGGTAGTTTATATACATGATGTTTATTTATTTTTGTTATGTATTTGAATTTCATAAGGAGCTATCATCTACCGGAGGGAATGTGGTGCCAACTTTTTATAAGTCTTCTGGTATTTCAAAGAAAAATAAGGACTTTGTGGTAGACTCCAAGGATCAACAGGTACTTTTTTTTTGTATCAAGTGACGTGGTAGATGGTAGTTGTATGCTGAAGTGAAAGAGTTGGGTTTGTCTGGAAATTTGGAAGTGTTTTAGGGTTCTTTAATTGTTTTGTGGAAACTTAAATCTCAGTTTTGGGTTGTGAAATCTTAAAGCATAATTTGCATTTGTTATGCATACATGATAATTGAATTAAACATAGGATTGTGGTGTGACCAACGAGAGTTGGATTCAGCTCTACTCGTAGGACTGAACACTGTTATAGAGCCAGTTTGGATAAAATTTTCTACGAGCAGCACTTATAGAAAATGTAAAGTTGAATGTCTTAACTATGATATTATAACAATTGGACTTTTATAAGTTGAAATCAACTTATATACCTCAGGTTGTTTAGAAGCCCCCCTCTAACCTCTCTATAAGCAGCATTAGACTTACAAAAGCTTATTGTTTTATGGTAGAAATTAAATGCATATTCCAGTTGAAAAACTCCCATGAGCCAAAATGATTGTTTGTTTTAGCATACTTTTCATTGTCTTTTCAAATGATTATATTTAATTTCAGGTTGAATCAAGTAACTTACAAGACTCAGATTTCTTCAATGCTGTTGTGAAGGTGAGGTTTGGCTCTTTATATTCTTGTTTACAAACTATTGTTTGTTTTGTAATGCCATGCCTTAGAGGCCTGTAATGTCTCACCTCAAATTGCAGAGACTAAAACTGCCACCGATATCTGCCACGGAAACTTGCTCTGTCGTGCTTCGTCGTAGTGGAAAATCGAATCGTCGTATTGGGATTATGTTGTCTTACAATAAACTATGATCACAGTTGGTTTGATAATCTAAATGATGCAATTGGTATCATGTCTGACCATTCTCCTAACATTCTAATTCATTATATTCTATTTTTTCTGCTTAGTCGATTCGTTACTCGATAAAGAGTTTGTATGGTTGTCTAAGGCACAGAAACATGAGTGGAGGATAAAAGCAAAGGATTCAACTAGCTAGAGCAGTCTACAATGATGCAGATATCTATCTTCTCGATGATCCTTTCAGTGCAGTTGACGCACATACATGCAGATATCTATCTTCTTGATGATTGAGAGAGATAAGCACTATCCACTTAGCCTCATTTCAACATGTGCTTCTGTCTGGCACTACACTGTAAGGTCTCTAATCAATTTCTATAATATTCCTAACTAATGTTTTAATAATGTTCCAATTAGTTTCAAAATCAATGATAGACAGAGTCCTAAGCTAACGTGGCATTTTCTTTTTTTATTAGGAAGTGGATAGGTGACACTGCATTTTGCCAATATTTGTGCCTAGCATGTGTCCATGGTATCTATATAGCTAAAAGGAAAAAGAGTAACTAAAGAAGAAGTGATAATTAATTAGCTGGACCTTATATCAGGATGTTAGGCTTTGCCATATAGTGTTAGGCTTTGCCATATGTTATTTGATAAATTTTTTCACTTATGGAA
Source organism: Vicia villosa (assembly GCF_029867415.1). Taxonomy (NCBI): domain Eukaryota; kingdom Viridiplantae; phylum Streptophyta; class Magnoliopsida; order Fabales; family Fabaceae; genus Vicia; species Vicia villosa. Next base: position 156,392,775 of record NC_081183.1, read on the forward strand.
GTTTGGGTTTCAAGAATACTTTGCAAAATGGAAGGATAATAAATTAAACTGTGATGTGTTATTATATTTTCTCTGACTTTAGCCCACTAGACTTTTTGGCACCGTGGAATTTTTGTATTAGTGACATAACATTAGTAGTAGTAGTATAGTTGTTAGAATTTTGGTAAAAAAAAAGTAAATTAAATAAGCGGATTAGTTCGGTTAAAGATTGGCCTTTTAATGGATGGGTCTAAAAGCCAAGTCCCCTATGGATATATACAAGGTTTGACACTGAGAATAAATTTAGTCCCGCCTCAATGAATCCCGGTACATGTGTAGTTTTTACATCTAATGCCCTAAGATTAGAAATGTAGATAATTAAATTATGGTCCAATTTGATGAAAGGGCATGTAAATAAATCATGCTCTTTTAATTTGAGGTACAAACAACTATTAGTTTTGCTGCTTGCATATGTTTTCTTTTAAATCTACGCTTTTTTTATTAATAGTTGCAAGTGATTGTTAACAATTGGTTATGATTTTTTATACATGTGTTGAACTTGGTGCTCATATTTTAAAAGCCAAAAAATAATCTGCAATGCAAGTATGTGTGAAGTTATTTTGAAGATTGACTTTTCAAACACGAGGAACACGGGAGGACTAGTGTTGTAGCATGCCCGATATGTCTTCATTACTAGTTTATGGATCATATAAATTCCATTTGTGATACTTATATTATCCATGTGATATATCAGGGTATGATTTCACCCTGGGATGTTGACTCTGGTCTGGTACAACTTCGCAAGTGCTTTCCCATGAAAGATGTGTATGGCATGAAATAAATAAATGATTTTTTTGGTGGATATGCAGTATAAAAGTCTCTTAGAACCTGAATGTTTATCATCATTGACACTTTCGACGCTTTCCGAACTGCCCAACAAGTGGTATCAGAGTCATGGTTAGACTCGTCAAAACCGCGGTATGGTTACCATCGATACATGTGGCTCTTTCTTGTAGTAACACTTTCTTGTAATAATTTCTTGTGTCTTGTTTTTTTGCATACAGAAAACAATTGCTTCTCTAGGGTGTGGTATTTTGGCCATGGATGAATTCAATGCTACATGTGGAAAGCGGTTGGATTCAATTGGACTAGAGAACACCGAAGCTAACCGTCAATCATGACGTAAAATTATATATGAAGAAAGTTATGACTTTGTTAAAATATAATTTTTATGTGTATGATTTTATAATACTTGAAATATTATGACTGTACATGATTTTGTATACTTTTTGGTTAATATTAAAAATATTTTGACTTAGTTAAAATATGATTTTTATGTGTATGATTTTATAGTATTTGCAATATTATGATTGAAAATGAAATATAACTAAATGGTGTATATGAAATAGGGTGTAAATAGATATAATTGTTCATTCATAAATGGCGTATTTACACCCGATTTTTATTAAAATAGGGTGTAATTAAAACATAATTAAGCCCAATTACACCCGATTTTTATTAAAATAGGGTGTAATTAATTCCAATGACACCCGATTTTTATTAAAACAGGACTTAATTAAAACGTAATTAAGCCCATTTACACCCGATTTTTATTAAAACAGGGTGTAATTAAAACGTAATCACGCCCAATTACACCCGATTTTTATTAAAACAGGGTGTAATTAAAAACGTAATTACGCCCAATTACACCCGATTTTTATTAAAACAGGGTGTAATTAAAAACGTAATTACGGTCAATTACACCCGATTTTTGTTAAAAATAACGGGTGTCAATTCGTTAGACATTTCTCACCCTGTGGATATACACCCGATTTTTATTAAAAATAATTGGTGTAAATTAACATTTTTGTACTAGTGTCTGGTTTACCCTACGTAAAAAAAAATTGTGATTCACCTTGCTACATAAAGATTATGTCGTTTTTTCTAAGCCCTTTTTCCATAAAGTCTAAAACGACATAATCTTCATGTAGCAATGTAAGAATCACAATTTTTTAAAGATGAATAAATCAGAAATCATCTATGATAGGAGTAAAATGATATTAACCTTATTATAAATAAATTTGAAACATTGTATATCTTTGGTGTAGTGTGAGGATTACTTTTGATTTTGTATCTTAATTTTGAAGTTTTTCACTTCTGCTTAAATGGTTGTTTAATTTTATAAAATATCATTTTCTTTTTTATAATAAAGGTCATGGGTTGATTTTTAATTATTGAAGAAAAAAAAGAATGTAATAGAAGAAAAAAAAAGTTTGAATAAGTTAGGAGATTGTCTCATTAGGCTCTCTATGTGATTGAAATTATATTATTCACTTCTTAAATTATACTTTCTTCTATGTTTCCTCAATGAGTGATCTAACCTACCATTTCACACACATTAAGAAAAATGTGTAAAAATAAGATAGAGAATAGTATTTTTACTATAGTACCCTTATCATGTATTGAGAATGATGAAATTTTTATTAATTAGAGGGTAGAATTTAAAAAACGTATTGAAATTTGAAATTATTTATTCATTTTGGAACATCATTTTATTTCGAACTAGTAGGAAACCCGTGCTATCGCACAGGTCTGGTCGAGGATTCACATACATGTATTTAAATATCACTTGTAAAGTTCTTTTATATAAATCAATCATATATTTAACCAAAATGCAAACAAATTTTAGTCAATGTTAATTCCAAAAACATAATAGTTAACAATGAAAGAGCTAATAATACATCATTTTTTTAGCTCTTTAAGTAAAAACAATAAACATGATTCATATTATCAAAATTCAAATGACATCATATTTTCAGTGAGATAACATTAATATATTTATAACTTATAATCATTTATCAAAATTTAATTGATGTGTTTGGAATATCAAACATAATATAACTTATTTTGCAGTTCATAAATATTCACGTAATTTCAATCAATAACTGATATCTCATAGATATATTTACATCTACCCGTCAATTAATTTTATAACTTCAAATATATAAAACACTAACAAAAGAAATAGTTAAAAGATAGACATTAAAATGATCCGTCAATCACTGGTATCTCATAGATACATTCACATCTACCCGTCAATTCAGATGAGTTAAGAAACCCCAGTTGAATATTACCTTTAATGTATATTATTATAATATAAAAAATATATAATTTAATTAGTTTAAAAAATATAATTTTAATTAAGAAATTAAACATAGTTAGAGAATAAAATTTATTAAACCTATTTGAGATATTAGCTCATTTTTTTTCAAACCTAAAATGTATGACATCTCCCGTCTATTATTAAAAGTTTCTACGTTTAATGTATACTTAAAATATTTAAAAATTAAACAAATAATAAAAATAAAAATACGTTAATAGAGTAATTAGATCTATGTACAATTATAAAACAATAGAAATTTAAAACCTATGTATGGTAAATAATATATATTTATTCTCATATATTTAAAATAATCACATTAAGTAGTCTCCATTTGATAGTATAATAAATATAAAATCTCAAATTTAAAATGCTTTGTAACTTATTCCCGTTTATAAAAACAAAGGTAGTTTATTCAATTTATAAAATTGACTATATTAATAAATTTTTATCTTTTATCATTATTTTTTATGATTACCATTTATCATTAAATTTTCATGACTACCCATTAACATATTTTTAACATGATTACAATTAAGAAGTTAATTAGAAAAAATTCTGAAATTTTTTTAGTTATTTCATAAGTTTAAAAAATTAAAAAATCTCAATTAGTTTTGCTTTGTTTTATTAACCTTTTTATAAAAGTCTAAATAATTTCAAAATAAATTTTATCTCAACTAAGGATCTAAATAATTACAAAATAATTTTTCATAATAGTTTTATTTATAGTTAATATATTACTAAAATTTTAAAAAGAAAAATAAATTTAATAACAACAACCACATAAATTTTGAATACTAAAAATTATATTATATTTAAAAAATTATATGTTTGAACATTAAATTAAAATTTTGAATACTATTTTCATAAAACAAAATATATAAATTTGTAACGTATAATGCATATCCTAATTTTGCTAATAGTATAATGACTTTATTTAAGAGAAAGAAAATAATAATGTGAATTTAATTTTTTTAAATTTTAAAATAAGAAGTTTTTTATTAATGGTGGTAAATTAAAAAACACAGTATATTTTTATTTTCAAATTACGATTAATTTAGTATAAAAAAATTAACAATTTTTTTAAAGTGGTTTAGAGTTTCAGGGAGAAAAATAAAGAATGAGGATAAAAAAATGGTATAGTTTCGAGAGAAAATAATAAAAGTTAATTTTATTTTTTTTCATTTTATAATAAGAATTTATTTTATTAGTGGGATCAGTGGAAAGACACGTACATTTTTTTTATGGATGAAATAAGTGCATTTTAAATATTTTATTATCAAATTATAATGATTTATTTAGGAAAAAGAGATTTTAAATGTAACTTCAAAAAAGTATTGGAACATCCTATAATATATTAACAAAATTAGAAAAAGTTAAAAAGGTAAAGCGACATATAATAAAAAATGGCGAGAATAATTATGAGGAATTATTTAATTTTCAATTTAGTAATAATAATTTCATTCGATAATAAAATTTCTTAAAGTCTACGTTAAATGATAGCTTGAGCATTATTATTGTAATTATCATTTAACTACCTTTAAGATTTAAGAAAATTAAAAATTTGAATGGAAAGCTAAAAAAAATTGGGTTTCCACTTTTCATCTCCCGTATAACCTTTCAAATGAATTGCATTGAACAGTAAAAATTGAGATTTAAAATAAGTATTGTATAGATGTGCCAATATAAACATCAATCAAGCGAAGATCTAATTATAAACATTTAATATTATAACAAAATTAAATAACTTGCTTATATAAATTATTATGAGTACTAATTTAAATACACATTATATATTAATGTTTGATTTTATATATTAATGTTTGATACTCCTACATTTTATTAATACAGAATATTTATGTGTCATACTAATTTAAATACACATTATATATTAATGTTTGATATTATATATTAATGTTTGATACTCCTACATTTTATTAATACAAAATATTTATGTGTCATAAGTTGTCTTTAACTCGTTTTGATGTCATGAAGAAATTGTCTTCAAAAAACCTTCAACTATATTTAATCCAAATATAAATATTTTTTCGGTCAACTTTTAAAAAAATACAAATATTTTTTAATCATATACATAATTAAATAAAATATCAAAGATTAAATAAAATATCAAAGATCTGCAACAAAAGTTATTGGTGTTACCTATATTTATAAATATTTAAAAAAAAATCTGCATATATTTAAAAAAAACTGCATATGTAAATTTAAGCAGCAATGTTTGACAACAAAAGAATAATGGCACAGAATAACATTTGGTGACTAAAACTAATAATTTTAAAAATTGATAAAAAGGAATCTAATTATATTTAAAATTTGAGTCACATTGCATGTACCCAAGATAATTATAGTCGAACCTTTTGATAGGAAGATGTAAAGAAATCCTGCTAAAAGTTTCAAGGTACATGCACAAAGATTAACCGTAAATTCTCAATATTAAAATGAATAAAATGAAATTCATGAACAAACTTTTTCAAATTTGATTCATCCACTGTCCTCTTCATACCCACTATAAGTTTTAACTCATTTTGCACTCATTGATCTTGACATTTGTATACCTGCTACCATTGCAGAACCTTGGCTCTAATTAAAAAGGCTTATTAAAAAGGAGAGTTGAAAAATACTATGAAGATCTATTAAGAAATAACATCCAGCAATGTAAATTCAGTTGTGGTTGGAAGAACATAATCTAATGCTTCTTCAACTATTTCCTCTATCACATATTATTTGCTGGAAAAATTGTTAAATGATTGGTTTAAACATTATCAGTATCAATATATATCCACTTGCATGTCAATTTATATTCAATTCAATTGGTAAGTTATACAAAAGAAAGAAAAAAAACATGAATAAAAATAAAAAGGATATTGTCAAAATGGTTGAAACACAACCAACAACAAAGATAAAGATAGAGAAGAATATAACACTACACAGAAATATCAAGACTGGGGATTTCATTAACAATTTCAATAATACTTCTCTTTCGCATCAATCCCGTCCAAATTTGTGAAATTCCATTAAAATAACACAGATTAATTTTGCAACATAAAACAACAGAAATCCTCATATCCAGTCTCTTCCACTTTCTCTTCCCCTTCATCGTCTTCTTCTTCTCCCCCGTCTATGTCCTTCATTCTTTTACAAATTCAAACAACGAATCAAGAAAAATATATGTGAAACTGCATCAATTTTGTGCCATAATTTAGTTATTGAGTTTGAATCAGGGTTTTAGGGTTGAAGGAAGAAAATTACCTGAGAAATTATTGAAACAGCTAGGATTTTTGGATGAACAACAAATTATGGAACTATCTTTATATCCTCTGCAGAAAATCAATGGTTTTGCTCTTGGGTAAGGATGCTTTGAGTGGAAAATCGTGAAACGTGTGAGAAGTTCCCAATTTTCGGTTGGCTGCTCATATTCCGCAGCCATTATTAATGTTGATAAATTGTTTAGCGCGTTAACATTAATCAGGATTTATTGGGATATTTTGTATAATTAAAATAATTTAAAAACCAAAAAAATTAAGGTTGTGCCACATCACCCGTAATAAATGCCAAATCAATAATATTGAGTTATTTTGTCAAAAGTCTTTATTACCCATGGAATAAGAAAAGTTTAAGTTGTTTTATCAAAGGGCTTATAGTGTAAATTCCAGGTACTTTTGTTTTTATATATTATAATAGATGAGTCACTTATTATAGGATGCAGAAAGTATGTAATAGAGAGGGAGAGTTCATAACGTGTGAATTTACTATTTATTTAGTTACATACTTACCTTAAAACAAAAAATATATATTGATTTATAAAGTTCAAATTAGTGCTTCAAGAGGTTGATCCATTTTTTATTATTATTTCAGTTTTGGTCACATTAAATCATATGTTTAAACAATAATGTTGACAAAAAAAACTAGGAAGAAAATTAAAGAACATGTCATATTAAATCATGTTTAACAATAATGTTGACAAAGAAAACTAAGAAGATAATTAAAGAACATGTTATTTTTTTAGTTTAAATAGAGGGTCCTGTTTTGTCAAAAAAAAAAAAATAGAGGGTCCTGTCAGTGTAAAACATTCAATCAAAATTTTTAAATTTGTCCAGTCATATCCGTATTTTAAAATTAAAAGCGTGATTTGACATAATACATTGTCTCTAATTGGTTGATAATATAAAAATGTCACTACATATTCTATTTTCTCTATTTTCCTTCTCTATAAACAGAAAAAAGTTAGCAAGCTCCAAATCCAATTTTGCATCTTTCTCAAAAATATACCACCCATTCATCAGTAAGAATTTCTAAAAGTTTCAGAGATGAGAGGCATCAATTTGAAATTCTAGCTCATATCAATTTGTACTACAACTTCTGTGCATAATCCTCTAACAGACAGAAACTAACAAAGGGACTGACTAGATAAATTTTTTTGACAAGTCAGGGGGCTATTCTGAAAATCGTTAAAATGAGAGACCATGTTGATACATACAAGTGCCAAATTTGAAGGGCCAAATTGGGTATTTGCTCTTTAATCAAATTAAGAGAGTGAATCACATCCTAAGGGTAGTAAATTATTGACTGTGCGCAATAACGAGGCACAGTTCCATGACAAATTCATTTAAATTTAAGGCCCATTAAACAAGTCTGAACAATATAAAAACACAATTCATTCTGCAGTTAAACATCGATAATAGAATAAGAAGAGCACCTCAATTATACCCTACTGTCAATGAAAGAATATTTGTCAACTGAAATCCTTAAGGCGCTTTTTGAGTACGTCCATTGATTTCTTTCCTGCACTTTGCTTGGCATTTTTATTAGCGAGGCTTCCAAATATTCCATCTGGTAAATCCTTGAATTTATCGCAGATGGCAGACACCTTCTTGTAATCCAATGCATAGTAACTTTTCTCCCTTATAACAGGATTCATGAAGTTCTCGGCTTGACTACTTAGCAAAAGGTTAATCAATTGCCTTGCTTCTACCAAGCAATTCTTAAAACTACCCTCATTGTAAATTTCACCAAGACCAGCAGAATAGAACCTTTCATCTGCAAAATTCTCTATGATCTGAAGATCATACTCGATATTTATAACTGCATTTGCATTAAACCTTTTCACGCCATCATTAGAGAAAGCAGCTACTATCACATTAGAAATATGCTCAAAAACACCACTCCCAACTTTGTACATGGCATCCAGGGGTAAAATTTGTTGTGCTGGGGTCAAAATAGAGTGAAGGTAAATGATCACTTCATGTATGTAGTCATTTCCATTCTGATTTATCTCCTCAGGAGTCCAATTAACATCGACGGTAAGAGTCATTAACTTGTCTATTTCTTTGTTTACCATGCTCAGTAGAGCAATATAAGCCGCATCCCTTGATGTCTTCAACACCACCTTTGCACTTAAAGCTTCTTGAGGCATTTCAACTGGTCGGCAAGGGATACCGCATAGTTGGGATGCATGTCGAAGGAAAAAATCACAGGCTCTTTCAAGGACAGCTATGTTTGTAGCAATCTGCATAACTTGAGGTACACCGATGTTGCCACTATTGATTGTATCAAGTATTGTTGCATTTAATATGTCAATCAGGAAGCTGTCCAAATACTTCCTCACAACATCAAAGACGTTCATATGCATGCCAATACCATGAGACAAGTAATCAACAGAGCCTTTGATAAAGGATCTCACGATGCGACATACATCAGGAACCACGGAGGAGAATGGTGCAACATATGGAAAAGCAGGCATAATATCTGATGTTTGAAGATTAAACGAAAGAACAACATTCTCATAGTCACTTTCCTTTTTTATTAACATTTGGTCATATGAACCATTGCCAAGAACCTCAACAGTTTGTTGTCGGCATTCTTCCAAGAGAAGCTGGTGGTACTTGTCATGGTTGCTATCAAGCACATCAAGAAGTGTGCCAATATCATGTCCATATTGTCTAACAGTAGATCCAAACAGAGTCACATAATCCTTCACCAGGAGAAGATGTGTGGCAGACTCCATAGAGGAGAACTGCTCCTCTAACAGGGATGTCGTTTTAGTCACAGCCGTCTCCCACATTGTTTTAACTTGATCAGCTACCAGGAGGACCCCAGCAGTTCTGAGGACTCTATCCTCAACTATAAAGAATCCAGCAATTTGGGCAAAAAATGTCTGGTATGATTCGACAAAAGGTTGTGCGGAAGACATTTCAAGGTCCGAATTCAATTGTAACAATCTATTTGTATAGTAGTACTCACGAAACTTCTCCCGGATTCCTAGAAAATCATGAATATGACAAGCACGATAAAGAGGTGTAAGATCAAACTTGATAACAGGATCTTCGTCTAATTCTTCGTCATCCAAAGTGTAATCTAGATTCCCTCCTCCTGAAATGCATTCCTCCTCAGCCTTTCTCTGCTGTTCTAGCATTTCCTCGTCCTTTTGGCGAACTGTTGCAGTACGGCCAATTGCTGTTTGCCCAATATTTCTAGCCGAGCTCCTTATCTGAACCATCCATTCGTTCACTTGACCGCAAACGTTCTTCTCAATGTACGATTTTATCACAGGAATTCTCCTCTCCACGACCATTTTGAGAGCTTTTAGAGGAATGTTCTGCAGGTAATTCTTCTCAAGTACATCCACAGTTTTCAATGCAGAATAAAACTGGCCCTCAGAAATTTGCCTATTACAGTTGACACAAAGCTCTAACACCTGTACACAGTTCTTTGACATATTTACAGCTTCCGCCACATTCTTCTTAACAGAATAACACTCAAGAAGCTCTTCAAGCTTGACAAGAAGGGCACTACCAACCTGCTGTAACTTAAAATTGTCCCCGTGGAGCTGACTCTTCAACTCTTCGGCATCAAACAACACCCCACGAAGCTCATCAACTGCAAGGATGAATTCCTCATAGTGAGTCTTGCACATCTCCTCGATTTCGGCTTCCTTTTCCTTAACCACAAAACTCATCTGGCGAAGAAGCCCCTCCGGCTGCCCCGTTTGAAATGCATGCCTAACAAGGGGAGCAACATCATCCCCATTTGCAAGGATCGAATCCTCCCCGGCATTCTCCATAACACTTCTCCTCTTTGGTTTTAAATCCATGATCACATGAATCCCTGGAATTTTGAAGATGTTTTACTAAGTATAAATCAAACACTAAAACCTAGCTCAGGAGATAGTGATTTTTTTCATCTCCTTTATATCACTTGCAAAATATAACAAATCAAAGAAAACAACAATCATGTATAAGTAGATTGATTATTCACTATGCAACAGATAAATGCAAAGAGCAAAAATAAATAAATAAAAAGTAAGACAAGCTATTAATCCAGAATTGGAAAAGAAGAAACCAAAAGAGAACTTAATAAAGTTAACAACAGCAACAACAACAAAAAAGGCAAAATGAAACATTGTTAGATTTGAAGACATAAAACAAAGGTAATAATGAGTTGAGGGGAAAAAGGTACCTGCTAGAAAAAGGGGTTTTGGTGGTTACAAAGAGAGAGAATGGTATGTATCTAATGGGTTGAGAATTGAGATTACCGTTGCCGAATGTTGGTGCTGGACGAGGATTCCCAAGTAAGCACAGCAACACTGTTTTAGAGTTCGATTGTATTCCTACGCCCAAACACCACGGAAATGTGCCGGCGTCTTTGTTGCTTTTTTCTCTTCTATTGTTTTTTCTTAGTAAACTAAATGTTTTACTATAAAGTCAATTTCAATTGACTAAATAAATTACAGTATTTTTTTTATAGAGGACGACAAATTATCTTAACTCAATATTTCTTCCTTTTTTTTTTAATTTATAAATATGTTTAAATTTTTTAAAATTTTAATAAATAATTAATGTATCTGCTACATTGCTAATTATCACAAGAGAATGTTAATTCGGAGTTGAAATATTTAACAACAATTATCACATGAGAATGATAATGTAAATAAAGAGAAACATAATCAATAACAAAAATTATAAAATGGGCATAATGTTGTTCATCCGATGCAAATAATGTGTGTGTTTTTATCGGAGAGAAGTAAATAATATTATTTAAATTTTATATATTTAAGTTAAAATATTATTCAAAAGCATAATTAGGAGAGTTTAGTCTGACCTTCACTTATCATATTGGACAGAGTGAATTTGTTTAAAAAATAATGTCATTAACACTAATATCACGAATCAAATAAATATTCATTTAGTGGACGCAAGATTCAGCAAAGATTAAACTATTTGAACTAATCTTGTAGAAAGAGTCTTTCACAAAATCATTATTGTGATCTTTAAGGATACCTACGCATGTTGACGAACCATTAGCAATAGAGTGAGCACCATCAATGTTCATTTTGAGAATTCAAAATAAAGTTCAATCTAGTTAATACTAATAGTATTATTATCTCTAATCTTTCAGTATTCAATTAGAAAACTATGAATCTAATTAAATTGATTTAAGATTCTATATTTAAAATATGACACATATCTTATTGTTGCGAGAATATCAGATAATTGTGATCCCCCCAAAGATAATTACCAGTAACTCAAACAATAAGGTTCCATCATCAATCAATGTTACCCTGATTATTGGATGATAGGTTATGTTTGAGTCACACGAGAGTACCAGAAAAGCTTGCTCAAATAATCAGGTTTTATGATGTTATCCTAAAAAGGTGTCACATCATCGCAATCTCAAACAACATGCATGATATAATCTGGTGCAAGATTACATCTAAGACATAAGTTATCAACAATCATAGCTCTTCAGCGTCATTCCAAGGTGTTATGTTGCGGAACCAAAAATTCAGAAAATTGCGCAAACTACGATGGGGTGTAACACCCTAGTTTTTTAATTGAATTTAGAGTGCTTAATTTAATTTAATTTAATTAGGATTTTTGAGAATATTGGGTTTTATTATATTTATTTATGATTTTATTTAATTAAATTAATATATAATAAGGAGAAATTGAGACTTTGGAAGGAAAATAGGATTTTATATAATTAGTGGGATGCGGAGAGAATTGACAAGAGTTGAGGGGAAATTACTAGATTTAATGAAAATGAAATGGGGTTTATTTAAATAGAAAAGAGAAATAGAGTAAGGAGTTGTTTGGGAGAATAAGAGGAAGCCCTAGCAGAGCAAGAGTAGGAGAAGAGAGATTCCATAGTCTTAGTTTGAAGTTTTCTGCAAATTCAAGGTAAGGGAGAGAAGTGTTCATGATATGGGTGTTTAAGCATGAAGGATAAAAAGGATTTCTTATCCTCTTTTCTGTTTTTTTTCCTCCATTAATGAGGATCTTAAACCTTGTGATGGTTTGTGCAAAATCTCTCTCAGTTATGTTGTTTGAATATGAATGTTAAATTGTTGCTACATGTGAATATACGGTTAAATTCAAATTTTGAATATTAAAATGCATATGTGAATATTTGATTAAAAGCATATGATGGATTTGATGTTGTATATGTGCAATCTTTAAATGTTGAGTGTGAAAAATGTTTTTGATTCGAGTACTATAATTTGTCGTGTGATTTGGGGCTGTTTGGGACTAGATTAGTGAGTTTTGGATTTGTTTCAAATGGGAAGAAAAATCGCAAAACGCTGGAAAAACTCGGAAAAATTACAGATAGACATAGAAGGGGATTAATTTGACTTGTTTCATGCGTAACTTGAGTTTATAAGTCTGTTTGAGGTGCAGTTAGTTGCGTTGGAAAGCTAACATGATAATATATATGTTGAAGTGGGGAAATTGGGTCTAAAAGCGAAAGTGTAGTCAATTTTCAATCTTGTATTGGTTGTCTTGTTTCACGCATAACTTTAGTTTCGCAAGTCCTTTAAGAGTAAACTTTATATAATAAGAAAAGAGACACAATTTTCTACATATTATACTTAATAAGCATCTCATTCCACAAAGTTAAGTAGGATAAATACTAGGTACAACTGCGACGAAACATTTTGCCTAGTGCCTGTACCAGTTTTTATTGCTTGATTAAAGTATACTTATTGGAATCTCAAGTCCTAAAATAAAGGTCTTAGCCTTAAACTAGACTCTCTAAGCTTTCCGAAACATATTCATTTGCTTGATTCTAACTTTGTTTGATATTTTAAATAATTATTCAAATATGAGGTAAGACTAGTAGGAAACATGATTTTGAGGTTGTTTTTATAAGATGCTATGTGAATTAAGTTGTTAATATTTTAGGAAACGTCCAATGATTGATAATAAGTATATGAATTAGGTTGTTAGAAGTCAGTATGGATGTTGTTGGTTGTTGTTTAATTGTTAAATGACTCGTGAATATGTATTGTTGAATATTGAGAGTTTATGTTTGAGAATTAAATGAGTTGAGTTTGAGTTATCGATATGTTTAGAGTTGAGTGAGAGTTAAACGAGTAAAGTTAGAGTTGTTCTTGAGATCTTAAAGGATGTTCCTGTAACCTTTACTCTTTGAGTAAAAGTTGTTAGAGTTAATTGTTAGTTCTATGAACATGACTTGTTGAATATTGATTGTTGATTGATGTTGTTTTGATGTTATTGATTAGTATTGTTGAGATTAACTATTTTAATTATTATGTTGAGTTATGATGAAAAGTATTGAGTTATGCTGAGATGTTTGGTCCATACATGAACCATTGTTGTTGCCTTGTATTGGCAATGTTCATGTTGAGTTTTAGGTTCAGATAGGAACCCGTGAAGAGTATTGGAGTTTGAGGTTTCAGACGAGTACTTCATTTGTTTGTCGCATTTATGCATCATATATACTAGAGATAAATAGGATTATGGTCTAGTGACGAGTAGGACTTTGATCCAGTGACGAGTGAATTAATTAGTAACATACCTCTGACATCCAAAACTTTGGTACCATGTGCATTGGAGCAGAGGAGATGAATATATTGCATACATAATTGCATTTGTCAATGATTATTATTGTGTGGATGCAATGCATGATTGATTGAATATGCTATATGAAATACTCTTGTTGTTTTATGCACCGTTAATATATATATATATATATATATATATATATATATATATATATATATATATATATATATATATATGTATGTGTGTGTGTGTGTGTGTGAGAGAGAGAGAGAGAGAGAAAAGGGATCAAATTACATCCAAAGAGTTACACTACAAGTTACATCGCTTAATAACTTCACATAACGTTATTAACGTCAAAATGAACTTTCGTATAACGTTAATTTTGATTTACTATACCATCTAGATATCCAAACATTAACGTCAAAATGAACTTGCATATAACGCTAATTTTGATGTAATTCAATTACATAGTAAATCATTATAGATTAATCTCAAACTTTATAGATATGATCTATATGATAGTATGTTTCAATCCAACAGTTGATTTTAAAAAATATTTATTCGATGTGAAGTTATTAAGTGGTGTAACTCTTCGGGTGTAATTTGATCCTCTCTCTCTCTCTCTCTCTCTATCTATCTATATATATATATATATAAATGTATTGTCACCCTCTGTTTGTTCTATGTCTTGTCTTTACACTTGGGTGCAAATACTCAAGTAGAAGAGTCTTAGTTGTTGCTTATGTTAGAGGATGAAATAGTTAATGAAAGTTTCAATTTTTTCAATTGTTTAGTTTTCGTTTGTTTAATGAAGAGTCTTCGTTGTTTCAATTGCTTAATGAAGAGTCTTCGTTGTTTCAATTTTTTCATTGTTTAGTTTTCGTTTGTCGCTTTAACAGTGTAACAATGAGTTGGGATTACTTTATTATGTTTTCTGCGAGTTGTTTAATGAAAGTTTTATTTGATTAAATAAAGTTGATTTTTATTTTATGAGATAATAGAAGTTATTTTTAATTGTCTAATATATGTTGCTATTAAATTATATAAGTTGGGAAATACGTTATGCTGAGAAAATGTGACACCCTCTTTGAGTACTTTATCTTCACATATATTATAAATTAAATGTTTGGGGTTTAGGGTGTTACATGGAGCAAAGCTTCCTGAGCACTACATCTACGAGACATCATGGATCAAATATCGCAATCACAATGCTTCTTGAACTATAGATGTTGATCTTGATATGATTTTTTTAGAACGAGGATATCCTCTGATTCTCATATTGGTCCTATTGATCGTGTCCATCTAGAACCAGAGGTCATATCATTATCTGACAATTATGATTCATAAATGGTACATAAGACCTCCTTGGGAGAAGGGGCTTCTTCACCCAACTCATTAGAAGCCCTTTTATCAAATGTCAGCAGAAAGGTTAATTATGTTGAGGTCCTCATGCCCCTCTCAATTTGTATGAGGAGGAAATAAAAGTCAATTGGCAAAGGAGAAAACACTCTAAAATTTATATTCAACTTCGTTAGAGGACCAATAACCATGAACCCAGTGACGCTGACATGGTGGCCTACTTGGATCTTCAAGATCGGTCATATGCAGTAGAACGAGGCTAGATGGACGCAAAAGTAACGGGCACTCAATCTGCTCTAAACATTGAGGTTTCCATAAATTTTACTGTAACCATGGTCGACGATCCTCTGGAATGGTCAACTCTTTAAATGGGGCCAGAAAAGAGGATATGCATATCCTTTGACGAATACGCAATCTCTCTATATGATTGTCTGTACACAAAATAGGACTATGGTTGCCTTTTTTGACTTCGAAATAGTTTTCCTGAAGCATTTAAAATTTGCCCCTTCCTAGATATTAGGTTTACATGAGGGCATTTCATATGTGCATTGAATATAAGTCTCATAAGCCTTCATTTGGGTTGTTTTTTAGTCTATTCATTTGACGTGGACCTCCCATGACAACTTCCGGGACCAAGGGCTGATTAGATTCCATTCGAAAAATCCTTAGTTTGACCTCTTCACCTCGGAATAGGGAAATTTTCTAGGGCGTTCTTGCTGGTAAAACCCCTCTTGCCCATGGCCCATCTTGCTTTTTGCTAGCTCCCTTACGATTCTCCTTGCTTATGTTAAGGTTCATTCCTAAAGTATTGGTCTTCTCTTAACTTTAACCGGGACGTCCATTCCTATCGCACCAGATTGGGTCCTCACACCCCTTATAAGGTGATGATGAAGGAAGACTTGCATTTTTGGTTTTAATGGCTCAACTATGAGGAAGGGTTTGACCTCAGTGATATACTTCATGTAGAGGTGAATAAGAGGCGAATTGACGCTCATACCATTGATCGTATGGTCATCCAGGGAGGAATAAAAGAGATTTTTAGTGAGGACAGAGTCTTAGGTTTTTGTTTACATGTGTGATTACAATTTGCAGATAATATAGATAAAATGATGATGTTATACGATCTTGCAAGTGCTCGAGGTATTCAAGTCGTGGTGCCTCCGACGATGACATTGCTCCTGATCCGACCCCTGCTACAATTTTGATTACCGAGATTTATATATATGTGCTTGAAGTGGATCAACTTATGGATGTTTTGACACTTTGACTGTGGGAGATATGCCATTGTCTCCGGTTTCACCAAAGAAGGCCTGGGATGACGATCAACCATTGCTCCGGAAAGATGGTTCTCCAAAACGAACTCGTGTTGCTAGGGACGATGCTTCAGGGGAGATAACTTCATTTAGGCGGGTAATGATCGTCTTCTCTTCTCGCCTTACTCACACTCTTGAGGAGGCTCCCACTACTGTCTTGATGTTGGATTTATCCTTCGTTAAAAAAATTCAATGAGACAAATAAGATAGAACTCGTCTTTGAGATAACCCATGGTTTATATCAGGTTGCTTATCTATTTTCCCTTATTTCGGATGGCAGGGAGGCGCCTTGGCTCCAAGCAATCCCACAAAGGAAAGGAACATTTAGAAAGGGAAATGTGAGGTTATGGAAGGAAGGTGTCCTACTCTCCAGGAGGAGCTTGCTTCACTGCAGGAAGAGGTCAAGGTTGTTAACTATTTGCTAGAAGGTGTGCTCTTCTTTCTTTATGGTGTAATACAGTGGGAGAACTGACTTTTAAAATGTTGCGGATAGCAAGAGTCGCCACCAACTTTTATTTTATCCAATTTATAGAAAGGCTAAAAGAACCGAAAAAAACCTTTTTAAAAGACTTTGAGTTCGAGGGGTAAGTTATACAAAGGGAAGTGTAGCGGTAAAAATGTGACTCGAGCGTTTTCGCGCGCTCGAAGTACAACAGAGTCGCCACTGAACTTTATTTATTCCAAGAAGGAAAGGGAAAATATCGATAAAACCCACGAATACAAAGAAAGGATAAGATGGTCGTTCGTAACCAAATTAGGGTTCGGGAGTCGGTTAAGCAAGGGGAAGGTATTAGCACCCCTCACCTCCATCGTACTCGATGGGACCCATTTAGTTAGTTTTGTGTTTGAGTGTTAGTGTCTTGTTTGTGTTCTTTAGCTTATTAATCGAGAAAAGATAAAAGAAAATGTTTTTTAGGGTTTTATTATTATGAAGAAAAAAGAAAATATTTTTTATTATTATGCTCGCCAAGACGTTTGTATCTTATGCCTACGTATTCCCTAGTGCAATGGGAAAGTCAGAGCAATCGTAGTTCGGGCTAGGAACCACGAAAAGTTTGTTGGTTGATTTTAGCGAGAGGTACTCAATCGCTTTCAAATGGAAATACTACGCGCACATGGATATGATATCACTACAAGAATGGATGACTAAATCAAGATAAGACATGATTTTGGCCATCATCGCATTCGAGTGGAAGATGTTCGATCTTCACATGTGGAAGTATGTTCGTATTGAAAATTGAATAAGTGTCTCGTTTATGAAAAGAGATTTAAAAGCCATAAGGAAAAAATGTTTGAATGAAATTGAAGTTGTGTTTTAAAGGGACGTTTAGCAAAGGATTGAGCATAGGTGTTCACCTAGCGCATCTTTACCCAAGGTATTGAACAGGAGCTAGCCCCATTTTCACTTGTTGTCCAAATTAATTAATTTTGGTTCAAAAGATCAGGGTATTCAAGAGGTGTGCACTTCTTGTCACAAGATCTTTCGGTTTGATTAATGTATTTTAAATTCAAAAGATCAAGGTATTCAAGAGGTGTTCACCCCTTGTCACAGGATCTTTCGGTTTGATTAAGGTTTTAGATTCAAAAGATCAAGGTATTCAAGAGGTGTTCACCCCTTGTCACTTAACCTTTTGGTTTGATTAAAAAAAGGTTTGATTCAAAGGATCAAGGTATTCAAGAGGTGTGCACTTCTTGTCACAAGATCACTTTGATTAATTAAAGAGTTTTGGTTCAAGAAAATCAAGGTATTCAAGAGGTGTGCACTTCTTGTCACTTGATTTCTTTGATTTGATTAAGAAAGTTTTTTATTGTTTGATTCAAAGGATCGAAGGTATTCAAGAGGTGTGCACTTCTTGTCACTTGATCACTTTGATTTTATTAATGTGTTTTAGTTTCAAAAGATCAGGGTATTCAAGAGGTGTTCACCCCTTGTCACAAGATCTTTCGATTTTATTAATACGTTTTGATTCAAAAGATCAAGGTATTCAAGAGGTGTGCACTTCTTGTCACTCGATCTTTCGGTTTGGTTTAAAGAAAGTTTAAAAGAAGGAACTCGACGTTGGATCGAGAAATTATTTGACGACTTGGCGTTGGATCAAGATTTATTTATTTGTGAAATATTAAAATAAAATATTTTTTTGGTATTTTTTTAATAATAAAAGAGAAATAAAAGTCTAATTAAAACACATTTTTTTGTATTTTTCAATATATATAAAAAAGTAAAAAAAAACAATTAGTAACATATAAAAGAAAATGGGTTTAAAGAAAAGTTAAATGGGGTGTTAATAAGGAAATTTGCTGGCCCAAAAAGTCAGGCTCAAATCACTTTAAAACCAAACCAGAGGGGGTGTAAGGATCAAAATAGGTGTATAAAAAGGAATTCGGTGGGCCTTGAAGATTCAGGCCCGAGTCACTAACTTTAAACAAAAAAAACCTAATCAAAGTCCGCCTCCCTCGATTTCATTCTCTCGGTTCACGCTCTGCTTCTCTTTCTCACTCTGTTTCTCACATCTCTCGCGATCTGTTCTCTCTCTCGATCTCGAATCTCTCTTGGTAACACTCTCAATCGCTACGGAAACAAGCGACAAACGAAGTCACGTTGCAAACATACAACCAAAAGATCACATAAAACCCTAACCCCCATTCAACCCACAATAACCCCAATCTCACTGCCATCAGTGATTATAGTTACATAGTGCAATTTAGAGAGAAAATTGAAAGAAAATGCAAACCAAAAGTGAATTGGGTACGTTGTTCCTCGACTTCTTCTGTTGCTTGAGCTTGTTCTGCAATTCTTCTTCTCCCGTGAATTTGCAATGTTACTGTTATCGTACGTCTGTGCTTTGGCTTGTGTGTGGTGTATGGTTCAGAGTGTGGTGAGGTCGTGGTTTGGATTTGTTGAGTGTGGAGTGAGTTGTGTGGAAGGTTAGAAAGAGTGGAGGTTTCGGTTGTGTTGAGTGCAGAGGTTTGTGAGAGTGTAATTTTGGTTTAGAAGTTGTTGTGAATCCCCCCCTGTCGTGTTGTGAGTTCGTAGAGTGTTGTGTGCTAATAGATTACTGTTGTGGATTCACGGACCAGAAGTAGATGCAGTAGTGTTGAAGGTTGTTATGGTGATTTTCGGTGGGTATATAGAAAGAGTATGAAGGGTAGTTTCAGTTGATGTGAGTTGGATTTTCGCAGGTTAGAGGGTTGAAATATTGTGTGGTTTTGGAGGAAGCTGGGAACATATTTCTGCAGAGTTTCTTTCCTTTTTTTCTCCCCCTTTGCTGTGTTTTTGTTCTTGTTTTTATAGAAGAATTGAAAGAGTTTGGGGGGAAAATTGGAATCAAATTTGAACATATTTGTTAACTGATTCATGCCCTTTCTCTCTGCAGGTTTGTGTAGGAACATTTTGGTGAATGATTTGGCTTTGTTGGAACAGCGGTTTAGCAGAGAATTTGGACCCTTATGGAAGCTGATCTTGTACTTTTCTTCTGCAGGTTTTCTTATGGCTATTTTAGTGAAAATTTTGGCTTGTTGCAGCACCACTGTATCGAGTAGAGCAAAGCAGGAGGGACAGCAGCAATGGTACATGGTCATAGTGAACACTGAACCGTGAAGAAGGACATTTTTTTTTTGTCATTTTTGTTTTATTAGTGTAAGAAAGAATATAAAATGGGCTTTTACAAAGAGATAACTAATTTGAGCCCAAACTAAACTAAATTGTATATAATAAAAAAAACTCCTTTTTTTATGTACATTTTGACTAATAATAAATCTAAACTATAATAAAAAAATAAAATAGTTATAATAAACAAAATTAATCTAAACTATTCTAAATTTTTTTTTATATTTTTAATTAAAATGATGGTGATAAATAACTAAAACTTATGGAGTCTAAAATAAAAATTTGAAAAAAGTAACTCGAATAAAAAAAAATGCAAAGACGCGAAATGAAAACTTTTTTTTTATTGACTTTAGTAAAAGTCCATTTAGATTTCAAAATATGCAAAGATGCGAAGATTAAAATACATACACGACAAGACCAAGAATGAATGAAATTCGTAGGGCAAAAATTGGGGTGCGACCGGAAGGTTTAAAGCACCCTTTGTATCCATGGTTATCCATGGGCTCTTAATTGCTTAGCTCACTTTTTGTTTTCAAAATGTTGAAGTGAAATAAAAAAAATTTGAATAAGGACTTTAGCTTGTAAAATAAGCGTAGCCTTTTTGAAGGTTTTTGAAAAAAAGAAAAGTTTGAATTTAAACCAGAGCAAGCAATTAGAAGCAATTACCCTAAGATTAAAAAATGTTTTTTAGCTTTTCAGGGCTATCCATACCATAGGAGGGTAGGAAGTCCTTTTATTGGATGTAAAGGGTCATCGAAATGATCGTTCGCCATAAGACTGACCCTGCCATAAAGAGGGCAGGTAGTCTAAGGGAAGGATATAATAGTCATTCTTAGGCAGCAGGCGAGGATACCCTAGCAATCGAAAGGGACTATCATCATTATATCGTAGGCAACCTCGAGGGACAAGATCATATAACCGGAGGCAACATCGAAGGGACTCATGATCTTCAGTGATGATAATGAACTGATGGCAACATTTGCTAAGGCATCCTCGGATAAGGCATCCTCGTATCCGAGGGACTTGACTATTTTTAAGGCAACAAAAAATAAGGCAACAAGGCAGCAAATAATAAGGCAACAGGCAACAAGAGGGGTTACCATTAAAGGTGTGTGTGTGCTACAATCATGTGATTAAGTTCGGATATATTATCTTGTAATTAGTGACTCTAAATTCAATTCGAGGTTTTCACGCCCTAAATTACTAACCACGCAATTAATCATACAGAAAATAAGGCAGAAAAATAAAACCCTAATTAACTATTACAACCTGTGAGCAGTTACATAATAAGGCAAAAACAATTTGTGGGCAAACCACAAGAAATAATTAAGTAGATGATACCCTGCAATGATAGGGAAAAATAAACTTGTGGGCAAACCACAAGAAAATACAAAATCCTGCAAGGCAATTAAGCAATAATAATAAAGGGGCAAAAAAACAATATTGGCAGGAATAAAATCAAGGTTAGAAAACAAAGTTGATAAGAAAGACAGTTTGAAAACAAATTAATGGCTAAAAGGTTTAGGGGCAAGAAACCTAGACCTTCAGTTAATGGACAACACCTACCTAAGACCCCTATGGCTACTAGGCTACTAGGGTTCTAAAACAATCGAGGCTAGACAAACCCTAAAAAATTAATTATTGGTTTTTAACCTAATTAATTTTAAAATCGACTAATCCTATTAAATTATTTTATTAACCCTAATTTAATTATCCTAATTAATTCTAATTATTAAACTAATTAACCTAATTAAAATTATAAATCTAATTATTCAACCTAAAATTGATTAACCTAATTTAAAACATTAAATAAAAATTTTAATTAAAAATTATGAAATACAAGTCTAAATTAAATCTAAGTGAAAACCTAAATAAAAATAAGTGTAGTAAAAAGGGAAAGAAAAAGAAAAAGGGTTTATATAAATAAAAATAAATAAAAACAATTGGAAAAACTTGGCGCCGATCCTGTGTGACGCGTTTTTGAAGGTGTACTGTGGAGCTGCGTTCCTGATCCTTCTAATTTGGCTTTGTGTGGATTTGTAGGCTGGTGTATGAGGGTATACCGTGATCCTTTCTGAGGCGAGGGCACTAGATCTGAAAGTAAGTGTAAACAAATAAATAGCAAAACTAACTTCATAACGCTGGGTATCGAACCCGCATGTTAATGGTAAGCCCGTTTCACCATCCGTGTTGGAACGATAAGCTGATGACTAATTCAAACAACTTAAAAATAAAAGAAAAAAAATTTAAATCTGGGAAAACGCGCGCTCCCCATTATCTTCTTCCTTGCGAATGAACAGATCTTTGGCCACAGTTTTTTCTGCGTTGCTATAGACCCTGCAAACATCAAAACGTGAAAATACCAATAATAAATTCAATCCCGGGGCATAGACCGATTGGAAATTGATCCCTGAGTCCAACGGTACCCTTAGTTTCATCTAATTTTGTCTCTAACCAGAACCCCTAATTTGAAGTTTAAGAACCCTAATCATGGTGAACCTCTTAACCTACAACCAAACTTCAATCAACTTATGCGAAAAGTTGCGCAACATCACCATGAACACCTAAATGCAATCAAATTGTATCAATTATGCATAGATTATCAAAAACAACACAGAAGAAAATACAACAAACCGTGACCCCCTAAGTCGTGATTCTGAATGTATTTGTTGAAGGTGATGACGTGATTGGCTTCAGAGTACACCGGTGAAGCTTTTTGAATGCTTGAATCAGTTTGAATCGACCCCAATCTTTGGCTGCCAATCCACCTTCTTCCACGTTTTTTTTGCTTTTGGCATAGTCCTTTAGCAGTCGTTTTTTCTTCTAATTTTGTCCACCAAAAACCTCCCTTGCCTCTGAATACGTCTGGGTATATAAGGAGAGGGAATTAGGTTAACAAAATTGAATCATATCCTCCCAATTTGGATGATTGCCATTTGATTTAGAATGGATATTGAAATTTTCTTTTTTAGTCATCAATCAAACCAATCAAGTTCCAATTACTCTTACACGATTTCCTTGTATTCAAGATCAGATTTTTTTGCTACTAGAAAAATTCAGCAAATCCTTTATGATTTAATCCATTTATTTCATATTTTTAATAATTTATCTAATGTTTAAATGAATAGAAATTCAAATAAACATAAATAAAAATCATTAAAATAAAATGATGGATTTAAAGGTCTTTCTTAAGGTCATGGGCCTGTTTAAAATCCAAATGATAGGCCCATTAATCACAAATCTCCAAATTAACTCAAATTGACTTTCATGCCCTTTCTTCAAAATTGGTCAACTTCATCAAGTCATAACTCTCCCAATTTTTATGATATGGGAATATTCCAAGACTTTTTGGAAAGCCCAAGATGTCCTCTATAAGCCAATTTGGAGGCTTTTCTGCATTTGGAGATTTTATCTTGATGATATGGCCCTTGACGAAAAACAGCTTTTTGCGAGATTCTAGAAGGACCTATAATCTTTTGATCCATATCTCTCAAATGAAGCATTTTTAGCCTTGGCATGTGAGAGACAAAGTTGTATAGAATTCAATATCCTTCAAAATGAGCATTGGATGGGAAATTTCTGATGTTCCATGTGAAAGTTATGGCTGGTCAAAGTTCAGTTGACTTTTAGGTCAAAAACCCTAATTCAGAAACTTTGAGTTTTGTTGATTTCTGAACCTTCCTTGATGAATCATGATCAATCCTTGATCAAATGATGAATGATACTTCAAAATGAGGATGTTCACCAAAAATCAGGAATTTTGATTGTGGTTTGACCATAGTTGACTTTTAGGTTAAATCAGTCGACCGTTGATCATTTGAGCTGTTTTGTGAATCAAAGCTTTAAATATAGTGGGCAAATTTTAGGGTATGACATATGGTATCTTCTTCGATTGAACAAGACCTCAAAGGATCAGGCTATTTCTCTGCCCACTAGCGTATAATTGGATGGTCAACTGTAGCTTGAGGACGACCGTTGAAAACTTAGGACTGAGAATCTAGTTTGGATTATCAATGTGTAAATAAGAAAAAGTAGCTCTTAAAGTACTAAAGATATGCATACACTCACTTAAACTGATTTGTAAAATTTCATCTATTTTCAAAACCTTCTTAAAATTGATTTTTGTCAATGCCTGATAGATTATGATGTTGCTTAATTGATTATACAGGGAGAATTCGGCCTATACTTGTTTATGAGTCATATCTAATTGAATATAGAAAAAAAACTCTCAATAATTCATTAGGTAACAAATTCATCGATTCTTTCATTTTTTGCTAGATCTAATTGTTTGTAACAACTGTCTAATCAATTATAATAACAGTCTAATTGATTATCGAGTGGATCGAACCCACAAGTCTTTCCCTTTTTAGCATAATCCCCCTTTTTATTGTGCATTCTTCTAAAGCAAGAAATCATATTTTATATCATTAGTTCATACTCACTATCTTCTTAGATACAATTTTTATTTACTATACATTATTTTACCGGTGAGAGAGTAAAAACCTTATATTCAGAGTTGTGTAGTTTTGTTGTTGGACTGAAATTGTAATTCAATGCTCTCTTGTATCTCTATAATTGATTTTGAAGTTGCAAGATAAACCTGATAAAAATCTTGGTGTAAGGATGTTTGGTTGATCCTGGTGTAAAACATCAAATTGTTTTTAGTGAAAATCTCAACGGATAAGTCTTGGAGACTATATTAGACTGTGTGATTTA
Organism: Vicia villosa; assembly: GCF_029867415.1. Lineage (NCBI taxonomy): Eukaryota > Viridiplantae > Streptophyta > Magnoliopsida > Fabales > Fabaceae > Vicia > Vicia villosa. The sequence continues at coordinate 156,417,729 of NC_081183.1, forward strand.
AGGATTTACTAATATAAATCCTAGTGTGCAGGATTGGCCTTGGGCCATGGCAATCAGACCCATAACCCAGGGCCTTAAAATTTTGGGTGATGAGCTTTGTAAATTAAATAGTAATATTTATATATGCTTTATGTTGAAAAATTAGTACATATTATATCTACGACACATCAAAAGAAATATTTTGCTACAAAGTTAGGGTCATGTGTTCGAACATTGACTCCAACATTTTTAATTTTAAGTAAGTCTTCTAACAAATTGCCAAAATAATAATGTTAAATAATGAAATTAAACCCATGCAATTGGAAAATACAGGTTCTACCATGACCAACTAAGCTAATCAAATTCTTTGCCTATATGCGCTTTTATATTTATATATAATTATTTTTATTATTTTCCCTGGACCTCTAAAAATTCATGATCGACCATGTTGGTGTGATATTTCTATCTCTATATTTTTAACTTTTGGGTTTTATTTTTCGTTGCTTAAATCTTTATATTCTTCTCATTGCTTAAAATCAAACTAAAATCAATCATTTTATAAAATCTTTTAAAAAATCAAATAACACAATTCACCTCCTCTTATGTTTGAAGTAACTTGGTCAACAAAAAGATATTTTTGGTCCTAATATGTAAAGAGTGGATGAATTTATCCAATTGTCTAATTTGGTAATTTATATATGCGAACATTTGATAAATAGAAATACATAACACGTGACTTAAACATGTATTCCCACAAGATACATCATAGAGAAATGCTCGCCATGTGACCTCACCGCTTATTATCCACATGTCCTTCATATTAATTAGAGTCTGAAAGTTAATGGATCGAATATTTTGAACTTTTACCAAAGATATCTCAATTAACGTCTTTCAAATACGAAATTTATAAGAGTGGAGTGATTAAACCATAATATCTCAATCCAATAACATTCCATTTTTTCAAAAATAACCTATAGTATTTTTTTTAATTTAAAACTAGTATCAAATTCGTGCATACGCACGAGTTCTGGTCTAGTATGAACATTTGTTTGCATAATATATTTCTTTTAAGGGTTAAATATGCCAGGGGTTCCTATAAATACGTGACCCTGCATTTTTAGTCCGTATAAAATTCTTCTTCAATGAATGCTCCTTCTAAAGCTTTTAATTATGCATGCAGTTTTAATCTCTACTATTTTCTAAATTTCTGAAAAAATGTTTAATTACCCTTTAATTTTTAAATTTTAGAACAATTTTTTTTATACATGTTTAAAATACTATATAAAATTTATTTACCAAACTTTAGAATTTGTTAAAATGAGAAGAATTAAATATGAATTTTTCAAATTTCAAAAGATAATGATAAAAGTAATAAAAATCCCAACTTAGCAATTAAATATTGAGTTTCTTTTTTTCCAAAGAACTTTTTAAAACGTTCTAAACATGTTTGTAAAATAATCATTAAAAAATACACAATTGTTTATCAGTAAGGACTAAAACTATGTGCATAATAATTTTGTAGGGACCAAAACATGTTATTGCTTTTATAGGGACCACAAACAAAATTTTTTATTTTATAGGGACCAAAAATATATTTAACCCTTCTTTTAAATAGAAGGTTAAAAAAGAAAAAATATTTAAATTAATAATATTTTTTTTGTATATCAAAATATTTAAATCAATATTAGATATTTTCCCGTATACCATTTTTGGATCATAAATACTATCTTTTTTATATAAAAATATTTAGATCAATAATATATTTTTTCCCGTATACAAATATTGTTTATGTTTAGGTATCATTTACAAAAACATTTGAATTAATAGTAAATTTTTTAACATAAAAATATTCAGATCATAAATAGATTTGTTTCCCGTATATCATTTTTGAATCAAAATTTTGTAGATCATAAATATCATTTTTTATATATAAAAATATTTTGATCAATAATAGATTTTTCTGTATACAAATATTATTTATGTTTAGGTATCATTTAAAAAAATAACTGGATCAATAGTAAATTGTGTATTTATAAAAATATTTAGATTAATAATAGATTTTTTCCCGTATACCATTTCTAGATCATAAATAATTGAATCATAAATACCATCTTTCATATAGAAAGATATTTAAATCTATAATGGTTTTTTTTCATATACAAATATAATTTATATTTATGTATCATTTACAAAAATATCTGAATCAATAGTAAATTATCGTATATAAAATTTTTTATATCAATAATAGATTTTTTTTCTAGTATTTAAAAATAACACCGTTTATAAAAATACATGGATCAAATATATTTTACCTCGTATCATTTTTTGTAGCCATCATTTATAAAAGTATTTATATTAATAATAGAATTTGACTTTGACCTATAACAAACATTTGACAAATAATTAGACTAATAATATATATTTTAGAAACTAGTTTATTTGTGAATTAAAAAATGAGAATAATAATCATGCACCAAAAGTGTATAATTATTTTACACATGCAAAAAATAAATTTTGGATACAAAGTACTCCTAAAATGGTACAATTTAGTTGCAAAAGTATAATTTAGAACCTAAAGTACAATTTAGTTGCAAAAAGTAAATTTTGGACATAAAATACCCCTAAATTAATGAGATGGCGGACAATGATAAAAGGTTAAAATGATATATTTTAGAGCATTTAATTTTTTATATAAAAATATTAAGATCAATAATAGATTTTTCCTATATATAAAAATAACACCGTTTATAAAGTTACATGGATCAAATATATTTTACCTCGTACACAAATATATTTTTTTTGTAGCCATCATTTATAAAAATATTAGATTAATAATAGAATTTGACTTTGACCCATAACAAACATTTGACACATAATTAGACTAATAACATATATTTTAGAAACTAATTTATTTGGGAATTAAAAAAAGAGAATAATAATCATGCACCAAAAGTGAAAAGTGTATAATTATTTTACACATGTAAAAAATAAATTTTGGACACAAAATACCCCAAAAATAGTACAATTTAAAACAAAAAGTACAATTTAGTTGCAAAAAATTTTTTTTTGATATAAAATACTAGGGGTGGACATCGGTTCGGGCCGGTTCGGGTTCGGGCCCAAAACCCAAATCCGGTCCAACCCTCGGGCGATATATACAGGCCCAATTTCGACCCTATTGAAAATCGGTTTTTTTCGGGTTCGGATTGAACCGGTTCGGGTAACTGGACCGGTTTATTTCGGATTCTAATTGTTGTTGGGCCAATACAAAATTCAGCCCAAATAATAAATTCAATATTTTTTTTTTAAATTCTGATTAACAAGTAATAATTGGGCCACTCAAATTTCAAATCCTATTACAAACTAAATTTTATTTTAATTTTAATATGGCAAAAAAAAATCTAATTTTTTATAAAAAAATTGCTGATTTGTATAAAAAAGGTAGTAAAAAAGGTAGCCATTTTTGTTCATCCTTCTAAAGATCTATAAATTTAAACATAATGTACTGATATTTTAAGGATCAACTAATATTGTTGTCCATCATTCAGTTGGAACATGATACCCAGTAAAAATAAAATAATTGTTGCCGTTGTCCATCATAAGTGAAGTAACATGACAAGGCAAGCCAAGATAAAATAAAACAGCCAGCATAAATTACAATTATAGTGATGCAGTGACACTTCACAGTTCACACCAGAGAATAGCATCATCTTTACACCAGAGAATAGCATCATCTTTACACCAGACATTATTGCAGTGATGCTTCACACCAAAACCTGAAAAATTACCACAATTATTTAAGGAACCAGTAATTCAAATAACTGATAGGATAGCATGTGAGGAAAAAATAAATTGTTTTTCTTTTATTTATTTATGAAGAAATAGATTTCTTCTTTTTTTACTTAAAGAAACATATACAAATGGTGAAAAAAACTTGATAGTTTAAGGAATTGAATAAAAAACGGATATGAACAAGCATAATATAGATATCCTTTCAATTTAAAAATCAAATAACCAAAATAGAGTTTAAAAGTAAAATAGATATATTAAAAATAAATTTTTATAACCAGGTTTAGAAATATGGTTTGGATTTGGTTTACTAAAATAATAAAACCTGATATGTTGAACAGGCCTACAAGAAATGCTTATGCACTATAATGATAAGATACATACTGGCGGGTCAAGCAATTGGTTACTATCAGGTAACAATGTTTTAGAATTAATAAGAGATTTTCAACATACAGAGGTGATTCAACTTTTCAAAGTAACTTACCTAAGAATCTTCGTCACCATTTTTATGATATCTTCTTCCTTACAAGAGGTTATGAAATTTACTGACAACAAAATAATACTAAAGTCAGTTCATATGGTTGTATGAATAGGGTTATAGAAAACTAAAACCTAAAAAACTGTATATTTAAACCTAGATTCACTCACCCAATGCAACAACTGGGAACTCCCATTTCTGTTTAGGGACTGTCATTAAGTATGATACAACCTGCAAAAGTAAATCACAAATCTCCAATATCAAAAGCTTATATGACATTATTTGGAATATGAAAAAAACATAAGAGATATTAAACAAATGTAAGAGATAAAGAAGAGAAAATACCTCTTAAAACTGTGAAGTTAATCTCAGTTGACCATAACTCCTAAGCTTCATAACAACACACCTTTTAACATGTAAATCAAGGAACAAAACCAGGTGATAAGTAAAATTTCTGTAAGAGACCGAATCGTGAAGAAGAGAAAAAACAACTTAGGGGAGAAAAAACAACCTAATAGTTTTCTTTTAAAAAAAAATCAAATTTAACACAAGAAACTAACCTCTTCTTTAACTTCTTTTTCTCTTCAAAAAGCTTCTACTCTTCTGTGGGTGGATTTGGGATCAGTGAATGAAACTCAACTTGTCTAACTCTGTCACCCCTGTAAATCCAAGTCAAAAAAAAGAAAAGAAAACAACTCAGTCAAGAACAAATTAATATTGCAGGGAAGGATACCAAAAGCAAATCTCAGACTTGCAATATAGATCTAGATCTAGAAATATTAAATACAACTTCAAGAATAATAACCAGTAGAAACCAACTCAACTATTAACTAGAAAAATGATACGTATCGCAACACCCACAAGGAAGGCAAGAAAATCAATATGAAGAACAACAAGTATGAAGAAGATAGAAGCAACGATCTGCAATCTGACAAGAGTAATAGTAAAACTATCAAAAGAGTTAAAGAGAAATCATGACTATCATAAGGGAAAAGGTAAGATGAGTTATATACCTGAAGAAGATCACTTCGATAATCAGATAGAAAACCATAGAAACTCTCAAAATATCTGCTAGCAACCTTCTTTCCGTTCACAAATATAACTTCTAAAATTAATTGTGATATGTTTCTGGAATTTGGATGTTAGGGTTTGATCTTTTTCTAGACAAAGAGAGTAGAGATGAGAGATGAAGAGAGATTGATCATTTTCTGGACGAAGAGAGTAACGGTGAGCATGGTTTTTTCACAGATTTGAGCGATATTGTTGGACTGATGAGAGAAGGAAGGGGCGGTGGCTACACAAAAGAAGAAAAATGAGGGAGAGAAGATAGTGTTGCCTCCTCCTCAAACCCTAATGTTAATTAATAATAATTATAATAATAAAATATAAATTGGACTCGGTCGGGTCCGGTCACCGAGGGGCCCAACATTATCATCCGAACCGAACCGGAATAAACCACCAAAAACCGAGTCAATCACCCGTTTGACCCATTCATCCGATATAAACCGAACCGAAGTGTTTAATTAGGTTCGGACCGGTCGGATATTTTCGGTTCGATAACTTTTGTCCACCCCTATAAAATACCCCCAAAATATGAGGTGGCGGACAATGACAAAAGGTTAAAATGGTGTTTTCTAGAACATCTAATTTTTTAATATTATTATTATTATAGATCAATAATAGTAAATTTTCGTATATAAAAATATTTAGATCAATAATAGATTTTTTTCCCATATATAAAAATAACACCGTTTATAAAAATACTTGGATCAAATATATTTTACCCCGTACACAAATATTATTTTTTGTAGTCATCATTTATAAAAATATTTAGATTAAAAATAGAATCTGACTTTGTCCCATAACAAACATTTGACACATAATTGTTGGAAATTTTCTTAATTAATCAAAAACTTTATTAATCCATACTCAATTCAAGATGAAAAATAAAGCGGAAGCGTACCTTTAGGATCCATGGAGTTTCAATGAGAAGATGATGATCTTGATAGAGTAATGACCTTCCAATTGTAGATTCCTTAATTCCTTAGTTCATTTTCCAATGGGATAAGAGAATAAATATTTTATAATATTTTCTAGTGTCTACAATTGGGGACCATAACCTCTTATTTATATGAATCTTATGCCCTTTCATGAAGGGTCATGTTTATTCATGTTTAAACTTTCATGCCCTTTCATAAAGGGTCGTGACTATTCAAGCTTTCCTATTTTAATTTTACCCATCACAAAATAAAATAAGACTTTTGGTATCTACACAATATTTTTCATGATGATTATATCCTTAGCCATAAATATTATATTAATAGATCACTTTAACTTGGCTAATTAAATAATGATCCTAACACATTAATTAATTTATTACATGTATGACCCAAAATAATATTCTAACAATAATTAGACTAATAAGTAATAACATATATTTTAGAAACTAATTTATTTTTGAATTAAAAAAAGAGAATAATAATCATGCACAAAAAGTGTATAATTATTTTATACATGCAAAAAGTAAATTTTGGACATAATACCCAAAAAAATAGTACAATTTAGTTGTAAAAGTACAATTTAGAACCAAAAGTACAATTTAGTTGTAAAAAGTAAATTTTGGACTTAAAATACCCCAAAAATACTGAAGTGGCGGACAATAACAAAAAGTTAAAATAGTGTTTTCTAGAATATTTTATTTTCTTATATTATAGATTGAATACTTGGTAAAACTTTATCATTAATATCTCCTTTACCTAAAAGCACGACTTAGGAAAGTCAAATAAATTACACATTTGACAAAATGTTATTTTAATTGCTACTAACGCACACGGATTCTCTTCTGCTGTTTACATGCTGCCATCCATACTGCCTCTTATCCAACAGCTAAAAAGATTTTAAGAAAGAAAATAAAAACAACAAAACAATATTGAATAAATATCAATGGTGGAGATTGGAGCAGAACTTAGTGCAAGAGAGAAACAAAAGGAGAGGATCCAAATCCGCTACTAACTAAGACTCTAGTATTTCAATGTTGTAGACTTTTAAGTTTTTGGGAATACTTTTTACAGAAATATTCGAATCGTGTTTTTTTAGAATTTGATTTTTATTTTCAAACTAGTAAGAGACGGAGCACGCATAATTTAATTATGATATGTAAATAATTAAAAAAATATTTAGTAATTTAGAATCTTCAAATAATAATCATAATAATCATGAAATAAAAAAATTACAACAAAATATATGTCAATATGATAATACATGAATGTGTCTTAATTTCATAACACTTAGATAGTATCAAATACAAATGTAAAATTTTAGATATAAATGCAAAATTTGAAATGGAGAAAAAAATTAATATTTAAAAAAAGATTTTGTCTTTTAAATTAAAATAATGATTGATTAAACTAAAATAAATATTGTCTTGTTAGTGACCCGTGAGATAAATATATTTTTAATGTTATTAAAATTAAAAAATACATTATTCTTTCATGCAATTGAGATGGTATAAAATTATTTAAATATAAATAAATTTGAAATGAATTAACTAATTATACAAAGAAAAAAATTGACTCTTGAGACAAAAAGAAAATAAAAAGAATTTTAACATTTGAAAAAATAAATTAAAAATTAAAAATATGATTTTTAGGAAATATTCGAATTATGTTTTCCAAGAATTTTATTTTTATTTTCAAAATTATATTTTTTTTGAAACTTTGTATTTAGAGAAATGAAAATTTCAAAAACTAATACATTTTATTTTTTTTTCAAAAACTATTACATCCTGATTATTTTAAATTTTAAAAAGGAGAATTGTCTCAAAAAATGTATATTATTATTTATCTAAAATTAATGATATATTTATAAAATAAAATTGTTTCAAAATAATTTATCTATTTATTATTAATTTTGTTTCAATTTTAACATTTAATTAAAACAAGAAAAAAATATACAAGGTCAATCAACAACATATATCCAATCAAGTCATATTTAAATTTTAAAAATACTTTAATAATTTTTTATATTTTTATTGGACAACACTTTAAAACTATTTTAATCTTTACTTGCTTTTCAAAAAAAAAAAAAATTGGGTGGGTTACATATGTCTTCGTTCTAATGGAGAAGTATTTGGATACTCGTTGAATTCGTACTGCAAGAATTTGGATTGGAAGTGTCAAGTACAACATGTTTAGCTTGAAAATGAAGCATTGTATTTCTTGTACTTTCTGCTTCTAACTAACTACTCCATAAAATATCAATTCCATTTTTAATACAATAATACCATCACTTTAAGGTTCAGAGTTTCTTTTAAATACTTAAAATATTTTTTTAAAAAAAACAAAAATAAAACACTATTTATTTTGTATTTATTTAACTTTTTAAATTCATTTAATAAATATTATATTTAGATTATATAAAGACTAATTACATCATTTATTTCATTAATATAAAAAATTAAAATTTACTTATAAATAAGAAATTAATAAATAACTTTAAATTAAACTGGCCAGGTATATTTACTCCCTCCGTCTCATAATAAGTGTCTCATTTACACTTTTTTTGTCTCAAAATAAATGTCTATTTAGAATACCAATACAACATTTATTATTTTTTTTTACTACTATACCCATATATATTAACTTTCACGTTTTTCAACTGCTCCACTACCTATGATAAATAAGGGTACTTTAGTAAACAATACTAATTTTTTTTTATTAAAACCAACCCATCTAATAATTTTCTTAAGAACCGCGCAAAACTCAAATAAGACACTTATTATGAGACGGAGGGAGTACTTTTTTTAAATATTAAATGTATTAAAAATAAGAGAAAACAGGTGATGCACTGACAGTGTAAAAAAGTTTTACACCGTCAATCAATCACAATCATAAATCAGGATAAATCAAACTGTAATTTATAAAAAAATTATATAACATGACAAAATAATTTGTTTCTATTGGATGACAGTGTAAAATTTTTTTACACGGCTAATGGCTAATGCACTACCTTTCATCTTTAAAAATAAAATAATATTCTTTGAAATGAAAAAAAAATTAATCTAAAATAAAAAAAATTGTAATGGAATAAGTCCCGATGATATATTCTGTTGGCGAATCCACTCACCTTCTCTATAAAGCCACTTTTCCCATTACCCCCAACCATTCTCATTTCATAACCACCCAATTTTCAATACATTCTTCTTCTTTTCTCCACTTTCTTTCATAACCATGTCTTCTCAGGTACTTAACCTTTTTTACTTCTATCTTCCTCTTGTGCTTCATCATTCTCATTCTTGTTTTGTTTTTTCTTCTCTTCTTGAATTGTGATTAAGTTGATGAGTTTCTGACTTTTCAAGATATGAGGATCAATTTCTCACTACTTTTTTTTTATGATTTGTTTACTTACTGGCCTTTTGTTTATGATGATATGCATGATACATATTTAATTGTTATTGCATGCAAGAAATTCCTTACTGGAACTTCAAATCTAATACCAAGAAACCAAGAAACCAAGAATGATTTTTTCTCTGATTCTCTCAATCTTCCATTTTTGAATGAAATGGATGAATCTGTGGATTTATAGTTCTTATAAGATTATAGTTAATAGAATATGATTTCTCAATCCTATGCTCTTTCTATATGAATTTTCACAATTTGATTGCAGACTGTTGTCCTCAAAGTAGCAATGTCCTGCCAAGGCTGTTCTGGAGCAGTGAAAAGGGTTTTGGAAAAACTGCCAGGTAATTTTAATTCCTAAATCAAACTATATCTGCTTATCAGATCCAATTAATAACTGTTTAAATTTAATATGTTAACCTATTTTTTTTCTGTCTATTTTGTTGATCAAATGCGCTACTGTATTATACTTTACACAAAATTTAATTACTAATTTTTTTTTTTGCTTTTCAATGCATGTCTTCTATTTGCAATCCAAACAATATTTTTGAATATTGTATCCAAATAATAGTAATTGATGATATTTGCAGGGGTTGAATCATTTGACATTGATATGAAGGAACAAAAGGTGACTGTGAAAGGAAACGTAAAGGCAGAGGAAGTTTATGAGACTGTCTCCAAAACTGGAAAGAAGACTGCATTCTGGGTGGAGCCAGAAAACAAGCCCACAGAAACTGCTGCAACAACTGAGGCTGAACCTGTTAACAAGCCTTCAGAAGATGCAACTGTTCTCTCTGTTGAGCCTGAGAACAAGCCTTCAGAAACTGCAGCAGTTGTTTCTTCTGAGGCTGAGAACAAGCCTGCAGAAACTGCCACTATTGCTGCTTAAGACACTTTTGGTTCTATTTCTATTAAGAAAGAATTAGTCTGTTTTCATTTTTAAATACAGTTTGATTGTTATCTGAAATATATTCAGTGTTACTATGTGTTATGATTGTGATCCATAAGTTACAAGTACTTTCTTAGTTTTTACTTGTGATGATACTTTTGTTGACTTGTGCGCTCTAAATTACAAGTTAATTAGTCCTTATTCCTATTTACTCATTTTGTTGCATCTTCCTTTCCTTTATGTTCTTACTGTCCTTTATATGGCATACTCAACTTTGATTAATTAGGTAATAAGCGCAATTGAGTATCTTCTAAGCAACCAATTGCCTAGGATAATCTTTTAAACCTTGAACAGCAAATTCAATCAAACAGTTTTAAGACCTTGAACAGTAAACTCAATCAAAGAGCTTAGTCTGCATTTTAATCCAATTCAATAATGTGCATTTCCATTCCAAATCAACGCATTATCATCCAATGATTTTTGGTTTCGGCAATAGATTTGATATTTTGAACCTATAAATTAAGGGTTACAAAATAGATTGTATCGATATGAATGGTGAGGTGTCCTAAAATACGTATTTCATATAATATTCAAAATTATAATTACATTACATAGCTAAAGTAGTCTTACTTGGTAAACCATTTGTTTGATTCATTGAAGGAATGTATGGTGTATTTATCAATATACTATCTTATTTTTCTTTATTAAGATTCACCGAAGGAATGTATGTTGTAGTTATCAATATGCTATCTTATTTTTCTTTAATGAAATGGAAGTCAATCTCAATGTATTACAATTTGCTATTTACAATTTAATAGTTACACCACTCTTCCTCAAGTTAGTGAATAATCTCAGTGTGTGTTTGTTTTTGCGGTGAAAAAAATTAATTTTGAGAGAATTGATTTTGTAGAATTAATTTTAGTTAAAATTGAGTTTAATAAAAAGTGATTTATGTTTGGATATATTCAGAACAAAAGTGATTTGTATGAAACATGTTGTTTGGATATTTTCATCAAAATTGCTTTTGGATGTGTAAATGACAAAAATGACACACAACAAAAGATGATGAGAGTTATTGATATTCAATTTAAGGGCAAAAAAGAAAAACTGAAAAAGGGAGAATTGATTTCAAAAAGCTAGGAATTGTAGCTTCATGAAAAATCAATTCTGAACCAGAAAAAGCACGGTGGCGGCAGACTATTTGAGAATGTCAAACACTTCAGAATTGATTTTAAGGGTCCGGAATTGACTCTGATGCTTTCTACCGGGTAACCAAACATAGATTCAATGTATTACAATTTGCTATTTACAATTTAATGGTTACACCACTCTCCCTCAAGTTAGTGAATGAATATTAATAATTACAAGTAAGCTGATTGAAAAACCGCTCTATTGGTAAACTCTTTATTAACATTTTTGGTAGCATATACTTTAAAGGAATGTTGTTGCAGTTATCAATCTGCTATTTTATTTTTCTTTGATGAAATGTCAGTCAATTTCAATGTATTTCGTCCTGTCATGCTGGACAAATTATGTATGATATTAATGACTGATTTTTATTTCAAACAAATTCACGAAGAATTCACATTAAATCTTCAAGTTTATTAACACTTGTTTTATCCACAACAATTCAAAAATTCCCCGTGCCATAGTTCTAAATTATGCTTCAACGCTTAATCGAGCAACTACACCTTGTTTCTTACTTCTCAACACAACAAAGTTACCACAAAAGAATATACAATAGCTTGAAGTAGGTCTCCTATCCCTTACTGAACGCGCATAATTAACATTAGTGTAAGCTTTAATACTTAAATTTTCACCTCTTTTAAACAATATCTTTCTCCGTTGAGAAGCTTTGAGATATTGTAGAACACTCTCTACAACTAGCAAGTGTCTCTCCCTTGGATCATACATAATATATGTTGTGTAATCCTTAACTTTAATTATTGTTTATAATTATATTTTTTATCTTTTAAATTGAAGAGGAAAGAGGTCCAAAGAAAGAACTAAAGGTGCACATGGAAGTAAGCTCAAAGAATGAGTTTCAGTATATCTCCTTGCATTAGTTCAGAGTTAGTTGAAAAGTGCTAGTTTATCTTGATTCTAGAGAACCAGTGTGGCTAGGAATGGCCAAAATTTACTATCCGCATTCGCGGAGAGATGACATCCAGAGACAATGTTTCTTGTCTGCTACACCTTTCGATCATGGGTGATTTCGGGGACCATATAGAGGTAATGAATGAAGGTGTTATTGATCTTGTTGTTGAGCTTTTGGGAGTGACATTAGGAGGAAATATTACAGGTTCATGCTTGCAAGGGTCCATATTATAAGATAGAGTATATCTACGATTTATTCGTGTGTTATCGAGGTGCTAATTGATTGGACTTTGTTGTCAGAGCCTTCATGATGATGTTGGTTAGTTACACTATTTTTGCTTACAAGAGTTTTACTCTTGTAGAGGCTATATATTTGCGAATATTAAGGAACTTGTCTACTTCTGTTAGATATAAATGGGGGCATCTGCACTGGTCACATTATATCGATAGCTGGGATATGCTTCCATGTTTACCTGCAAGCAGCACGAGTAATATGCCACAATTCTAGAAGTATTTATTTTTTATTTAATTTCTTTAATTTTATTTACAATTATTTCATTATATTTATTTTAATAGATAATATTTGTTGTAACATTGTTAGATTCACGAGTACTTTTTTATTGTTTGCAAGAAAGGAGAGTCTCAATTGATGAGTAGTGATAGAGGACTTCCACGAACAATGAGATGAAAATATAAGCAAGGATCAAAGAATCTTGATGAGATTAGGAGTGTGTTGGATGACTTGCGACATCCTTATCTCATATGGCGTCAATTCGAGAGTCTAGACAAACTAGACCATTTGATGATATATGTTTGTATAAGAGGGTTTGAAATGGGGTGTCATAGTGGTTTTGTACTTGTCTGACAAGTGTAAACGTCAGCTTGGATTTAGAAAATATATACTTCCTCCGCCTATTGATTCCACCACACTCGATGTTGACGTTGAGTGGATTGGATATCTTTCTCATGTTCTCGACTTAGTTCGTTTGACATGTGTGCCCGACATGCCACATGATGTTAACCATGGATAAATATAGTGGTATTATAGGGTTTCACATCCTTGGTTGGTACCACCCCCTTAGGATGAGCAGAGAGTAGTGTTGGTTCTTGTCTATGATGAATGACGTCAGCTATTAGGAGGTGCTGAGGACGACCCTGAGTTTGTAGAGATATTTCGAAAATTAGGATATGCTCAAGGTGATCCATTACCATGAATTTTATTTTTGGTATTAAAGAGGGTCGAAGCCCGAAAAAACAGAAAAAACTACACGGAAACAACTCTAGCGGTCGAAAGACCTCTAGCGTCCTCATTTAGGAGGCGAAGTAAACTAGTAGGAGGAGAAACGAAACAGGTAAAATCCTCCCGAGAACTGCAACCAATATCTGCCATTGCATCCGCACACCAATTAGTTTCCTTGAAAGTATGAGAAACAATCACATTCTCAAACTTATCCATTGGTCTCCGAATTTGGGAAATCATTGTCAAACTTTCTCGAATATTAGAACTTCCTTTTTCGATAGCATGGACCACCAGCATAGAGTCCACATTAATTTCAATGTTTCCAATTCCCATGGAAACAACAAGTTTAACTCCTTCAACCCCCCCCCCCCCCCCCAAAGTTCAGCCAAGAAGATACTACAATCACCAAGATACTTGGCAAATCCTCTAAACCAAGTTCCATTTTCATCCCTGATCAACCCTCCACACCCAGCAAGATTATTATTTTTACAAGCTCTATCAACATTAAGCTTAAACGAATTTTCTACCAAAGGCTCCCAAGCAATCCATTTTGTCAGCTTATATCTATCCATAGCAATAGAGTTGACTCTAGCAGCCTCTATATATTCCTTAACCTTTTGACTCACATATTCACCTGGATCTAATGGTCTAAGGAAGGATTCAACACGCTCCTCTTTGTTTCGCCAATTCTAGAGAAAATAGCACCCTATAACCCACCAACAATTCCATTCCACCCCTATTATCAATTTCTTGTTGAGGTTGAAACGGATCCAGCCATCAAAAGCCAGTTGGTGAAATTTATCAGTAGCATCCACAGGAGCAATTGTACACCAAAGTTGTGTGGCTCTCGAACAGTCGTGGAAAACATGTAACATATTTTCACAAACATTACCACATAAACTAAGTTGTGTGAAATTTACCATTACCATGATTAATGTATTGTCATTTGATATTTATGTAATACTATTTTGAGATTGATGTGTTATTTTGATATTTATGTTAGTTTTACTTTGAGTCAATAGCATTTAATGTAATACAACGTACTATTTTAAGCTAACAATATTTGATACTACAGGTGTAAGTTGTTACCAATGTTGTAAATGCCCCGAAAATCCTAACATCCAAGATGTTGCTTTCTAGAAATGTCATTTCTTCCAATCCAATGTGACTTCTGGCAACACAAATTCTTGCTTTATTTTTACCTGGCCGTCAAAATTAATAATAATAATAATAATAATAATAATAATAATAATAATAATAATAATAATAATAATGTGTCCGTTAGACATGCTCTTTTTTTCTGCACTTTAGTGCCATACGCGACAAAGATTTAAGTCTGCATTCTATAATATGTCCGCTTTATTATGCTCCATTTTTAGCAGGGCGGGATATGTCTGTTTGCCACCCCTAGTACTTAGGCGAGGGGTAAAAAGAAAATAGTGTCAAAGGAAATGATACTAAGCCTTATGAATAGGTTTTTGATTCTTATTAGCGAGTACAGTCATTTTCACAAGTTCAACGGATCCGTTATGTTCCTTTGACAGCGAGGCACTCCCTCAGAGCAGTTAGGTCCTCTCATCATATGTTTTCTAACATGTTTTGGTAGTTTTCTTAGTGGCCTCGGAGTAAGAAGCAACCTTTCCACAAATCACTTCTTCTTTTGGCTTATGATGGCCATGTAGAGTTTTCTTCCTCCCAATGGTTGGTCCAAACATTGGCAGTCTTGGCTTTTGGCAATTCTAACATTGTACCTTTTTTACCCTCTATTTTTAATAGTATTTATGAAGTATGAGGAGGTGCCAAGAGACAGACTGACACATGTTATACACAGATTCAAATACAACAACTTCATGCACAACCAATTGCAAATGAAGGGAAAATGCATCACAAATAAATTATTCAAGAAAATACTCATCAATCAATGTTGTTTAAGGTTGAATATATAGGTGCTAAAAAAATTATACAGTGCAGATTGATTAATTCGAGCACAAATCCAGAAAATATACTCATCAATCAGGGTTATCAATACTTTACAAAAGTGCATGTGTTGAACTCGTTGAGAGATTCTAAATAAGCTCATCATCACTCTTATGGATAAAAAAGATTTCAAGCCACACTTGGTCATGGTATTAGGCCAGTTGGGCTATACATTGTTATATTTCATCACTGAAGCTTCCTTCAATCATGGAATGAGTCCTTACGTGTATGTTACCTATCGCCATGTTGTCGCTGGGTTTGTCATGCTTCCTTTTGCATACTTTCTAGAAAGGTACATGCATACACATTGGATGCTACTGTCAAATATAGCACTTAAGACATTTGAATTAATCTAATGACAATTGTTTTTCTTGCAGAAATGTAAGACCAAAGCTGACATTTTCTCTTTTTATGGAGTTTTTTGTGCTTTCGATCTTAGGGTAAGGAGAAATGATAAACAAAATGCATCTTATTACACTGTATGTATATATACAAGTATGAAAACATAATTGGTATAAAATTGCAGGGTAAGTTTGACTCTGAACATGTACTTTGCAAGCTTGAAGTACACTTCTCCAACATTTATTTCTTCCGTGGTCAACTGCATAGCTTCCCTTACCTTCGTCATTGCAGTGGCTTTTGGGTTTGAGGTTCTTGATCTTCGAAATCCTCACGGTATAGCAAAAGTGCTTGGGACCTTCGTATCCTTAGCTGGTGTTATGATCATGACACTATATAAAGGACCTATTATGAGCAATTTGTGGCGTCCTCTAATTAATATTCAACCAAAAAGTGATGATTCTGTCGATGCGAGCGAGTTAAAGGGTTCACTTCTTACAGTTTCATGCTGCGTTACATGGTCTATATGGTTCATTATGCAGGTTCTTACCTTAACTCATCATTAGTTTCTGTAAGTTTAATGTAAACATTTTTTGTGGTTGGAAATTGTTACAAATCTAATATCTTGTTTGTAATTGGAAATTTCAGGCATCCACTCTAAGAAGATACCCTGCTCAGTTATCACTCACTACATGGATGTGTTTTATAGGAGCAGCACAATCAGCTGTTTTTACAGTGATAGCAGAACATAATAATCATACAGCATGGAATATAGGGCTCAACATTGACTTGTGCTCCACAATATATGGGGTTAAGTATAATAGTTATTTCATGAACAAGTATAACAAAATCTTGAATTCTAACTCTATCTATTATTAATGACAGGGAATTGTTGTTAGTGGTTTGTTGATGTACATTCAACTATGGTGCACTGAGAAAAAAGGACCTGTTTTTGTGACAATGTTTAACCCTCTTAGCACCATTTTTGTGGCAATTCTGTCATTCTCTGTTCTTGGTGAAAAACTTTATTTGGGCAGGTAACATACAATGACTCATATTTTTGTCTGCTATTTCTGTATAATTTTGATTATATTAATGAATGATTATATAATAAAAAAGAAATATAATTCTGAAATTCAATTCTCATAAAATTTTCAGCATCATAGGTTCATTTATTGTCATCATGGGTCTGTACTTGTTGCTGTGGGGGAAAGAAGGTGACAGAGAGATTGATTTCAAGACCAAAGGTAAATTGCAGTGCAATAGGGAAAATCCAGAATGCAGAATATAGTGAGTAAGTTTAGCTGGAAAGGTAGAGGCATACATCAAAGTGAGAGAATGGAAAAAAATTGTATATCATGAGGATTTGTCGGTTTATTCTGGCTATATACATTTTTGTGCAAAACCAAGGCTTCACAAAGCTCTTTTTCACCAATTTTACTTTAACAAGACAAAATTTCATAATAGTTATACTGTGTATAATTGAGTGTTCATGCCATTAAAATCATGACATTAAATCAGAATAGTTATACTGACCAAGTACAACCAGTAACAAAAATAAGTAAAATGCTAATAGAAGGTAAAAGAAAGGAGAATAGATAGCTAATCGCCACAAGTAGGGTGCTCGCGGTGCGGTTTGAGCGGTTTTGACGAAAAAAATCATCCGAACCGCAAGAGAAAAAATAGTGCGGTTTGGTTTGGTTCGGTTGACTTTTAAAAAAAATCCGAACCAAACCAAACCAAACTAATGCGGTTTGGTTTGGTTCGGTTGGTTCGGTTTTTTACAAATATTTTATTGAGCCATACATACACACACACACATATATATATATATATATATAATATATATATATATATATATATATATATATATATATATATATATATATATATATATATAGAGAGAGAGAGATAGAGGAGGGATCAAATTACACCCGAAGAGTTACACCACGAGTTACACTCGTTCAATAACTACATCTCGAAATAATATTTTTTAAATTCAACCGTTGGATTGAAACATAATATCATATAGATCATACCTATAAAGTTTGAGCTTAATCTATAATGATTTACTATATCATCAAGATATCCAAAGATTAACGTCAAAATGAGCTTTCATATAACGTTAATTTTGATGTTATTCAATGACATAGTAAATCATTATAGATTAAGCTCAAACTTTATAGGAATGATCTATATGATATTATGTTTCAATCCAACGGTTGAATTTAAAAAATATTATTTCGAGATATAATTATTGAACGAGTGTAACTCGTGGTGTAACTCTTCGGGTGTAATTTGATCCCTACTCATATATATATATATATATATATATATATATATATATATATATATATATATATATATATATATATATATATGACAACATAATTTTATATTTAGACATTCATACACTAACAAATAACAACAAAACTCGTCATATTTTGACAACAATTTTCCATGTAATATGTAAAAATTTAATTTGACAAAAGTGGAATATTAAACCTAAAATAATAGCATAAAACAACATAAAATTATTATAATGAAACAAGAAAATAGAAGAGACGAAAGATTAGTGAAGGTGAAAAAGAAAAAGAAAAAGTGTTGAGAGATTAGAGAAGAAGATGTGCGATAAAAATGAAACTGAAATACGGAACAAAAAGAAAGAATATAGGAGAGTAAAGATTATAGAAGAAGAGGGAAGATGTATGTGGCAAAGAAGGTGAAATAATGTTATTAGAGATTTGAGAAGATCGGGACTGAAATTATATGTGTAAGGATGAGAAAATTGTTCGTATTCATAAGGCTAATGTATAATAGGTTTAATTTTGGGTTGAATGTGAGTTAAGTAAAATTTAGGTTGTAACATAATGCGGTTTGATTCGGTTTGGTTCGGTTTACAAAATACAAACCGCAAACCGAACCGAACCGTGCGGTTTTGTTAAAAAATGACCCAAACTAATTCGAATCAAATGCGGTTTTTTGCGGTTTCGGTTTGGTTTGGTTTGGTTTGCGGTTTTCTATTGGGTTGGTTTGGTTTTGAGCACCCCTAGCCACAAGTATAGAATTATCAATAAGGCTATGCTAGAGAAAGCAAACTGAAGCTAGCCAACAAGAGGTATAATTCAGCTCTGTCTGTCACTCCTGCACATGGTGATTATAATCTTACTATACATGTGAATTGTATCTCAACTCAATGGATATGAATCTCTGATGTATGTGCATAAATCTCATCTCAGATATAGATTTATTATGATAAAATCCCTATTTAATATGATGAATCTCATTTCATTATGATAATCACTACCAAGCCATACTGTGTGCCAACTATATTTCTTGTCATTTGGTTTATTATGACTTGGAACTATTTTGAAAAAGTGGTGGAGGAGGTAGTATATTCAAGACTTCAAGTTGCATATGGAGGAGATAGTATGTTCCCTAGTCTCCACTGCAAGTACTACCACCTGGTCAGAAATCACTAGTTGCAGGAGAATGTACTTCAATATATTGGAGCAAAACTAAAAACAGGGCAGAAAGTGAAATCTCCACGACGTCGATTGGAGGTTCAAAGCATACCCGGGTGAGTGGACTCTATGGTAACAGAAGATAGTAATGGTGTGGTTAATGTAGGATGGGAAGGTAAAAGGTTAAAGGAGAAAGTAGTGAATGGTCGATGGGTTCTAGTCACTCACTTTTCTTTGGTGCTAGATAGGTAAAGGATGGTGATGGTCCTTCTCTTTATGATTTGGCTGTACTGAATGTTGGAGGTTGATGATGGATGGACTCTAGCTTCATGGAAGAGATTCCATGGTGGTTGCTAGAGGGGGACTCTGGCTTGTAGGTGGCTTTGTGTTTTTTAATGGTTGGTTGGCTAAGTTGTTCAGAGAGATATCAACTTCAAACTAATTTTGATAGAAAAGCTATCCTTTCTAAGAATCAATAATAAAAAAAGTAAGTTGGTCTAAGCTGCAGCATAAAAAACAGCTTCCTATGTTTCAAATAAGTAGAACAAACATATAGCATGCTATGGTCATGTGATAAGTTCAAAGAACATAATATAGTAGTTGATAATACCATATCAAAAGCATCCCAACATGTTTGGTTTACATATTTCTTGTAACTAGGATACTATCTAAAAGTTCAATAATTCACAAAAAGAGAGAAAGAAAATGCAGAGAAATAAGGAATGAATAAAACATCTGTAAGGCCCCACTTCAAAAGTTTTTAGAACACGATAAAATCAACTTTCATCTTCGTTCTTGAAGCTTGGCATCTTCTACTCTTTACAAACGACTGAGTCAGGAAATAGTTTATATTACTATTTGGCCTTTTTAGAGCCACCCTTCTTAGACTTTTGTGTTCCATGTTTTCTTTTGGAGGTAGCACTGTTAGCCACAGTAAAAGGGGAAGGCTGAGTTGGCACATGATGCCCAGGAACCATAGCAGGGAACCCAGCAGCAGGGATTCTGCAACATTAATACAATCAATATTTGTAAGCAAGTGATAATCTAGTTAACATGAACTCCATTAGAGAAGCGACGTTAATATGAGTCTGCAACATTAATATGATCAATATTACTAAACAAAAGATAGTCTAACTAACATGAACTCCATTAGAGCAGCTTCATTAAACTCTCTTTGAATGATGGCAACATTAGAATTGACATGTTAAAATGGTTTTCTATTTATTTAGCATGCATAAAGGGATTCTACTTTTTTCGAGTGTTTTGGAATATCCATGTTTTATATGTATTCTGCATAAGCACACATATCCAGATTACAACAAAAGAGGTAGAATTTCATGAAAAAGACCAACAAGTGGTTTTGTGAATTTTTATACATACAGCCCACAGTTTTTCCATTTAGACACAAAAGCCTAAACAGCATAGATATCAATCCGGATAGCAGCCGGCCTCAAAAATGCTACAGCGGGATGACCACTACTTTGAAATTACAATCCAGTATATATAACTATTACCACATATCTAAAACCTCAACAACTAGATGTGATCGACCAGTGATTACACTAGACGATTTGCATAAACTTATTTGTGAAAATGTTAGTCAGTGAAGATTAAGGTTATAGCTTGGAAAACTACTATAAAGCAAAAGAGTATTAGCAGAAGATGTATTCATTTGAAAATAAGCTAATTTTTTTAGGCCAAACAAAGACAGCATGAAATAGTGAAACCAAATCAATCAAGCAAAGTCACTGTCATCCTCCATATGGTTTTACTTCTACCTTTCAATTAGACTAGCCAAAAAAAGGCAAAGAAAATATGATTTGCAATTGCAAGGCTTACCCAACAAGAGCACGGCAGACTCCTGCATGGTCATGGAAGCACCAAACGCACCACGCGATTGCAAACACAGCCGCAAAGCGTGGTTCTCAGCATAACAGCACTGGAGCAAATGCTCCAGTCTTCTGCATTCCCCTTCAAAATACCTACTCTTTATCTCGAGGTTTTTCACATACATCTTCTTCCTCTCCCTTGATTTCACAGCAGCATCCCTGTTCCTCATCTGCCTGAAAATTGAATACCAAAAACATCTCTTCAGAACCCTAATCACCAAACTGGGACCATGAAATTGAAATCACCTGGGATTGTTTACCTTATTTGCTTCTTTGAAACGGGTTCATGAGGAACCACTTCGGGAGTTACTGGATCAACTCTGTCTTTATCGGAAGGAGTCAAAGCTTCCTCCGATTGAGGAAGCGGCTCAACATCAACATCAACGAGAATCTCGTCTAAAAACTTATCATATTCAGAGTCCGGCGACGCGGTTCCTTCTTCGTCGCCGAAATCTGTCATGAGAAAGTTCTCGATCTTCGATAGAGACGGATTTGGCGAGGGAGTGTCGGGGACGGAAACCGGAGGAGGATTAATTTCCTCCGGAAAAAAATCGGTGACGGGACATTCTGGTAAATGATCGAGGATATAATCCAAATCAAGTTGGTTTAATGATTCTTGTTGTTCTAGAACGTCCATGGAGAAAGAAGATGATGGTGGTGGTGATTGATTGAACGGGGTTAGTGAAGGTTATGCATAAATAAAGAAGAAGAAGAAAATAAAAAAAATAGTGAAAGCGGTTTATGAAGTTTGGATTTTATTTACGTTTTGACAAGTACGTTTTTTTAGTTGTCTTGGTGATTAAGGATTGAGAAAAAGTGAGGGAGAGGAAGGAAACGCGTAGATGAAGTCCTATGCCATCACTCGCCCAATGGGATTGCATATAGTGGAATTAATTTTACACGTGGCGTGGGGCAGTCCATCACAATTCACAACTTTTCATTTTTTTTATTTATTAAAAAGCCAAATATAGTATTTCTTTGGGTTTTTAATCCAAATTTGTTACCAATAATCTGTACCTAATTGACTAAATTGTTGTGTAGTTATACTCTTTCAATTTTATTATTTGTTTTTATGAGGAAATTATTAAATTTTGTTTATTTTTTATGATTTCGATATTTGATATTTTTTATAAAATTTTATATTATTTTAATTTAAGTTAAAATTAAAATTTTTTCATATCTTTTAATCATTTTAACTTAAAAACGTCAATTTTGGTCATTCAATTCTTCAAACAAATTTATGAATGTTCTTGTCATCAAAGATGCTCAACGTCAACTTAAGAGGACAATTATCATTAAGGTGGAATGATATTTGTTGAGTCATTTATTATTTTATTGTCTATTGTTCATGGGTTAAATTTAAAAAGCAAATTTAGAAAATTTAGGTCATTCTCATAAGAACAAGAACGAAGAAAGGGGGTGAATAAAAGTAGAATTGAAGAACGAAGTATGAAGCTTGAAGTGAGGGGACCAGCGTGATAACCTAATTATTTATCGAAACAAAACGAGGAAAACAAATACTCTAGTAAGTCTCATTTTCTTGCCCATCCTTGTCTAATTTAGGGTTTGCTAGATTCTCATGTTTTGTTCGTGTAGGATTTCTTCACATGTAGGTAAGATAGTGTTAGCTGAGGATTTTGACAGTGAAATGTTTTAAAAAGGAGTTGTGTACTTCGAAGAGGGATGGCTTTATAAGGCCGTTTTAAAGTTTATGTAAAAGATTAAAGTCTCTCCTAAGTTGAAGCAAGACGGAGGTTATAATATCCTCGAAAGCGAAAAATTGAAAATACTTAGAATATTTCGAGATATTTCTGAGAAGTATGTGTTGGCATAGTCACGTTGTTTCACGTTTTAAAGCTTTGAGCGCGAACGTTTCGAATTTTAAAATATTAGATTTGATTGGAAAGACGCGTGGAAACATCAGACAATCGTGACGCATGCAAGGAGACAACATGGCGTTCTATTAGCGTAAGACCGTTGGGGTCGAATTAGTATAAATAAGGATCTTAGTGGTATGATTCAAATGTGTTCATTTTGTTCAAATTACTAAAAAAATCACTCAAGTACCAAGCGAAAGAGAGAGAATTTCATTGAGAATGTACGTGTAACACCAATTGCATTTTTACATTCAGTCTCAGTTTTATAAATTTACTTCATTTACATATACTTTTCTTTTTCTTCTCGAATCTTGTCCTTTATTTCGTCCTTTATTTTGTCATTTATCATTACAATCGAAATCTTTTAAATTTTTTTACTAAAATTGTCTTTACAATTTGCGTTGCCTTTAAGTCTATTACACATTCCAAGTATACCTTTACAATATGAACTCAACCATAAAGACTATAAACTTTTAGACATATGTCCTAAGATCAATCTAGCTGATCCTGTAAGTAACGAGAATATATTTTATAATTTAGAAGACTAGCGGTTGTTTTACCAGAAATCACTGTAAACAGATAGATTAGGTGATAATCACGAGTCCAGATCCTTTGGAAGCACCCAAGTCAGTGTTCATGTTCAATCAATGCATCACCCACCACCCAAGAGAGATCCTTTAGAAGCACCAAACGCAACACGCATCCAAATTTGAGAACTGAAAGGGACCCCAAAAATTCCTTCAAAAACACGTAGGTGATTGAAACGAAGATATTATAACTTCAGCATTTCTGCCCTCAGGCTGCATGCTTGAGGGACTATGAACTGAAATAATTTTAGTTGAACTTTCCAAGAGACCAACCTAAGTTGCCCCCGAACAAAGATGCCATGAGAGGGTGCACCAGCTCCACGCGGCAAACATGTGAGCTTGCCCGCCACATCTTAACACTTTTGTGACATGAGTCACCCGGTTTATTCAAACCCCATATTATGGGTGACATACAGGGCCGTCTTTGAGGGCGTGCAAGGCAGGCTACCGCACAGGGCCTCTAAATTTTCATGGTTAAAATGTAACTAAATAGGACCTCATAAATTTTTGTCACTATTAAAATATGGTTAAATAGGGCCTCTAATTCTTTTATCATGATTGAATCATGACTAACCTACACAGGACCTTCAAAAACTTGAGACGACTCTAGTGACATATTATGCCAAAAATGAGGTCAAGCAACATATCTTATTGCTATTCCACAAAAATAACTGTTTATAATCATTTTGCAAAAATAAAAAAAAGTAATTAAAATAGAAATTTTATAAACATATTAGTACTATTTGTTTGATGTTACATATAAGAACAATTTAAAACGATTATAAGGATTTAAGGAGTCCAATAAAAATAATATAACTACTAACATTTTAGCTTGTATTTTTAACATAACTATTTTTGAATTTGACAAACTCCTTAATCAATGCTTTTACACCTGAGCTTAGTAAGATCTCTAAATAAATAACTAAATTGAATAAATAAATATTGTTGAAATAATTGTTTATCGCATTTCTTCCTCAACAAGCAAAAGTGGCACAAATAGAAATAGCATTGGCCACGTTTAAGAGAAAGCAAAGCATCAAAACTGAACAATATCGAGCGATCTTGTTGTGTTCACATTCACAGACTCGTTTCAATTCATTCATCACTTCACTTTACACTATTTCTATTTCCAATTTCAACAAATCCAATGTCGAACAAGCAATTCAACGTCCCTCCAGTAATTTTCCCCACATCCACAAACCAAAATCGTCCAACAGCGCCATTCCAGCCTCGCCCATCCACAAACCCAATCCCCTTCATGTCCTTCGAAATAGGCTCCGCAACAACCTCCTCCTTCCCTCCAGCTCCGACCACCAATTTCAATTTCGACCAAGAGCCACCTCTCTTAGAAGAGCTCGGAATCAACACTAAACAGATCTGGAACAAAACCACATCGCTCCTCAACCCACTCCGCATCAAAAACCTGGATCTCCACGAAGACGCCGACCTATCCGGACCGGTAATGCTCATAATGGCTTTCGGTCTTTTCCAGCTTCTGGCCGGGAAGATTCACTTCGGGATTATTCTCGGTTGGGTAACCGTTTCGGCCTTGTTTCTTTACGTTGTTTCTAACATGCTCGCGGGACGTAATGGAACGTTGGATCTTTATCGGTGTGTTAGTTTGATTGGTTATTGCATGTTGCCTATGGTTATTTTGTCTGCACTTTCATTGTTTCTTCCTCAGGGTGGGTTCTATATCTCTGTTATTGCTCTTTTTTTTGTTGCATGGTCTACCAAGGCTTGTACTATGTTGTTGGTACATGTGGCTAGGTGGGACCAACATCCTGGATTACTTGCGTATGTTTGTTTTCTTATTTATTCTTTGTTCTCGCTTCTTGTTGTCTTTTGAACTTCAACAACAGTTTCTGTATGTTATCATTCATTCATTAATGTACAGATTTTAACTACTGCTACTACTGTCTTGATTTTGAATGCAATCAATCCACTTTTTAGATAGTTGATTTTGAAGCAAAATAGTTCACTTGGTTACCGATAATCAAAGAAAAAGAAACATGCTTCCTAGAGCATTCAATAATCAGAGGATTGTTGGTTGGATTATATGCTTGTTCCGGTAAAATCCATTTGATTTGGGATATAAAATTTCATTTTAAATGGCGGAATATACTGGAAACTGAGTAGAGATATTGTTAATGTTGTTATTAAGTGCTGGCCTAGGAGAAATTGATGTTGTTTTAGTTGGAATTCCCTGAAGTAAAGAAAATGATTAGGAAAGAGTTTACAAGAGTAGTTAGTTTTGAGGTTATTCCTTCCACCAAAATTAAGAAAAAAAAGTTAGACCTTCTAAGAACTGATGCATAAGAATTTTTATTTTTTTTAAGCAAGATATATTAGATGGAGAACTAAGAGTTCTCAAAACCTGTTACACAAGCACGAGATAAACTCAACAAAAAGAAATTACAAACTAATTGATTCTACGAAAGACATTGAAACAACTATGTGGGTGCTACCTTGGGTTACCCAACTTTAACTTGGATCGCTCGATGTAAACTCGTGATTATCACCTAATCCGTCTTACTTACACGTGGCAAACAAGGTGCTCAGGCAAAGACCACACCACAGAGGAAGGAAATCGTCCCTCCAATTTAGGAGGAAGAACTGGTTCTCCAACGTACTCGTTGAGAAAGTTGGAGAAAATCGTTTTCTCTCTATTACACGTCGCAAGAAGCCATCTATTAATATCCCAACCCTAAGGGTTGAGCCATCATTCATTAATTTCATGTAATCAAAGTATAAGCATTATCTTGCGATCACGCACACGAGTAGGGTCATCATCCTCATTTTATTTCACAAGTACAATGGACGTCCACCGTTGGGCCACAATAAAACTAGCATATGGCACACTCACATCTGATTTTCAATCACCTCAATCATCCTCTTCGACATGGTGACACGAAGAGGCGCTACCATACCTAGCAGCATTGACAACATCAACCATGAGACCTTAGTAGAAATGTGAGTTGTTATGGACGAGTTGATATGCTCCAACAAAGCGGTTGTTGGAAAAATGACACCAAACACAAGATGAAGTGAATTGTATAGTTTAAAAAAACGTCCAGTTATAAAATATTTGATTTATAAAATGTTTAAATTAACTTTATAAATCAAACATAGATAAAGCAAAGGAATAAGTAAAATAAGGAAAATGAGAGAGATGAAGGGTTAGAAAAACGGCGAAAGGAAATAAATATCAGAAATATAATGAGATAGGGGAAACGAGAAAGCACTAGTGATTTATACAGGTTTAGTCTAACCACTTGGCATAATCCTATCCCAGAGAATTTCTTCATGAGAGTTTCCACTTTATGAAATTTATCTTTTCACATGTATGCCCACAATTTTTCTTACAACCAAGTAGAAGAATTTACACTGACTAATCTCCAAATCAAACACGAGATTTTACACTAGGCTAATCTCCGAATCGAACAGAGCTTTTACATCAAGCTGAGCTCATGAACCAAACAAAATATTTTAATTGGCTAATCTCACTAACCAACCAAGAGCTTTTCACACGCCAAGCTCTCAAACAAAAACTGTATCTTTGAAGAAGAAGAAGAAGAATATGTGGCACGAGTACAACCAGGATCAAATATTCTTTCCACTACTCTAAAAATATGGAAAAAGGACAATATTATTGTACCAATGTATTTTTTCTCATTTCATTCCCTCGTTTAGGGGTGTTCAAAACCAAAGCGGCCCAATAGAAAATCGCAAAATCAAACTGAAACCGCAAAAAATCGCATTTGATTCAGATGTGTTTCGGCCATTCTATAATAAAATCGCGCGGTTTGGTTCGGTTTGCGGTTTGTAATTTACAAACCTAACCAAACCTAACCAAACTACATTATGTTATAACCCAAACTTCACTTAGCCGACATCCAACCCAAACCTAAACCTATTATGTCTTAACCTTATGATTACAAATGATTTTCCCTTCCTCACACTTAAGGTTTCAGTTTAAGTCTTTTCAAATCTTTCCTAGCGGTATCGCGCCTTCTTCTCATCTTCTTTTCCAAGTACATATCACTTATTCTATTCTAGACTCCTATCTCTTATGTTTTTTTTTTTCTTTTTCATCATATTATTTTTATTATACCGTTCTCTCTTCCAATTATGTTTTAATGTTCCTCTTATTCTCTAATCTTTCCTCTCTTTTTCTCTTTCTTTTTCATCTTCTCTAATCTTTCACTTCTGTTTTTTTCTATTTCACTATAATGTTTTTGATATTGTTCTATGCTACAATTTTATATTTTTTATTCTATTTTTATCTAATCTTATTTTTGTATATTAAATAGAAAGTTGTTCTCCAAATATTATAAATTTCGTTGTTATTTGATAACGCATAAATGACTAAATACAAATTTATGTTGTCATCTATATGTGTATATGGCTCAATAATTTATAAAAAAAACGAACCAACCAAATCAATGCAAACCGCTTTGGTTTGGTTCAGTTTTATTTTTAAAAGCCAAGTGAATCAAACTGACTTGCATACTTTTTTCTCTTGTGGTTTGAATAATTTTTCACGTCAAAACCGCTCAAACCGCACCGCGAACATCCATACCCTCATCCAATACATGCTGCAAGTTCCACTCCTATGGTAGTATCAAGCACCTCCAATATTTTTTGTGGACATTCCAACTTCACCTTCTAACAGATGTATTTCATGCTAATATGAAGAATATTTGGAAGCTTAAAAAAAGTGACAATCAACAAGAGGATTGAGAGAAAATCATGAAGTGATTCACGCCAAGAGAAAAGGAGAAAATAGAAAGAAACACTTAGATCATTACATTTCAAATCATTTAAGTGTAATCTTTTGATCTTCCTTTTTGTAATCTGCTTATTGTAGATGCAAATCTGCAAACATGCAATATTTGTATTAAACTTTTGGTTAATTTCCTTGAGTGACTAAGTGTTGGTCAGAATACTCAAGAAGTCATTAACGGATAGTCTTTGAGTTATATTTGTTAGAACAAGATTTGTTCTTATCAATTATCTTAGTTTTGATGATAACAATAATATGAATTTTGCTTAAGATAACATGGTACTCTAATCCAATGCAATTTCCCTTTCAGGAAATATATATAAAGAGTACGCATAATTCAGCGCTCAGAAGTTGTATCTCAAATGGTTCAGCATGCAACATCAGAACATGGTCTGGCAAGACATCAGAAGATGGTCGAAGCAGAATCAGAACATGGGTCTATGGAAGCATCAGAAGAACATGAGATCAGAAGCACTGAAGATCAGAAGATGGTATCACGCTCAGAAGCACTTCAAGGTCAGAAGATCAGAAGATGCTATGCACCAAGCTGTTTTGACTCTGATGATATTCAAACGTCGTATTCACAAACATCAGATCAGAAGGAAGTACAGGTGGCAGACTACGCTGACTGACAAAAGGAACGTTAAAAGCTACTAAAGGCTACGTCAGTAGACACAGCGTGAACAAGGCTCGAGGTAGTTGACAAAAGCGTATAACATTAAGTGCAATGCTGTACGGAACACGCAAAGCATTAAATGCATTCAACGGTCATCTTCTCAACGCCTATAAATATGCAGTTCTGATGAGAAGCAAGGTTAACGATTCTGCACCAAAACAACTTATATCAAACTTGCTGAAACGCTGTTCAATCAAAGCTCAGAATCTTCATCAACTCACTACATTGCTGTTGTAATATTTTAGTGAGATTAAGCTTAAACGTTAAGAGAAATATCACAGTTGTGATTATCGCTTTTAAGAAGCATTTGTAATACTCTTAGAATTACATTAAGTTGTAAGGAACTAGAGTGATCAGTGTGATCAGTATACTCTAGGAAGTCTTAGCAGTTGGCTGAGCAGTTTGTAACTAGAGTGATCGTGTTGATCAGAATACTCTAGGGAAGTCTTAGGAGTGAACTAAGCCTAGAGTGATCGTGTTGATCAGTAGACTCTAGAAAAGTCTTAGAGGGTATCTAAGCAGTTGTTCCTGGAGTGATCAGTGTGTGATCAGAAGACTCTGGAAGACTTAGTTGCGGACTAAGTGGAAAACCATTGTAATCCGTGCGATTAGTGGATTAAATCCTCAGTTGAGGTAAATCATCTCTGCGGGGGTGGACTGGAGTAGCTTCGTTAACAGCGAACCAGGATAAAAATAATTGTGCAATTTATTTTTATCGTCCAAGATTTAAAGTCACACTTATTCAATCCCCCCCCTTTCTAAGTGTTTTTCTATCCTTCAATTGGTATCAGAGCGCCGGTTCTAAGGTGCAAGCACTTAACCGTGTTTAGAAAAGATTCAGGAAGAGAAAAACGCTTCATTTAAAAGATGGTTGATGAAAGTGGAAAGTCTACATCTACACCTGCATCTACATCTGGCTCTGCTGAGCAATACAACGGAAACAATGGTTATACTAGACCGCCGGTATTTGATGGTGAAAACTTTGAATACTGGAAAGATAAACTGGAAAGTTATTTTCTGGGTCTAGATGGTGATCTATGGGATCTTCTAATGGATGGTTACAAACATCCAGTAAATGCCAGTGGCGTGAAGCTGTCAAGGCAAGAAATGAATGATGATCAAAAGAAGCTTTTCAGGAATCATCATAAATGTAGAACTGTTTTGCTGAATGCTATCTCTCATGCTGAGTATGAGAAGATATCTAACAGGGAAACGGCCTATGACATATATGAGTCCTTGAAAATGACTCATGAAGGAAATGCTCAAGTCAAGGAGACAAAAGCTCTTGCCTTAATCCAGAAGTATGAAGCCTTCAAGATGGAGGATGATGAAGACATTGAAAAGATGTTTTCGAGATTTCAAACTCTGAGTGCTGGATTGAGAGTTCTTGACAAAGGATACACCAAGGCTGATCACGTAAAGAAGATCATCAGAAGCTTACCCAGAAGATGGGGTCCTATGGTGACTGCATTCAAGATTGCAAAGAATCTGAATGAAGTTTCTCTGGAAGAGCTTATCAGCGCCTTGAGAAGTCATGAAATAGAGCTGGACGCAAATGAGCCTCAAAAGAAAGGTAAGTCTATTGCATTAAAATCAAATATCAAGAAATGCACTAACGCTTTTCAGGCCAGAGAAGAAGATCCTGAAGAATCAGAATCTGAAGAAGAAGATGAACTGTCCCTGGTCTCCAGAAGGCTAAATCAACTCTGGAAGACCAAGCAAAGGAAGTTCAGAGGCTTCAGAAGTTCAAGGAAATTTGAACGTGGAGAATCTTCTGATGAAAGAAGATTTGACAAGAAGAAGGTCATGTGCTATGAATGCAATGAGCCTGGACACTACAAGAATGAATGTCCAAATCTTCAGAAGGAAAGTCCCAAGAAAAAGTTTCATAAGAAGAAAGGTCTTATGGCAACCTGGGATGAGTCAGAAGATGATTCAGAAGATGAGCAGGCCAACTGTGCGCTGATGGCGACAGAAGATGACGGATCAGAATCTACATCAGAATCAGATTCTGAAGAGGTATTTTCTGAACTTACTAGAGATAAGTTAGTTTCCGGTCTAACTGAACTTCTGGAACTCAAGTCTCAAATTAGTCTCAAATACAAAAAGCTGAAAAAGCAATTTGAATTTGAAACAAAGAAGCTTGAGTTGGAGAATTCTGAATTAAAAGAAAAACTTTTAAAATTATCCAATAATGTTGGATCTCCTTCTGATTCAGAAAAATCCACTCCTAGTCTAAACCATATTCTGAAAGAATATGATTTAAGTTTCAGGAAGTTCCTATCTAGAAGTATTGGCAGAAGTCAGCTAGCTTCTATGATATATGCTGTGTCTGGAAACAAAAGAGTTGGCATTGGTTTTGAGGGTGAAACCCCATACAAACTTGAACCTGTTGATGAAATGAAAATTACATACAAGCCATTGTATGATCAGTTCAAGTATGGCCACTCTCATGATATTAGGCACACTTCACATGCTCAAAGTTTTCACATAACACACACCAAAAAGCATGTGACACAACCTAGGAAATATCATGAAACTCACATTAAGAATTATCATGCTGTTCCTCCTATTGCTTATAATGTTAAACCCAAGTTCAATCAGAACTTGAGAAAATCTAACAAGAAAGGACCCAAGAAAATGTGGGTACCTAAGGATAAGATTATTCCTATTGCAGATATCCTTGGCTGCAAGAAGGACAAAGCACAACATGTCATGGTACCTGGACTCTGGATGCTCACGACACATGACAGGAAGAAAGTCTATGTTCCAAGACCTGGTGCTTAAGTCAGGAGGAGAAGTCAAGTTTGGAGGAGATCAGAAGGGCAAGATAATTGGCTCTGGAACTATAAAGTCTGGTAACTCTCCTTCCATTTCTAATGTACTTCTTGTAGAAGGATTAACTCATAACCTCTTATCTATCAGTCAATTGAGTGACAATGGTTATGATATAATCTTTAATCAAAAGTCTTGCAAGGCTGTAAATCAGAAGGATGGCTCAATCCTATTTACAGGCAAGAGGAAGAACAACATTTATAAGACAGATCTGCAAGATCTTATGAGTCAGAAGGTGACCTGTCTTATGTCTGTTTCTGAAGAGCAGTGGGTCTGGCACAGAAGATTAGGTCATGCTAGTTTGAGAAAGATTTCTCAGATTAACAAACTGAATCTGGTCAGAGGACTCCCTAATCTGAAATTCAAATCAGATGCTCTTTGTGAAGCATGTCAGAAGGGCAAGTTCTCCAAACCTGCATTCAAGTCTAAGAATGTTGTTTCTACCTCAAGGCCATTAGAACTCTTGCACATTGATCTGTTTGGACCAGTCAAAACAGCATCTGTCAGAGGAAAGAAATATGGATTAGTCATCGTAGATGATTATAGCCGCTGGACTTGGGTAAAATTCTTAAAACACAAGGATGAGACTCATTCAGTGTTCTTTGATTTCTGCATTCAGATTCAATCTGAAAAAGAGTGTAAAATCATAAAGGTCAGAAGTGATCATGGTGGTGAATTTGAGAACGGATCCTTTGAAGAATTCTTCAAAGAGAATGGTATTGCCCATGATTTCTCTTGTCCTAGAACTCCACAGCAAAATGGGGTTGTAGAACGAAAGAATAGGACTCTGCAAGAAATGGCCAGAACCATGATCAATGAAACCAATATGGCTAAGCATTTCTGGGCAGAAGCAATAAACACTGCATGCTATATTCAGAATAGAATCTCTATCAGACCTATTCTAAATAAGACTCCTTATGAATTGTGGAAGAATAGAAAGCCCAACATTTCATATTTCCATCCTTTTGGATGTGTATGCTTTATTCTGAACACTAAAGATCATCTTGGTAAGTTTGATTCCAAAGCTCAAAAGTGTTTCCTTCTTGGATATTCTGAACGCTCAAAAGGCTACAGAGTATACAATACTGAAACATTGGTTGTAGAAGAATCAATCAATATCAGGTTTGATGATAAGCTTGGTTCTGAAAAACCAAAGCAGTTTGATAATTTTGCAGATTGTGATATTGATATATCAGAAGTTGTTGAGCCAAGAAGCAACGCATCAGAAGCAGAGCTCCTCAGAAGCAAAGAACCAGAAGATCAAGTATCAGCTTCTCTGGAGGATCTAAGTATTTCTGAAGAACCATCTGTCAGAAGATCATCCAGACTCATCTCTGGTCATTCAGAAGATGTCATTCTTGGAAAGAAGGATGATCCAATCAGAACAAGAGCATTCCTTAAGAACAATGCAGACTGTCAATTAGGTCTTGTATCTTTGATCGAGCCAACTTCTGTTGATCATGCTCTAGAAGATCCAGACTGGATAATTGCTATGCAAGAAGAACTGAATCAGTTTACAAGGAATGATGTTTGGGATCTTGTTCCTAGACCAGATGGATTCAATATAATTGGTACAAAATGGGTCTTCAGAAACAAGCTCAGTGAGAAAGGTGAAGTGGTAAGAAACAAAGCCAGACTGGTGGCTCAGGGTTATAGTCAACAAGAAGGGATTGATTATACAGAAACCTTTGCACCAGTGGCCAGGTTAGAATCTATTCGTCTATTAATTTCTTTTGCCACTCAACATAACATCACTCTCTATCAAATGGATGTTAAGAGTGCCTTCTTAAATGGTTATATAGATGAAGAAGTTTATGTCCATCAACCTCCTGGTTTTGAAGACTCTATGTCTCCGAATCATGTGTTTAAACTAAAGAAATCATTATATGGATTGAAGCAAGCTCCCAGAGCTTGGTATGAACACTTAAGTTCTTTCCTTCTAGATAATGGTTTCACTAGAGGAAAAGTGGACACTACTCTCTTTTGTAAAACCTTTGAAAAGGATATTTTAATTTGTCAAATATATGTAGATGATATTATTTTTGTTACGTTTTATCTCGGGATGGTAAACCTGTCGTTACTATTCATGGATAAGCGTGCGTGCAGTTGAAGGGACGCCGACCATAGGTAACTGTGCTAGTCACTTCATTTGTCTTTATTATCTCTCCTCACGTCACGTAACATTAAATGCTATTCATCATTTGTTTCATTTTATTTTGTTTAAATACTCTTCAAACTCTCCTCCTCATCTATCCTTTCCTCTCCCTTAATCTCTTCTGAAGAAGTCTCTTCATCTTCACCTGCTGGGAATGTTGTCTCTGGTAAAGATGGTGGCAGATCTGCATCAGAACCAAGTCTCCCTGACTCCTCGCCTGAAAGCCCGAGAAGCAGTCAATGAAGCGTTTCACTCCTTCATGGCATGCTGGCACAGACGTTGTCTTAGCTAGGGTCTTAGGATTTGGTCTTTGTAGTTTTCTTTTCCCTTGTTGCATCTGCCTGTTAAACATAGGAACTTCTTGTAATCCTTTTTTTTTTATTATAAATGAAAAGTCTCTTTGTGTTTTACATTACAGTAAATATTTTCTTTTGTCGTTTTATGCATCTGAATCTTTTTTTAAAATATTCTTTTTGATGTTATGACAAAAAGGGGGAGAAGATAAATGATAAGATAAATGATAAATGATTTGATTAATCTATCAGTTGCTGGGTAAAGGCTCCCACACATTCACTAACAAGAACTGCAAGTTCTATATGGTTTGAGTGTTTTGCAGGTACAAAAGTGAAGTTAATCTTCAGAAGCAAACACTAGAAGCAAAACCTTGGAAACTGAAGCAAGCTGAGTGCTGTCAAGCTTCAGAGATCAGAAGCAAGAAAGAAGAATGAATCAGAAGCACTGATAATAGAATTTGAATATCATTGTCTATCCTGTTCTGACAAAATTCTATTTGCTCTGATACATATAATGTTATGGCTCTGATACATTATTTGCTCTGATACATTATTTCAGCCTATATGGCTCTGATACATATAATGTGTTCAAACATACATTTTATGTTCTAACTCGTTCATGCTGACTTTTGTCGTTTAGTTTTTGTTCTGTAACATTTCAGGATGTAGAGATGCTCTGATGATGCTCTGGTACATTCAACAATGTTCTGATACAAATCTAGCATGAAGTGATGTTGGTAGACATTCAAAGTTCTGAAGCTATCCGAGGGAAGCAGAAATCAGAAGATGTGAATGTTCTAAAAAGATCCAGAAAATTCAAGCTCTGAAGCTGTCCTGAATGGAAGCAGGAATCAGAAGCTGTGAGTGTTCTAAGGATCTAAAGAAATTCAAGTTCTGAAGCTGTCCAATGGAAGCAGAAGTCAGAAGCTATGAATTCTCTGAAGGCAGAAGCTTATATGATCGTCTCTACCGAAATAATCAGGGAAGTCTTTTATCAAAGGTCTTCGAGTATTTATTTCAGGGGGAGATTATTTATCTCAGGGGGAGATTGTTAATCTCAGGGGGAGACATATTCATATGCTTATGCTATAGCTGTGTAATTTGTCTTTTGCCGTCTACTCTTTCTGATCGCAAATTCATATCATTTATATATGTTTTTGTCATCATCAAAAAGGGGGAGATTGTTAGAACAAGATTTGTTCTTATCAATTATCTTAGTTTTGATGATAACAATAATATGAATTTTGCTTAAGATAACATGGTACTCTAATCCAATGCAATTTCCCTTTCAGGAAATATATATAAAGAGTACGCATAATTCAGCGCTCAGAAGTTGTATCTCAAATGGCTCAGCATGCAACATCAGAACATGGTCTGGCAAGACATCAGAAGATGGTCGAAGCAGAATCAGAACATGGGTCTATGGAAGCATCAGAAGAACATGAGATCAGAAGCACTGAAGATCAGAAGATGGTATCACGCTCAGAAGCACTTCAAGGTCAGAAGATCAGAAGATGCTATGCACCAAGCTGTTTTGACTCTGATGATATTCAAACGTCGTATTCACAAACATCAGATCAGAAGGAAGTACAGGTGGCAGACTACGCTGACTGACAAAAGGAACGTTAAAAGCTACTAAAGGCTACGTCAGTAGACACAGCGTGAACAAGGCTCGAGGTAGTTGACAAAAGCGTATAACATTAAGTGCAATGCTGTACGGAACACGCAAAGCATTAAATGCATTCAACGGTCATCTTCTCAACGCCTATAAATATGAAGTTCTGATGAGAAGCAAGGTTAACGATTCTGCACCAAAACAACTTATATCAAACTTGCTGAAACGCTGTTCAATCAAAGCTCAGAATCTTCATCAACTCACTACATTGCTGTTGTAATATTTTAGTGAGATTAAGCTTAAACGTTAAGAGAAATGTCACAGTTGTGATTATCGCTTTTAAGAAGCATTTGTAATACTCTTAGAATTACATTAAGTTGTAAGGAACTAGAGTGATCAGTGTGATCAGTATACTCTAGGAAGTCTTAGCAGTTGGCTGAGCAGTTTGTAACTAGAGTGATCGTGTTGATCAGAATACTCTAGGGAAGTCTTAGGAGTGAACTAAGCCTAGAGTGATCGTGTTGATCAGTAGACTCTAGAAAAGTCTTAGAGGGTATCTAAGCAGTTGTTCCTGGAGTGATCAGTGTGTGATCAGAAGACTCTGGAAGACTTAGTTGCGGACTAAGTGGAAAACCATTGTAATCCGTGCGATTAGTGGATTAAATCCTCAGTTGAGGTAAATCATCTCTGCGGGGGTGGACTGGAGTAGCTTCGTTAACAGCGAACCAGGATAAAAATAATTGTGCAATTTATTTTTATCGTCCAAGATTTAAAGTCACACTTATTCAATCCCCCCCCTTTCTAAGTGTTTTTCTATCCTTCAATATTTCCTTTAGGGACTATGATATAGTCAGAATCCTTGAGAATTCTTTGACTGTGTGTCATTGAGTTTGTAATCAAAGTTATAATTAATGGATGAAGTCCTTATTGAGAAGGCAAAATCACCTTGACTGGTGAACTGGAGGTAGCTTTGTTAACAGTGAACCATGATAAAAATTCATGTGTCTTTTATCATTCTTGAATATTTGTTGTTTGTGTTCTTGGGTTGTGAAAAAGTTTCAATTTAGAAACCCAATTCAAACCCCCTTTCTTGTGTTTCTTCGCACCTTCAGTCATCTATTTATAAGACAATAAACAATTCAAAAAGGAAAAATATCTATGGATCTTTTGATGATCTAATCAATTAAACGTAGCCTAATTGATAACGAGCTTCTAAAATACGACAACCCTAATTCCAAAATGGAAACCCTGTAACTGTTATGCGATTTAATCGATTAACAGTATTTTTAATCAATTAAGGGGTCTTTTCTATTACTCTAATTGATTGGATTAAGTCCCTAATTGATTTGGTAGTGTACAAATGTTTCCCATATGATTAGTAACACTCTTTGTCAATTTAACATGAATCTTCATAATTCTTTCAAAGGTTTTAAGGTGTTTTTTTTAAAAAGAGAGAAGTTTAAAATCATTTTCAAGTGTTTTTGTGAGATGCCTTAGTAATTTGAGAATTACTCTTACATTTTTACAATACAATTATCAATCAGACAAAGGATCAGGTGCGCTTTCACACTTCCACTGTTTCACAATATTTGAAGCTTCAAAATTCCTAGCTTGAGTCATTATTGATTTGGTACTTAATCTGTGACTTGACTCTTCTAACTGATGAGGCTTGATATAACTTTTTTGGTAGACGCCATCATCAGAGATTGATGGATCATAGATCTTCAGGGACTTCACCAAACATTGTTTGACCTTAGGTGTTATCCTTATTGAATTTGACTTTACATCTTGATCTCTCAAAGAAACAACTTGATCTTTATAGAAAATCTTTGATCATTAATTCTTCTTAACATATGGAGACTTCACTTCTTGTCGTTTGACCTATAGTGTGGTAATCATCAAAAATATCATGAGCATCTAACGGTTGCAGATAATTGTACATGTTAGAACATAGATCCACACTCTCTCCTTTTTTTTAATGATAACTCATCTTATAAGGAGGTGGAAAATATAAAGACAAGGTAAAAATGTTGGAGTGGTTAAAGTCCAATTTCACAAATATAGTGAGTATACCCTACTCCCATTCATAGTATATTTTATCACCTTTGGCATTATCAAACAGGTAGGAAAAATAAAGAGATATATAAAAAGGTATGAAAAATATTCAAGTACATAAATCACAAATAATAAAGCAAAAAAGGATGGCTTTAATAATAAACCAAAAACAATTATTCATTAAAAAATGAAACGATTACAAAAGGAAAAGATGTAGGAAGCAAGAAAATAATATCACCATATGGCAACGACAAAATCCTATATCTTCGACTTTCCGTCATGTGATAGATAATCGGGCCTACCCAATTGGTTTCAATTTTATTTTCCAACAGCCAAGTTAAAATCAAATCGATTATGGATACTTGCCCAATATTTTCTTTCCTTGGGATGAGGATATGTGCTACCGCATAGTGAATGACCATAATAATTAGAAATATATAGTCCACAGTGAAAGGATTAGGAATTCCATTATTTGAATCTGAAAGGAAGGTGAGCACATCATTAACATAATTAATTTCTTCACCTAGCTCTAGTTCACTTGGCTTGTATAATGACTAGTGCATGGAAGATAACATATTTTATAGAAGTCATCTAGAGTTAAGGAAAGTGGATGCTTTCGTACCTTAGAAGTGATGATTTTGTCCTGGTAGTTACGGTTGGAGTAAGGCATATTTACTAGACTGGGAAACACATATCTTGAGACATTGTTGATGAAGTCCTTTAACCTTATGTGTACAAAGACATCGAAGATATGACAATTTTCAAATATCCCAAGATCGAAGAGTAGGTCGGGAAGAGAATCTTTGAAGCAAATCTCTATTGTAATTTCTCTTCTGAACTTATGAAGAAAAATTGTTGGATAAGTATGTTGGAACAAAGGTGCTTCTAGAAGTTCTGACTCTTTTTGGTGCCATTTTTTAATGATAAATGTAAAACTAGATCAACACTCACAAGAACTTACAAAAACAAAATAACAACTAGATAGCAAGAAGAGAGAAGGAATTGAGATGGGAAAAAAAAGATAAGAGAGTGAGTTACCTTTTATACACATGTCTTAATTGATTAATTAGGCTTATGGTTGATTAAGAATTTAATGCAATCAAATTTGATTAATTAATGAATGGTATTGCACACATAATCGATTTAGCCTCTAGAGTTTATCGATTATGAAGCACGACATTTGAATTTCAAAGCACCTAATTAGTAGCTTTTAAAGGTTAATGGATTAACTAATGCAATTTTCAACTTCCTTGGTTTGTTTGGGCCTTGGATGAATTTGGGCTCTAAATTGCTTCTTGTACTGTCTTTCTTTTAGATTCACACCCCTTCCTTAAATTATCTCATTTTCTCAAACCAAAGGATTGGTAACAATAAATCAAAAGGACTAGGCAAATGAATATGTACTTGTTACAAGATTAACTACAGTTTTTCAAGTTTATTCTTCTATCAAGTCTTTTACTAGTTATCTTCAAGAACTCAGAAAGAGAGTTTTCCTTACGTGGCTTAACTCATTAATTAAACAGAGACTTAATGCTAAATCCCCCAATCAAAGATTTTAACGGGTTTAGCTTCGAACCCAAACAAATCCTTCATAAGGAAGAAAGATTCACTAAAGAGGAAAAATAACTCTTGGTGAATTGAAAATATCCTTTTCATAATAGTTTCCTCACTTAAACACAAGAACCTTTCTCGAAGCACTATGTCCAAATTTATATGAGAGAAAGAAAAAAAATTAGAGAGACTGTGGGATAGGTGAGAAATCTCACATTTCTAGACGTAAAAAAGTGATGGGAAAAACCTTTATTTATAGGCCAAAGGTTTGATTCAAAAAAGAAAACTATATATGGGCAAAATTAATTGTCCAATCATTTGGGTCCTCATTTGAATCAATTGGATGACCTAAATAATCGATTATTTTTGCCCATTTTTGAAATATTAGATACAGAGTTGTCACCTTTCATTAAGATACCGTCACAGTCGATTATGAAATCATTTTTTCCTTATCCAATCGATTTGGTACATGGTCCAATTGATTGGACAATTTAGAAAACATGTCTTAATCATTCTAACAGTTTCTAGTTTGTCTAGCTAGGCTCCAAAACTTTTTTAGGTTTCTTTCTTTAAGAAAAAGAGACTTTAATGATAATTTTAGTAAAGGTGTGATTTATCCATATTATACTTTATGAAAAAGTCCTAGTGTTTTTACAAAAAAGTGATCACTAAAACACGATCAGACGAGATTTAACATGAAATTCTGGTATGACAAACTCAGGATGTCATTCACGATGTCAAGACATCTAATCTGTTATTAACTTAGCAGAGACAGAATAAAAAGATCCCCCAATTTTTAATTACCCCTAAGAAGGAGTCAATGAGACCTGAGATCATATATGTTCAGTCAACATAACCAGATTGTAATCTTTATTGGTTCTGTAAAAGGAACCAGGGGCAGAGCCAAGGCCCAGCTAGCCCGGGCACGCCCGGGCTCAACCCCTATTTCCTTTGTACTCTCCCCAATTTAATAATCGATTTTTAGACAAACTCAGGGGCAAAATTAGGGACAAAATTAGTAAAAATATGGTGTAAAAATTAAAACAGATAAATAATCAATGGTGTAAAGTTTTTGCCCAGGCTACCTAAAATTCCTGGCTCCGTCACTGAAAGGAACAACTATCAAAACTGAACCTGATGTTATACACGATGTTATAACATTTTGAGACTTAACAAACAATACGATGCAGAAGATAAATAACACAGTTAATTGTTAACCCAGTTCGGTTTAACTACCTACTCAAGGGGCTACCAAGCCAGGAAGAAGATTTCACTATCAGTAGTACTATTTTATGTAAACAACCTTTGGTTTACAGATAAACAACCTCTGGTCTACCTATTCACTACCCAATGCAACCTTTATCTCAGATATCCATCCAAGACAAGAGAACCTCTGCTCACTCCCTAGTGATACCTAACTGTTACAACCCTGCAACAACTATTTACACAATTAGTAATAAATAATAACTTGATCTTGCTTCACAGCTTCAATCAAGAACACAATACTCAACTCTTACCTACAGGTTTCGAGTGAGAACAATAACTTCTCTTACCTACAGGTTTCGAGAAGGACATGGCAGCCATCCCACAACCTAGGTGGTCTACCTATAGAAACCCTAAAGACTACATCTTTTCTAAACACGGTTTTCTATATCAAACTAGGTTACAAAGTTTTCTATTTATAACCTATTCCCAATTGGACTTGGGCTTACAAATCACAGCACTCCTTACTGTTACAAATTTGCAGATATCTTCTGCTACAATCAAGGTCTTTTAATCATAAGTTTCCTAATTTATCTCCTAAATTAGAAACTGCTGAATCTTCAATCTTCTGATCTGATTCTTCAATATTCTGACTTTATTCTTTTGACCTTTAAATCTGCGCCACATAGGATTACAAAATATTCCAAGAATATTCTGTATTTGTTGAGAATCAAACTGAAACTTCATTCCAGTTCTGCAGGCGCGATGTCATGAGTTGATGGCATGACATTCCATACAACATCTTGCTTTTGTACCTGTTTTGTTCTTTTATATTTGCAAGATTACACATTGTATTATATTTTGCTGCTATTATGTTTTAGCCAAACATAGATGCCAATCAGCCAATAAAAGCACCAACATAACACTTCCTCTCTTTCATACTATGAAGCTTTAAGTCTTTGCCCGAATATACCAATCACATAAACATTTTACTTGAATCTTCTTGGAGATGAAGCTTGAGATATCTTCAAGTTGGACGCCATCATCACGATTATCATTAAACCCTAACTTTTTGACTTTATTAGCAGAGAGAGCTTGATCA
This sequence comes from Vicia villosa, assembly GCF_029867415.1. Taxonomy (NCBI): domain Eukaryota; kingdom Viridiplantae; phylum Streptophyta; class Magnoliopsida; order Fabales; family Fabaceae; genus Vicia; species Vicia villosa. The sequence continues at coordinate 156,460,001 of NC_081183.1, forward strand.
AATTATCTTGTGCATCTTTGACCGCTTAAAATAATTTAAATTTTTGTATGTGTTTATGATTAAAGTCATGTTGCATCTCTATTGTCATCAAAATCAGGTTACATCTTCATGAGTTGTCATCATCAAAACTATGATACGTCTAGGAATGTCTTGTTTTAGCTTTGATCACTTCTTGATTAAACCTGCAAGCACATAGTTCCACAGCATAACAACACAAAAATTTCCAAGTAGAATATGAGATCCTGGATCCCCATTTTAAAACCAATATCACTAGTGATGTTTGATGGGAGAGAATTCTCATGAACACAGTGCCACTTTCAATACTCAGATGGCGATAATAGGTGTCTATGACTCATTGAAGTGCAAACTCCTGCCCATGACTTTTAAGGAGGAGGCCTTGGGTGGTTCATGAATGTCCTTTACCTTACTAACCATTTATCAATACATATCGAGGAATCTGGTCGATCATTTTTCAACGAGTAAGCACTAGAAGGTTTCTTGTTGGGAAAATAACAAACATAGAGAAAAAGAGGAACAAAATCACAACAACAGAATATAATGTGAAAACTCCAAAACTGGAGAAAAACCACGGTCGTTATCAATAAACAACCAGAGAATAACACTATGTGAAAATTGTTACAACATATAATATCCCTCAACTATCCCAGGCCCCCAGTACACCCACACACTCCAAAACAAATATTTAACTACATCTCACAACATTCTAATACAAGAGCATAAGAGAATAACGAAAGTCAAATACAAGCTTAAAGTGCTTTTGACTGGTGCATTTTTATCACGAAGAACTTGAATCCTATATATAGCTTTGAAACTCTCTTCCATAATTAAACTATGCGATATGGGACTTAGAAAAACTTTAATCCTATATATAGCCTTGGACTCCATCTTCCTTCATAAAACTAGGCGATGTGGGACTTCTTCAACATGTATATTTTCAACCAAATCCAACAATCTTCACCTAGATTGAAAATAATACATTAATTTTCATTGTCTTCATCGATAATCATACTCCACCATAAAGAGTGTAGTCACTTGAAGCTACACCACTCCGATAGTTTTTACATTGTCTTCACCGACAATCATAGTTTTAAAAACTATCATACTCCACCAAAAGAAGAGTATACTTCACTTGAAATTAAACCACTTCAAGAATTTTCACATGCCGAAAACCAGGTTTAAACTTTATGGTGCAACTTCCATGTTGGTAAGAAGCTATTCAACCATCGACATAATCTCCCACCTTGTGTAATCTTGGTTGTATCAACGCATATTTAACTTGAACTTTTCACAAGTTAAAAACAATTCTTCCATCAATTTTATCTACCCAAACTGCACAACGGAGCTTGTGACTTCAGCTTAACAACTCTTTCACAACACAACCATTCTTTTTGATGTGGAAGATCAGACAAAGCTGCAACTACAGAGCATACTAAGAACACATATCCCCGGATCGAACTATACTCTAATATCAGTTGTTAGGAAAATAACAAACATAGAGAAAAAGAGGAACACAATGACAACACAAGAAACTCCAAAACTGGAGAAAAACCATGGCCGTTGTCAATAGACAACCAGAGAATAACACTATGTGAAAATTGTTACAATACATAATATACCCTCAACTATCCCAGGCCCCCAATATACCCACACGCTCCAAAACAAATATTTAACTACATCTCACAACACTCTAATACAAGAGCATAAGAGAATAAAGAAAGTAAAATACAAGCTTAAAGTGCTTTTGATTGGTGCATCTTGTCACGAAGAACTTGAATCCTATATATAACCTTGAATTCTCTCTTCAATCACAAAATTAAGCGACACGAGACTTAGAAAAACTTTGATCATATATATATATATATATATATATATATATATATATATATATATATATATATATATATCCGTGGACTCCATATTCCTTCACAAAACTAAGAGATGTGAGACTTCTTCAACATGTATATTTTCAACCAAACCCAACATATCTTTTGTTAAACAAGTGACTCCAAGCACAAGAAGGGGGTAAATTGTGGTATTTAAAAGTTGTAATTAATTTAAAAAATTGTTTAGTCAAATATAATCAAATCAACTGAATTCCTTTGTTGAAAACCATCATCATCTGCTATTTCATTTTGTTGTATTGAATTTCAGAAACTTTTCGTCGATATGACAACATATATGTTGTTTCTTCCAAGTGGAAAATATGGTTGTGTTCCTTCACAAAATCACACATTATCCAAACTTCACCCATGTTTTAAAGTGATATCATTGCTTGACAGTTAGTTCTAGTTTCAGCTCTTGGCTTTATTGTTTTATAATCTCGTTTGTCTGGTTTCGTAAACCTTCTTTGCAACAAACAAATCTGTAAGAAGTAGTTGAACCGTCTCTACTCTCGTGTATGCATTGTTTTCTCACTCCTAATCCAACTCCCCACCATAATCAACTCAAAATTCCCGAGCATCATTCATGCTATAAAAAATCATGCCTCACTACGCCAAATATGATCTTTTGCAGCACCCCTACGAGAGCGCTTTTAGGGAAAAGCGCTCTTATAGATTTCGCTAAAAACAAAACAAAAAAAACAAGGGAAAAAGCGCTGGTAAATGGTGGGGGTACGAGAGCGCTTTCTAGAAAGCGCTGGTAAAGGGGGGGGGGTACGAGAGCGCTTTCTAAAAGCGCTCTTATAGGGGGTGGGTATGAAAGCGCTTTCTAAAAGCGCTCTTATAGGGGGTGGGTATGAAAGCGCTTTTAAAAGCGCTCTTATAGGGGGTAGGTACGAAAGCGCTTTTAGTAATAAAGCGCTGGTATAAAGGGGCATATGAAAGCGCTTCTGAAAAGCGCTCTAGTAGCCTTTTTTTAAATTTATATTTCATAAAATTAAAACACCCTATTTGTTTCAGAAAACAAAAAAGGGTCTTCTTCTTCCTCGCTCATCACCCAGTCTCTCACATCTCTCGTTGTCTCTCACAAACCTTTAACTCTCTCTCTACAACACATCTCTCGCCGTCTCTCACAAAACAACTTGCCGCCGCCTCCGTTCGTACTCCCTCCGCCGCCCACTGTTCGTATTCCCTCCGACGGTTGCAGTTGCAGAGCTGCCGTTCGTACTCCCTCCGTCGTCGTACTCCCAAAACAACTAGCCGCCGCCGCCGTTCGTACTCCCTTCGAGAAGAAACGCAGGTTCGAACCCTATCCCTATGAACTGATTTTGGATTTGTGTTTGGTATTTCATACCTTGTTACTTTCTGATGGCAATGTCAAAAAGAAGTTCTGCTATTGTGGTTTTGTGGATTGTACTGCTATTGTGGTTCTGCTATTTTGGATTTGTATTTGGTTTTGTGGATTTGTATTTGTGGATTGTACTGCTATTGTGGTTCTGCTATTTTGGATTATACTGTTTTGGAATTCTTGCTGGCTAGAGTTGGAGGACAGATTTTTGTTTGTTTGAAGGGTAGAGAGTGTTTCTAATGCAGGTTGATTGTTGTTTGTGGTACTGCATTTGGGATAAATTCAATTCTATCTCTTTGCTCACTTATTTCTAATGTTTGCAACTTTTCCTATTTATACTTTAGAGTTGAGCATTTGAGTGCAGTATTTCAGACTTGTCCTCTGTTGTTTTTTCCACTACTTTTAACTCATAAAAATGCTTTGAAATGTGGTTGTACGAAGGTATATAGATGCAGGAATTTTGGTGTTGCTTTAGTGATTGATAATGTGAATTGTATTGCTTATTTGGTGGACATTTGATGCTGGAAATTTCTATGATGGTTGGTGGTGTTGTTAACATGTAAATTGAGAGAATGATGAGTTTCAATGGTGTTGAAATGCTGGAAATTATATGGACAATTGATAATAGTGTTGTTTTGAGTTCATTGCAACTTGTTAGAGCATGAAAAATGGTAATGACATTAGTGTTTTGGTGCTAATTAGAGCAGGTCGAGCAGCTGAAAATTAATTGGTACCATGTTTATGTGAATTATTGTGCATTTTAAATAATTGAGTTCTAGATTGGGTTTATTTTGATATTTGTTAGTAGTGGTGTATTTAACTGCATCGTGTATATGTTTAATTTTACAGTTACTTTGAAGTCTCTGGTTTCTACTTGTACAACGCCGATTCAAACCTACCCATCTCCCACATCAAGTCTAACTCAGGTTACTATCCCTTTCTTCTTGCTTATAATTTGTTGTTTTCTGCTTAATTTCAATTTCAATTTATATGAGAACCATAACTTGAAGATGATGGATTATTATATTAGAGGGTATTTCTCAACTGTTTCTACTTTTTATTTTTAAAAAAATAATCTTTTATACTATATTACTTTCATATTTTATGATATTTTTGTAGTTTAACAAATATATCATTTTTTTCTTACGCTTTCCATTCAATCATGTAGGAGAGAGAAAGTTCAAACTTTCTTGAAAAACAATATTGATTAGATACTAATTTTAACTAAACAATCGATTTCAATTAAACAAAATTATTATATTGCTTATAAAAAATTATTATTATATCAATTACAACTAAATTAGTTATACAACTATCAATTTCTTCCTATCTAGATTTCCTCTTTTATTTATTTTTATAGATTTTTGAGCAAACAATTTGCTTTGGGAGATTTGACCCAGTTTTGACGTATTTTTTGCAATTTAGTGTCTCTCAATCCATTTTTTGGTTTGTGAACTTATATTACCTTGAAATAAGGTAATGTCTTCTTTAAGAAATCGGGTATTCTGATTAGGTATTCTGATTAGGTATTCTATTATTCACACTTTATAGGATCTCACTAGGTATTTTGATCAAGACATAATGATGATAGCTATTTATTATCTTGACAAAATTCCTTAGTACCTGATAGAGAAACCAAGAAGCATTTGTTTAGCTTAATTAAGTCATGGATAAGACATGGATGAGATCAAACCGATTGTCGAAAGAGTACGAGAAAGGGGTATGGAAATTCGTTGAGTTTGCGGTTGCGCACTCCGAAGACCCGCTTCGAATGCCGTGTCCTTGCTTGGGTTGCTGTTATGGGGATAAGGTTGACGGGAAAAAGTTGGGATCCCATTTACTACGGTTTGGAATTGATAGAAGTTATACATGTTGGACAATGCATGGTGAGAAAAGTAACGGGAATGCTGGGTCGAGTTGTAATAGGAAGTATGCTTCAAACGACGATTGCACAGACACATACGATTGCGATCGAGTCGAAGAGATTGCAGAAGCGCTTGAAGAAGATCTTGCGGATTGTCCCAAAATGTTTGAGAGGTTGGTAAGCGATGCAGAGAAACCGTTGTATGATGGTTGTTCAAAATTCACAAGATTGTCTGCGGTGTTAAAGTTGTACAACTTAAAGGCGGACAATGGATGGTCGGATAAAAGTTTCACAGAGTTATTAGCCCTTATGAAAGATATGCTACCAGAGGATAATGTTCTTCCCAATCGAACGTATGAAGCCAAAAAGATGTTGTCCTCTATTGGCATGAGCTATGATAAGATACATGCATGTCCAAACGATTGCGTTTTGTTTCGAAACGAGTATGCAGCGTTGAATGAGTGTCCTAAATGTGGTGCCCCTCGATATAAGAAAAAGTTGTCTCCTGCTAAAGTCTTATGGTATTTTCCTATAATTCCGAGATTTAGACGCATGTATCGTAGTGAGACCGATTCAAGACACTTGACTTGGCATGCAGATGAAAGAATTATTGATGGAAAGTTGCGACATCCGGCAGACTCACCACAATGGATGAAAGTTGATACTGAATATCCTGAATTTGGAAAAGAAGCAAGAAACCTTCGGTTGTCATTGTCTACTGATGGAATGAACCCGCATGGTATTCAAAGTATCTCGCATAGCACATGGCCTGTGATTCTTATGATCTATAACCTACCTCCGTGGCTATGTATGAAGCGTAAGTACATGATGTTATCTATGCTAATTTCTGGGCCTAAACAACCAGGGAATGACATAGATGTATACTTGGCACCCTTAATCGAAGATTTAAAGTTTTTGTGGGAGAACGGTGTGGAGGTTTACGATGGGTATAGGAAGGAAAGTTTCAACTTGAGGGCGATGTTGTTTGGAACAATTAATGATTTTCCAGCATACGGAAATCTATCCGGGTACAGCAATAAAGGTCAAAAGGCGTGTCCCGTTTGTGAAGATGAAACCGATACGACACGATTGGAGCTTTGTCAGAAGAATGTCTTTCTCGGCCATCGTAGATTCTTAAATTCTAATCATCACTACCGTGGGTGGAGAAAAGCATTCAACGGAAAGGCCGAACACGGTACAGCCCCGCCTTTTTTGTCAGGTGATCAAATTTTTGAAAAGGTGAAAGATGTGAGCACTCAGTTTGGCAAGCCTTTTGCACATTCACTTGTCAAGGGTGGGTGGAAGAAGAAGTCAATTTTTTTTGAACTTCCATATTGGAAGACGTTGTACGTAAGACATTTCCTGGATGTTATGCATATTGAAAAAAATGTATTTGACAGCGTCATAGGTACGTTACTCAATATACAAGGAAAGTCTAAGGATGGCCTTAACATAAGGAAGGACATGGTAAACATGGGAATGAGAACTGAATTGGGACCCGTGACGAAAGGAAGACGAACATATCTGCCACCTGCTGTTTACACTTTATCTAGAAAGGAGAAGAAAACATTGTGTAAGTTTCTCAGTGAAGTTAAAGTTCCAGAAGGCTACTCTTCAGATATTAGAAGACTTGTGTCCATGAAAGACCTCAAGTTAAAGAGTTTGAAGACGCATGATTGTCATGTTATAATGGAACATTTTTTACCAATAGGTATACGTTCTATTCTTCCAGAAAAAGTAAGAAGCGCAATAACTAAGCTGTGTTTCTTCTTCAGGTCAATTTGCAGTAAGGTGGTCGATCCCGCGATCTTACCAACATTGCAAAAAGAGATAGTTGTTACTTTATGTGATCTTGAAATGTATTTTCCTCCCTCGTTTTTTGACATAATGGTTCATCTAGTCGTGCATCTTGTGAAAGAGACACAATTGTGCGGACCAGCTTATATGAGATGGATGTACCCTGCTGAACGTTATATGAAAATATTAAAAGGGTACGTGAAAAACAGAAGTCGACCGGAGGGCTGTATTGCGGAACGATACGTTGTTGAAGAAGCGGTTGAGTTTTGTACTGAATATCTGTCAAATGTTCAATCTATTGGACTCCCTAAGTCTCATATTGTCGAAAAAAAAGAAGGAAAAAGGCTAATTGGAAATAAAGTTGTGACAGTATCAATGGTCGAACGGGATCAAGCGCACTTGTATGTTCTGCACAATGAGATTGAGGTTGAGCCGTATGTTGAAATGCACAAGATTGTTCTCCGAGATTTAAATCCAAATAGAAATGAGAACTGGATAGTACGAGAGCACAATCGAAGTTTCATACCGTGGTTTAGGGATCATATTTATTCAAAGTATCGTTCAGATCCTGCTTCAGTAACAGAAAGGTTGAGATGCTTAGCCTATGGTCCAACTGTAATTGTGCTTTCTTATAGCGCATACGCAATTAATGGATACACATTTTATACCAAAGAACAGGATGATAAAAGTACTATGCAAAATAGTGGTGTTACCTTGGTGGCTGAAGCAATGCACATATCAAGTGCGAATGACTTAAATCCGAAATTTGCAAATTTGTCATATTTTGGGGTTATCGAGCGCATTTTGGTGTTTGATTACGCGAAGTTTCAGATTCCTGTATTTGGTTGCAAGTGGGTTGAAAATAATAGTGGCATACGAATGGATAAGTCAGGATTTTTACAAGTGGATCTCAATAGGGTAGGGTACAAAGATGAGCCTTTCATTCTAGCCTCTCAAGCTAAACAAGTGTTCTATGTCAATGATCCTTCAAGTACGAAATGGTCTATAGTGCTTTTATCTAACAAAATAGTTGATGAAAACATTGAAGATCAAGGTGATATTGGTGTTGGCATTGATTCTTGTACAAGAAGCGATCAAAATGAGAATGAATCTTGTACTAGAAATGATCATAATGAGGGTATTTGGATTAATCCAACCGTCCGTGTTGTTAAGAGACGCGTTGAACACAATCCTACCAAGAAAAGAAAGAGACGTTAGTGATAAAGGTAATAGTTTTATTCACTTTGTACCGATTGTTTTATTCAATAGTATAGTACTTATTCAATTTGTTTTATTCAATTTGTACCGATTGTTTTATTCAATTTGTACCGATTATTTTATTCAATTTTTACCGACTAATTTGTTTTGAACCATGTATCCGTTTGTCGACTTCTTTACATGTAAATATACTATTTTGACGACTTCGGAGCTGCTCATGCACTTATCTTTACATTTCGGGACTGTTTTTTTATCGGTTTTGCTTCTGCCCGTAATCAAAAGTCGGGCTTAGGGTCTGAATTTCGGAAAACCGACTTTATTTTTGAGTCCGTGGGGACGTTTTACCATAGCCATGTAAATTTCGTTCAATTCCGACAACTTTATTTTTTGACGCTTATTTTGATTTGTACCGATTTCGTTTCCGATTTACTTGTACATGCATGGTTTGACTTCCATTTTACTTGTATAGATTGTTAGCTTATTAATAGTGTACTAATGTGCTTTAGTTTGTTTGATACAGGTTAAATGGCTCCGGATAGAGATGCTCCACCTGAAAACTCACAAGAAAGAGATGCTCAAGAAAGAGATGCCACGGATACAAATGCTCCACCTGATACTGAAGCAAAAGAAGTTGCACGAGGCATCACTATCATGAAGGGAATCGTTCGACATAGAGACCAAGGATTAGTATACCGATTGGAATGGAATTCTGATAAACAAGCAATTGGTCCTAATTCTCCAAAGTTGACAAGTTATATTGGTACACTTGTTCGTATGCATATTCCGGTCTCCGTAGCTAGATGGAATATGAAAAGCAAAGACTTGGATGAGAAAAAAGACGCGATTTGGGACGAGCTTCAGGTATATATCATATATGGTTAATTGTTGTTATTATCTTGACGATAAATTGTTTAAATTACTTATACTAACACACTATGCGTATGTTTTTTTGCAGAGGACTTTTGAGATACCAGATGATCGTAGACGCTACATACTTGGTTTGGCCGGCAAAAGATATAGAGGGTGGAAAGCTTTTTTGACAAACACTTATCTTAAGGATAAAGATGGAAACTTTCTTGAAGAGGCACCGGGACGGCCAAAAAAGTATGAGATCTTCATTGGTGAAGAAGATTGGGCTAAGTTTGTAGAGCAAAGAGATGAAGATTTTCGGAAAAGGAGTGCCAAGAATAGTGAGAGAGCATCCAAACCCGCATATCCATACAAAAAAGGGCGTTTGGGATATGCACGCTTGGAGGATAAAATTGTAAGTAAATAGAAATGCGTTTTAATTAATTGTCTAAATGTGTTTTATTTGATGATTTTATCATTTGTGTCAATGCATAGTTAGAGGAGACTAAAAGTGAGGAAACCTCACTTCCTGAACATGTGTTGTGGAGGGAAGCTCGTGTGGGCAAGGATCATGCTGTCGATCCCGAAGTTCAGAGAGTTTTTACTGAATGTGTAAGTATAATACTGTGTCTTTAACTAAATCAAATGTTTTTTAATATATAAATGATTTTTTAATGTAAATGAATTACAGGAGACCTTGTCGCAATCGGCATCCACCGGTGAGGGGAGCATACTTAGTAGAGCACTAGATGCTCCTGAGTATCCCGGTCGGGTGAGGGGTAAGGGTCATGGTGTGACTCCAACCTCTTTTTACAAGAGTCCTAGGAGAAGAAATCCTTCAAATGAAGAAGTGTTGCAAAAGTTGGCGGAATTGCAAGCACAAGTCTCTGAATTGCAAAGAGATAAAGAGGCGTATATGAGAGAAAAGTGCAACACTTCATCGGTGAAAGAAACTAGTGATAAGGCTAGTATCAACTATCAAAGGAAATTTCCCGAGGTAATTATAATTTTTTTTCCTTTTAAATTGTTCTATTTTATTAATGATAATGACTTTATATTTACTATTGGTTTAGGGCATTTCATCTTGCCAACTATACTTATCGGAACCGAGTTATCGACTAGTTGGCAAGGGAAAAGTGCACAACACTTTGGGAGATTTACTTCACCATAGACCGCTCCCGGATGGACACCTGAAAGTATCGGTGGATGTTGTAGTAGATCATGATGCGATGCTACCGGTACCTGACATGGTCTCAGAGACGACATTGCTGCGAGATGCAATAGGATCATTTGTTGCATGGCCCTCGGAGCTCATTACCATTAGTGATGAGGTATATTGAAAACGATTATGAATCATTTAGTTTTCGAATGTCAATTCTAAACCGTTTATTAATTATTTTTTACATTTTAATTTTAGACTGCTCCTATAAAACCCACAGTTAAGGGTAAAGGGATTTTACAGGAGGAGGAGTCCGTTGCATCACTAAAAGAGGTACATTTAAAGTGTTAATAATTAATCTGAATCTAAATCTGCATGATTTTATATTTTACATAACTTATATGATTTTTAGGCATCCGCTCGAGAGTCACAACAAGTGACGCAACAAGTTCGTACCGTACCACCCACTGGTCCTCCGAAGCCAGCGGGAAAAAAAGGCGGTGCTTTTGTGCCTCGGTACCGATCGACGCTCGCAACAATGGTTGATATGTCCGATTTGACGGATGGTGCTGCACGTGAAATCGTTATGGATGAGAGTGTCTTCGGTATTGAATTCAAGTCACTTATTACACTTGATGACTTGGAGGAGATTTTTAAGCATGATCAACTAGGCGTCAATAACATACACTCATACATTCGGTAATATTCCCTCATCCGATATATTATTTAATTAGTCCCACAATATAATTTATTTACACATTTCAATGAAAATAATCTAATGTTTATTATGTTTTTATTTAAGGTTGTTGTATGACAGAGTGTTGCGCGGGACTCCGTTGTCTAACAGATTCTGTTTCGTGTCTTCCGCCCACTGCAGCGGAATGGCAATTGATTCGGAACCGGAATCAGTTAGACAGTGCTTAGTAGATAGATTCATGTCCACCGGCAATACAGAATGTCTGCATCTTTGGGCGTATAATACTCGACCAGTAGGGTTAGTTTCTCATTCTTTGTTCATCTAATCTCTGTTTCTTTTGTGTATAGCAAAATTTTCATATAACCTATTGTTTTTATTTATAGAGCACACTGGTTGCTGCTTGCTATCAACCCTATAAGGGAAGTCGTGTATTATCTGAATTCGGTAAATGGTGAATGGACCAATTATCCGGCCATGAAGGACATCGTTGATTTGTAAGTGGGATCGTTCTAAATATATATTCGTGTATATTTATATATATATATATATATATATATATTTACTTATTTGTGGGATTGATCTAAACATATGCTTTTATATATTTGTTAATTAGATCAATACAAGTGTTCCGAAGTCAACGGGACGCACAGGTATCCCGAACTAAATCTAGCAACATTACTTGGATCCAAGTGCAGGTACATTATTTTTCACAATGTTGCTTATAATATATTTATGCTACTTGATAAAACAATGCACAACTATAGAATCTTATTTGTTTTTCTATGTAGTGCCCGCAACAGAAAAACAGTTACGATTGCGGATACTTTGTATTGAGGTTTATGAAAGAAATCCTTCAGGCAAATCAATTAGAGATTCCGATCACGGTATGAATTTATAACTTAAGATAATTTCATATAATTTATTACATTTAACTAAATGTATCATTCATATTTTGTTTTTGTTTTGTAGTACCTTGACGAATTCCGTGCCACTGGATACCCGAGACTTAAGTTGGAAGAAATAAAAGAGGATTTGTGTCATTTTTATATTAAGCGCTTTTTCATGTAGGATTTGTGTCGAATTGAAGTATATTGATGTTGTAATGATGTATATATATAATATTGGATATTATAATGGTATTATATTAGTATATATATATATATTGTCTTACTGATGGCTGAAATAATATCGTCGAAAATAAATTACAGGTCGAAAATATTACAGGCTGAAAACATATTACAGGTCGAAAATATTACAGGTCGACTGGGAGGATTAAATTACAGGCTGCACATTAAAATACCTCATTTAGCTACTAAAGCGCTTTTTAAAAAAGCGCTCTTAAAGGACAACATACTAAAGCGCTTCTATTTAAAAGCGCTGCCAAAGATTACTAAAAAAGGAAAAAAAAAAAAAAAAACATACTAAAGCGCTTTTGTAAAAGCGCTCTTATAGGGGGGGCTATAAGAGCGCTTTTTCTGGAAAAAGCGCTCTTAAAGCCCACCCTATAAGAGCGCTTTTACAAAAGCGCTTTAGTATGTTGCGTTTTTTTTTTAATTTTTTCTCTCACAGGTGGGCCTATCACAGCGCTTTTCTGGAAAAAGCGCACTTAAAGGGGGGCCTACCAGAGCGCTTTTACCTGAAAAGCGCTCTTAAAGGGGGGCCTACAAGAGCGCTTTTTCCAGAAAAGCGCTCTTATAGGGGGGCCTACCAGAGCGCTTTTAAAAGCGCTTTCGTAGCCTATGCCAGCGCTGGCTTTGGCAGCGCTTTAAAGCGCTGTTAAAGGCCAAAAAAAGCGCTTTAAAAGCCCTTCCTCGTTGTAGTGCCTACAACTGGCTTTCAGTCTTCTTGCGTTTTGAATTAGTATTTCTACGTATTTTGGAGAAAAAAGTTAAAACAGAAAAACATATTTTGTTACCAAATATTTCAAAAGTCGCTAAACATGAAAACACAAATGAATGCACATTCAATATATTGTATTAACCGTTGAAATATGAGAAAAATTACATGATGAAATGTTATTTAATAACAAAGTCATGTCAAATGAAAGTTATTCATACAACTTACAATGATAAACTAAAAGATATGAGTGTAGATTTTAGCAAACATGAAAGATATGAATGCAATATTTTTTTTAGATGGAGACCCTAAAAGAAAGATGAAGAAGAAATTCGTGGTGTTAAAGAAAATTGTCACGCTAACTTGTATGAGACACATGTTGGGGCAACAATCATGGGAGAGTCGAGTTCGGGAGCATTGTTAATTCTGGGACATTCAGCTTGAGCAACACATTTGTGGGAAACACACCACTTCTCCACCTAAAACTTTAAGGTAATAGGTGAGTGTATTCTCCCACTTATATATGTTCAACTCATTACATGCATTTCCAATGCGAGACTATTATCCACACTCATATTTGTATTATTCTCATCAACACAACGTAGTGTTCTTCTGAATTATATATATTTTTACTCTTAAATTGTGAGTTGTTGGATTAATCAAATGATTGAGATTTAGTGAAGGAGAGGAAAGTAGACAATTTTGAATTTTAGAAGGAGAAGATGGAGATTCTAGGAAGAAGACTTGAGGAGACTATTTCCATTACTATTACCAATACATCCCTTGCAAGTTTTCCTTTTGAAAGGATTTCCTTTGTGTAAGTTGCATTCTTGGATTTGTCACAATTTTATTACCCTTGTTGTCATTTTCCTCTCAATAATTAATTAAAATTTGGTTGCTTCCCACTCCACACCACAAACCAAACCAAAATTGCCTCTTTCTTCCCACCATTCATTCACTCATTCATCTCTCGAGTGTCATGTCACCCAACATCTAGTCGCCATTACACCACTCGACGGACCTCATGGCGGGAACCGCCCATTTACTCATCCTCACGCCGCACTCCGCCACCACGTCCTCATTCCCCCGTCGAAGTCCTCAATTTCTCCCTTCCCGCCGTCATCTTCACTCACCTGTCAAATCCCTCACTCCACGCCCTGGGGTTTGTATCCCATCTCCCTTCAGAGCATCTGCTCAATCCCATCAGGTTCCATTTTCCTTCATCCTCATGATTATAAGCTTCAGCAAAAAGGAAACAAAACACATTTGAAGGAATTGAAACTCTAGTTTTTCATTAACAAATTTACCTTCAGATGGATGGTAGTGATAGTGGAAGCAAAGAGACAAAAACACCGAGTTGGGTGGAACCCATTTCGAGATTCGCTAGGGGCAATGTTTTACCCTTAGGTGCGTCTTTGTCTTTCTATGATTTCAAATTTTGTATTTCATTATTTTGTGACTTCGCTGTGTTCTGAGGTATAACTTTGCAGTGTTGTTTGTTTGCTTTTGAGGCCATTTGTAGCTCTGATTTCTGCGGTGACGTTAGGATTAACATATCCTAGTCTTGGTTGCGCGGTTGACAAATATCATGTGTCGAAAATTGGGCCGTTTGGAATTTTTGTTATCTCAGGTTAATGTTGTAACTTGTAGGCTAATCTTTTGTAGTTATAGGCTGTTTTGATTTTATGACAAACAAGTCTCTAAGTGTTCTAGGTTCTACTGCGTGGCTTGTCTTGTAGGGTTGGTGTTGCGAAGTGAAGAAATTGGTGCAGCTGTAGAAGCATGGCCTGTTGGACTCTTTGGGCTAGTATGTGTGCACTTTTATTTTTTACGGGTGCATATTATAGACTACTCTGCTGCAGCTTTGTTTGGAAATGCTTACCTAGATTTGGTTGACGTGCCCGAGTTTGGAATCTCTGTTTAACTGGAGTGTTACACCATGCTTCTTCAAATTTATGATCAAATTGTATGTGTTTGTTTGTTTGACACGTAAAAACCACCAATTTTTAATTTCCCCCCTTAAAGTAATCAAAATACAACTAATAGGATAAATATTTTCACCCTGTCCAAAATTATTAGCGATCTCGTGCAAGGAAATAAAGGAGGTGGCTTTGAGTCTTTATTTTTATGGTCAAGAATAAAACTCTTGACTTGTAAGGTTCGATTGCTGTATGCCCGTATGAATGTTTTTGTAATACAATAGCAATAGCAAACTACAAAGCTTTATCGTGCTAGGTGGGTTCTGCCGGGTTGCTCAACTGATACATGTTAGTATCCTAAAACACAGATTCTGTGGAAATAGAAATATAGTGGGTGATTTGTTTATATTATGGAAAGTTAACGAGAAAAGCAATCAGTAGAGGTGTTCCCAAAAATACGGCTCATTATAGAGACACTTTCCCTAAACAACAGATACAATACATGCTCCAACTCCAAAACTACCAGTATATGATACGTTGCTGCTCACAATATTACACTAACCTACACTCCTTATGCTCCATGGACCTTACTTTCCTAACCGACTCCCGACTTTAAGTATGTATGATTTCAAGACTCATATTACTAACTTTTGGCCCTCTCTTAAAAACCTTCCATCTCTTGGTTTCACATGACTATTGATCAATGGTTTCAAGATTTGAATACCTATCTACACCATTGTGTTCTATCAAATATGGATCATCTCAATTTTTTAAAAAATTTCTTTTTATATTTGTACGTTTCAAAAATATTAGCGCACGTTTTTTTATAACGTTTGAAAATGTAACATGCTCTTTTGTTCTACATACAGGTATCTATTTTATTTCTTACACCATACTTTTCCCGGATAATATTGCAAGTTCAGCTCCAACCCCAAGAATTTATTACAGGTTTAACCATTTATATTCTACTCTAAGCAGTCAATGTTAGCCATTTTCATAGTACTTTTGTCGTAATGTTGGATTGCTATTCAAGATACAAGTTTTCTGGCTTTAAACAGGGTTAGCCATATTTTGCTGTATGCCAACTACATTATCAAGTGGTGTTGCACTTTCCCAAGTAATGATTATGTTCTCTTCTTTCTTCAGTTACTCCCCCCCCCCCCCCCCCCCCCCCCCCCCTCTTTTTTTTTTTGTTTTTTATTTATTTTCTATTCCAATAAGTTTATATATACCTTGTGTCTAGCACTTGCACTGCAGTTGGTTTTTATCTGAGTTTTGCTACTTTTATCTTGCAGCTTGCTGGGGCAAATTCTGCACTAGCTCTTGCAATGACTGTAATATCTAATTTGTTAGGAATATTAATCGTGAGTCTTGAATAGTTACTTCTTTATCAATCATCTCAATTTTAAATTTTTTTGCCCAATAATCAAATGCTGTGTTGAAGTTTTAGGAATGAGGGGAAAGAAAAAACTTGAGAATCTATTTTTGAATTTTGATAGAAAATATTGGATGTTGCATAAAAACTTAAGTGTGGTTGGCTTAGGATCTTAGAAGTAAGAAGATGAAAGGAATCTTCTTGTAATCTTTGCAACTAAGACAACGCCTCCTCATATAGAAAAACCAAGAATTGTAACATACCATGAACGCATTTTTAAGGATGATACTCATAATTAGCTCAGTGTCTTGCTTCCTTAACTAGTGTTTGGATTTGTGGACTCGAAATACAACTATAAGAATATCATAAGTAACGTCCAACTCCTCCTTATTACTCTGAAAGTTCTTGAGCTTGAAGTTTATTTCAGAAGTAAAAACAACAATTGTTGGCAACTAGGATTCATCTTCATGAAGGTACCTGTAACTTAATCATTATATTTGCAGAACTTTAGCTCATTATCTTTTTTTCAACCTTTGATATGATAAGATGAAATCTGACCTCGAGTATGCATTGAGTGATTATACAAAACATGTTTTATAATCTTTGCCATTAGGAATATGGAAAACAGGGTTCTTTCCAAATGTACTAAGCAACCTTTTCAAACTTAAGCCAATCAAGAAACATCTCAACATAACAGTAACAGAAAAGGATAAAGAAATCAAATTTGGCTGGCATATGCCAGTATCCCTTGTCCCCCACGGTCACATCTAGTTTCCACAAAACTCAGTAGGATTTTGACTATGTCAAACACTCTTCACAACTTCTTTATCCTTTCCAGGCCTTCCTATCCAGTATTCTATAAACCACAGCCTCTTCAGGCTCATAGGTTGAATATTCTTTGCTGAGATGGCTTTTTCACAGTCACTAGCACAACTAGCTAGCTTACTATCTCAATTTATAATATAAGAGTGACAAAAGTTTGGGGCATAGCTCCAAAAATGCTTAAAAGTGGGTTATACTAGTAAAAGAAGCTAAGGAAACAACTACAAACTGATAATAAGTGAAATGGACAATTTAGGTAGTATTTTTTTGAGTTTGGAGTGTACTTTTGTATTACATTTCTATTTTTCTCTTATGATTGGTTAAATCAAACATTAGAGATTTAGAGCTTTATACAGCTTGGGAAACTGTTAGGAGAAGCCTCTGGTGTAGTTGGAAGCTTTATGGTATAATTTCCAGCTTTTCAAGCTAGACTAACCATGAGAGAGTTACTTATAGACGTGCTTAGTAATCTTCCCTTGTGTTAGAGTATAGTTGTTTATATATGTGCTTATTAGGTTATTTTATACTATAATTGGGAAGAACCTATCTTTCGTGTGATTGATATTTATTTTTGGGTATAAATATATTCACATTAATAATGTTTCGTCTCTTTTCTCATTTTTCATCAAGTTCCTATCATTTCAACTGGTTTGGTTGTGATTTTATTATCCTTCTTTTTTTACTATCTTTAATAACAAGAAAGTTTTAGTATCCATATTGTTTTCTCTATCTAATATAATTATTGGCTTCGTTGTCGTATTTTATGACAATGGTTCATCTTCTTCTAGGTTCCATTTTCCATCACAAAATTTGTAGCTAGTGGAGTTGGAGTGGCTTTACCCACCAAGCAGTTATTTAAAAGTCTTGTTCTTACCATATTATTCCCCCTTATTTTGGGAAAGGTAATGGAGTTTTCTCTTTCACATATCTTCAATACGGAATATACTATTGTTTGAATACTTTATAAGCATTGTGGTTCTGAACTGCAAAAATATGACCTCCTTCCGTGAACTTACTGCTAGGTTTCTTTATGTTTATGAGGTTGTTTCACTTTCTTAAGTTGTGATGCTGATCTTTGCAACATGATGTGGTTTGACCAACTACATGATATTCCATAATGAAATTAATTGTGTTTTATTTACTATCACGAAGCATCTCTAAAGTTAGGCTGCTTCATGAGTGTGTGCGAGTGGTTTTAAACCCCACTTATTATTGCTCTCTAGAATGACTTTTAATTCTCTTTAGAAACAGGTATTATTGCAAGTAATAGGCGATGTCATTTGGGCATGGGTGTTAAATTGTATAAGTTACCAAATTAAAGTTGAAGAATTGAGCCAATATATTGGTCATATTATTCAAAATGACTCTTCAAATATCCTATCTTGCCACTTTCTTGTTTCTTGATTGCAGATATAGTTTTTTGGTATTTAATCTTTTACCTGTTGACCACATCAATTTTGTAGCATAATTTCATTTTGTCGAAATTCTATGTTGCTGTAAACCCTGGTTGTAGTATGCATTTGTGTTTGTCTTGTCAATAGTTTGAATTTTGTTTGAGGTCGGTGCTCAAATTATTGTGCTACACTCAGTTTGTTAAAAGTATTTTAATAATTTTCATTGCTTTGAATGGGCAGGTTCTTCGTGAATCTTTTAAAGGTGTGTCCTATTTTCTATGCTTATTCGAACAGTTTGCTTGTCACTTGTTTTGACAGAAAAAAGTAATTGTGTTTTATGAAGAAATGATAAGTAGTGAGAATAAAATTGTAATGCAGTTTTCTAGAAGTCTTTGTTGCAAAGCAGTATACTATAGTTATGGGCAAGTAGTTGTATTATTATTTGCTTAAATGTCACTTGTAATTATTTCCTCATACTTAGGTAATTGATAAAATGTAACCCCTCAATTCATAAGAACATAACACATAACAACTGATAAAATATATCCATGTAGAATAGATGGTCAATCCCTCAACACATCTTTTAGGGAAACCTCATTTGAAAGGTTATTTACTGTATTATATCGTATAAAAGCTAATTGCTCATAATCTTAAACATGTGACCATAGAAGCCTCTTTAAAATATGAAAGGGCTTGATAAATTTCAAAGAGAAGTTGATAGGCATGTTTTGTAGTTAAGAAGTTTGTTGGTTAATGGGTTAGTCTTAGAATTTGGGTTGAACATAATCCAACCTTACAAAACAGGCTTTCCTAAGTTTTATAAACACGTGGAACTAAATCCACCCTTTCATATGCAACACAATGAAGGTGTTGGAGGCTCCAAGAACGTAACCCAAATGCTGCAAGTAGGCAACTAGGAGTAGACTGCAATGAAGGTGGAATTTTTTACACTGTAAACCGGGATCTTCTTTTATTCTTGTTCTATACCAGTTGGTTTCTATTATAATGCTGCAAAAAAGAAAATCAGAGCTGATTCACTCACTCACTGACTCTTTTCGCCCTCGGCCTTAATCACATATACATTCTGCTCCGAGCCAATTATAGCACTCCTCTCATATGCTCGTTTGGTCTCCTTCTGTCCAACCCTCTCGAAACACATTTTCCTTTTCAATTTTACTTCTCTTATATACATGTGTCAAAGGACACCATCAGTCATCAGTTGTGCATTGCCATGATTGCCCTCCTCTTTACTTCTGCCAAAGCCATGAAGGAGAATCATATAAAAATATAAAATTGATCGAGCGTATATAGACAGTTATGTAATCATCCTAGTGCATTGACTCCTTTACCACTCCGTATATAAATAGTCGGTTAACTACCTTAACATAATCACTTCCCCTTCTAAGAGACAAAAGAATGATAAGTGTATGCATAAAGGAATGTTGGGAATGTGACATGTCTTTATGCTACATTTCTGCTTCCTCGAGCTGATTGATTTTGCGTTATGTCAACGAGTTGGTGAGTCGGGTTTAGTTCTCTTTATTTTATTTGCTATAGGAAGATATATGCTAGTAGTCTAATCTTTTTGTTCTTTATTTAAAAGAGAATGTCTTGCTCTCGTTTAGTGCTGATTCTCCATTTTTCTATGCAATAACATGATACTTGTTGAAACTATTTGTCTTGATCAGATTTGCATTACAGGTGTCGCTGACTTTGTTGACAGAAACCGTAAGCTTTTCTCAGGGATCAGTGCATTTTTCCTTAGCCTGGTAAGACTGATTCCATTGCAGGGTTTCCTTATTTCTTTTCTCCAAGTTGGTGATTTTCCTTGCACCAATGTGGTGAAAAAGAGTACTTAAGTTTTATTTTATTTTCTTTAATTTTTACAGAGTCATGTGTTGTGAAATGGATGAGATGCTTTTGCAGTTTCTTTAAACTAATTATATCATTGCACCAGTGGTATGTTCATCTGTTGATTTTTTACAAAAAAATGCAAATAGTGTTTTTACGCCACAAAGTAGAGAAGAAAGTGAGCCATCTGTTTAATTGATTCATGAAATCCCTGTACAAAGCGAGCCATCTAAAATTGGTACATAAACAAGTCAGTTTCTGGGGAATAGTTGTTCGTTAAATGCTGCCTTTTAATTCAATCCATGAACGCCTTGCATATATTACCAGTTATCCTACTGGACAAATAATTTTTAACTAAAAATTTTAGAGGCTCTTCAGGAATTTACTTCCTTCTCATAAATTATATCATATTTAGCTAAACCTTTAACACAAAAAAAATGCATTTTAATGGTCTATCATTACACATGAGTTATAATAATAGGATATCATTATGATGTTTGACCAATGTAGCCAAGTCTATGAAATGGGACAAGGTTTTGGCGGGTGGTGTTTAAGTCTATATTTGGTTCAATATTTTATCAACAAGGTATTACTGGAAAGTTATGGTAATCAAATATTATCATGCAGGTACCTTGGACACAAGTGAGCAAGTCAAGGCCACTGTTGTTAATCGTGAAGCCCAAAGTTTTTCTTGTAGCCATTGGACTCGGACTGTATGTCCAACATGCTTCAGTTTGTTTACATTGTGTGATAACTGCGATCTGTTCTCACTAGTTTTCAATTCACTAATTGATTGTTTTGGAAATATTAATTGAGTAAATAAAAACAGATTATGTATTTTATTCTAAAACTAATAGTTTATCAAATGAGTTCCAATTTCAAGTGAGTACCCACTTTAGAGTAGCTGTGGTCCGTAATTGATTGCAGAGGATGCTACTATTAAGTTTGGTTAATTAGTTAGTTAGGTTGGTAAGTTGGTTAGGAATTTAAGAAGTTAGTTAGCACAATAAGCTCTATAAATAAGATAATTTATTGTATAGTTCACATGTTTTCAATTAACAATGTTACTTTTTAGAGTCTTATGTACTTTTATCGTTCATATGCATATGATCTGGAACCATAACAACCTCTAATTACCAACATAAGTCATTAGAGAAAGTATTCGGTGGCACTACTCTGCATATTGATTAGTTGTTTTAAAGGACATCCAACATACACGGAGTTATGGTATCTAACATTGACTTTCATGGTGCATTGCAGACTTCTTCATTTGACCTTATTGGTATTCAACAGCATTGCTGTCCAGAGTCTTTCAATTATCTCTGGTGGTGAAAAATCAACTTTTTCCCGCAAAGAAAATGCCAACGCGCTCATATTAGTCGCAAGCCAGGTGAAAAATCAACTAGTTATTTATCACTTTCTCAATATCGATCACATATAAAATAGTTATACTTCATTTGATTTTATCTCAAAAAAACATGCTTTGATACCTTTCAGAAAACATTACCAGTAATGGTAGCAGTTATCGAGCCACTTTGTGGTGCATTTGGAGAATCCGGGTTACTGGTTCTTCCTTGTATTGCAACACATCTAATCCAGGTTATTCATTTGTTTTTTTCAACCGTTACTTCTAATATTTCATTCTCATTCTAACCCAGAAGTCCTTGTAGATTATTGTGGACTCTTTTCTCGTCAACTTCATGCGCCGCAAAAACAATGTTAAGATGGCTTAAGGAGAGGAAATTTTATTCATTCTGGCAATCCGTCCCAGCATATTGTTTCCAACCTTTAGTTTCCTTTTTACTACAGCTCACTTACAGGATTTGTATTTATATCTCTATCTTTATACCAAGGTAGTGGACGTTCAAACATGTCCCTTGTTCTCCTAAAAATTTCAAACACATTCACCACCTATGATCCATAGTATACGTACAGTATACAACATTTAAGAAAATAAAAAAGAAAGTATCAAAACATAAATAAGTAAAAAATAAAAAATAATGTTTAGTTAAAATAATTAAAAGAAATAATTTAATTAAAATACACCGAGATTATAAAAAAATTTATACTATCAGTTAATCACAACCGTTGATAAGTTAGAAATGTTTAATTTTTTTTTTAAATAATATAATTGAATGGTTATGATGCATTGATGATGTAAATGTTTTTATACTTACAATGTATAACAATTAAACTTAAAAAAAAAGGTCATGCATAATTACAATAATATACATATTTGGAGAAAATCAAAAACCTCATTCCACAAAAAAAATAAAATAAAATGAAGTATGGCGAATAACGTGTATGGGTATTTTGCGCTTTATGAATTACGTACCATCATTATTGGCCTTTTGAAAAGCACTGAATGTGTAAGTAGGTTCTTGTGATTGTTTTGTTTAATTAGATTTGAGTTAAGTATACTTTGATCACTTCAAAGTATGAATTATTTAGTTCAGGAGAAAAAAAATCTTATATAATCGTTTGTTCAATGAATTTAATTGGAATATACTGACGGTATAAAGAAGTTTTACACCGTCAGTAAATCACAACCGTTAATCTATTGGAAGTGTTTGACTTTTATTTTAATTTTTAAAAAGTAATATAATTGAGTGGTTGTGATGCATTGATAGTGTAAAAAGTTTTACACTGACAGTGCATAGCAATTAAACTCTATTTGGCACTCACATATTTCACGTTTTTTGAAATGAAAGAGTTCTTGTCGATTTTGTCTACTGAAAAAAAGGAAAATCAAGTACTAAAGCACGGACTTTTTAAATGGCATGATGTCGACGTGATAGCTGAATTAATATTAAATGAATATTATCATAAAGTAACAATTTTAAATTCACCATGTCTTTCCTTTTTGACAAACAAATGATACACATAATATATATTATTGTATGAAAGAGAGTATATATATAATGAGTTGAGTCCGTTTATGTTTGTTGTAGAAAGAAAATGTTGAGGAGAATTGCATCAGTTTTGTTGATTGTAATTTTGGCCTTAGCATACAAGGCCATTAAACCTCCAGCCCCAAGAACGTGTGGTTCACCAGGTGGTCCACCCATAACAGCACCAAGGATAAAGCTGAGAGATGGAAGACATTTGGCCTACAAAGAATATGGTGTTCCAAGAGAGTTAGCCAACAACAAGATTGTATTCATACATGGCTTTGGATCTTGCAGACATGATACAGTCATTGCAGCAAGCCTTCCATCTGTAAGTTACCTATTCAATTGGTTCATTTTTCGTTCAATTTGTTGATTGAGTAATTAATTTGGTTAGGGGTTGCTTGAGGAATTGGGAGCATATATTGTGTCATTTGATAGACCAGGGTATGGAGAAAGTGATCCTGACCCGAAAAGAAGTGTCAAGAGTTTGGCTCTTGATGTTGAGGAACTTGCAGATAAGCTGGAATTAGGTTCCAAGTTTTACGTGATGGGATTTTCTATGGGTGGACAAGCTGTCTGGGGTTGCCTCAAATTCATTCCTCACAGGTTGGTAACGCAATTATTGCTCCTTCTTTACAATAATAAACCACACAACTACCATTTATTAAATTATTTTAATTCTTTAACTTGTTCAAATTTCACCAACCATTCATATACTTTGTTATCTCTTTAGGTTTTTATGTTAGGAGCTTTCCGGTTTTTGTTTTGAAAATTAAATATCGAGTCAATTGAACTATAAGCTAGTTGATAAGCTACAGGGGCGGAGCCAAGGCCCAGCTAGCCCGGGCAGGCGCCCGGGCTCAACGCCTATTTTCTTTGTACTCCCCAAATTTAATAGTCGATTTTTAAACAAAATCAGGGACAAAATTAGTAAAAATAAGGTGTGAAAATTAAAACAGATGAATAATCAATGGTGTAAAAATCCAGACTGCCTAAAATTCCTGGCTCCGCCACTAGCTATAGCGGCGGACTAATAAAATAGTTGATGAGTTATAGTTTATAGTTGATGATTGAGACTGATAGTTGATAAGTTAATTGAATTGTTTGGTAAAATTAACGGTTCAATTAATTTATAAATATAAAATAATATAAAAAATATTTAATAAAAATAATTATTTTATTTTAAATTAAAATAAATTATAAATTATAAAAGATAAAAGTAAATTTTTGTTAAAATAATAAGGATAAAAAAGAAAGAAAAAATGAAAAGCTATAAGATAAAATGAAATAGCGTCTGAGAAATAAATTATAAGCTCGACGAAAAGACCATTACCAAACAGATATAAATTATCATATGAGCTTATAAGGTATAAGTTATAAGTTATAAGTTCAAAAATATGTCTTATCAAACAGAGGCAAAGTAATAACTATTCTCGTCAGGAATCGATAAAAGATGAGATATGAAAGTTGTGTATTGTTGCAATGGATCTCTGCTTTTAATAAGGTAGAGAGAGTGAGAGAAATTAGAATTAGTGTATGAGTGACAATAA
Organism: Vicia villosa; assembly: GCF_029867415.1. NCBI lineage: Eukaryota > Viridiplantae > Streptophyta > Magnoliopsida > Fabales > Fabaceae > Vicia > Vicia villosa. The sequence continues at coordinate 156,484,472 of NC_081183.1, forward strand.
ATTTGAATAACTGAAGTAATACGCATAATCCTTATATATCAAGAACGGTTAAAATTGCTTGCGTACTACGTGGAGTGTTGTGTGGACAGTCGTCATACTAAAAAGTGTTACTGATGCACTCTTAGCATTTTCCATTTATTAATGATGTGTAATTACGATGTCGCGATATTACTATTTGAATTAGAAACATTTAATTTCATAATAATAAGTTTATACTTGATCAATTTTGAGGGATTAGGACAAAATTGAAAAGAACATATATTGTCTCATTAAAGTTCTTATAAGAAAAACACAATAGAATAAAACCTCTAAAACAAATAAATAAATAATTGCATTGCATACATAACAACAACAAAAAACACTAATGATGCGTAAGACTTTTATAAGAAAATACTGCACAAGACTTTTATAAACATTTAACAAATTATGATGCATCAAATCTTATGTGAGTTTATACTTTGACAAGTCTTCATCTTACAAAATGATAACAGACTTGCTGGGGCAACATTGTTGACTCCAGTGATAAACTACTGGTGGCATGGACTTCCTTACAACATGTCCACAAAGGCCTATTATCAGCAACTTCCACAAGATCAATGGGCTGTTCGAGTTGCTCATTATGTTCCATGGCTTACATACTGGTGGTTTACTCAAAACTGGTTTCCTACTTCAAGTGCAGTACATGTCAATCCTGCTATTCTTTCTCCCCAAGATTTGTCCATTGTTTCCAACTTAGTTCCAAAACAACATCAAGTATGAATATGATAATTTACATTTTTATTTTTAGTCTTTTAGCTAGCATTATAGATACATAAATACTCATGTATTGTTGTCATGCAGTCACAGGTGAAACAACAAGGTGAGCATGAATCTATATGCCGTGACGCCATGGTTGGTTTTGGATCTTGGGACTTTGATCCACTTGATCTTGATAACCCTTTCCCAGATGATACGATCCAAGTTCATCTATGGCAAGGTGATGATGATCGGCTTGTCCCCGTTGCACTGCAACGATATATTGCTCAAAAGCTTCCATGGATTGAATACCATGAATTACCAGGTGCTGGACACTTGTTTCCATTTATCAAAGAAGTGAGTGCAGCTATCATCAAGACACAGTTGCTGGATACAAAATAATTTATTGATGAAGCTAAGCTGCCATTGTTAGTTTTGGTGATGTTGTTAAAAATTTAAAGTGCAAATCGGGAGTGGTACTTTACTATTTACATTCACCAAAAGAAGCTAAGGAAACAAAACTACAACCACAGACTGATAATAACTGGATGTAGTAGTTTTTTAGTTTCAATTTCACTTGTTAAATATGTTTAGAGTAATAATAGATGTATATCTATTGGACACCCTTCTCTCAGGATGATCGAAGTTGCAGGGTTTTTAATATACGTGGTATTGTTTAAATAAAAATCCAATGAAGTGAGTATTTTTATATCATTTATATAGGGATTGATGCGACAAAACAACTTACGAGTAATAGTTAATATTTTAAGCGAACTGGATTTACAAAGTTGTTCTGAGAAATATTTTCATAAACTAAAAACAATAACAAAGTAGAAGTGAGTTTAAACTTTGATATATAGATGTTGAGGTTAAATTGTAAGTATTATAACTACATGCATACTAATAATCAGTTATATATATTTTAGTCATCAATTCATATTATCATCTATTTTTCAACTACTTCATTGATGAGGCATTTAGTCCCACATCAGACAATATATGGCCTGAACATGTCCTTATAAGTGGGGGACAATCCTCACCTTACAAGCCGGTTTTGTAGGGTTGTGTTAGGCCCAACCACACTTCTCAACACATACTAATAATCAGTTATATATATTTTAGTCATCAATTCATATTATCATCTATTGTTCAACTGATGACTCTAGATTGAGATTTTGAGGCATAAATACAAAGTTCCTTTCTATGTGTTCTTTGTGATTCACTTAGACACATATATTTTAGGATGAGTAATGAAGTGATTGACAATTCCTATGAAAAAATAAAATGATTTGTCAAATTGTAACAAAAACAATGAGAAGAAGGAATAGGTGAAAAAATAAGACAAGGGAGACGTCAGACTTCTAATTTAAGAAGATGATAAACCTTATGAAATGAAGATCATCGTAAGAATATGAATTTCTGATGAATCAAATTTGATCCAAATTAGAAACTTGATCCAAAACTCAAAGAGTCAATTTTTTCATCAAAATAGCCTGTCTTTATAATATTTTTGCCCCTATTTTTAAGATATTATGCATATCATTATGATTACAAGAATTAAATTCATAAACAAATAAAATAATAAAATGTTCTGCCACAAATGTTATTAATTATGGGTAGAAAATTCAGGTACCAAGAACTTTTCCTCGAAGATCCTGCAGAAGGCAAGATGAGTCTCTAGAGTTTAACGGAGCACTAAGAAAAAACAACCTTTTAAGTCTTTTCAATTTCTAGAATATACACTAAATTGTTCGATCTCTTGCAGCAACGAAACCACCCCCTAAATTTTTAGATCTCTTGGAGCTTGTACATCCCTTCCTTGTGTAATCCTAATGATCCGCTGTCGTGCATGTTGAAGCAGGCATAGCGGCAAGCAACAAAAGATTTGGAAATATTGATTCGGGAATTATCGTGTCCGCAGAGATGGTGAGAATGTCATTCAACAGTTTCTACGGTTTCGAGCTCGGGTTTGAATGACAAAAGTATAAGAACGGAAAAGTAAAATATATGAACAGAAAAGAATTCATTCTTTGGAAAGATAAGACTTATCAAGCCTTGCATATGATCTACTTCTTACAAACTTAAACTTATCGACCCGTTATACTCAACCTACGATACTCGTCTATGTTATCACGTATCTCTCACATAAGTGTCCATCTCTGGAGCACCTACGAGATTAACTCACAACCTAGGTTATCTCTAACGCAAAGCTGCGAGAACATCCGTATTCTCACGTCGACGATCTCTCGCGCGCCGCTCAAACACGAAAGCATTAAGAACGGATACCCACAGTGATTGTTAGCTCTACATCTATCTCTAGAGTTCATAAACTAACAGATAATCATCCTAAATAAGGATTCAAGAAGTTTATCTCTAAAGCAACCCAAATCCCGAGCACAGAGCAAAAAAATACAACAATCAACATAGATTTGTAAAGCAAGTTTTATATAACGTCATGATCAACAAATATACATGAGTTCAAAGTAAAATCATATACAAAACCCAACCAAAGAGAAATACACAAAGGATAAGAGAAATGAACCGAAAATCTCCCGGTTTGTCAGTTCCGTTCGACGCTCAATCCACCCCTAATCTTCCAAATGCAACCTCTGAAGTTGTTTTCTAAACTAATCTATCCAACAAATGAAGGTTGATGGAGTTGGGAACAAATACCCCAAAACCATAACCTAAAAATGTGATTTTTATCCCTATTTAACGAGCTTCTATCTATTATGGTCGCTCAGCGAGTATACTCCCGCTTAGCGGCTGACAGCAAAAGTGAAATCTTGTTTTCGCCATAAGTTGAGAACCGTAACTCCGAATTGCGCCTGGTTCGAAGCGTTGGAAAGCTTATTCAATGCTCTATCCAATAATGAATGAATGGAAAACAAAATGATGATTTTGGTCATCCTTATTTTGAGCCTATGGAAGTCCGCTTGACGGTGGCTAAGCGGACTTGCACCAAAACTGCGAAATCGAAGTCATGCCTTTGACACTTTATTCCTCAAGGCTCCAATATGCATAACTACCTACAAAACACAGGAAAAACTATCAAATGGTATAAAAGTATATGAAAATACAACTATTCACAAAGTATACGTATTTATACACAAAATGGGGAATTATTCAAATGGTATTAACAAAAGTATCGATAAGTGCCACTATTTACATACACAAAATAAGTACATTTTGGCACTTATCAGTGCACGGATCAAAAACGAGTATTTTATAAAATGGTAGTATAGTGACAATTGCTCGGGTCGTATCACGAGGATTCTTGTTAATTATCAACCAATGGTAAGTCGATTTAGGGGGTTTTATTTTAGATTTCGATTTGGAAAAAAGTGAAAATAAATGATTATCAAAATAAGCTAAAACGTTTAATCTACTGTTTTGACTTCCTAACTTATCATCGATCCAAATAATTTCCAACTCACAAACGGATTCTATTCCCTTTTTTATTATTAAAACAATTATACAAGCGCAATTGATATTATGTGATGTATGTTGCTAATTCCCGAATTAAGCAAACGGATTAGATATAACAATTGTGAATTAAGCAAACACGACAAACATACGCGGATTATGCAAACACGATTAAAGTATAGGAACATGCAACCGTCGAAACAAATCAATCTAACCTGGGATAATATCGAATTAAGCAAACAACATATCAAAGATCAAAATTGAAATAAAAAATATTAATTGGAAAATATAAGAACCTCAAAGTAACGGCGGAAACCGTTTACAGCAGATTAATCTCTAGGGAATTAGTTCTCCATGGAATTCGTACAAGCTTGCCTCATAATTTCGTGAATAGTAAAAAAACGTGACGAAGTGAACAGTACGACCAACCCTAGGTAAATGGGAGAAACAAGAATTCGGGTCATAACCCAACTGGGTCAAACAAACATAACCCCAAAACTAACGACCCAAAAACTAAATTAAACTAATGTTGCAGCTTCAAACGAAATTCTGAATAATATGCACTCTGAATCTGACTTCGACACCAACACAAAAGTTGTAGCTTTTTCTCTTAGATTTTCGGTGATTATTAGAACGCGTTGATCTCATTCTCGGAGCTCCATTTGTAATCGTTATAGTGCAGACTGCTAAAGCTGAAAATTAAGTACGAAAATTAAATAACAATGAAAATATACTAAAATATTAAAACATTATAAAATATAAAAATAAGAAAAGCAAACCATGGAAATGTATAAGTACAAACATAGAGGAACGTGCTTCAAAATGCACTTATCAAATTCCCCCAAACTTAAAATTTTGCATTCCGAGCAAAAACTAAAAAAAAATCAAAACAAAGAAGCACACAGCAACATTTACTCATTCTAGCCTACAAACTTATATTCGATTAAGGTTGCATCAATAGGTACTAATCTTGCACACTAAGGATATTGTAGGAACACAAATTCACAATTATACGATCGTAAGCCTCCTGAACACACAAACCATTTCGAATCATGTTATTATGCCAAAGCCTAACTTACTCAACCTCCTTTTTACGCTTTTTCATTCTGCCACAATCACATTAAGCTCGTTATCTACACAGACACATAGTAAGGCTACCTGTTAGTGATTCTGATCCTTTTTGCATGGGTTTCTGGTACCTAAATGGTATAACCCTACCAAGTTCAACACCAGAAACCTCTGAACCAACTAACAACGAGTCTTATTATTAATTTTTTTTGTAGGTTCCACAACCGTTGGGCTAAGTGACCGGGTGAGGGTCACCCAACTTAGAAAGTGCATTCCCTATATTTTTTTTCTTTTTCAAAAGAGCCTTCGATCACTCACTTATTTTCACCGGCTTCCTTACACTAGAGCATGTGTGAGATGGTGTCGACTCCAAAGATAAACTGCTCAAGAGCTATTAGAGAATGAGAATTCAAGGCTATGTCATAACAAGTATTCAAAATAATTTCCATACACAGGAGACTTATGGTGTTAAGACAATACCGATCTTGTGAACTTTTCCCAAGTCTCCCCAACTAACCTCAAATTAATCTACAGCCCAAAAGTTTCAAAAAGATGCATTTTTTTTAATATAATAACTAAAAACAAAACAAAGCAACGAACAAAAGCAAAGAAAATAAATGATTCTCTCTTCCACACTTAAAACATGCATTGTCCTCAATGAAAGGACATAACTATTAAATAAGAGTGAGAGAAAGGAAATAACACACCCGAATAGTCAAGGAGGATTAGTGATCGCATAAGCAGCTTTTTCCAAAGAGAGATCTTCTACATTCTCTTCTTCCAAAGTGGGGCTCTCATGGAGTAGATTTGGGTAATGTCCGTTGAACTTGAAATTTTCATTAGTGCCTTCGCCATTTATTCCAGGATCAAAGAAGAATCTTCGATAAGTAAAAATATCGAATTGGCACATGATCTTCTTTTCCACAACATCGAAGATCAAAAGATTGAGAGGATGCCCCACTACTTTTGTTTCATCTTCCCTTTCAATTAAGACCCTATGCAAATTCATAGATGGGCTAATATCGAGAATTTCGGTCAAAGTTCACCCAATCGCCTTCTTATGCTTCTTTAAAACCTGCAAAAATTTAATTTCTTGATCAAAATCAAGATTAGAAGAAATTACAACAGGGAGTTTTTCATTACTCTCTAAATAAGCATATTTCAAGTTTTCAGGAAGTTGCTTCAGCTCGGGGGAAGGTGGCTGCTCAATGGAAGGAGTGCTTGGGGAAACCGGGATGTCAAGAGTATCAGCTGCATGAACAACTACATCGATAACAACTTCACCTGTAGTAAATATGTTACCCTGCAAGACAGCATCAATCTCAGCACATACAACACAAATGTTAGTGTCAGTACAATCAGAACATGAGTAAACATCATCAAAATCAGACAGTGATGGAAAATCAGATGCAAGCAAATTATTACAAGTATCATCAACATTTTCAGAAAGCAACTCTATTTGAAAAACATAAATCCTTGAGATTGCTGCATGACATTCATCAAAGTGGTAAGCTGTCCAATCTGTGTTTACAAAGTCTGAAGAGTAGAATCTATTTGTTGTTGATACTAAAGATTATTTGCAGCCATTTGTTTGACAATATCCTCTAGTGAAGGATCAGAAGGTGCAAAGCACACAACCTGGAATTCATTCAAATACTTATGCGGATCCTCACCTGCAAAACCATTAAACCTAGGCAACAAATGTATTAAACCAGATTTCAATTCCAAAGATACATCAACATCAGGATACTCAATGCACAAACCATTATAGTTCGCATCAGGGACAGTCAACTGCCTTAAAGTTCTTTGTTCCGTCATGTTATCAACAAACACATAAATACAAATCATGTTCCAAACAAGCAGAAACAAATAGAAAGAAGAAAAACGATTAAATTAAATTCAGAAAAATATAAAAACACATAATTTCATCTAATTAGACGAAATAAGAATTATGGAAATTTTTTTGAATTTTTTCGAAACTTCAAAAACAATAAAAAATTAATTAAAAATAGAAAAAAAAGAGGAATTTGACAATTTGGAGTAGAAAAATTATTGTATGAAAGAGAGTATATATATTGAATTGAGTCCGTCTGTGTTTATTGTAGAAAGAAAATGTTGAGGAGAATTGCATCAGTTTTGTTGATAGTAATTTTGGCCTTAGCATACAAGGCCATTAAACCTCCAGCCCCAAGAACATGTGGTTCACCAGGTGGTCCACCCATAACAGCAACAAGGATAAAGCTTAGAGATGGAAGACATTTGGCCTACAAAGAATATGGGGTTCCAAGAGATTTAGCTAACAAGAAGATTGTATTCATGCATGGCTTTGGATCTTGCAGACATGATACAGTCATTGCAACAAACCTTCCTTCTGTAAGTTACCTATTCAACTGGCTCATTTTCTTTTCTATTCATAATTGATTGATAATTAATAATTAATTTGGTTAGGGGTTGCTTGAGGAATTAGGAGCATATATTGTGTCATTTGATAGACCAGGGTATGGAGAAAGTGATCCTGATCCAAAAAGAAGTGTCAAGAGTTTAGCTCTTGATGTTGAGGAGCTTGCAGATAATTTGGAATTGGGTTCCAAGTTCTATGTCATAGGATATTCAATGGGTGGACAAGCTGTTTGGGGTTGCCTCAAATTCATTCCCCACAGGTTCCTTACAGATTATTGCTCCTTCTTTACAATCCACACAACTACCATTTATTAAATTAATTAATATACTTATATTTGAGATTTTCACGCTTTTTAAAGATAAAATAAATGTGTTTTATTAAAATAATCTTATTAATAATAAGTAGTTGAGTAGTTACCTGATTTAAAATATAATAAATAAGGGTAATTTAGTGGAAGAAATAATAAATATTACATTTGTATTCGGATAAATAATTTGAGACAAATAAAAATAGAAAAGATAATACCTATTGTGAGACGGAGGAATTATCTCTTTAGGTTTTATGTTAGGAATTTTCCGATTTTTGTTTTGAAAACTATATATTCAGTCAAAGTAGTAATTGTTCCGGTCAGAAACCGATAAAAGGAGGGATAGCGAAGTTGTGTATTGCTGCAGTGGATCTCTATTTCTAACACGGTAGAAATAAGGCTGATCAACATGTTGACACTTCAACGCCCAAGTTAGTGAGAGAAACGTCCATGTTAGTAAAAGAAATTAGAAGTAATATATGAGTTATAATAAATTAGAATAACTAAAATAACACAATTTATTCTTAAATACCAAGAACGGACTATGTAGAATGTTGTGCAGACAGTCGTCACCAGATTAAATCGAATGATCATTGATGTGCTATCGGGTGGAATTGCCTGCTTTTAGTTAGTATGAAAGTCTATGTGTTATGTGTTCCTTTTAACTCGGGCTTACTCTGAGATCTTTCTCTACTTAGGAAGTGCCATATTTATTAAAGATGTCTAATTATGATGTTGCGACGTTACTATTTGAATTAGAAACATTTAATTTTCATAATAATATTGCTCAAGACTTTTATACTTTGACAAGTCTTCATCTTACGAAATGATAACAGACTTGCTGGGGCTACATTGTTGACTCCAGTGGTAAACTACTGGTGGCATGGACTTCCTTACAACATGTCTGTAAAGGCCTATTATGAGCAACTTCCACAAGATCGATGGGAACTTCGAGTTGCTCATTATGTTCCATGGCTTACATATTGGTGGTTTACTCAAAACTGGTTTCCTACTTCAAGTGCATTAGAAGCCAATCCTGCTATTCTTTCTCCCCAAGATTTATCTATTGTTTCCAACTTTGTTCCAAAAGAACATCAAGTATGAATATGATGATATACATTTTTATTTTTAGTCTTTGAGCTAGCATTATAGATATATAAATACTCATGTAATCTTGTAATGCAGTCACAGGTGAAACAACAAGGTGAGCATGAATCTATATGCCGTGACGCCATGGTTGGTTTCGGATCTTGGGATTTTGATCCACTTGATCTTGATAACCCTTTCCCAGATGATAAAGTCCAAGTTCATCTATGGCAAGGTGATGAAGATGGGATTGTCCCCGTTACGCTGCAACGATATATTGTTCAAAAACTTCCATGGATTGAATACCATGAATTACCAGGTGCTGGACACTTGTTTCCATTTATCAAAGAAGTAAGTGCAGCTATCATCAAAGCACAGTTGCTGGATACAAAATAGTGCACTGATGAAGTTAAGTTGCCATTGTTAGTTTTGGTGATGTTGTTACAAATTTAAAGTGCAAATTGGGAGAGGTACTTTACTATTTACATTCACCAAAAGAAGCTAAGGAATCAATTTTCACTTGTTAAATATGTTTAGAGTAATAATAGATGTATATCTATTGGACACCCCTCTCTCAGGATCATTGAAGATGCAGGATTTTGTAATGTAGTGGTATTGTTTAAATAAAAATCCAATGAAGTGAGGATTTTTATATCGTTTCTATAGGTAATGATGCAGCAAAACAACTTAAGAGTAATAGTTAATATTTTAAGCGAATTGGATTTTCAGAATTGTTTTGAAAAATATTTCCAGAAACTAAAAACAATAACAAAGTAGAAGTGAGTTTAACATTGATATATATATATATATATATATATATATATATATATATATATATATATATATATATATATATATATATATATTAGTCATCAATTCATATTATCACCTACTAGCGGGATACCCGTGCGTACGCACGGGTACTGGTACGGGACGCGAATTTGTTTTGAATACATAATAAAAATGAAATGAAAGAAAAATGAAATTGTAAAAAAAAAAATATTGATTAATTTATTTTTTATTTAGAAGGTAAATTAGTAGCAAAGTTGTTAGTGTTTATTACAATAATAATTTTTGTCATATATTAAAGTTAGATTAGTAGTAAAGTTGTTTTTTTATGTACAATAGTATTATTTTTTCCCTTAATGTTTTCACATATTTGAAACAAATTCATGAGTTGCATTAACTCCAATCTAAATAACCATATAATTAATCCTATATAGAAATTTGAATTTAAATGATCTTATCACAAAAAAATATAGAATGATGAGACTCAAATACTTGTGTATCCTTATCCATCTCTAGATAAGAATATATTACTGTCATGTGAATACAATGCCTATACCATTGGCCAATAAAATTTTATTTTATTTTGACAAATCTCACTAAATATTCTTAATGTTTACTAATGTTTTACTTAAATTTATTAAATATTCATTAAATTTAAAATTAATTAAGAATCCAGATTTTTATGCAAGGCTGAACTTTTAGATGGAATAGTTTGAATATTCTTTGATAAAGTGAGTTGAAGTTCTGAAAAACGTTGCAAAGTTAAAGTTTCAACTCACCTTCTGTTAAGTTTCCAAGACTTGTGTATTAATTAAAATAAGTTACACCCCCTTCATATAGGTGCATGTTTATGATACTTATATATAATGGTCAAAAGATTACAGTCCATAAAAATCCCAAACCTTACCGTTGTCAGTTGATAAAGAAAACATTGTTTTCTAAGCCTTTTTAGAAATAAAAGTATGAGTGTAGGACTGCTATTTTTTTTTATAAACAATGCTATTAAAAGTAGGACTGCTATTAAATTGACAAAGTATTGCATTTCACTATCACAAACAACAAATATAATGATTGTGTTATAGTATGTTACATGACTCTGTTGGTCTTGTTTTCCAACCACAGAGAATAGGTCTGTGCATGCATGGTTTGACTTATAAGGTTAGATCCAATTTAAATGTTCCCACTCCCAAAGAGGTTCAGATTCATCAACCCCATTATTTGCTACATCATTCCAATTTGTACCACTTGACCCTCCCATAACAACACCATCATGATCTCTTCCTATTCCTTCTGAATGGAAGGTTGCATGCAGATTTGATTCATCAATCTCTGATACAACTTGTTGAGCACTTGTTGAAGCACTGTGTTCAAATTGTAACTCCACTTTTGGTCTCTCTAATGATCAACGATAGAATGAACTAAAACTTTCCAATATCACATAAATGCAACACAAGCTGAATTCGTGTCGTAACTATATATACACATAGATACAAACATACAAAAATTAAGCAATGATCAATTCAAAATATATTTTATGAGAGCATATAAATTTACAACCAAAGTTTTAAAATATCATGATCAAGTTAATGATGAATATACCTTAGGAGGATTTGTGTTAGATGAATAAAAGTGTTCAATTTACTTATATTCATGCATCTTCCATTTAGTTTTTCTACCATAAGGAGCTTTCCCTTTGTAAAACACCATGGTTTTCTTTATCCCAATCACTTTGTTGTTTGAACTGTAAACATAGCTTGGAGAACCGGTAGCTTTCTAGTATCCACAAGATGTTGTTCTGTTTGGTCTTCCTCCTGTCATCTCTACAAGCATCCTGAAATATAGTTACTACTATTACTTATAAAAGTATAATGAGAAGAAAAAAAAGATGCAAAAAACACAGAATTTCAAAACACCGTGCAAATTTCTTAAAACGAAACTATTCATCGAAGATTCACATAGCAACAGCAACACCGTTCAATTATACAGAGATGCTAAACTAAGATTGGTGATGAGTATTACAACTCTTATATCATTTAAAATCAATTAAACAGAGAGAATTGATACCTTCGGCGCATGGTGAATTTTCTTGAAGTCGTGAATACGAATGACCTGGTAAACAGTTGTAATGAGTAAAAGAGATGAAGAATGTGAGTAGAATATCTGAAAAGAACACCATTCTTCTTCACAATCAAAGTCAGTGGTGTGTTAAAAATACCTTTGGCTGTCCCAGCAAGCTCTTCAGTAGCAGTATTAATTGCACGAGAGACATTAGTCTCATCAGTTGAAACATTCTTGAACTATTAAATTTCTATATTTTATTTTGAAAGATTAAGATCCACCCCTCCTAAGATTAACCCCAGAGAAGTTCATTACATGGCATGGAGCATAGTTACTAAATTAAACAAAAACATAACAGAAATATATTCTCACTCATCTCTATCTAACTTCTCATGTATCAGTAACATTCAGGAACATGTAAGAAACAGTTGTAAGAAACAATAGTTAAAAAAATGAAGCATTTTGAAATGGTGTGCACCCCAAATCCTTGAGGACCATATTGATCTGCTGCCTTTTGCTAGAATTGTGAATTTGTGTGTATCCAATCTCCACAACCATTCCTAATACATCTATACCAAAAAATGAATAGAAGGTAAAGTTAATATGTTGTGGTAGTTAGTATAGAGTGTAAATTAGGGGATATGTGTGATACCTATCAAGACATCCCTTTTCCAATTGTCGGTCAGGATACATAAAGACAAATACTGATATAGATTGAACCATTTACAGATTCACAATATTTTGCAGAAAGGGACCATAAAGACGCACATCGAGAATATCGTAAGAGTAAAGTATGAACAACAATGGCCAATGTCAATAGGACCTGGATACATGCTGCTCCAATCTCCGACTTTAGTTCAAACTGTTGACAAAGTACCAGTGTCATAGTAAACTAATAATAGTGATGGTAAAGTTTCAAGAAATATTATTCCAAGTGTTAGATAAATGATTACAAATAACACGTTGAAGTTTAAACTAAATCCAACTGTGTGTTTACCAAACTACTAAAGTTAGAAACACTCCTGCATGTGTAAAGTACATACCATTCAAAGGTATTATTGTCCACATTAACCTCCCTCAAGCACCTCATCATTTCAAGCTGATAATTTGCACCATCGGCTTCAATTTCCCCATCCTCCTTTCTCATCTGCAAATTTTAGAAATAGATATGATGAAACATGAGGAGTCAAAGTTAGATAGTGTGAAAATAGAGAAAGAAAAGAAAGAAGAAAAAAACAAAAATTTGATATCATACTGGAAAAGGGAAGCATTTAGTAACTTCAAGAACACTACCAACATTAACTAACATTTGATGACAATCAAATAACAAAACCTCTTCATACCAGTAAAACATTATTCGAGAATCCCATAGTGAGATGAGAGCATCATAATTCCAACTCAGAAGCATTACTTTCGCAGTTGTGAAGCTCACCAACAACCAACAATACAAAATATGAAACATTCATCATAATGACAAGAATAAAAGCAAATATATGGCATTGTTTAATTGTTTTTTTAACTCCTTGGTCAATACTAAAGGGTATAAAAAGCAAGAAATTTAGAATTTTAGATCAAAGGGCTCAATGCCTACCTCCAAACTTGAAACAGGCAAACATAAACATAAATGCCTATCTCATCCGGTGTCGATTCCCTATAAACTTCAAATAGTTAAACGGTTTACTGCAGCTATACATATTAGACCGTTCTTAAGAAATAGAGAACACCAATAACAACGATGAACACGTGCAAATTTAAAGGAGAAAAAGAGGACAGAAGGAAAAAAGGAATAATCATAAAAACATATTAACCGACACGACATATTAACCAAACCGACATATTAACCAACCCGACATATGAAGTCGAGTTTAGTAGTCGACCCAAAGAACCGACTGAGAGTCACTTCTAGACGGGAATGTTTTCTAGAGAATACTCGTCAACGTTAAACTCACTATCACCTTGTACAATGCCTTCCTGCTGCAACAAACACATAAATATTGATTTGTTTATAATAAAAAATTAAGTGTAACAATACTATGAATGTTTTGGACCAAACAAAAGAAGGATGCCCAACCTGTTTCAGAAGTACACTCATAAGATCCTTCTGTTTGATTTTTTATATGTGATATTGACGGTAAACACTGAATCAAAAGCTTGTATATACACAGTAGGAACTCTACAATGTATATCAGATCCCTGAAATGCAAATATTAGTGTATGAGTATATAAAATTCGTTAAAAGTTCAAACTTGTAAAAGGGACTGCATTCATGTAAATACTAAGAGATGTGTATCAGTGGCATTTTATTGGGAAGTTTGTTAGCACTCTGAAATCTGCACCACAAATTTTATGCACAGCAACAACTAAGCTAAACATAGTGTAGGCCAAGAAGGTTCCTTTTCTCATCAACTCTGAAATTTGCATAACAAAAACTAAAAACTAATCTGCACAATAGAAACCTAAAATGATTTAGAAGATACAAAATACAACAATCAAAACTTTGAAGCGTCAAAAGTTAACCCTATCATATAAAAAACTCATCAACGGAAACCAATACATCGACGCAACACAACATAAACCAGTAAATCAACTAAAAACTTGGAAGCACAAAAAGTTAAGCCTATCATATAAAAAAACTCATGAACACAACAACAACAACAGAAACTTCTTACCACATCAAACACAGATTTTTTTACCATCATCGTTTCTGGTGTATGGAACCCTAAAATCCGTACATATATGTATGGAGAAGAAATCCCTAAAATTTGCACGTATAAAATACCAATTAATATATACACAAAATATATGCAAATGATATACCACCGCAAAATTGTCCAAAATATTAAATCCGTCGTCATCAACTCTTCAATTGAAACAAAACCAAAACCACAAACAGATCTCCATCTCCTTCGCTTGAAATCGAAACGAAAAACCAAAAGCAATAGAAAAGTTTCTTTGAAATATTGTGGATTTTTTTTAAGATTCAAAAGTTAATGGTGGAAGAAGATGAAAGTTAAAGGTTGAGATGAACAATGAGGAATCTGAAGAGGGCTGAGTTTCAAGATGAGAGAAGAGAGGTGGCGTGTGAAGGAAAGAAAGAAAGAGAAGAGGAAAGAAAGAAAGACAAGGAAAGAAAGAAAGAGAACCTGCAAACAGTGCATCTCATTGGAAAGACCATGAGTGAGCAGTTGTTTTGCAGAGAGAACTTGGAAAGTTTTTCTGGTTCGTGTGCAACTGGAACGTTGCAGAAAAATATTAAATAATGTGAGCAGCCAATGAATGGCACAAAAGGTACCAATTATGTAACTAATACCATCTAATTGTCTGACAAATGGTTACTTTGGACCTAATTTGCCCCCATAAGTGAGATTTGTCACCTAACAAAGCAAGGGTTAACTTGTATAATCCAGCACAGTTTTCTTTCTTATATTATAGATTGTTTGGCTACATCATTGATGGCTCCTAGATTGAGATTTTGAGCCATTTTGTTTAGTGACAGGAATACAAAGCCCCTTTTTATGTGTTCTTGTGATTCACTTAGACACATATATTTATGATGAATAATGAAGTGATTGCGAATTCTTATGGAAAAATAAAATGATTTGTGAAATTGTAACAAAATAATCGGAAGAAGAAATAGGTGGGAAAATAAGACAAGGGAACTGTCCGTCTTTTAATCTAAGAAGATGATAAGCCTTATGGAATGAAGATCATCACAAGAATATGAATTCGTGATAAATTGAACTTGATCCAATCTAGAAACTTGATCCAAAACTCAAAGAGTCAATCTTTATAATCATTTTTGTCCCTATTTATAAGGTATTATGCATATGATTATGATTACAAGAATTAAACTCATAAACAAATAAAACAATAAAATATTCTTCCACAAATGTTATTAATTATGGGTGGAAAATTCAGGTACTAAGGAGTAAGGACCTTCCCTCGAAGATCCTGCAGAAGGCAAGATGAGCCTCTGGAGTTTGAGGGGGAGCCAAGAAGAAAAAATCTTTTAAATCTTTTCAATTTTTTGAATATACACTAAATTGTTCGATCTCTTGCAGCAGCCAAATCAGCCCCTAAATTGTTCGATCTCTTGGAGCTTGTCCATCCCTTCCTTGTGTAATCTTATATGACTTAATGAAATGTTAAGGTATCCGCTCATCTCTGGTGGCAATCTCCGCAAAGAATAAAGGAGTGATAGGGGAAAGAGAGTCACCAAAGACTCTCTAGGAAGCAGAAACAACATTATCAAGAGGAACATCAATAGCGAAGTTCCCAACACTCATAGAAAAAACGCTAGAAGATTCTTTAGAAAAGGCTTCGACGAAATGTGATTTACCAAAATTACCATTGGATTGAAAACTATCATAAATAACCACAAGAATCGAATCAGGGAAAATATACGTCAAAGAAGTTATATCTGAATTATCTAGGGTTTCCGCCCACACAGATGATGAAGGATCACCATGACGGAGCTACCTCCCGAATTAGTAAGTGGGTCATCGTAAATTTATAAGAATAAAAACTATGAAATAGGAGTTAAGGGTTGGAAGTAGTACCTGAGAGGAATGTGAGTCAGAGAAACAGAGGCAATCAAGGGAAGCGAAAGGTTGATGACAACTCAAAAGACACACCGTTGCAACAAGGAAATGGGGCATCGTAACTATGGATATCCAGAAGTTGAAGAAGAAAGGATGGTTTCTCCAAGGTAAAGTATACTTTAATAAGTAATGAGAGCGAAAGTCCGTTCAGAAAGTCAAATGACCCTTAAATAAGAAAAGATTATCAGGCTAACAACATTCTAGATGAAAGGAAAATGGGAAGACGAGAAACAATGTTCCTGATCATAGAACACCACGATACTCAAGTGCACTCAAACTTCATAGGAGGAAGCACCACGTCCTAGCTTGCTTACTTGGGGCCAAATGTTTAAAATTCTTGTGAAACGTCTCAATGATGGAAAAGATATTTAATGCACATGTTTCCCATTCCCCAACGTTCATACGCAACAATATCCCTTCACATTCAACTTGGCATCATGAGGCCGACACATATTATGAAAGACTTCTCATATGACATCTCATGGTAAGTTTTGGAGGCAACTATTCTGGGTTGGCCAAAGATCTAAATTAAAAAACTCATCTACTGCTTCGTAACAAGGCTCAACATCTATTCAATCCATATATATATAATTTTTTTAATTTCAAAAGATAATGATAAAATGAGTAGAATTTTATATAGAATTTTTTAAAATGAGTACAATTAAATATTAATTTTTTAAATTTCAAAAGATAATGATAAAAAGTAATACAAATTTTGAGTTTTTTTTAAAGAATTTTTTATAACGTTCTAAACATGTGTGTAAAATAATCATTCAAAAATATACAACGGTTTAACAGCAGGGACTAAAACTACATGCATGATAATTTTGTGGGGACGAAAAGATATCATTTTTTTAATAGGGACAAAAACAAATTTTAATAATTTTATAAGGACCAAAAATATATTTAGGATATATATATTGAGTTGAGTCCGTGTATGTTTGTTGTAGCAAGAAAATGTTGAGGAGAATTGCATCAATATTGTTGATTGTAATTTTGGCGTTAGCATACAAGGCCATTAAACCTCCAGCCCCAAGAACATGTGGTTCACCAGGTGGTCCACTCATAACAGCAACAAGGATAAAGCTGAGAGATGGAAGGCATTTGGCTTACAAAGAATATGGTGTTTCAAGACAATTAGCCAACAAGAAGATTGTATTCATACACTAGTAAGAGACCCGTGCTGCCGCACGGGTTATTTTTTAGTGATGTTATGTTGTTCCGGATGAAATTAATAAATGGAATATGACTATAAAGAAAAGATATAATCTGCCAAAAAATATATTGATAGTCTTGTTAATGTCATGAAAATGAAGAAGTATTATCCTCCATTAACTCATATTGTTGGCTCTAGTAAAATTCCAAATGTTATAAGCTTAGTACTAAGCAAACAATATGCTTCTATAAATAAGCAGGGAAATACAAAATGTGTTACAAAAGCTTATAAAAAAGAAGTCGAGCTGCAACATGACATTCCAAAATGAAGTGGTAGAATATAACCTGAAAGATATGAAAAAAAATCACAATTTCGGTTATATTGCAAATAAATAATAATTCATAGTGGTAAATAGCGTTGATACATGTTTGGTACTAAATAATATGTAACCTCGCACCTTTTAAATGTTATGGAAGACTTCCTTGAAAACAACATTGGTGGTAGAGAGCATAGGTTGTTTCTCTTTGTCATGAATAAGAATCCTCAATCCCTTTTTGGATTTGACTCTTGAGATAGCGACATACAATTGCCCATGACTAAAAACTTCCTTTGGCAAATACAACCCCACATTGTCAAGTGACTGGCCTTGTGACTTGTTAATAGTCATGGCAAAGGAAACAATAATTGGAAATTGGCGTCTCACCAATTTAAATGGCCATGGAGATTGTGAGGGGGATAAAGACATTCTAGGAATATAAAAGATGTTACCAATATTTTTTCCAGAAATGATCTTGGCTTCAATGACATGGCCAGCAAGTCTGGTTACAGTTAGTCGTGTGTCGTTGCACAAGCCCTCTGACTGATCTAGGTTGCGCATTAACATAATAGTGGCCCCGACTTTCAACTTGATTGAATGGTTAGGCAATCCCGAGGTTTTAAGAGCGTTCAAAAACTCTGGTGTCACATGCTCATATGCATCAAAGTTAGTAACATCTGATCTATCAATGGAATCACTGCTAAAGTATTCTCTCTCTTCACCTACATCATGAAAAAAACCAATAATTAGTTAATAATGTTAACGGAAAAAAGGTTATATCATAGTACAACAGATATTTATGATTAAGATTTAGGAAATGAACTAAGTGGCATATGAATACCTGGAAGAAGGTTAGTGATATATTGGTTGATATCATCAACTACTTCGATTGTTGAAGCTAATATTGCACGACTTTGAAGATAATTGGAATCAAGATAATTATGAATGAGATCAGGGTAGGTATCTTCAACAATGGCCTGAATAGGATCTGTAAAATTTGAAATAATGAACTCATCTGGAATACAGATATCAGCATAACCATCATTAGGTTCACACATGGTCCCATCTCCAATATTTAAAATCCACTCAGAAAAGCTCCTAATCTCATCAGCTGAAGTAGTAGGTGGACCACTTTGCAATCTCATGTTCTTTGTAAGTCTCAATACTTTACAATGATCCCAAATATAAGAAGCATTAATTGTTGCATGGATAATATCAGATCTAGTACCTCTTGGTATAACAGGGAGAATTTGTCTGAAGTCACCACCAAAAACAACAACCTTACCTCCGAATATTTTTTTAGATGCATGTGTGGGATCACTCATGATATCTTTTAAGGATTTATCCAAAGATTCGAAGCAAAACTTGTTAGCCATAGGAGCCTCATCCCAGATGATTAAATCCGTAAACTTAAGAAGCTCAGCAATATCATCTTTTTTTTCAATGTTGCAAATAGAAGTCTCTAAAGTAGGAACGGGAATCTTAAATCTAGAATGGGCTGTTCTTCCTCCTGGTAACAACAAACTTGCAATTCCACTTGAAGCAACCGGCAAGACAATTTTCTTTTTGGACCTAAGTGCTGCTGATAAAGTGTTCCACATAAAGGTCTTACCAGTCCCACCATAGCCATATAAAAAAAACACCCCACCTTGTTGCTTTTCTACAGCATCCATGATTTCCTCAAAAATGCTTCGTTGCTCATCTATGTATAATAGTGAATATTAAAATAGAGTGTTAATAAAAACATAATATGGATGTACTTTTAAATGAGCGATCAATAGAGTCTACTTACCTGTAAGAGAAGCATACAAAGTATCAAAAATTTGTTTTTGAACAACAACGTCATATTGAAGTTCATCGTAAAGTAGTCTATTTCCCGTAAAGGAGACGACAAAATCTTTTGGATATGGCATTGTCTTGAAGTCTTTAAGAGTCCGATTATTATTTTGTAAAAGTGTCTCAATGGCCATAAGTGTCCTTTCTTTTAGCTCGGCATCGCTCATTGTTAGACCTACGACATAATTGGTAATAATAAAAATGAGAACTATATATTAGTTTGACCTTTGTAATAACTATAGTTACAATGGTTGATAGGCAGGGTATCAGTTTCGGTCATGATGAGATAAAAAAAAGTAAAATGCTAAAAGTAAAATGCTATATATTTTAATTTGATACTATTAAAAACCATTAGAGACGGGTTGAGTCATTCTTTGTACAATGGACGTCATCCATTATGCATATAATATATTGTAATCCATCAGTTAGGAAGCTTGTCATAGAAAAAAACCAAAAACTTTATACATGGCAATTTATACTGTTTCTGAGTTCCCAGCATGTAGTACATAGGTGGTAAATGATAAAATCATCATGACCTATATATGTTTAAATAGGCAAGATATTTTAATTATTATATGACGGTGTTCCCCACGGTTTACTCAAAGTTAATGCAATAACTTGAATCTTATGGTTCAAATATAATGGAAGCATGTTATTTGTAAAATGAAAACAGTATGATGCAGCTAAATAGTTAATGGCATGAAGGGAAGCATTCATATCTAAACAAATACAACAGTGAGAGTATAAAGAAAATACCTTGGTTTCTTGTGAATAAGCGTTGCTCATAAAGGATGCCATCTGATAAATACATCCAAGTCTTTCTCCATACATGTTCCGGTCGGTTCATGGAAGAAGATAACAACATTGTCACGAATAACTTGCGTAAAAATGGACCGGAACCCCAAAGATGTGCCTCTTTGATCGCCTCGACAAATTCTCGATCATCTTGTAGAAAACCCATCGCAAAGCATGCGTCCCTAAAAGTTTTAAGTTGTTTTCCATCAACTTTCTTAATGTCATTATAGCATAAAGGACCCTTTGTGACAGTGAGCATCATTCTTAAATAAAACAATTCACCAGTGCTTTGTGGAACCCAAATGAGTCGACCAATGGTATATCCTCTTTTCCTTGGCTTCCAAGTCCGACTTCTTTTATGATAAACAAATTTAGAAACAAAGTCACCATAAGTTAGCAACCTTGCTTCCTCGTAAGTTTTGTTTGCCTCAAACCAAGATGTAAACATTGACTCGGTTACACTTGGTTTGAGTAAAACATCACCAACTTGCTCGTAGTCTTTGTAGTACACGGAGTTTTCACCTTCCATATGAAAAAACAGTCTCTCTACAGCCGGCTTCCTTCCATGTATAGAATAAGAAAAGATCCTCCAACATGCTTCACATGTTTTTGTTATAACGTTCTAAACATGTGTGTAAAATAATCATTCAAAAATATACAACGGTTTAACAGCAGGGACTAAAACTACATGCATGATAATTTTGTGGGGACGAAAAGATATCATTTTTTTAATAGGGACAAAAACAAAATTTAATAATTTTATAAGGACCAAAAATATATTTAGGATATATATATTGAGTTGAGTCCGTGTATGTTTGTTGTAGAAAGAAAATGTTGAGGAGAATTGCATCAATATTGTTGATTGTAATTTTGGCGTTAGCATACAAGGCCATTAAACCTCCAGCCCCAAGAACATGTGGTTCACCAGGTGGTCCACCCATAACAGCAACAAGGATAAAGCTGAGAGATGGAAGGCATTTGGCTTACAAAGAATATGGTGTTTCAAGACAATTAGCCAACAAGAAGATTGTATTCATACATGGCTTTGCTTCTTGCAGACATGATACAGTCATAGCAACAAACCTTCCATCTGTAAGTTACATACATATTCAACTAGATATGGTTCATTTTTCTTTTTCCTTCAATTTATTGATTGATTGATTAATAATTAATTTGGTCAGGGGTTGCTTGAGGAGTTAGGAGCATATATTGTGTCATTTGATAGACCGGGGTATGGAGAAAGTGATCCTGATCCAAAAAGAAGTGTCAAGAGTTTGGCTCTGGATGTTGAGGAGCTTGCAGATAAGCTGGAATTGGGTTCCAAGTTCTATGTCATGGGATATTCAATGGGTGGACAAGCTGTTTGGGGTTGCCTCAAATTCATTCCTCACAGGTTGGTTGGTTGGTTACACAATTAATATTCCTTCTACTATAGACCAATCATTTTTATAATATGTTATGAGTAACTCTCCTACTCAAAAAATGCAAATATTATTACAAAGATTGGATAAAAATTGGTTGATCCACAATCACTAGTTGGATTAGGTAGATATTTGAAGTAGAAGATTGACCATTTTGATTACGAAATGCTTGGAATTTAAAGGCAGAGATACATCTAGAAACAGAGAAAATTGAGATGAAAGTCGACTTCTTCAACATAGTTAGTTACACGTGTGATAAAAGTAAATGGGGTGTGAGGAATTTTAGAAGTATATTGGAGTACAATTTCAAGAGATTTTTTAGGTAATAAAAAATATTGTAGGAGTATTGTTGTGATAAATATTGGTCTTCCTAATCATAATCGAGCTATTTTTTATTTTTTTTTTAGTTTTATTAAAAGTGCAGAATCATTTAAGGTTATTCATGCTTCTAATATTTTGGCGTGAGATGATTTGTTTCATTTATAGATGATTGTTCTCAAGTAACTTTAACTATTGTATGTGTCATAATTGTTTATTCATACGTGCCATAATTGTTTATTTAGTATTAGATTATGGTGCAACACAATTTAGAAAGGGTATTGAAAGAATACATTATGACAATAGAAAATAATACGTCAACCATAATTTTTCATTGTTACCAATAAATAAGGCATCATCCATGAATTCACATGAATTCACAAGTGTTAACATCTCACAACAAAATGGTTGCAGAAAGAAAAAACTGTTATTTACTTGAAGCTGCTCGAGCTTTTTCTCTTCTAAATGTCCGTTTTAAAATCATATTGGAGTGAAGCAGTCTTGTATTATAGGTAATGTTAGTTTTGTTCAGTTTATGATCTCATTTTTTTCTTCAACTTCTATGTTGCAAGGTCTTGAATCTTGAATATTTGGGTGTGTAACTTTTGTCCATGCCCATAAGCAACACCTAATTAAGTTATATTCTCATGCACTTCAATGTGTCTTTGTGAGTTATCTTGCTAACAAAATGTGTCTTTGTGAGTTATCTTGCTAAAAGAAGAATGTACAAATGTTGTAATCCTCTCACTCGTAAGTACTTTGTTTTTAAAGATTTCACCTTTCAAGAAAATGTGTCTTACTTCACCCGTTCTTAGGCATGGAGGGAGAATATGAGTGACTCCGACTATGAGTTTGAATTTCTAATCCTTGCTCACAATTTCTCTAAAACACTTGTCTCTGTTCCTATCTTGAGGAAATATACTCATAGTCCTATTGACTCAGCTCCTAGTCCCAAGTCTACTTGTGAACCTGAGCTCTCGCCTATTATGAGTGAACCTAATCCTAGTCATAGTCATGAGCCTACTCCTAGTCATATTTTGGTTCCTCCATTTTCTTCTATTTTGCAAGAATCAACACCTTCAGCACCGATATGTGTCTCATAGAAAAAAGCAAATCTGATCTACTCTAAAAACAACTTCAATCTCCTCAGTTGAAGGTAAGTACTGAAAATGATTCCCCCATTAATGGTTCTTAGATTTCTAATACTTATGATATTGATCCAAAATATTTACTCATTACTTTTAGGAACGATAAACGATTTTGTCACTCCCTGAATAGATATCGTATTTCTCAATGTGTCTCTTATAAACATCTTTTCACACATAATTTTGTTGCAATTATTAATTTTGTGAGAATCCCATAATATGTTAAAGAAGCACTGAAATATAAAAAATTGGCCCAATTTATGAGTGGGAAAATGAAACCTCTTAAGTAAAACGGTATTTGATACACTGTTGAGAGGCATGGAGACAATAAGATAATTGGATGCAGATGAATCTATATTGTAAAGCACATATCATATTGCACCATTGATCATTACCAGGCATGATTAATGGAAAAAATGCTATAGTCAAATATATGATACTGATAACGAGGAGACATTTGCACCAGTTTCAAAGATGAATATTATTCAAATCTTACTATCTCTTGGTGCTTATTATAGATAGTAATTACAACAGTTTGATGTTAAAAATGTGTTATTGCTTGAAAACTTTAAGGAAGAAGTGTATAAGAAGATTCCACCCGGTTTTAGTTCTATAAGAAAATCTAACAAGGTGTTTCGATTGAATAAGGTCTTGTATGGAGTAAAATAGTCCCCTCACGCATGGTTTTAAAGATTCATAAAGGCAATATTGTATTTGGGCTATAAGTAAAGCCAAGGAGATCACACTTTGTTTTTTGAACATACACAAAGAAAAACGAACTATAATTGAAAAGCAATATTTTAGAGGTTAGTGGAAAAGTTGATTTACTCAACACACACTAGGCCATATTTGTTTTATGCATTTAGTGTGGTGATTAATTTCATGCATGATCTAAGGGTGAGACACTTGTAGGTTGTATACCAGGATCTACAATATCTCATAGCCACTTTAGCGAGACAACTCTTGTTTAAAAGAGGTGAAAGTCTAACTATGGAGGATTATACTAATGTTGATTATGCATTTTTAGTGATTGATAGAAGATCTACGTCATGATATTGTACTTTCTTATGTGGAAACCTTGTTGCTTGGAGGAATAAGAATCATAATGTAGTTGCTCGATCAAATGCTGAAGCAACATTCAAGGCTATGACACTAGGAATTTTAGAATTATTTGGGATGAAATGCTTGAAGATTTGAAGATACAGAGTGAAGGCTCTGCGACATTGTTTTGTTACTAAAAAAACATCCATTAACATTGTACATAATCTTATTCAACACTGTAAGACAAAAATATTAAAATTGACCAACATTTCATCAAAGAAAAGTTGGATAATGGATTGATAAATATCATCTATATACCCTCTAGACATTAGCTCTCAAATGTATTAGCAAATGCTTTATCAACATAATAGTTCAACCAACTTACTTGCAAGCTTGGAATGACTGATATTTGTACTTAAAAAAAGTACAATACATGTGAACTTTCTTGAGGAGAACAAGCAGTGCTTCAATGTATCTGATCTATGAATGATCGATTCTCTTCCATTGTATTTATAGTCATACCGTTACTCCAATCTTGTCTTGGCCGTTATGGCCGTAAGATCATTATGACCATTAAATATGTTGTTTCTATGTAAAATCACTCGAAGCTGAGTCAACTTGTTGCCTCAAAGTTGAGTCGGCCCTCTAATTTGATGACCTCGCCCACACAATATATCGGGGCAAACGAATCAGTACAATTCGACGCATGTTTCACCTCATCCACGCCAAAGGGTCTAAGTACCCTCTAAGGGTATTGCGATTTCTAAGGTAAAAAGACCGGGGTCATTTGGTACAATATGGATATGGGCTACGTTATTTTAACGTTCCAAGATCCGTTCACCAATTTGAAGAAGAATGTTGGAAATATTAAAAGATAAATAATAATATTTATAGTTTTTTTACTAAATATAATATTTATAGTTATTTTACTGAATTATTACGAGTCCCATTAAATAAATCTATTATATTTAAATTTATTACTATTTGAGCAAATTAATTCGAGTATCCTAAATCCCAACTTTAAAAGAGTTCAAAAAGATTTTCTACAATTCTATAAGACTTTTATAAACCCTTACCATTGCTGCAATTTTATTTCATAGACTTGCTGGGGCAACATTGTTGACTCCAGGGATAAACTATTGGTGGCATGGACTTCCTTACAACATGTCCACAAAGGCCTATCATGAGAAACTTCCACGAGACCAATGGGCACTTCGAGTTGCTCATTATGTTCCATGGCTTACATACTGGTGGTTTACTCAAAACTGGTTTCCTACTTCAAGTGCAGTACATGTCAATCCCGCTGTTCTTTCTCCTCAAGATTTATCCATTGTTTCCAACTTTGTTCCAAAACAACATCAAGTATGAATATGATGATTTACATTTTTATTTTTAGTCTTTGAGCTAGCATTATAGATATATCATACTCATGTAATGTTGTAATGTAGTCACAGGTGAAACAACAAGGTGAGCACGAATCTATATGCCGTGACGCCATGGTTGGTTTTGGATCTTGGGATTTTGATCCACTTGATCTTGATAACCCTTTCCCAGATAATACAACCCAAGTTCATCTATGGCAAGGTGTTGATGATCTGATTGTCCCAGTTTCGCTGCAACGATATATTGTTCAAAAACTTCCATGGATTGAATACCATGAATTACCAGGTGCAGGACACTTGTTTCCATTTATTGAAGAAGTGAGTGTAGCTATCATCAAAACACAGTTGATGGATACAAAATAGTGCACTGATAAAGAATAGTAAAAGAATAATTTTGTAACTTTATCATACTTGGTTAAAATTCTAAGATTGTAAAATTCTTGAATTTTGTAACTTTATCATACTTGGTTAATATTTTTTCACTTTTTATACTTCGAAGAATCAATTTATCTGAATATTAAAGCAATCAATGGCAGCTATGATATCAACCAAACACACACCTACCTATTCTATTTTAAGGATAAAAGAGAGTTAAAGGTGTCTGAAAAAGGTGGCATAAAGAAAAGGTTCAATTACTACAGTGTCAGTCTCAGCAATGGCAATAAGTACAAGTAATATATCTCAATGGTCCACCACCAGTCCACCACCCCCGCAACTCATGCCTTCATCACCTCTTTCCATTCTACAATAACACAACCCTCTTCTCCCTTACTCTTCTTCCATGGCAACACCAATCACTCACTTGTTTACTCTTATCTTCTTGTTCACCTTCTTCCACTGCATACTATCTCTTCTGAACCCTCAAGATGAGGTTGGCTTTCTAGTTGAACTTGATCATGATGTTAAAATGGTTCAAAGCAAGAGATGTAACTTTTCTGTTGGAAAATGGGTTTATGATGAATCTTACCCTCTTTATGATCCTGACTGCCCTTATCTCAGTACTGCAGTTACTTGTCAAAAGAATGGTAGGCCAGATTCTGAGTATGAGAAGTGGAAGTGGAAACCAAATGCTTGTTCTATCCCAAGGTTTATTCACATTAACACCCTTTTGTTTTCTTCTGTATATGCACTCATTGAATCAATATACTTATTAAATTGTTTATTCCCACTGCAGGTTTGATGCACTAAGGTTTCTTGGAAATATGAGAAGGAAGAGAATAATGTTGGTGGGAGACTCAATAATGAGAAATCAGTGGGAATCTTTGGTTTGCTTAGTGCAAGGAGTAATACCAACTGGTAGAAAAAAAGTGACTTATAATGGACCTGCAATGGCCTTCCATGCTATGGTAAGAAAGTACTGGTATTCATCAAACACATTTTCTTTTCTTTCTCTGTAAATTATTGATGTCGAAATTTTGTCTGATAGGATTTTGAGACTTCAATTGAGTTTTTCTGGGCACCACTGTTGGTAGAACTGAAGAAAGGTTCAGAAAACAAAAGAGTTTTACATTTGGATTTGATTGAAGAAAATGCAAGGTCTTGGAGGGGAGTTCATATCCTTGTATTTGATTCAGCTCATTGGTGGTCTCACTCTAATAACACAAGCTCGTAAGAAATATTCTTCATAAACTCATATCATTCCTTTTCCTTCATTTAATCTTAAATTCTCCGCTCTTAAAGAACATGACCATGAAACTGACATGAGACTCAACCATGAAACTGACACGTCGACATCAATTATAATTTAAAAAATTAAAGTAATTGATTTATATGGTTCTTTTCTTGACTAGTACAGGTGGGATTACTACAAGGAGGGAAATAGTCTGATCAAAAACATGAATCCTATGGTTGCTTATCAAAAAGGACTCAGTACATGGGCAAGGTGGGTGGATCTAAATCTAGACCCCCAAAAAACCAAAGTCATTTTCAGAAGCATGTCACCTAGGCATAACAGGTACTATCTATTTTTAAATGCTCAAAACTAGTTTATCATTTTCTAAACAAAAACAAAAACTGTGTCTCATATCCCACTAGGTGAAATCGACACGGATGAAATGCAGAAATTGTGTTCATAATCAAACCATCTATAAATCTTTCTTAATAATTTTTCATCTATAGTTAAATTTTTTACACCTTTCACTGCCTCTAGCGATTTGGTTTTTTATGCAGGGAAAATGGTTGGAAATGCTATAATCAGAAACAACCTCTACCATTTTTCAGCCTCCAAGAACATACTCCTGAACCCTTGGTTGTGCTCCAAGGAGTTCTGAAGAGAATGAGGTTTCCAGTATACCTGCAAGATATTACATCAATGACTGCCTTACGCAGAGATGGACATCCTTCAGTGTACAGGAAGGCAATAAGACAAGATGAGAAACAAAAACAAGGAACAGACCATTCTTCTGATTGCAGTCATTGGTGTCTCCCTGGTGTGCCTGATATTTGGAATGAGATGTTGAGTGCGCTACTTTAATTTGATAGTAGCGTAAGGTTAATTATGTTTTTAGTTCTTATGCTCATGTTCTAGTCCGTATAAATTACAAAGTTGTATGAATTTAGTCCCTCACTAAAAGCATGCAGTTATGTAGTTTATAAGAACTAAAAAATGAATATTGAGACCAAAAACAGAATTCGGTATTACAGAAACTAAAAACATGTTTTACCCTACAATGTATCACAAGAAATGTAAACAATTGCTCTATATCAGGATTTAGTATGAGCATTTCATGTTTAGTACTCTTTTTGCAAGTGCTTTGTTTTTTGGTGTTCTATTTATAATTAAAGTTATTATTATAGTTAATAGCACTGCGCTCGGATTTTTCATTATGATTTTCACTGCCAAAGCAAGTTTCTTCTGTCATTTTAAAGAAAAAATACAGTTAAGAAAGGAAGAAGAATTTCAAAATATGCTTTTCTAAAATTTGTCTTTAATTGCTTATTTCAAAACAAGATTGAAAAACACTAAGAACAACACTGGCATGGATAAGATTACTTCTATGGTTGTTTAGAACTTCAAGAGAAACAAACAAATATAATATATGTATTGGATATTTGTTCTATAAAAAGCAAACAAAGAATCAATACCTCTTGGTCCAAGTGTTAAAGGAGTTTGGTTCCGTTTAAATAAAGTCTTGAATTTAAGTATTGTCAAATAAAAAAAAGGTGTTGAGTATACACCGCATATAGATGGGCCCCAATCGGCTCAACTTGAATTAAATCGAGGAAATGATACCAATAAAAACACCAAAACAAAGAATTCAGATTAAAAAAACCTGAAAATAGGCTCATTGGAGAGTAATGCCAACAAGATGAGTGCAAAACTCAAAAGAGGGGACAACAGGATGATTAAAAAAAGAAGCTTTGGGGAGGTGCTGCAACCCCATTGAAATAATTTTGTTGGATAAAAGCACAATGTCAGATATGCAAACTATGATAGAATGGAGAAAAGTAACAGCACAGATATCAAACACCCCCATTTCCTCCTTTGATTTCGTGGCTTTTGATGGAAATTTTATAAAGAGGAAATAGTCCAACCAAAAAAAACAAGGAGTAACAAACTACAAAATGCTCTACACCAAATTTAGAGAATCTTGAAATATATCATAGGGATATTATCATGATATTTCAAGCCCAAAAATTAAGTTTTATGCAGGGAACACATCAAGAATCTGAACTTCACTTATTTGTCTGATGTGATTTCTCCTCTCTGTTGTTTTGAGGGTGAATTACACCTACAATATTCTTAATATTTTATATGTTTGCTATAAAGAGAATTGCAATGACAAAAATGTTAAATCGTTTACAAGTTTACTAAGCCTACCCACTATTATCATATTGAAATAATAACTATAAATATCTCAGAATCATATCTGGGATAATGAATTGATTAGAACTTCTCACTGCAACAAATTCATTCATATAATTGACAAAAAAATCTCGATATCTTCACTCCAAAGCAATAGAAGACACTTGTATAGCTAACCATTTTTCTGTGTAGTAATTGCACAAGCAAAAAATTTCATCATCTCTTGTCGCTGGCTATATAATCAAAATCACAGAGCAAAGAGTTATAATAACGAGCCTTCTACATTCTTGGTCTTTTCTCTTACCATTGTCTGTACAAACAGCTCCCCAGCTCGGTATGAAGATCGTACCTGCACAACGCAATTATAGCGCTCAATCAAAACGACAATATGATTAAACAATCTATCCAAGAAGACAGTTAAAGGCACCATGTACATTGTTTTAGTCCATTTAGGTAGATTGGTAGTTTTGTTCACATATGATTTGTATGCTAACTGTTATTAAGGCATACGCCAAAAGAAGGTATGCAATAGTTACAAGCGTACCAGTGGGCCACTGGCTACATAACGAAAACCGATAGACTCCCCATATTCTTTCCAGAAGTCAAACTTCTCAGGCGTAACATACTCTTTAACTGTCAAGTGCAAAGGAGTAGGCTGCAAGAACATTTTTTATTAAACTATAATCCACAACAATGAATCAATAGGCCATATATTAAATTAAACATACAGTAGACCATAGATTAAATGAAACATGAAATGTATAGTAAGATTATGTGAATGATCAACATTACTTGTAACCAAGGACTGAATTTTAATATTTATTCTAAGGTTATAACAAGCATGCAAAGGAGGTACCGGAAACTTCACATAAGCTAACCTGCAAGTACTGACCAAGAGTCAGAATATCCACATTTATGGCCCTTAAATCCATCATTGTTTTCTTCACCTCATCATCAGATTCTCCAAGGCCCAACATTATCGAAGATTTTGTTATCATACCCTCCTTGCTTTGTTTTGCATGGTTTAGAACTGCCAAGCTTTGTTCATACCTGCAACCATACTATGCATAAGAAATGGAACTAATGATGATTCATAATGGAAAAAAACATGCCTATGAAAACACAAGGTAAGTTTTAAATCACATTCCCTAGTACTAGTAGTAAAGTAATTGGACAAACCACAATCAAGATGCTTTTACTATGATGTTTCCTCCATCCCTTCCCCATGTCCCCATTGTTTAGAGATATTAACATTGGAGAATAAGGTAATTGAATAATATATGATATTGGAGAATAAAGTAACTGAAATTTATAACTCACAAAATATTAGATATAAGTCTCGTTGTTGGTATTAGTGGGGGGGCATATGATCCCCCTACTTAGCAACTGAACAGAGAAGACATAAAAATTTAGAAAATCCAGTTAGAAATTGAATATAAGACCAATGATTTGGTTGTAAAGTTTAGAAAGAATAAATATATGCTAAACTAATTCATGAGTTTTTAGATCCACGGGGTATCAGTTCAGTGGTAAGATTTGGGTCTACCTCAAAAAACAAAGTTTAAATCCCTTCAGAAACAGGTGTAAAATGATCGCTTTGCTAAATAGTATCTTCCCTTTCATTTTTTTTAAATGATGTCATTTGGTACAAACTAGTTATCAGTTCCCACTTCACAATATATATTTTAAAACTTCTCCACTCACATGTCATGCATTACTAAGATAAAAATTACACTATATTTTGGTACTACATTTGAAAACACTCATGGAAATATATTTTTTTCCTACATATTTATTTCAACTCTACCAGTAGTGTTATCGATGACGGACAATGGCAAAAGGCCAAAATTCCGCCACCATAAACGCTATTGGTGTTGCCGTCCTTAACAGATTAGCCATGGCGAATGTCAAAAAATCCACCATGGCGCTGCCTTAGCCAATATTTGACAACCCTGCACCGAAGTAACATTTTAGGGTTCTATAACAAAGCAGTTGGATCAGCAATTCAACTTACCCAGCTCTGGGATCTCTAACAAGTCTTTGGAGCCGCTTGACTGTCTCAATGTTGTGAGCAAAGACATCTAAACCTGAATGAACCAGAGTTTCTACAGCCTTTAGATCACCCCGAAAATCGGAGGTTAAACACTCAACCATGATCTCAGGTTTGATATTCTGAATAATAATCAAAAAAAGTTTGTAATCATAATTTGCATTATATATCTTCTGTTAAGTGCATCTTTAAACATCAGACTATATATCAGTGCACCTTCATAGCTTTCACAGTTTGTGCAAAATGCCCACTTCCTCCATCAGGTATATCATCACGGTCCACACTTGTTATGACAATATAATCCACACTGAAAATTCAGGAATTTGTAATTAATAGGTGATTACAAGTAGAACTGAAACCAGACTTTATTTTATTAGGAAGAGTTAGTTATTTGAACCAATCAATGCCATTAAAAAGGAATTAGATGCAGGAAAACTCATACAAAGAATGTAATATGGTCATCATGTAAGTAAGAATGGCAAGTTGCACAACTTGGGTGTTTGTGTGTGCGCTCTAAATGAAATGGCCATCAAGAAAATCATTTCTCCCGTGCTTATCTGATTCAGATTTTTATCAGTATCGTACAATTATTGTACTAAAATAATTTGCACAATATGTGTACTTGAAACAAAAAACATATATTTTTATTGTAATGTCTTAAAATCATTCACTTATTGACATATTTCAAGGCACAACCTATAAGCTTATGTAAAGGTATACCAAGTCAACTCAATTGGTAGTTGTGGAAGGACAACATATGCTAAGTCTGCATATAAGTAAACTTCATCGACTATGTAATGGCCCTGTTGCAGAGAAGGCCAAATCTGCTTTTAGCTAAGACAGATTTAAAAATAAGAGGCTTAGGATTAACTCTGGAAAAGGGACTACATCAGGTAAAATAAGTCAAACTTTGTCTCACGAGGCCTTATGTTTGAGAAACATCTCAAGCCCGTTTAAGACAAAGTTTGGCTTTTGGCTTAATTTGATATTTTTTACCCCTACACTAGAATGAATCAGTTGTCAATGTGCATTAATTCACGCTGAAACATAAACATCAATTTTTAACATGTTATATACGCACCCCCAACTGGCAATGGCCTTGGCAGTGTTTTCCGGTTCCATAGGATCAGGAGGTGCTGGATTACTGCTGGTCTTCACGGCACAAAATCTACATCCACGAGTGCACGTATCGCCTAGAACCATGATTGTAGCTGTTGCAATACCATCATCACCTCCATTCCAACACTGTCCGTCAGAATATAAATGTCAAAACTATTTATTTAGACTAGAAGCATATAAATACAAAACATATGTCACTAACTACAACAACAACATCAACAACAGTCAAGCTTTATCTCATTAAGTGGGGTAGGCTACATGAATCAGTTTCGGGTCATACATGAATCAAAATGAAATTCTCAAGAAAAGCCAACAAAAATATTTCATAATTTGAATAAAGAGGAGAAAAAAATGGAACCTCTCCTATATTGGGGCACTGTGCTTCTTCACAAACAGTGTTGAGCTTCAACTGAGAGATAGATTCCTTAATTTGAGAAAACCTTTCACCCTGAGGAGCTTTCTGTCTCAACCATTCTGGCTTCTTTACATTGGGGTCTCTCCCGGTGAATGGACCCAACCCACCTGGATAGGGTCCACTCTTCTTCGCCGATTCCACTGGCTTGGGCATCTCGGAAAGTGAAAGCGAGTGATCCTTGGTCTCGCATCGAAGAGTGAAAGTTGAAGAAAAATAGGAAGATTTAGGAGATGGAATTGAGGAGAAGGAAAGTGAACAAGGATGGGAAAGTGATTGATGAAACATTGAAATATGCAGGGAGGGGAAAGAAGACGGTGTGATAGAGAGAAGGAAAGTAGAAGCTTTGTTGTGGGATTGTTCAATTGCATTTGGTTGTAGCTGGCCAACTTTGGTTATTCCGTCTGTGTTCCAGTCGTGGGTAAAACATAATTATAAAAATAAACTAGTAACAAACCCGTGCGTTCGCACGGGTTCTGGTACGGGACGCGCATTTGTTTTAGATGTTTATTTTTTAATAGAAAAATGTCTGGTACCTGTGAACAAATAATAATTGAATGTATAGAAAAATGTCTGGTATCCGTAAAAAAATAATGATTGAATGTATAAAAAATGTCTGATACCCGTAAAAAAATAATAATTAAATGTTTAGAAAAATTCTGGTACCCGTAAAAAAATAATTGAATGTATAAGAAAAATGTCTGGTACCCGTGAAAAAATAATAATTGAATGTAAAGAAAAATGTCTGGTACCCGTGAAAAAATAATGATTGAATGTATAGAAAAATGTCCGGTACCAGTGAAAAAATAATAATTAAATGATTAGAAAAATATCTGGTACCCGTGAAAAAATAATAATTGAAGGCATAGAAAAATGTCCGGTACCCGTGAAATAATAATAATTGAATCTATAAAAATGTCTGGTACCCGTAAAAACACTTAGATCAAAAAAATTTTTTAATACAAATACAATTTCTTTATTCATTTATCTACAAAATACAATTTCTTTATTCATTTTAATACAAAATACAATTTCTTTATTCATTTCTGTCATTTCAAAATTGAAAAATACTTTGAATATCATTCATTTATAAATATGCATTTAAAATGATTATTTTTTTTTAACATAAATGATTAATTTCTTTATTCTTCTCAGGAATATAACTAATTACGATTTAAAACATGTCCATTTTATTAATTAAAAATTATTACATATTTAACATTTTTTATTAGTTGTGCAAATTTACCATTTTTATAATAATTAAAAAACATGTTTATTAATTATTTAATAATTTTCTTATTTTCTATATATTAATATAAATTTAGAAAACTAATTTAAATGTTGATCATAAAAAAATTTGTCATCTCAATAACGTAAATGCTTTGAATATGATTTACTCATAAATATGCATTTAAAATGTATGACTTTCTTTATTCTTCTCACAACTATAGCTTAATTACCATTTAAAATATGCTCATGCTCTTAATTAGAAATTATTGCATATTTAATATATTTTTTAGTTTTGGTTTAATTAACATTTTTATGATAATTAAAAACAAATTTATTAATTACTAAATTATTTTTCTTATTTTCTATATATAAATATTAATTATAAATATGTAATAAAACTATAATCTTTTTATAGTTTCTATATAACTCTTTGAATGTAATAAAAATAATATTTACAGTTATTAGTTATACAAAATAATACATAATGCATATAAAATAAAATAAAATAAAAAATATTTAAGTACTAAAAGATAAAATTAATTAATAGTTAATCAACATTTCTCAAAATTATAAAATAATGGCCCTACATTGTAGGAGTAATAATGTCCTTTGGTAGGTGCAATGTTCATTGGTAGACATGGGAAACATAACCATGAATGAAAAATATAAAGCATTTATGAGATTATACCAAAAGCAAACAGAGTGATTTCAGAGATAAAAACATTGGATGCTGTAATATTATCAATCAAAAGTCACAAATAAAAAAATCAGACCTTGCATCAAAAAATTTGAAAGAGATGGATACATAAAAATAAATTGTTTTAAAAGATGAGAAAAACACCATATTTGTTATTGAGTTAGTGCATAAATTACTAAACAAAAGACATGAAAAATATATATGTATTCAAAATCGAAATAAAAAGAAAATATAAAAAATGCATTAAAAATCAAAACAAATAAAGAAATATAAATCATCTAAATCATTCAAAGATTCCAATTCTGAACATTTCTGGAAAAAATCTCAACCCAGATTTAAAATTACAATTACAAATCTGATTAGATAATATATTTGTAGATCCAAACTCTCAACATTGAAAAACAAATCAAGAAAATAATAGATCTGAATATAAAATGTTTAACTTGGTATAAATATAAAAGAAATTAAAATAACATATATGATCTTAATATTATTAACCTGTTTCTTATTATTAATGTTGTTTTACTACCTACTGATTTCCGTCTTCGGTGGATCTATAACCTGAAAAATCCAAATAAATATTAAGAAGATGAAGGAGAAAAATAATAGAGTGAAAAATGAGTTTTTATGTATTTAGATTGTAGAAAAAATAATGGGTAGTGAGGAAAAAAATGGAGAAAAGTGATGAAGAAAAAAATAGAGATAATATATTTAGAGAAGAGAGAAGATGGTGGAAAGAGAAAAGCAAAAGGAGATTGAAGAGAATAAAAAGCAAAATAAAAGGTGTGTATGAAGTAGCACAGACACATAGTAAGTAAAGTCCCTAGCTTTGCAATCTACTATTTAACAGTTGATAGAGAGTCAATCTGCTAGAGAGCCAGTCTGCTAGGTACTAAGCTGATGTGAAAGGATGGAAAAAAGCTATACTTTTTTCGATAGAGAAAGGAAAAGAAAAATAGTAATGATTGTATATTTCAAAAAGGTAGTACAAGAAAGTAGCATTGGAAATTATTCAAAAAAGTAGTAGAAGAATACAAGAAATTGCATTGAAAAAGTAATTTTTTAGAAGCTAATCAAAGAGCATAGCCACGTGGACATTTAATAGCAAAGCAGGGCAAAATGGTATTTCCAGAACAATTGATTTTCTTATATGATAGATTAGTTACAAAATAGCTCGGAAAATAAAGAAAATGATGAGAAAATAAATAAATGAAAATTTTCATTGCACCCATATAGAGTGAAAAATATCTATGAAAAACCGCAAAATATATATTCGAATGCACCATTTTCACATTTTTAAATATTTTGGATGTGCATATCCGAAAAGACTATAAACAAGTTTTAGATATGCACATCTGCAATATGCTCTGAGTCTTTTATTTTTTTTAAAAACTACAAAATTACATTGTTATAATCGGAGCAACGTAGCAACTAAATTAATATTGCGGATATCTGATAAAATATAATAGAAATAAAAAATACGTAGACTAGAATATAATATCGATATTGAAATATAGTAATAGTTGTTCAGATAAGTGCAAAATGTCGAAATATTAAAACACCAAAAAAATCATAAATAAAACATAGGCTACTACTACTATTGAGTATGCCTAATGCGAACTCGCTACGACCTCCTCTGCCTTATATACGATGTCGCACCGGATGCCTCACTGACCAGCCTCTGCACTATCGCAACTGCCTCTAGACCACCCCCCTCAATGATCCCTATGTCCAATGTCTTTTGACCAATCAACTGTATTCGCTGGCATATCGGCAGCAGATCAATGGCATGGTCATCCTCGACCTGCTGGTTCTCCAAGAGCATCTCATGCGTTGGCCTAAGTGGATGCCTATGAGCATCGGGTGCCATGATAGAATGTGACACCTGATAAAACCATGTCACATATCCATCTACACAGTGTCAACTCTTTGCGGCTCGCGTACGCCGATACTCCTTTGACACCAAATGATGCGTCCAATCCTCAAAGATAGCAGTGAGATCTCGGAGGGATAACGGTGTCGGGAGCAGCCTCAAATGGAGATCTCGGTATCATCTATATATACGTTCAGTTGATGTCATCGTGAGCAGTACGATCGAGGTATACACGATATGGCCCAACTTTCTGATTCCCCCTATGGAGGACATATCGTGCAGCCCTAGGCATGGCGTCAGTGTACAAGGAATCAGAATCGTAAGCATGAATGCGGTGGAAGTAAGAGATGATCCAGCTCTGAAACACAAATATGAAAATATGTTGGTACAAGTTAACAAATAACACTTTAAGTGTGATATAGTTAAAAAGAAGTATACCGTGAGAAGTGTGCAAGAGCCTATCAACTGTCTGGTCCTCCAGTTGCATGCTTCATTCAGCTTCTAGTAGAGGTATACCAGAATGGCGGTCCCATAGTTCCATTCATGAATTGTAGACAAATCAATGAAGTACCGTATGTATGTCATGTCCATGTAGGTTTCACTTTTGTCCATGAAGAGGGACGTGCCAACCAAGAACATGAACCAACACTACAACGCACAGGCTCGGTGGTACTCAACAAAAAACAGCACCCCCCTCATCCTCGGCCTCAGCTGTCGCCGCCAAGTGGTGCTCATAAATCTTCTTCAGGGAGGAGAATCGGGCATACGCCTCATTCGTCGTCCTGCACTCATAATCGGCCATGTATGGGTCCATACCCAGATAATCCACCATCCACTCGATGGCCTCAACCCTCTGTATCCGGGAACAGTCCGACAACCTCCGTCTGATATGCAGGTGGAGCAAACAGGTCACGTCATGGAGTGTGATCGTCAACTCCCCAACAGGAAAGTGGAAAGACGACATCTCCTAGTGCCACCTTCCGGCAAATGCCCCTACATGTCGTGGCCAATGGTAACATATCAGGTACATCATACTTCGCTTGTTTGTTTGTTCGTCTATTTTTCCTTCAGGGTAATACGACTTCAACAGTCGGGAGTGTTGTCGGATATGCCTTGAGCGCCTGGCTACTACAGTCAATTCCCCACTGCGCTTTGTGTGCCTTCAAAATCCATGGGAGTTGTCGGAGAAGCTTTACACGCCCGACTACATAAACCAATTTCCCCAGGGGTGCTATTAGAGACACTTTTCACATCCGAGTACAACATTCAAATAACCCTTGTGTCACCAGATGAACTTCCTCAAGTTTCACCCTTTTCGTCTCGACTATGTCACATTAAGCCTTCAACAAATACACCTTCTGAGGCATGACAGAAGAACCCAAAAACACTTTTGGATCAACTTCTAACTAGTTAAGGAGAGGCACTGTCCTCATAACCCTAATAGTTATTTCCTTTGCCAGTTTAGACATCTAGAAGAAGGAAGTTGACCAACGAAGACACAATTCTATGCGGAGATAAGATTTTCCAATTTCCCAAGATATTGGGAAGAATGGTCGGACAATAATGGAGGCAAATAAGGAGAATTACCTTCTGACCCTCCGACAACATCACTCCTAAGGTCAACCTTTGTTGGTTTCTTTCCCCTTACTCGATCGTTATAGGGGAAACGACACTGATCTAGGCACACTTCTTCTTAGGGCGGCATCCAAGAGAAGCCAAGACAATCGGTATCATCTTGGGTCCTAACGAATTCAAATTTTTCTTATACTTATTTGAAAGGAAAAGATAACAAATTATAAGTTAAATCGATCGATATGGTCTTCAAGGTAACAAAACATATAGCTTGCCAAACTCCCATTATTCGTTCATCCATATAATAGGCCTTTGCCACTTCTTTACAGGGCATCAAATCATCAGAAAATGAAACCATAATCACCTTCATCTCCTTATCAGTGTTATTAGGGCATCATTGGGTACCTAGTAACTATTGGCACATTCGAAGAAATGTTCGAAAGACCAAAATCGCATTCACCACTCTATATAACACAGGTGCCCGCCAAGGGTAGAAGAAACGACACAGAACTCATCGTGAACCAGAAGGGTAAGCGATGTGTCTAAAAAGCAGCCAGATTTAAAATTCTTCCAATTGTCGATGTAATCCTTAAAGACAAGGTTCGAATACGATAGAGGGAAACAAGTTCATGGCCAATAACACTTTGAAGCAGGACACACTTTGAAAAGTTTGAGGAAACAAATCTCGAAAAGCGAGACCCGCTTTCCCATGATATTCGTACCAATATTGAAATACTCGCACGAAACCTCAGGCACAAGGATGAAGTTGCGAACGAGGAATACAAAGATGATCCAAAACTGTATTCTCAAAGGAGTTAATGGAAGGCGAACCCCTAGGTCTTGAAAAATACAAGCATAAAAAGGGACAAAACACCCATTTGGCTGATGGAAGATCCTTCTTTCATTTGAGACCTGCGACATTTTCCATTAGGAAGAAACCCTTATCTCTAAAAGATCGAATGACATTTCCTTCCCTGGAATGAAAATAGATTTATAACCTAAATATGGCGACGCTAGCCAAAAATAATCTTCAGTAGCAACCGCCGCCATGAACACCGATAAAATCAACGAGACAAAAGATTTGAGGGATAAGGTGAAATAATGTGAAGAAGATAGGCAAGAACGAAACAACTATAAAATTTTAAAAATAATGCCTAAACTCTTATTGGGAAAAGTAACGAAAATACTAACGGCCTAAATAATCAAACTGTCCGATGGTAATATGCTTCTTGTCCCATAAAGTCCCTTCGAATAAACAAGCACTTGTGTCACCTAGGTAGGATAATCATTTCCTAACCCACATATATGAGATGACATGTCAACGACTTAGAGAGACAACGAGTCAGAAATAGAGAAAACATTAAGTGCACCAAGTACCCCCTACAATATATTTCAAACGTATCCACTTATTCAAGCATCCTGGGAATACCTTCAACACAGCCGACTGATACAATGAAAAGACTTATTGGTTCCTAAAATCCATGAAGTCTTGGGGGGGGGGAAACTGTTATGGGCTTTCCACATGCTCAGAGATCCGACCCCACCTTCGACGACCCGACTACTGCAAGGAAATGACTCCTCTAATTGATCCGGTCCAAACATATACCATTTATAGTCTGCCCACCTACAAGTGTAACATCTCGGATCCATCTCAAGTGGAAACTAAGACTTCTGGAATGTTTATGTGACTATTTAACCTTCAGTTATCTAGAAGCATAAGTTCCATCTCTCCAACACATCCAACGGTGTCCGAATCTCACACTGGTTAGTTAGTGAGTTAGTCATTTAACTCTTCTATATATGCAGATGACACCATTTCAGGTAACAATTTCAAACACAATTTTAATACTCTCTATCACTCACATACTAACTTGAGCATTGAAGTGCTAACCTTGCAAATACACCCCCTGCTCCATCGCATCGAAGGTTCACCACCATAATTTTCGTGACTATCTTTTTCTTGTTCATGTACAAAATAATAATAAGAACCCTAAATTTCATATGTAATGCAAGCATAATATTATTATTTAATTATTATAACAATAATTTATCATTATTATTTTTAAATAATTTAATATACAGACAATTAAAATCGCGAACAAATTCACTAAAATTTAATTGAATTAATACAATTTATAATAACAATAATAAAATATAATTATTATTATTATTGTTATTGTTTTTTTTTTTGAGTAGTTATAACATTATTTTTCTTGAAAGTTTTTCAACCTACCCCATAGGTATTTTACACACCACGCAAATTTTTATTTTTGTCCCTGCTTCCGTAGATGCACATCCGTAAGCACCTCATTTTTAAATAAATAGATTCCTTCCGTAGATGCATCTACGAAAGCCTATAAAATAAAAGAAAACACAGTTAACTCCACCTTATTTTCATTTTTATAATTCTTCCGTAGACGCATCTACGGAAGGAGGTGAAATATAGTGTTCCGTAGGTGCATCTACGGAACCGTCTGTTTTTTTTTTTTAAATTCATGTCATTTTCATGACGAAAATCCATGTTTAAAGACACACGTTTTCAGATTCGGTAATGTAATTTAAAGACAACAACAACAGGTAGACCAATAAAAATACAATATATAAATAATGTCGGTCAAAGTGTCGAGTACATCATGAAATACAAACAAAAATAAAATATAAATACATCATCAAATAAAACTATTGAGTATGCCGGACATCCTCCTGCGTACCATCATGCGCATCCCCTCCGAATCCACGAAGGGATCTGTTGGCTCTACCCTAGCATCAAGCGTCCCACGGGTCCTGGCACGATGTAGATCATGCGTAGGTGGCACATCAGATCCTGCATCAGGAGTAGAAGTAGAAATAGTGCCACGAAGACGTCTGCGGGGTGGTGGCATAAGTGAGGAACCCTCAGGATCGTCCCGAGGCCTCCGTGGTGCAGTAGTAGAGGGGCAGGAGATGGTGAAGGCGTGACGCGT
Organism: Vicia villosa; assembly: GCF_029867415.1. Taxonomy (NCBI): domain Eukaryota; kingdom Viridiplantae; phylum Streptophyta; class Magnoliopsida; order Fabales; family Fabaceae; genus Vicia; species Vicia villosa. The sequence goes on from NC_081183.1 coordinate 156,526,074, forward strand.
GAAGGAGCAGGCCCGACTGAAGGGGGTGATGGAGAAGATATGGCTGATGCGGGTGTATGAGATGTCGTAGGTGAATCAGGTGGAACAGCTGCTCCATCAGTGACCTGAGATACTACTACACGCGACCATTCTCGTCAGAAGGATGCGTGATGTACGGTCCTCCCATGAATGTCTCTATCCGGGCCATGGGTCATGATGTCGACATTATGATGCAAAAAAGCTCGATTTAGATACTGCGTATTTACAAATAAACATCAAAATAAAAACAGAAAATTGCTCTTCCGTAGATGCATCTACGGAAGTATGATATTTACAAAATACTGAATTTTTCCGTAGATGCATCTACGGAAGTACCTTTGTTTCAAAACATTGGGTGCTTCCGTAAATGCATCTACGGAATGCCCCAACGTTCATCTCTTTCGTAGATGGATATACGGAAACAACTGAAACTCAGAAACGCAACAACGACGTCTGAGTCAATCCAACCACCACAAAACCTATTTTTGGTGGCTTGATCACCTGTTTAAGACGTCAAACAAACCCTACAATGTCTCTAAACACTATTGCTAAACCTATCAATTCATTTCTACACCTAAATATCACATTCCAATTCAATTTCATAACTACTCTAAATAAATTAAAAATTCGAAAAACTTACAGATTAAAGTTGATGTTGATGTTGTTAAACCTTGTTTGAATTTGATGTTGATAAGAAATTTGAAGTAGAACTTGAAAGAGATTTGAAGTTGAGAGAGTATGAGGAGAGTTTGTGTTTGTGTTTGAGTTTGAAATGAAGAGAATGAGGGAGAGGAAAGGTCTGGCGCGAGTTATAACACCAAACATTTCCGTAGATCCACTTACGGAAGACTTCCGTAGATGCATCTACGGAACAGAACAACGTTAAAACAAAAAAAAAGATGCTTCTGGAGATGCATCTACGGAAGCACGAGGACAAAATAAACAATTCGGTGGTGCGTAAGAGAGCAATGGGATTGGGTTGAGTGAGAAATTCTCTTTCTTTTTTATTTTATTTTGAAATATTTAAACACCATCGGTATGTAGTGTCTTTCTTTTATATTTTCATTATGTAACTTTTTTCTCATCTCAATTATAAAATTATTTTTATTATTTAAATAAATATAATTAATAAAATGAATGAAATAGTTTAACTAATATATATTAATTAAGTTTAATTAGTATAAAGTATTAGTAATTTTTAATTCAATCTTAATGATTTATTAACTAAGTTTTTTTATCACATTTATTAACTAAGTTAAATAAGTGTAAATTGTAATTTTATAGTTCAATTTATAAATTACAATTTTTTTAAAATATAAATAAATAAATTTTACTATCATCTTAAAAAAATAATTAAAATCTAAATAAAACAACTAAAATGAGACAAAAATATTTGAAGCATATTTCATTAATTAAACAATATGATTAACAAATATAATTCATCTTACATCGAAATTTATAAGAGTTATTTATTTATTTTTTTGGTTACAAATAGGAAGTGAGTTATTCATTTATTAATTAGAGTTTGGAAATTTTGTTGTCATATATTAAAGATAAGTTTTGACGGTAAATCTTACTAACTTTTTATAAAATTAATTTGATATATAATTAATTACTGTTAACTATATTTTCATTAATATTTTTACACTGTCAACCAATCACCACCCATGTATCCAATTAAATCATTTTTTTATTTAAAAAAACTTAATAACATGGCATATTTATAATTTTCTATTGAATGACAGTGTAAAATTATTTTAAACTGTCAGTGCACTACCTTTTAACTCTTTAATATTTTCTGTTTAATAAAGTGACTACTAGTACTGTATTATTTTTAAAAAATAAAATTAAAAAATAATAACGGTAAAGGGTTTGAGTGGAGCGGGAATAGAAATTCAAAGTTTGCGATCTCTGATTCTTCTCTCTCCCTCATCATCATTCAACGACATTCACATTTTCAAATCCCTCTCTCTCTCTCTCTCTCTGAGCTCCACTTTCTTCCGATTCAACAATGGGTTCGGTGGAGAAGTACCACGTGATTGAGCTAGTCGGCGAGGGCTCATTCGGCAAAGTCTACAAAGGAAGACTCAAGCACACTGGACAGGTTACTCCTCTCCCTAAAACCAACCATTTCTACTTTCTTCCATTTTCTAACTTCTCATTTTCAATCCTTTTCGTTCTAGACTGTTGCCATGAAGTTCATAATGAAACACGGTAAAACTGAAAAGGATATTCACAATCTGAGGCAAGAAATCGAGGTAATTCGTTAACTCATTCATAAATTTTGTTTTCGTTTTAACTAATACTCTTTGATTCTTCGGTTTCTCGTCGCTATCAACTCATACGTGTTAACAAATTTTGTGTGATTTGTTATTGGAAGCTTCGATTCCCATTCGGTTGCAATAGTTAGGGTTTCTGTTATTGTATGTAGGCTGAATGTGAAAACAAGTATTTTGTCACGGAAGTCAAAAGCAGTGAGTTATAGTTATGGTCGTTAGGATGGGAGTGTGGAGTTAAGAATCTACTGCTAAATTAATTGTTCTTAAATCTCTGTTGCTATGTTTATATTGAGTTAATTAATCAGTAAATAAATTCATTATTTACTGTTTCCTTAAAAAGGTAAAAATCGAAATCATTATTAATGTTGAGTTCATAGATCTGGTCTGCCATTATTGTTTTTCCTGAATAGTGATTTCCATATACTTCAATAACAGAAAATAATTTCACATGTTGAACTAGTATTGGTAATGTCAAATGTGTTTTTTTGGAAACTTTGGGGAAATAAGAGACAAACAATTGATCATGAGAGTAGAATTTGTTCTAAATGATTTTATTGAAGATCTATTTTTTCGTAGAGCCCTCACTCACTCATATATATAGTTGATCCCACCTAGCAGGATTTAGCTTTTGTTGTTGTTTCTACAAGTGTTGTCACATATCGACCGTGGCGGACATCGGCCGCAGTTTTTTGGCTCTCTGCCATTGATAACACTGGTTTCTACTAATTACTTATAAATGGTTGTAGTAACTGTTGACATTTGATATTCATGAATTTTGCAGATATTAAGGAAGTTGAAGCATGAAAATATTATTCAAATGCTTGATTCTTTTGAAAGCCCACAAGAGTTTTGTGTTGTCACAGAATTCGCTCAAGTAAACCATCTATATTTTCTGCCATTTTTCGGCTTATTGTTTGAGTGATTTTGGATTTATAGTACTCTAAATCAATGAAAGTTACCACCACTTATCCATTAATCGTTGATTTAAGTCTGCACAACCAGTTGATAGCGGAGCAAGGAAGTTTGAGTCATGAGACATGCTGATGATAGTTTATAATTTATCAGGGTGAGCTTTTTGAGATTCTCGAAGATGACAAATGCCTTCCCGAAGAACAAGTTCAAGCAATTGCAAAGCAATTGGTATTTTTTATTCCAAATGATTTGTCCTAACAAAATTTAGGGGAAGAATTACAAGGATAAGTGTCTTATCTTTTTGGTTTGGATTATGCAGGTAAGAGCCTTGCATTATTTGCACTCCAACCGGATCATCCATCGTGATATGAAGCCCCAAAATATCCTCATTGGTTCTGGATCTATTGTCAAGGTTGATTTAACTCTTTGTTCACATGAAGATACATGCACCAAACATTTCTTTTTGCCTGTTGCAGTAGAAATTTGTCATACTCTGTCGTTATTGTTACAATTTATATTACACACCGAGTTAAGACTTATTTGCATTGAATAATCTAACATAATTTTCCTGTAAACACACTTCCTCCGTGGGGGGGATTGCATACATGTTTTGCTCATCTTTTTAAGTGAAATTATATTTGTCTTCAAAGGCTCTCTAAGAAGGTTAAACCAGGATGTTTGTTTCAAGTATCCTGACCACATTTTCAGGAATATATGTGTAGGAAATGTGTATTCCCATGTTTAAACAAAGCTTAAAAAATGCATTCCTGAGTATGAAGTAACTACCACTTTCCTATGGTTTTGTTCTCAAGGAAGAGGTTGAGAAAAAAGAATCCCATGGGGAATGAAATTTGTGTACCAACCTCTATTGCCCCACTCTTGCAAATAATTCTGAGTAATGTTGAAAGTGTTATCCTAACACTTTTCTGAAAAGTACCTGGGAATAAGAATCTCATCATTGTTTACGCGAAAAAAGTTATTGGAATGAATGGTGGTATTGAATATAATATACATCCCCTGGTCGTTGAAATACCCCCTAAAATACAAGTTTTTTTTTATCACTAAGTTAATTCAAATACTCATCATATTAATTTTTAATCATATTCACTAACGGTATGGTTTTCATTTCTAGTTTTCTTTAAGTACAGTTAATTATGCTCTAATTTATATATATTTTCTGAATTTCCAATAGCTTTGTGATTTTGGGTTTGCACGTGCGATGTCTACAAACACAGTTGTTTTGCGATCTATAAAAGGTTGGGCTCATCGGAACACAATTTGTTGGCTTTTAATCTCAATTGTAGTAATGTAGCCTGTGTGTAGCTTGTATTCTGAGGAACGGAATTTTTTTTATGCTTTTCAGGCACTCCATTATACATGGCTCCAGAACTTGTCCGGGAACAACCTTACAACCACACAGTAGATTTATGGTCTCTTGGTGTTATATTGTATGTTGAATATCTCTATTTATTTTTATCTGCATCTAATAACACATTTACTGGTATTCAGTTATGCATTCGTGGATGGTAGTTGTCAATGTAAATAAGGCCTAGTGTCTTGATATTAGATGCCTTTACATGATTTAAGCTGGTCATTCACTTTCTCATATACCAAATAAACCCAAATTTTTATTTATGTTACTTTCTATTTGTAATTGTATTATCCTTATTCTTTCTAATCATTACCTATTAGTTATGTAGCAAATGTTGTATGGCTTTTGCACTCTCATTGTTCTTTGTTAATCACATGAGTTTAAACCTGTTTTTTATGCCCATAACAGGTATGAGTTATTTGTAGGCCAACCTCCATTTTACACAAATTCTGTTTATGCTCTCATCAGACACATTGTTAAGGTACATTTTTCAATCGGACAAGGTTTGTTATACAATCACTTATGTTATTATACTGAAAGATGTACTGATCACTAATTGACTGATCTAGGATCCGGTTAAATATCCCGATAGCATGACTCCAAACTTCAAAAGCTTTTTGAGGGGTTTACTTAACAAGGTTGTTCACTACTGCACATTTCCCTTTCATTTCTACCTTGTGAGATTTAACCACAATGAATTCATACACTTTAGTTTTTTAATTTATTCTAAACAGGCACCGGAAAGTCGACTAACTTGGCCTGCTCTTCTTGAACACCCATTTGTTAAAGAAACTAACGAAGAAATTGAGGAAAGGGTAGGTATACTAAACTTTATGCCAAACAATTCAGCATCGGGCAAGATGTTCATTGGAGTTGTAACACAGTTATTCTCAGTTAATTAATTTAGATTTTAGTAAAATATGGATCGAACTATTTCAGGAACTGCATGAGATAAGTGGTTCGCCAAAGGACAATGATACAACACAGAGGGTTGAAAGAAAAACCATTCAAACTTCAGCAGGTTCAGCAACTTTTAGTATTGCAGGACTATACTTCATACTCTACTATTATGCATCAATAAATTGTCTATTAGATGTCTCTACTTTTTTCCTCTTTCCCTCCATATAATAATCTACCTTTGTTACAGGAAAAAACAATCACAAAACAGGTTTGGCGGAGCATATTTCTTCACCCCTTCAGAATGAAGCTCAGTTAAATAGTCCTAACATGAACAAAACCAATTCTAAAGTGCTTGATGAGTCTTCTGGATTTTCAAATCAAAATGATGTAGCAGAGTCAGGTATTCTCGTCTTTCCTTTATTCCATGCTTGCTTATTTGTATGCAAATATTTCTTTGGTGTTGTAACTTGTTAGAAGACTTATAAGCTATAACCCTTTTTACATATTTCTGACTATTGGCTATATTCTTATAATAAATTCCAATTAAATTTAAAATTAGAAATATTTTTAACTATAACGTGGTTTTTCATTCTACTATTGAAAATCTATTGTAACATGAGTATTTACTGTTCTAAACATTTACTATAATTTAAATAATATGAGCTCATAATAGATTTAAATTTAAAAGGGTGTTATTTGTTTTGGTTTGTAATTATGGTTTGGTCTATCTTCCATGTTTGCTTATGTGAAGGGAGGTAGCATGTCAGCATGTATACTCCATTCCAAATGAAGGGATTGAAAACTATTGTTGACTCAGTGCTATCTACATTTACATTTTGTACAACATTGAGTCTTAAAGAACTAGTGACTACAAATTGTAAATTTCTCATTAGTTGCAGGAGTACACTGATACTAGGATGGGGATAAACAGTAATAGCGTAGTAAGTTATAAAATAAATGAAGATTATGTGTAGTATGATTACCTTTATGAAAAGCTGTAGGAAGTCATTATAAGGTTTAGGAATAACTTTGATACCATTTCATCAATCACATATCCCAAAATCTAGCTGTTGGGTGAAGATATTTAATTGGTTTTTATATTATGAGATATTTTGTACATACTCGTGCATGCCCCTAGCTTTTACTAATTCTAACGTGTCTGGACAAACTCATGTATTCTAACTTCTAAGACTCTTCTCAAGCCAGAGAATAGGTGTTGATCATTCTTAACTTGGTAATATAGTCACCTGGATTATGAGTGAGACTTTAAAAAAATTTAGCAGCGGCTTTCCATTCTTCATGAACAGGTAGAATGACTCAGTGCTGCATCTGTTTTTTAATGATATGACAATTAATCTCAGCTGTAAACCAGATGCTGCATCAAACAGAGCAACCCAGGCTAAACACAAAAGGCCAATATATATATATATATATATATATATATATATATATATATATATATATATATATATATATTCACACACATTATTAGTATATTCTTTATCTTACATAAACACCTGGATTGATGAGATTGTGAATGCTTCTGAGCAGGCTGCCAAAGACTGGACAAACTTGAAAGTAACTCTCGCACTGTCAAAGGTGCTAAACTAATTGGTCAAGACAATGAAGCATTTGGATTCGTTCTGCAACCCCTGAAAAGATGGTCAATGGGATCTCAAAATATTTGCAGGTATAGTTGTGCTGCAGACTTAAAAACTTTTTGATTTTGCATTTGAAGTCCTCATGAATTCCACTTAAAATTGAACTGGTTTTAATGTCTTCAGCTTAATCAGCATTATTTAATATTTTTATTTATTGAGATTTTGTTGATTATCTTATAGGGAACATTCTTTTGACTTCAACACCATAGGAAGTTTTTAGTTTTTGTCTCAAAATTATTTATCTCTGAAGTCTTTCTTTTATAATCTACAGTGGTCAAGATCTTCCTGCTTCAAACCAGTCATTAAGAATTCTCTCAAATCTAGTTGATGCCGGTGTCTTCAGTTCTACTGGACAAATAGACGAACTCATAAGTGAGCTTCTTTTGTTTACCAGATCTGTTGTGGCAATGAAGTCTGCTGAATTTTTTGACCTGTTAACTAAGGTACATCACTTGCACATTTGATCTATTGATTTCTTCCTTCAAGAATTGTATTCTTTTCCTCTTATTTATCTATGATGAATTCAAAATGCTTGGATCTTCATTTGACGTGTTAAAGCATCTCATAATCTTTAACAATGTCTTGAAATATATTTGGTTTATGATGTATGTTAAGAATTATGATTGAGCCTAACTCTACCTTACCAAACCGGCTTGTCGGGTGAGAATTGCTCTCACTTATAAGCACATATTCAGGCCGTATATTGTCCGATGTGTAAACGTTTGCCTCACGCAAGTGAAAACATCTGCTTATTGGTAATTTGAATCATCAAAGTGAGTGATGATCCCTCCTTAAAAGATATTCTCTTTTCTAAGATGACTGGCCCTTCGATGGAACACTCGATTAAAGGAGAAATGTGGTACAACTTGATTATCCCACATCACAAATAAGTTTCAGTTGTGTAACCTCTTCAAATCTATTTTTTGAAGCAACTTGAGTGGAATGAGTTCTCACATGATATTTTGCTTCAGCACTTGAACTTTTAACAATGTCCTTGTTACAAGCTAATCTCATTGAACAAGCAATACTGCGAAGGGGGTTCCTTATGAGTAGGGACCCTGAATGTTCAGCATGAGTATCAAATTATTGCAAATATGGTAGGGCCATCAATGCAAAAACAGAGATAGAGAGAGTAAAATAAACCTGTATAATACAATTGTAAGCAACACCTCAGATATAGAGATAGGTGAGATTACAAATGAACTTGTTGGACAGCCCACATTATATTAGCTTTGTTTTCTCTTAATACTTTTATTTACAACTTATGTGCATCTCATTTCATGCTCTTTGATTAATCATTTTTGCCTTATTTTTATGATGAATGTTTTTGTGAAATTAACTGGCAAACCTTTCCTCCCAAGATTAGCTAGTTAAACTTCAGGCATTTTGTTTTGTGCAGGGTTTCTCGATCGCCAAAATTTTGCTAGATATTGGTGGGAAATTCTGTTCAACCTCGTATTCAAATCACTGGATTGAATTGGTCGAAATCTATTCTCAGGTGATACTCTTACCATCATGTAAATTTGCAACTTGTTAGAAATTTATATTGAATGTGACAACGTATATCTAAACTTCATGGTTTAGTTTTTTCTGTACTCATATCTTCATAACCAATTCCTAGCATACCTTAAACATTAACTTGGGCAACTTATATAACAACAACAACTAAGCCTTATCCCACTGTTTGGCTACATGGATCAACTTTCGCCATAATGTTCTATCAAGGAGTCATTTATTAATCTTGTTAATTGTGAAAAAAACAGAGAGAAAATGTTATGAATGTGCTTGAGATACATTGCTCTCAGCATAAAGCTTTATTTATAATCATTTGTTACAACTTACTAGGGTAATACATAATTATGTGCAATTTACAAGGAATTAAACTAATACAGTTTACCAAGATACATAGAACCTAGTAAACAATGTATTAACTACTTGGAAAATGCAGAATTAATAGAAAATGCATAATTAATTATTTTAATTTCCAACACTCCCCCTCAAGCTGGTGAATAGGTATTCTCCATTCCCAGCTTGGACACAATTTTTTCAAAATTAGGGCAGCTCAATCCTTTGGTGAAGACATCCGCAAGTTGACCTTGTGAAGGAACATAAGGAGTGCAAATCAAACCGCAATCAAGCTTCTCTTTGATAAAATGTCTATCCACTTCAATATGTTTTGTTCGGTCATGTTGAACTGGATTGTGAGCTATACTAATTGCTGACTTATTATCACAAAAGAGTTTCATGGGTCCATCCCATTTAATCTTCAAATCCTCTAAAATAATCTTCAACCAAAGTAATTCACAAATACCTTGTGCCATAGCTCAAAACTCAGCTTCAGCACTGGATCGAGCCACAACATTCTGCTTTTTACTTCTCCAAGTTACAAGATTTCCTCCGAGAAATGTACAATACCCTGTAGTTGACCTCCGATCAGTAGCTGAACCCGCGTAATCAGCATCCGTATATGCCTCCAGAGTAGCACTCCCATTCCTTTTAAACAAAATCCCTTTTCCAGGAGTTCCCTTGAGATATTGTAAAATTCTATGAACTGCAAGTAAATGAACTTCCTTTGGATTGTGCATAAATTGACTAACTACACTTACAGCAAATGCGATATCTGGCCTAGTGTGGGAAAGGTAAATTAATCTTCCAACCAATCTTTGATACATTTCTTTATCTACTACCGCACCTTCTTCCACATTACCCAACTTATGGCTTGGATCGATAGGACTGCCCACGGGTTTGCAAGCAAGCTTACCTGTTTCCTTGAGCAGATCTATGATATACTTTTGTTGAGATATGAAAATACCCCTTTTTGAGTGAGCCACCTCTATTCCTAAAAAATACTTCAGCCTTCCAAGGGTTTTAATTTCAAACTCTTTTGCTAAATGTTGAGTCAAGACTTGTTGCTCTTTCCAATCATTTCCAGTCACAATAATGTCATCAACATATACCAACAACACTGTTACTCCCCCTGAAGTAGAGTGTTTAATAAACAGTGTATGATCTCCATTACTTTGTTTGTAGCCTAATGTTGTCATAGCCTTAGAAAACCTTCCAAACCAAGCCCGAGGTGACTGTTTCAATCCATATAATGCCTTTTGCAACTTACAAACAGAATTGGCAGCAACCTTTTTTGTATATCCTGGTGGGACCTCCATATAAATTTCTTCCTCAAGCTCTCCATGTAAGAATGCGTTTTTCACATCGAATTGTTGCAATTCCCACCCGTAATTGGCAGCAAGGGATAATACAACTCGAACCGTATTCATCTTTGCCACCGGGGCAAAAGTTTCCGAATAATCAATGCCATAGGTTTGTGTGAAACCTTTAGCAACCAGCCTTGCTTTGTACCTCTCAATTGTCCCATCAGCCCTGTATTTTACTGTATACACCCACTTGCATCCAACTGGTTTCTTGCCTTCCGGCAAAGTAACCAACTGCCATGTCTTATTCTTCTCTAATGCCTCCATTTCTGTATCCATAGCATGTTTCCAATTTTTATCAGATAATGCCTCAAAAATATTTTTGGGAATTTGGATGGTATTTAAGTTTGCAAGAAAGGTTTTATGGGTCTTAGAAATTTTTTGAAATGAAATATAATTTGAGATAGGATAGAGTGGCTTTTTTGTACATTCTCTAATGCCCTTTCTAATGGCAATTGGGAGGTCATGGTTATCTTTAATTTCTGAGCTTCCTATTTCAATATGTGGGGCTGGAATATCATGTAAAACAGAAAAATCAGAATCTATTACCTGTGTTAAAGGATTTGGATCGGTCTCTTGGACATTTGTTGATTCGGGAATGGCCTTTAATCTTCTTGTATACACTAAATTCTTTCCAAACTTGTCAATTTCAGCTCTGTTTTCAGCCAGCATGTCAGTTTCAGCCCTGTTTTCAGCCAGCATGTCGGTTTCAGCTCTGTTTTCAGCCAGCATGTCGGTTTCAGCTCTGTTTTCAGCTAGTGCTTCTTTCTCAAATTTGTTTTCATTCACTGCTTCATGAGAATTCACTGCTTCATGAGAATTCATTTCAAGATTAGGAAGAATAAGAGTTTCAAGAGAATTACCCTTATCTTCATTAAGAGGCTCCCCTTAAATTAAGGTTGAGTGAAGTAGGCTTCTCCTTCATGAAAGGTAACATCTCTAGACACAAATAATTTTTTTGATGGAGGGTGGTAACACTTATATCCTTTTTGAGTAGTAGAGTACCCAACAAAGACACATTTGAGAGCTCTTGGGTCAAGCTTTCCCCTACCTTGACTATGGATATGAACAAACGAGACACACCCAAAGACCCGTGGGACAAGATTATTAGTGGTTGAAATGTTTGGATAAAAGGACGAAAGAATATCCATAGGACTCCTTAATTCCAACACTCTAGAAGGTAGCCGATTAATTAGGTATGTTGCTGTAAGAACAGCTTCTCCCCAAAGATACTTTGGAACATTATTTTGGAACAACAATGCCCGAGTTTGGTCAAGAAGATGACCATTTTTTCTTTCAGCAATTCCATTTTGTTGTGGGGTTTTTACACAAGAGGATTCATGAATTATTCCTTCTTTTTCACAAAAAGGAATAATGACATGATTGAAGAACTCTTTTCCATTATCAGATCTGATTCTTTTGATATTTGTACCAAACTGATTTTTAATCATTGAGAAAAAAAGTGGAAGAGCGGTACTTACTTCAGATTTATTCTTAAGAAGGAACAACCAAGTTACTCGGGTACAATCATCAATGAAAGTAACGAACCATCTAGCCCCAGACACACTTGGAGTAGCAGATGGCCCCCAAACATCAGTATGGACAAGATGAAAAGGAATTGTGCATCTTTTATTATTCAAAGGAAAAGGTACACGCTTGTGTTTTGCAATTTCACATACTTCACAATGAAAAGTCTCATTTTTCACTTTAGAAAACAAAGAAGGAAACATAAATTTGATAACTCCAAAAGAGGGGTGTCCTAATCGACAATGGAAAAACATTATTTTCTCTTTGCTTGTGAGATGTGACTCTGACATTAGCGAGCAAGACAAGTGATTCTTTGTGGTAACAAGCTGATTTGGTTCTTCAAGATAGTAAAGGCCATTCCCTTCTCTAGCATGTCCAATCGTCCTCCCCGAATCCTTGTCCTGGAATACACAATGGTGGTTGTGAAAAATTACAATACAAGATAAATCTTTAGTAAGTTTTTGTATAGAGACTAGATTTGTGGATAATTTTGGAAGATGAAGGACATTTTTTAAGACAATGGAAGGAGTTATTTGGATGTCTCCAATACCAGCCACTGTTACTAGAGTACCATCAGCAGTGGAAATTTTCTTATTACTAGGACTAGGGTGATATGTCGAGAAGTACTTGGATGAAGGTGTCATATGGTCCGTGGCTCCTGAATCTAAGATCCAAAGGGAAGTAGAGAGTATATTTGAGGCATTAAACCCGAATGAAATTGGAAGCATACCTGAATACGCCAGAGTACAAGTACCTTTTGGTTTATCCAAGCTATTAAGGAAAGCCTTCATTTTTTCAATCTCTTCTTGGTTAAGGCTGTTTAATCCAGAATTATTTGAAGATTCTGCCTAGTTTTCTTCAATTTTTTCAGCAACATAAGCCCTATTATTTTTTCGAGATACACCTCCGGGAACGCCTCCTCTTTGTCCTTCTTCACGACTAGGAGGCTTTCCATGCAACTTCCAACACTTCTCACGAGTATGTCGCGGCTTATTACAGTAAGTACACCACAATTCGCCCTTCTTTTCCACCTTTGCTTGTCCACCACCTTTAGGATTTTCAACTATCATGGCTGAACTTTCAGTAGATGGAGTATCTAGCATTAAGTTTCTTCTACTCTCCTCACTTCTTACGATTGCAACAACTTCATTTAAGGAAGGAACTTGAGGCTTTCCTAGAATCTGAATTCTTACCTGATCAAATTCAGAATTTAATCCCACAAGAAAGTCATAGACTCTATCTTGTTCAATAAATTCCTTAAGAACTGCTGAGTCTGCTGCACAGTGAGTTTTTATCACTCTATAGTGATCCAATTCCATCCAAAGAGACTTCAATTGGTTGGCATATTCTGTGACCGATTTATTTCCTTGCTTAGCAGCAACTGTTTTCACCTTCACATCATAAACTTGGGCAGCATCTTTGGCCTTCGAATAAGTTTGCTCTATTGCATCCCAAATATCTTTTGCAGTGCTAAGAAACATGCAAGTATCACTAATCTCCGGAATCATTGAGTTCCATAGCCATGCCATAATCATCGAGTCTTCCTCATCCCATGCAGTAAAAGTTGGATCTCCCTCTGCAGGACCAGTACCAATTAAGTGACTGATTTTACCTTTTCCTTTTAACACAGTACGGATAAGTTGGGCCCACTTCAAATAATTTTTCCCATTTAATCGATAAGAAGGCTGGATGCTCTGTAATTCTCCAGATTGGTTATTCTGGACTTGAGAACTTCCTCCCTGAGCAAATGGATTTACAATCTCCTCCTCCATAGTATTTTAGTGCAATAAAATGTACAAACAACGGCTGGACAGACAGCTACCGGAAAGAAGAAATAGTGTTTAACTGACAGACCTTGACAGCAAGAGTTGCCCAGTCAAGATTTAAGGGTTTGACAGCATAAAAATGCCCAGTCAGATTTTCTAAAGAAGGATTAGCAGAAGCAGAGTCTCCTAGATTAGGAGCTCTGATACCATGTGAAAAAAACAGAGAGAAAATGTTATGAATGTGCTTGAGATACATTGCTCTCAGCATAAAGCTTTATTTATAATCATTTGTTACAACTTACTAGGGTAATACATAATTATGTGCAATTTACAAGGAATTAAACTAATACAGTTTACCAAGATACATAGAACCTAGTAAACAATGTATTAACTACTTGGAAAATGCAGAATTAATAGAAAATGCATAATTAATTATTTTAATTTCCAACATTAATTGTGCAAATCTCACATGTTTGCAGCACTCATTTGTTAATGTGTAATTGCAGGTTGTAACTTCTATAAATGATGCATCTGGAAGAGTTCTGTATGAATCTAGTGCCTGCATTACAGTCATGTTGTCTAAGGTTGCTCAGGTGCTTAGATCATCTCAAATTTCAAGCTCAGAGACACCGACCAAAACAGCTAACAGAATTATAGAGCATGCGAAAACATCTGGTTTAATTGACCATTTGTGCTCGTGCTTAGCGACTTCAGGTTCAGGTCTTATTGCAGGCTCTTCCAATATGCTACGGGCTGCTTCTGAAGCATGCAGGGCTGCCTGGTCTTTGATTAATGCTCTGGATGTCCTTTTTGTGAGAAAAAGTGCCATTTTGTTTCCCATTAGTGCATTGCAGAGTCATTTTTCGCAGAGGACGGAAATTATGGAACACAAACAAGATCCCTTGTTTGATGAAGAATCAACAAAAATGGTTGATGTAATGACAAGAGCATTCCTGAGATCAAAAGCTGTTCAGGTTGCTGTGTACTATTGTTTTCACCAACGGATTGAGTCTGCAACGATTTGTTGTCTTCAGGTACTTCTGTGCGCTTGCCCTTGTTTTAGGGATTCCAATTATGACATCGAGACTCGAGTTGCATGTTTTATATTGGCTGCATAAAGTAGATCTTTCCAACATTTTTCATTGTTTCTCTAATAATGTTTTAGTACTTAATTGTTATTGGTACAAAGGTTCTAGTTACAAAATATATTTGAAAGTAATTCTAATTTTTTATTACATAATTCTTATTCCTTTTCAGCTTTTGTCAAGGTGCTGCCTCCATAGTGGAATTGTTCCATCCGCTCTTTGTGGTCTGCCCAGTTCCCTTCCTCTAACTACTGTTGTAAGTGGTGGTGGTGATGGAACTATTGTTTCAGAGATTTTCTCAGTTTTGTCAATATGCAGTTCCTCTCTCAACAAAGATGCACCCGGTGTAGAACCAAGTAACACTAAATGCAAATTTGCAAATCCTTCTGCTCTGATTCGTCATTCATGTACCATTCTCACAATAATTGCACAATGTTTGAAGTCAACTGGAAGAAATTCTGCAATTTTTATGCTCACCACCTCACCAAAGAAGCAGCTTGCCCGACTCTCAGTTCTTTCTCATCACGTTTCTTATGATGACAAAACAAAAGCCTCTTTCCAACTTCAAAGTGCATCAGCCATGTTGGCTCTGGCATCCATTCTTTCACTCGAATCTGGGACTTCGGTTGAGTCTTCGATATCTGAAGTTGCTATGCCCTTAATTCCCCGAACTTCTACACTAAGTGACCATCTTAAATCTTCATCAGGAAATGAAAATGAACTGGACCATGGAAATTTTAATGGGAAGCTCCCAAATTGGCTAGGGGTAAAAGATGGGTGTGTTGGTCTTTTAGATTCCAAACTCAAGTTGGGAGGACCATTAGCTGTTCAGCAGTTGTGTGCAAGTGGTATACCTCTTCTTCTTATTGGCTTATTAAGCAATGCGTTTTTAAATGCTTCTCAAAGAAACGAGTGCCTAAATGATAAAGTTGGATTGTCTCCTATCGGTGTTGTGTGCACAGTTTCATCATTATGTCATTGTCTCTCTGGTGGCGCTTTAATTTTTCGTCAGATTTTGATTAGGAATGAACATGTTAAGCTCATATCCAACTTAATATGTGATGTTCATCTTAAGTTGATAAAATGCTGGACCGGACCTGGTGGAGGGAGAGCAGGAGTTCGAGATCTAATAAATGCAGTCATAGATCTCTTAGCATTTCCTTTTGTTGCTCTTCAAAATGCACCGGGATTGCCATCAGCCACTGCTTCTGTTAGCAGTGGGTTTCTTCTTAACGTTGGTTCCCCTGGTCAGAGAGTATGCATGGAAGACAAGGATACAGTTAAGGCAATAGAAGAAGACATGGGAAAATACATTAAGATCCTTATGGAGGTACACTCCTCTTTCAACTCTCCTGTCCTTGGTAATTTATTTGGATTATTGGAAGTGGCTTCAAACAAATACTGTTTTTTCATGGGATACCAATATACCACTGCCCACTGCATGTTATTAGTGTTTGTTGTTGTTAAAATGTGTGGATTGGGCCTAACTCAACCCTACAAAACCGGTTTGTAAGGTGAGGATTGCCCCCACTTATAAGAACATGTTCATGCCATATATTATCCGATGTGGGACTCTAAACAGTTATTAAGCAGCAGCTGATGTTAGGTTACTTTTTTTGAAAGATCAAAGCTAGTGCACTATTTATTATTTAATGCGCCAATTACTAGTTTCTGTTATGGTAATTTTAGTTTTATTATTATTTTGTATGTTGTTTTCAGCTATAGAAATTTATACTTGATTCAGCAGCCTGCTATTTATCTTTTACTTTCACTTGGCCATTTGTTGAAATGGTATCTTATAACATCCGTGCCCCTAAGCAATTACCTTGAAGTTTTCAGGTTGGTGTGCCTAGTCTTATCCTTCGATGCCTAGACCATATGGAATTGAATGATATCGGTAGGCCTGTGGCCTTTCTTGCTAAAATGGTGTGCCAGCGACCTTTAGCTGTCCAACTTGTGAGTAAAGGTCTTTTGGATCCTAATAGGATGAAAAGGTTGTTTGACCTTTCGGGACCAAAAGAGATTATGCTGGATGCTCTTATGATCATTTCTGATCTTTCTCGTATGGACAAGGTTAGTGTTGACTCTTCACCAAATGGTTTCGTTATATAAATCCTAAGTTCATCAGTTATTCCCTTTATTTTTTCTATTCAGTTTAGAGACATAAAGGTAGTGGATACACATTAAAGAAAAGAGATAGATTTGTGGACGTGTTGCAGAACATCTGACCCCATTTAGTGGGATAAGACTTGGTTGTTGTTGCAGAACATAATACTCTCTCTGTTCCTTTTTAATTGTCATGTTTTAGAAGTTTTTTGGTTTTATTTACTTTTTGTTTTCAAACTTTGAAATAGTATTATTAAATATTGTTATGTCAAAGTTACATCTAACTATTTATCGTCGAGAGATAAATAGGTAGAATGTGATAATTAAATGTGAAGAGTATTACAAGAAATAGGCAAATAATTATAAAAAAACAACAAAATGTATTTCTTTTAAAGGAAGGAAAGTAGTACAGTTTTGTTGAGATGTGTTCAATACATATTTGATAATCCTCATTTTGGTATTTCTCGTGTTTGTGTCACTATCAACTTAATTCCCAAAGGATATATTGTTAAATAGTTGAGAATAATAAACTGGAATTACACATTGGGGATGTACAAAGCAATGTATATTCTAGAGAGAATCTCTCAAAAAGGAAAAATAAGAAACTAAGGAAACCGTATCAACTATACTATAATAAAAATAGAGAGAATAATTCTAATTATGACTATAACTAACGCTCACTGTCAAGTTGGAGAACATAGTATATACACCTTAAGCATCCAACTTGTTATGTAAAAAACAATCTGTCCGAGGTTCCCCGTAGAGATTTGGTGAAGGTATTAGAGAATTGATTATTAAAGCTCACTGATAACTTGATAGTGAGGGGAATGGATCTTAGGAATTGATTAAATCATGAATAAATATGATTAGAACAAAAAGTTATTTGAGTTTTTTAAGTGGTCATGTGATCCGAAAGTACCTTTAAATCATAACCGTCTGTATATGGTTGTGGACCAGATTTACTCTCTCACCCTCTCATACTAAAACTCATCTTACTTGATACATCTATTTATTGTTGAAATATCTTATTAGTTATTATTTTTGATAGCATTTGGTTCTCTATTTTTTATTTCAACTTCTTATCTCACTCCTTGATTTAAGAAGTTGACTTTGTGTACTCTCTCCTATTAAAAGAAGGATTCTTTTATATTAGAATAAGACATCTCATAAGTTCGTATAATGTTTTCTATTTATATATAGCCTCAATGGTCTCATTTTATCCTTATAGATGAATATGTTTATTGTTTTAAGCCTTAGCTTAAGGAATTTTTTTCTTGTAATGTCAAAATGTCCATTTGAAGAAACACTCTTTTATGGTTTCTGGCACACAATGCATAGTAGCATAGTTTGGGTTATTTTTTATTTGGACCAGTATAGTTGTTTCACATGCATTTGCTTTTTGGATGTTCCATAATGATAGTTTGCAAAATGATTATTATTTTCTGTTTCCTGGTGTTCAGGGATTCTATGAATACATTAAAGGTGCTTCTGTTTTGGAGTTCTTAAAAAGTTTTCTTTCACATGAGGATCCAAATGTGCGTGCGAAAGCTTGCAGTGCTCTTGGAAACATGTGCCGTCACAGTGCCTTTTTTTACAGTTCTCTTGTAAGTATAATAATGAAGAATATAGAAACAATGTATTTTGTATGATCAAACTATTAAAGCAAATTTGTGGACTTGTTTTTATAATTTTTCTTATGTTGTCCTTCTCATTTTTTGCCTATCATGACATCCTTGAATACTAGATATAGACAATTTTGTAACTTGAATCTATAATATAGCCGATACCTAAAAGGGAAAATAAGTTTTCCTTTTTCAATGAGTGAACACATTTTCATTACTCAGAAAAATTCTGAAACTGAATCAAATATGGAAAACAAAAATCTGACATTTAACTTTTACTGCTATCATATTTTGAATTCACTTATAATACATTTGGAATTTGCAGGCAAGATATCAAATCGTTAGTATCCTTATTGACCGATGCTCTGATCCAGACAAACGGACAAGGAAGTTTGCTTGTTTTGCTGTAAGTTTTAGCTTCCACTTCTAAACCCAAAACTTATGCTGTATGATAGCATATGTTATGTCCTGTTGGCATACTTAAGGTGTTGGATGAGTTTGTCAATTTACATAGATGTATGGATAATTTGTCCTCCCTGTTTTTAGGACATATACCATCACGCTTATGCTTTTCCGTATCGTGTATGTGCTATAATTATAATTTTTCTTATGTCTTTTATCTGATGTCCCATACCCGAGTTTAGATTGGAAATGCGGCTTACCACAATGATGTGTTGTATGAAGAGCTGAGGAGGTCGATTCCTCATCTGGCAAATTTGTTGGAAAAGGCAGAGGAGGACAAGACCAAGGCAAATGCAGCAGGTGCACTTAGCAATCTGGTTCGCAATTCTGACAGACTTTGTGAAGACATTGTGTCTAAAGGAGCGGTTCAGGTACGTGCATCAGTTTTCACTTTGAATTAATTTTCTTTTATTCTATTTATACAGTGAAATGCAACTTCATCAGTCTTCACTTCTAAATAAGTTACTCCCTCTGCTTCAAAATGATTATCGTTTTAGCAAACAAAATTTGTTTTAAACTGACCATCATTTTCACTTTTTAATATAGAAATGATTACAATTTTTCTAATTGTACCATTTAATTATTATTCTTTACACTAGTTCCAACATATTAATAAAGTAAATATAGTAAAAGTGTAATGTCTTATGACAATATTATTACACTCCTTAATCTGTGTGTGAAAAACGTATTTGAAGCGAAGGGAGTAACACTTAACTGTTTTTCACGGGAATCAATAAATTTAGTCGAATTCGCAGATATTTACTTAAATATTTTTAGTTTCTTTTAGAATGTAAGATGATTGCATAAATTTTCTTTTTCGAACTTATGCTAATTCACTTTAAATTTTTATTAAATTGTTATCATAAAAAGTTTTATAGTTTTAAAATGAAAAAAACTTGTGTATCAAAGAGAAAATTGTGATTACACGGTTCAAATGATAAAATTGTTCTTTAAATAATTTCTTCAATTTAAACTTTTTGAATTCCATGTCACATTTTAATTTGAAGTTTGCAGTTACTCTACTATGACCCATTCTATCCTATAAGAAAATAAGCTTTTAAAGTTAACTGCTTGCTGATGTGAATATTGTGAATCCATCTCTACCAGTAACTAGCCAGCCAACACCTGAACAAAAAGTGTAAGAAGAAATAGCAGATGCTAGTTGAACATAATAACCAATGGCATGATCAAGTAGTTGCGGTAGCTAAAGTTTAATAGTTAGATAGTTAGAATATATTGGTTGCAGTAGCAATGAAGCGCATTTGCAAATTTTATCCTGTTTTCTCTTGAGGATGAAAGATGATAAGAAGTTATCAGTTTCATACTACTGGCTATTTTTGTAAGCAATTTGATGTAAATCTTTGATGACCTTCCCTTTGCAGTCTCTCCTGAAGTTAATTTCCGATTATGCGGCATCAGCACTAAACCCAAGCAGAAATGATTCAACAAACGAGTCTCCTTTAAAGATTGCTCTCTTTTCCCTTGCAAAGATGTGTGCCCATCCACTCTGCAGACAGTTCATCCGTTCATCACCTTTGTTCCCTGTAATTGGAAGACTTCAGCAGTCTCCAGAATCGTCCATTGCCAAATATGTATCAGTGATCATTAACAAAGTTGCTGAACCTTGATGTTCGAAGTCTCAATGATGGTTGTACTGCTATTTTGATTGACTTCCACTGAAGTCATTCTGTTCACCCTTGAATATTTGTAAGTAGACTGTAAAATTGCACATATACCTAGACTTAAAGTACAATAGCAACACCGACCCTATGGAGAAAGGACGACACAAGAAATACAACGCACACCGCAAACTAATAGCCAATGCAAAATTTTGTGCACATTCCACAAACAAATAACCAAAGCAAAATTTCATGCTTAACTCCCACTAACTGCTCTGACATCAGAGAAGATTTGTCCATTGATTAACTTTGCAGTCAAAGCTTCTGTATTTGAGCCATAACCACAATAATAACTTACCAAATTCCATAAAATATTCATGATTAAAAACTTTATGCTGGTGTTAGTTTTTCGTCTTATGAATTCGACTCCAACACAAGTTCCTAAATTGGCAGACTTGATCAACTGTTGTATTGGACATGACATTTTGAAACTTCAACCACCCTAATATTTATAGAATGTCAAACCTTGTTGAAAATTGAAATTTTATAGAATAAATGTTGAACAACCTGATTAGTACATCACTCAATTGTACACAAATTTCTATTTGGCAAAAATAATGTATTCACCAAATTGTCTCTTTTGCAAGTAAATGTAAACAATTTCCTCACTGATAATAATTTTAAGGGTATCAATTTATTCCAAATTATATGTTTCTTTTAGTGAATATTTGCTATTTGAAATTAAGTTCTAACTCCACGCAATATTCCTAAATCACACAACTTTCTCTCCAAAGACTTTTAAAAGAGATTCACTTTTGAGATAGAATTCATCACCAAGGAAAACAACACCTATAATCACCGATATGACAATTCCTATAGGCTTAAACATGGAAACAAAGACAGGTTCTGTCTAGTGCAAACACCAAGTAGCCACACCAACTTGAAATGCAGAGCCAAACACTCCAGAGTATAAAACTAATAGCAACCTTAACTTGGGTTCCAAGCTCCAAGCATTGATTTCTCTATCCATAACCAAACATGTCACAACAGATAGAATGGCCACAAAGAAATAAGAGAAATGCTAAGAACACTCTCTCAAACACTCACTCTTTTATTGGTTGAAACATGTGTGGGTCTTATCACTTTATGTGGAACCTATTTCTAAAGTGAGAGACTCACACATGTTTCAACCAATAGAAAAGTGAGTGTTTTAGTGTTGAAAAGAGAGTGTTGCTAGCACTCCTTAAGAAACAATAAAAGAATACAACAATCAACCCTGTTGGATATTTCTTAAGAACAGAAGCATGTACTATTAAAAATGTTGAAGCCACCATGCAATCAGCTGTTATAAATGATCCTTCGATTATCCAACTAGTATCTTGCGAGAAAGCTAGCTGATGAGATAAGTTTGCAGGGGATGATGGTCCCTTCAGAAGTACAACACCCATTGTACAAAGTCACAATAAAAGCACCGACAATTGGTATTATTGTTCCGAATGATTGTGCTAGGCTGCTATAACTTTTTCAATCTAATTGTTCCATTCTAAAAAGAACGACAAGTATGAAGGTAAAACCAGGAACAAGATTGAGCATGCCAGTAGCAAATGTTGAAGAGCTATGGTAAATCCCATCATATCCAAAAGCCAGCGCCAAAAACCTGAATTTGTAGCATAATTCAATTACACGTCTTGAGCTTCATGAAAGATTCTTGATTTACTACAAGCAAGACACTTTGATCTAGTTTTAAATCAAACATGGTTAGTGCCAAATGATAGAAGCATAGTTGTCAAAATCGGGATTTCACTCAAGATCGTTGGGGCATGAAAAAAGCGTGGATGTAAGATCCTAAGTTGGATCGTAAGATCCCACAAAATCAACAAAATTATAAAAATAACTAAAAAAATAAACATTAACATAATTCCAAAATTCCAAAATTCCAAACATAACATAAACTAATTTAACATAATTCCAAAATTCCAAACAAACATAACATTTAACATAATTCCAAAATTCCAAATAAACACTAACATAATTAGAAAATTCCAAACAAACATAACATAAACTAATTTAACAAATCATTCAACACATCTTGAACAAGTCCTCCATGATCTTAATCTTCATCTCCTCAATCATCTTCATCTTTAAGGTTGTGAACCTCCAAATCATCTTGATTGCCAATTCCATTCTCTCCATCATTTTGATTGGCAACTTCCAAATCTCCTTCTTCAATTATGAAATCTAGAATATCATCATCTAATGAACCTTGATCATTGTCCATGACGATCCACTCATCATTCGATTCAATGTCATCAGTGTTATATTCTATCATCTTTCTTGTTTTCTTCTTCTTTGCTAACTTTAAATTTGACATTACAAACACAACTTCATTCATTATTTTTTGTTTCAAGTGGATTCTTCTCTTTGTATGGACCATTTCAAAGGCACTCCAATTTCATTTCACATCGCGATGAGTTACAAGTTAAGTTATGGACTTGAATTGCAAACTTTTGTAGCTCGGGATGCTCGTCCCCATATGATTCCCACCATTGTGCTAGAGTTTTATTTTTAAGTGCCGCCAATGCTATTGGACTACCAAAAAACTTTGCCTTTCTCTTGAAATCTTTCAATTGGGCATCGATCTTACTTATTTCTTCTACATCTCCAATCATCTTTTCCATACAATCACATAACCCTCATTTCACTTCATAGTCAGCTTTAAAACTAGAGCTATAATGCAAATTTGGGTTGAGATAGTAACCCGCAACTTGCAAAGGCCTGCGCAATTGGTTATCCCACCTTTCATTAATTATATTCCATATAGGCTTGTAACTAAATAATAATAATAATAATAATAAATAGTGAGCAAACTGAAGCTTTGTCAAACTCTAAACATGAATGAATGCGTGGAAACTGGACGTAAACAAATAGTTAGTAAACTAGTGAGCACACTGAATGTTGTGTCAAACTAAAGTGTAACTAAATAATACATTTATCTACTTCTAAAAATCTCAACAGTAGCTGTGTCAAAAAAATCTCAACCGAACCAACAAACATGATGTCCAATTTGAACCAGCAAATTTGAACAGAATTGGATAAAAATAGTGAGCAAAATTCAAGTGACCAGATTTGAACATTTGAACAGAATTGATAAAAAACAGTGAACAAAATTGAATAAACAAACAATGCCCAAATTTAAACAGAATTAGAGAATTAATTATTACCTGCTTTGAACACCATTGAAGCTAGCTTGAATTTTCTATTTAGCTTTGTCCATTGCCTTATAAATTAATCCCATTGCAGACATTTCATCACAATCCACTAAACGAAGTACTTTGATTAGTGGATAAACACCCTTACCACACTTCAACTTGCTTTCCTTCACTTGTTTTTTGTAAACTTAGTTACCGTCCACTCATAAGATGTGAACATCCTTATTAATCCTCCATGTCAACATCGCTTCTAGGCATAAGCTCATTGACCAGAATTTTGGTTGTCTATGCAATAACCACCAAACCCGTTAAATTTGTTCCTTTGGATTGGTTGACAACAGAATCACCATCTCGAGTGGACAATGAACTGGTGGTTGCAGGGGTATTTTATTTGATGATGGATAAATCGTCGTGTGCACAAGCAACAAAACCATAAACGTCTAGGTTCTAAACATTGTCAAGATTGACATCGGGCGCCTTCACAATAAAAGAAATAAGTTATGGCCAGAGCCAAGATAAATAAAATAAAAACAAGTGAGATGTCGAGTTACCTCTTGTTAGGAGTGAATTAGTAGTATTTTCATGTGTTAAATTAACTACCTTTTGATTTGAAGTTAAACATATCTTATGATTTTTAAGGATTTTATGGTTAGAATTGAACTCTAGAGGTTTGATGCTAATTGTAGAGCGACTTGCATCACTTTGGGTGTTATTTGTGCAGATCTTAATGTTGAAAAGTAAAGACAAAGAAACACAGAAGCGTAGAGATTCTAGAGAAGAGAAATCACAAAGAAGGAGGATGAAGCAGAGGCCGAGCCGCGGTGATAAGGGGCGAGACGCGCCATCACTTCTGACTTTGGCTCGCGCCTCGCCAATCCGTGCCGCGCCGCGGGAGCCGCGTGAAAAGAAATAAAGTTATAAATAAAAGCCCTAATCCTCATAAGAGAGAGATCTTTGGTGAGCGAATTTCAGAGAGCAATCCTATTCCAGAGGAGAAAACAATATCCGACGGAGAATTTAACATCAATTGAAGACATTCCCTTGATGAAGATGAATCCCTCTATGAAGTTTTGTGTGTTCTTCATGTCTATGGAGAGCTAAACCCCATTGTGTTGAGTTTAAGGTAGTAGTTAACCTATGAAGATGCAATTACTTTGATTAATTCCTGTGAACAATTGTTTAAGTTTTATTATCAATAAAGAACCTTTCTTTTATTTTATATCATTGTTAAACTATCAATCGAGAGATAGGGTTTATACTTTTGCCCTAGGTTCTTATATTGACTTGTTGATTAATACTCAGAGATGAGATTTTGAAGGAGTTTTCATAAATCATCGTGGTTAATTCCCTTTATCTTTATAGTTATTCTGAGAGATCGAATATCATATCGGTGGAGGTGTTTCTAAATTGATCATTAGACATAATATCAGTTTTAAGGATGAATGAAGATAATAACTTAGATGATGTTCACTTGTGGATTAATTGATTATTGCATGTTAATAGGTTGATGAATCCTAGAACTCAACATATTCATCATCATTGTTATTCGTTCTTTAAGCTTTTAGCCATTTAATTCTTATTCTGTTATTTGCAATTTGAGATTAAACAATCAAAACCAATACTTTTCACTACTCATTATAATTCGACTATAGAACGGAAGCAATATTAACTCAGTCTCTGTGGATACGATATTAGAAAATATTTACTCAAAATACTTTCAACACCTCTTTAGTAGCTTGAGTGGTGCAAGAGGTTGTAAGTTATAGAATTGAAGTAGACTAGCGAGGAACATCCCTACTCTTTTACATCCTCCTCAAGTTGGATGTCTCATCATCTTTCACCTCTTATGTGTCAAAGGAAATGACAGGCTTAGGCCTGGTTCTCTTCTCGACCTTTTTCTTTTGGCGATTAGAAGACTCCATTGTAGTCGTAGGTGGCTTTGTCCTACCTTGTTCAGTTTCGAACAAGGTAAAGTCTAACTCTATTGGAACCTTATACTTTGGGGGTAAAAGGTCGAGGAGAATTAGAGACTTCATCCTCGCTGTAGAATTTAGATTCTTTCTGCTGAGACTAACATAAACGATAAATGTTAAGGAAGGACATGCGGTTCAAAAGATGGGAGAAGCTAACAACGGATACAAACCAAAGTCTCATGGTTGGTCGAAACCTATAAATCTCTTTGTTTTCCAACCCTAAAAGGTCGACAAGGTTGAACATTAGGCAAGGGGGAGTAACAAAGAAAATGGATGACAAAGAGGATTCACTTGAAGCAATCCAAAAGACGTATATTAGAGGCTGAGATCAAGAAGAATAACTAATGCCTAAAGAAAAAAATTGTTGACAAGATATACTTGGTTTCTTCTTGGTTCTTGCCTTCTTCCCGTCGAAAAGAAAAGGCTGTTGTTATATGCTTCACTATGAGGTGGCGAATGGCCACATTCTTATATTAAGACCCCCACTAATCTTCGAACTCTTTCGTGCAGTGGAAAGAGAGTGAATACTTAAAAGAATGTATATAAGATGATTTATCTTTGAAGTGGTTGAGGCATATGGCCAAAATCTTCTAAGAAGTGTCATCTATGGAAATGAACATACCTTTTGTCGAAGAAATCAAAGTTTTGGGGAGAAACTGACTCTGGCCAAGTTGCCTAGCCACCAGATTCGGCTGATATGCAGCCTACATTATCTTACTTTTCCCAGTAGTGAGCTTCGTTCACAAAGGAGTAGGACGGAAGCAGTCCATGAGAATACCATTGATAATCTTCTCCCTTTCAACGGTGGGATAAGAAAAGGGTTCACAGAAGCATGCAGGGCCACACTGTCGAATGGTGAATGATGCCATAGTGGAGACGTACGATCTACAATTTTATAACATATAAAAATAGTTCTCAAACGTCACTTGCGACACTGTCTTGCCACTACAAGAGTAATTCGAGCAAGTCGTACGCTTTCAGCACCCACTTTTGTGCTAGGAGGGATTTGGACATTCAAAGCAGACGCAAAGGTGGCATTGAGCCATTGGTGTAACAACCTGATAGGCCCTCCTATATGGAGACTGTCAGAGTGTTGGGGTTATCTTAACTGATAAGGTCGTGAGACGCCGCCCCTAGTGACTCATAAAGGCCACAAAGGATAAGTTTTCTAAGACAAACATCCTTTTTTTCATGAAGCTGAGTAGCTAGAGGACCAAAGAGTTTCTTGAGTTGGACTCCACGGGGTTGAAGACATAACGACATAGCCAATAAGTTATAAACGATATGTGATGTGCTCGTAAGCATCGATAATATCGATTGAACTAGAATGATCCTCAATAAAATAGCTGTAAGTGCTATTGGAGAACTCTAAATCAGGTTTGATCTTCGTGATCTTTGAAGGCTCATAACCTATTCTTGTTGGCTGAAGACCAGTAAAAACAGCTAGATCAATATTAGTGGGAGTGACTATCCCACAAATAAGGTGGAAGGTGTTTGTTGTAAGCTTCTAAATGCACGAAGCGACAAGGTGTATGGTAGGGTTGTATTTGTGACCCACCCTTGAAAACTGACTCTGGCCAAGTTGCCTAGCCACCAGACTCGGCTGATATGCAGCCTACATTATCTTACTTTTCCCAGTAGTGAGCTTCGTTCACAAAGGAGTAGGACGGAAGCAGTCCATGAGAATACCATGGATAATCTTCTCCCTTTCAACGGTGGGATAAGAATAGGGTTCACAGAAGCATGCAGGGCCACACTATCGAATGGTGAATGATGCCATAGTGGAGACGAACGATCTACAATTTTATAACATAAAAAAATAGTTCTCAAACGTCACTTGCGACACTGTCTTGCCACTGCAAGAGTAATTCGAGTAAGTCGTACGCTTTCAGCACCCACTTTTGTGCTAGGAGGTATTTGGACATTCAAAGCAGACGCAAAGGTGGCATTGAGCCATTGGTGTAACAACCTGATAGGCCCTCCTATATGGAGACTGTCAGAGTGTTGGGGTTATCTTAACTGATAAGGTCGTGAGACGCCGCCCCCAGTGACTCATACAGGCCACAAAGGATAAGTTTTCTAAGACAAATATCCTTTTTTTTCATGAAGCTGAGTAGCTAGAGGACCAAAGAGTTTCTTGAGTTGGACTCCACGGGGTTGAAGACATAACGACATAGCCAATAAGTTATAAACGATATGTGATGTGCTCGTAAGCATCGATAATATCGATTGAACTAGAATGATCGTCAATAAAATAACTGTAAGTGCTATTGGAGAACTCTAAATCAAGTTTGATCTTCGTGATCTTTGAAGGCTCATAACCTATTCTAGTTGGCCGAAGACCAGTAAAAACAGCTAGATCAATAATAGTGGGAGTGACTATCCCACAAATAAGGTGGAAGGTGTTTGTTGTAAGCTTCTAAATGCACGAAGCGACAAGGTGTATGGTAGGGTTGTATTTGTGACCCACCCTTGAAAGCTGAATAAGGTCATAATTTAAATTCATTGTTTTTTCCTTGAAAAATTTTTCTTTATCTTTACCCCATTCAACCATTTTATATAAGCTAAATCAACAGTTTTAAGAGAGGGAGAAGAACCAAACACGTGTTTATTTAGGAAACAAAAGTCAAAGGGTTGATCACAAAAAAGCACAGGTTCCCACCCATGGAAATTGGGAAAGACTTCTCTTAGGAAATTAGGTTTTTGAATAAGTATAGGGAAAGGACCCATGAAGGCACATGTGGTACCTGAAGTGGAGTAAGGGATCAAGGCGTCAGAATACCAGAGTCTTCTGGTGACTTATTCCAAGGGAGGTTCCAACACATAAGACCCGTTGTTGATAAGCATTGGTTCCTCAATACAAAAAGCAAATGGGGAATATGTTTGACCGGAGCGATTAGGTGCCATTGCAAATCTAGAGATCGTGAAGTAGAGAATAAGCTAGAAATGGGTGAAAATGGTGGAGATCAATTTTAGGATTTTTCTCTTTTTCCTTTTCAGGAATAAAGGTGAGTGAAGAGGATAAAGTTGAAAGAAAAGTGGTTGTAAAGCGAAGCGTTTAAATTTTCCTCCAGAAGCATGGACAAGTGGTGTGTTCAGAACCAATGAATGACATCAAGTTATGGGAAAGACAATTAATGAAATTAAAATAAATGTTTAATTTCATTGTTAGTGGCTATTGAAGGTCCTTGGAAATCAGAGTAATGATGGACAGCCGGTGGCACGTTTGAGACATATGACGTTTTGGTAAAAAGGAATTCATGATGATCGACCAAATCATGTTTTAGATGACGTGTACATAATGTGGGAAATAATGATAAATTGGTTATAAAATAATACCACATTTCTCCCATTTGATGCAGGGTCGAATATAGCATTTTTTGGGGCGTATCTATTACATTGGGATTTTAACTGGTGGAAAGTCAACAAAGAAAGTCAAAATAAAAGGGCTTTTAGTGTCAAGAGATATTAATTAATTATTTAAGGGCATTAATAAGGGAACGTCGATATAACATCGACCAAGGAGTCGACCAGTGTTATAGGTTCAGTTTGGAAGAATCAAAAGACCAGATCCACAAAATTAGGATCACCTTGAAACATGTCCAAAATCTTGAAAAGGGCAGTCAACATAACTATTTCTTCGACAGGGATATTAGTCGACGAAGCCGTAAGAGGTTAAAGGCTCGACAATTCTCCAAGTTCAAGTGTCAAGTAAAGATAATGTCGATAACACGTTGGCAGATATTATCAAAGAGTTTGCGGGAAAGTTCAAAACATTTTAACTCAATATCAATTATAGACAGTAAATCATGGGTGACATGTAGACATGCTAGCGGGAGCCTGAAGGTTATAACTAGGGTTAAACATGGCATTTCCTTATTGGACAAAACTATTATCGACGGTTATTTATAAATATAATAAATAGTATACTCATACATTGTTACAAAGATCGCAACTTTTCATACATTCTCTCTACGCAACTGGAGTACTCGAGTCAAAGAGCAAAACAATAGGTGAGAAACATGTATGTATCTACATGCAATATTTTCATTGCTTTATTGTTTCCTTAAATGAAACATTTACTTTTATTGTCTTTTATCTTTACCTTTGTTTAATGCCATTTATTGTACCGTATCTTCTTGTCATTTATCAAAGCTCGTCTTCATTATCTCTATGTTGTCTTCGTACGAACGACTGTATTCAATTTACACACATGTGTTTTTATACAATTAATTTGTACAAATTGCTTTGGAGATTTTTCAAGTTAATCTCACTAGCTTTATTAAAATTGTGATTGTTTAGGAAATACACTGGTAAACCACACCCAAACAAAGAAATGTGGATCGTCTTTTTGTTAGGCGAGAATGTGAGAATGCAACGGTCCAGAGGGGGGGGGGGTTGAATAAACCTCATTAAAATATTAAAATGTGAGAAAAAGGAAAAGAGAAAATAGAGAGAGAAGTGTGGGAAAAAGAAATCAGGAGAGATATAAAATTTTATTCAAAAGAAGAATGAATGTATGTAATATTTAATTGATGAATGTTGGAAAATGAGTGCCACTTGTCAACCTTAAAAATATTTAGCTTGTGATTAAATTTGTTCATTTGTTAAATACTATTTAGTCTTTTTTATATTGTAAATAATTTGAATAGATAAGAGTAAATTAGGAAGAATGGTTGTATGTCTTTTTCTTAGATATATAGTAAAAGAAAAAAAATCGTGAGATGGAGAAAGAAAGAAAAAAAAATTTTAATTTTTGGAAATAAGGATTTTGTCTATTAAATTAAAATAATTGTTGATCAAAATAAAATATGTATTGTTCTAATTGTGAAAAAAATTTAAATAACAATGTTTAAAAAAAATTACCAAAAAAACAAGTTTTTCAGAAAATTTACCAAAGTGTCTAGGTTTTGCAGGACCCCTGGAGTATGCGCCAAACCATTTGGCGCATTGGTATAAATTTTCTTGAACTAGCCAATTCATTTGGCGTTTTAGTGTTTGTAAAAAGACAAAAAAAAAAACACCCACATAGGCGCCAAACCATTTGGCTAACCTAATGTGGGTGACACATTAGCGCCAAACCATCTGGCACATACACCTAATTTTTGTACCAATGCGCCAATTTATTTGGCGCATACTTCAAGGGGTCCTGCAAAACCTAGACACTTTGGTAATTTTTTTGAAAAACTTGTTTTTTTGGTTATTTTTTTTAAACCTTGTTATTTAATTTTTTTTTCTAATCGTGACCCATAAGATAAAATGAATTTTAATTTTATTAAAATTAAAAAATAAATTATTAATATTTTTAGATATAATAAACAAATAAAATTAATTGAATATGTTACAAAAACAATTTGTTTCAAACTCATATTTATATAAGTATGAAATTAACAATATATAACTTTTCAAACTCACATTTATATAAGTGTAAACTTAACAATATAAAATTAAAAAGGGTATTTCAAATAAAATTTTATGAAAATTCTTAAGAAATAATTTGTTTTTTTGTAAATATTAGTGGAAGATTATTTATCAATTTTCATTTTATCAACAAAACGTGAGAACACAAAAAAGAGGAAATAAAGAGAAAAATGTGAGAAAAAGAAATGGAGGAGGTAGAATATAAAATTACTAGTATTTAGACCCGTGCGAGGCACGGTTAAATATTTTCTAAATAAAAAATCTCATTTTAAAAACACTTGTAATTTACAAATTTTACTTATAGTTATATAATTATATTGTATAGATAAAATGTCATTGTTATTAATAATATACATAGAAAAGTTTACATAACTAATTTTTTTTTGTAAATTATAAAATAATTTGGACATTTTTAATTTATTAATAATTTGTGTAAGTTTTTAAAAAAATTACAGTTTAAAAAAATTACCTTAATTATAAAAATATTTGTAAATTATTCCCGTTTTTAAAAATAATTGTATCATCAGTTGACTTTTTCCTGTTTATAAAAATCTTTATAACTTATTACAGTTTATAATAATAATTGTATCAATAGTAAACTTTTTCATGTTTATAAAAATATTTGTAACTTATTCCCGTTTATATAATTAAATTAATTAATTAACATTTTAAATGTCTCCCATAAAATTAAATATGAGTATTATCAATTAAATAATAATTAAAACTATAGTATAAATCTTTAAATTACATAAAAGAGTTTAATAAATATGTATTGATATTGGGAAAACTTACAGAAGAAGGAAATCAAAATATAGAAACATCAAATCTATTTGGAGGACGGCAGGTGGCGCAACGTAACGTTATTATAAATAGTAAATAATTATATTAAAGTAATGATTAAAAATATAGATAAAAATATACTATTAAAAATAATAAATAAAAATATGTCAATTCGTCTTGTGATCTAAATATGAATTAATTGTATAGTGTTGAATTATTTTATTAATTTATAAAGGGAAATTGTGTTAATTCAATAAATTAGATATACAAATTAAGTAGTCTCGGCCTCTTGTGTCTATTTTTGTAGAAAAAAATAAATGAAATAATAAAAAATTAAGTAGTCTCGGTCCCTAGGGCATGTCTATTGTAGTCTCGACCCATAGAAAATGTATAAAAAAGATCTTTTATTTAATATGTAATAAAATAAATTGAATGAAAAGAATGACAAATTTGTGTTTTTCATAAAAAAGTTGTGTTTTTCATACATCATAATTGTATCATAATTGTCTCATGTCTAAAATAAATATTTATAGTAATTTTTAGTATAAATACAATTTGCATAGGTATATAATTATGTGTAATTTCAATGTACATATTTCTAATACTAAATTTAAATATATCATAAGTATTAAGTTGTATTTTAGTTTTAGACTAAAACCCGTTTTAATATGAATCTATTCAATAATAATATATAATAATATATGTTTTATGTAATAAAATTATATCATCTCATTCATTAAAACAAAACAAAAATGTCAAACTACATTAGCCTCTAAAATAATTTACTAACACAAATAAAAATTACTCTTATGATATTTGAAGATAAAAATTTGAATACAAATTTAGAATAAAAGTTAAAATTTTATCATAAAAAATGCTAACATTTTTTCATGTCAATTTTATTTTTCCTTGTATCATATCATAATATCATATATCATTTTCCATCAGATATATGATAATTTTGTTTAAAAGAATTATTGAAAAAATCATACTTAATTTATTGAATCAATTTTTTTAAAAGCAAATTGATCTAGATTAAAAAATTAACGTTCTAAATCAAAAACAAATTTGAAAATCAAAATAAAATAAAATAAATTAATTTGATGTTCAATTAATAAGTACTCATATGAATTACATATATAGGAAAATAAAAAAAGATGATGGACTATAACATATTACCTTTTACTTACATGGACTAACCTAATTTAATAATTATATAATTTAGTGATTCAAACCTATAAGTTTGCATCTTTTAACATAATTTTTTCTAATATAAATTTATTATTGGTAATGTAACGATATTCTAATTATTTTAAGATAATTTTGATTAAATATTAAATAAATAATTTTTTATTATTAGTTTGAAATTAAAATTAATCATATGAAAGTCATACTTAATTTATTGAATCAATTTTTATACTATCAAAATGGTGTTGTGAAATGTAAAAATTGTGTAAACATTGCTTCCAATTTATTATACTCACTCAATTAATATTTTCACATTGCCATTTTTATAAAAAAATACAGGTATTTTTTATTGGAATTAAATGATAAGTTTATAATTGCCGTTAAATTAAGAATTTCCTTTCTTCTGAATATCACTGTGTTTTTATTAGTAAATAAAAATAAATTACTTTTTAAAGAAGAAGTCAAAAAATAATATATTATTAAAAAATATATTTGTTAAGGGAAATTTATTGATTTTTAAGTAAACAAAATATATATTAAAGAATAAATTAATTATGGACTAAGAGATTATAAACTAATATATTATTTAAAGATAAATCATATTAATTATTGAAGGATACATTACAAAATAATATATAAAATATATTATTTTCTATTTATAGTAAATATACTATAAATATTAAATTTGAGGTAAGAAATAATTTTAATTACTATAGTAAAAAATAGGTAGCTATGAAAATTTTAAAAACACAATTATAAAAATGTTCCAATAAATCATGTTATTCTATATATAAAACATTTACTTATAATAAATCTATATAAATCTATACAATTATGAAAATATATAATTATTGATTTTATTTTATTAATTATATCATATAATATTTATAAAATAAATATTAAAGTTATTAGCATTATTATCAAATATTAAACATTAGGATTTCGAAGACAAGTTTAACGCTTTTGAGAAGTTAAAAACCAGCATGCGTGCAAAGTAAATTCCAACCCTAAGATATGAAATACTCCTTCTAATTATTCTACTCATTCTCTTTAGCCTTCTCTTTCTCCATCTTTTTCGGTTACAATCACTACATAACATAAAACCCATTTGAAAAAATTACTAAAAGCCCTAAAATTAAACAAAATCCATTAACAATAATAAAAAATACTACATTTGCATGGTCAATTTTGATACTAAATTTGCATGGTCAATTTTGGGTTGCGAAGTGACATGGAAGGGTATGACTCCTTCTAATTATTTATTCTGCTCCTTCTCTTTAGCCTTCTCTTTCTCCATCTCTTTAGTCTTCTCTTTCTCCATTTTTTCGGTTACAATCAATAATACATAACATAAAACCCATTTGAAAAAATTACTAAAAACCCTAAAATTAAATAAAATCCATTAACCATAATTAAAAATACTACATTTTGGGGTCAATTTTGGGTTGCACGGAAAGATTTAAAATTCTGAACATTATGAACTGAGACCGAAATTTTTGTCTTCAACAACCTTCTGCTTCAGCATCGAAATTTCAAATAAACAGTTTTGTCTTCAACAACCTTTCTGCTTCGGCATCAAAATTTCAAATAAACTATATAAAGAAGTAAAATCCGAGATGAATTGACAGATCTGGAGTAGAGAGAATTTTTTTTAATAGAAAAAGGAAGATTGAAAGGAGGACTGAAAGGAGGACTGAATGAGATTCATGAATAACTTATCTTGCAGAAGTTAATATGATTTCTCCAACCCCTCCCTTTCAGATTCGTGAGCGTGTGAATGAATAACTAACTTACCTTGTAGAAGCTGAACGTCTTTTATTTGTAATTGTTTAGAAGACCTGAGATTAATGATAGCAACAGCCTTGGTAATCACAGAAAATTCAAATATCGTGTTTCTCAGTATTATAAGATTTGAATTAGTTCAATGGTTGTTCAACGCGTGAAACAAAGCATTGGCTAATCCAATGGTCCAAAATAATAATAAATTATATAATTAATATACATTATTAATTATGTTGTAACTAATTATGATTTAAAATCGAAAATGAGTATTAACTTTCTTATTAGGAGATTGTTTTACCCCAATATTAGGAGATTGGTCAATTAAATAAAGACTTAAACAATCTCAAAATAATAGTATAAATATTTTTTAAAAAATTGTTAATTATAGAAAAGTTAAATAGACACTTAATGATTATTTCAAAATGACATTGAAAGTTGGAAAATTTTTGTTTTCCCATGAATTTTGAGAAGTTAAAAAGACACATGAATGATTATTGAGTTTTTTGAATTAATTTAAAACAAATAAATATAATTAAATAAAATGGATAGAATTATATTATTAAAACTTTCCTTTTATAGCATAAACAAAAACAGAAGCATGCATGAGAGGTTGACAAGTGGCACTAATAAAAGGTCATTTTTGTAACTAACAAATTAAGTATTCACTCTTTCAACTTTATTGAATGGATGCCCCAAGTGTTAGCTTTTCATTGGTCCGAATTAAATAACATTTTCCCTACAACTTTATTGCATGAATGATGACATCACATGTAAGCCATGGATGATGGAAGTCATATTTAAATTTCTTTTACATTTCATTTTCCCACACTTTCTTACTTTCATTTTAATTTTTCTTAATTTATTTATTATCACAAAAAATATTAATAATCTATTTTTAAATTTTAATCTTACTAAAAATTTCAAATTTCTTTCGCATTTCATTTTTCTATACTTTCATTTTAATTTTTCAACATTTATCTATTATCGTAAAAAATATTAATAATCGATCATTTAATTATTATTCCCAAAAATATTTAATTATTTCACGGGCCACTATCAACTCAATATTTAATTTTTTTTAATCGATCATTACATATTTTCTCTATCTTAATTAAAATTTCAAATTTCTCTCACATTTTTTCACACTTTCTTACTTTCATTTTAATTTTTTTCTCTATTTATTTATTTATTATCTCACGGGTCACTATCAACATAATGTCTATTTTATTTTAATCAATCATTGTCTTTATTTGAGAGATAATATCTTTATTTTTATTTTTTTCTCCATCTCATGATTTTTTATCATTATTTAATACAATTAAATTTCCATGATTATTGTTTATTTTACATTTGTTTTTAAATATATTTTATATCGCATCAAATTATTTTTTTATTTCACGGGTCATTATCAACATAGAAGCTATTTTATTTTAATCAACAATTACTATTAATTGAGAGATAATTTTTATTTTTAAATGTTAATATTTCATTTTTATTATCTCCATCTTATAGTATTTTTTTTATATGATTATTTAATATAATTGAATTTATATGATCATTTTTTGTTTATAATTAAACCATAGTGATCTATATCATTTTCTTTTAATTGTTGTTGGACCGTCAATTATTAAATTACCTTGACCCAATTTTGCTATTGTGTTCTTAACCTATCTTAAACATTTTTTGTGGATCATTGTTTTCTATATAATTATTGTTAAATTTACAATTAAGTAAATTATTTCATATTTTTCATTTATATTTAAAATTTTACATTTGCATTTGTTAAAATTTTATTTTTTTCTCCAACTCACATGTCCTTTTTTATATGGTTCTTTATTACACACAAAATTAGCACATGAATAAGATAATAATGTTTAATCTTAAGGGCCACTTTCAATACAATGCCTATTTTATTTTAAACAATAATGACTTTTATTTGAAAACTAAAGTATTTATTTTCAAATTTCAAAACGATTCCTATGGATATTAGGTTTTCAAAGAATTGGGAGTATAACAGAGCAATCAATAAAACTCTAACTATGTTCAAGTAAAACAATTCCTTTTAATTATGCATATTGCTTATAATTTCTTTTATTTATATTATTCATATCATTACAAAAATACTACACCAGAAAAAAATTCACCCGTGCGGAAGCACGGGTCTCTGACTAGTTATGTATGATAATCAAAAGAAAAAAACGAATGTATAATATTTAATTGTAATTTAATTATTAAATATTTAAAAAAGAGTAACACATGTTAACCTTGAAAAGAATTAGTTTGTATTAAATTTATTTTTACACTGTCAGTGCATATCCCTTTTTCTCTAAATTTATTTATTTGTTTATTTAAGAAGAATGTTTGCATGACTTTTGGATGTTAAGCAGGAGATAATCCAAATTACTTTTTTTAGGTACAATAGATATAGTAGATAGATAGATATATACTCACTCCACGTCAAAATAACTCTGACATTTAAAAAAAATATTCTAAAATATTTGTCATTTTAGATTACGAATGTAATTATATTTTTAATCTTTTAATTATACTCAGTAATAATTATTTTTAATTTATTGTTTTTTCACTTAATATTTATGCTAATTTGAATAAACAATAATTAATAAAGATAATTTGCTAAAATCACCCTTATCTTTTTTATTTATTACGATTTTTTAATTTGTGTGAAAGTGCCAATCACATTTATTTTGAGAGAGAAGGAGCAATAGGTAGTAGTAGAATACATGAAATATAGTAGATTGGAATCAGTGATAGAATTGTGACCAAGTTACAAAAAATAAATAAATAATAAATAAAAAATATTTTTTTCAATATTAATTCTAATTAATGAATAATTTTTCTAGACTAATTTAATTATTTAATAGATAAATTAACAAAAATTGGAATTATTAAATTTTTGGGAGTTAGTGAAATTAGATAAAATGTTACTATTGTTTATAATTATTGATTATTCATTAAGAGATACAATTATTAGTAATTAATAACAATAATAGTTATAATAATTAAGTTTATTAGACTTTAATAGGATCAGTGGAGTTACATAAAATTTTAGGGGACAACTTCTCTACCCATCACAAAAAGTTGGATAGTGTACCTCCAACCAATCACATGATTCCATCTCATTTAACACATTTAATTATTTATTAAAATATTATAAATGTTTGTTGTTTTCAAAGCATTTTACAAAGGAGGTAACCTTACCCAACTTTTTGAATTGGGTAGATAAGAATTCACCAAAATTTTATTATAATAATAATAATAATTATTATTATTATTATTATTATTATTATTATTATTATTAATTAATATATTAAAGTTATAATTATGTATAATGATATGATGGTAATAAACATTTTTTAAAAATATTAATTATATAGTTATTAATTAAATAATATAATAAAAAATATTTTTGCATTAAAATTTATAATTTTTTATAAAAATAATTTCATAAAATTACTATTATCTCTATTTTCATTTATAACCATAATTTACAATTTTTTTTTTTGGTTTAATATAGGCAGTAGTATATTGTAGGCTTAATATCCAATTTGGTCCTCTACCTATACACTAGGGTCCAATTTGGTCCTTTACCTTTTTAAAGTTTCAAAGTGGTCCCATACGTTACCAAAAAGTATGCACGATGGTCTTAACCGTTTGAAACGTTAAATATATTCCAACGTGACTCCTAGGTGTCATGGGTAGGGTAATAATATTGATGACCTGTCATTTTCATTTGCAAATAGGGTACCCTCATTATCCATGTTCCATTTTTCGTTCAGCAAGGTTAGAAGTTTTCTGGAGAGAAGTGTCGAAGACGAAGACTTGTGCGAAGACGAAGAGGAGTGTGCGAAGACGAAGAAGACGACTTATCATCACATTGCGAAGTAATATACGAAGGTCAGATTTCTTATTTCTTCAATCTCTTCTTCTTCTTTATAGGTTAGGGTTTCTGTATCGTATGAAAATTAGGGTTTTTTCCCCTTCTTCATTTTTCCTGTTTTATTGGATTTTCTGGTTTACGTTTTGTTAGAAATCAAGCTAAAACTACGTATTTTCATCTATTAGGTTGAAATGGATGAATTTTTGACCTTTATTGTGCACCATAGTGGTAGCTTTCTGGACTCGGAAAAAACGGTTTATGAGGGGGGCATGTGTGACAAACTGGTAGTAGATGCTGATAGGTGGTCTTACTTTGAATTGTTGGGTCTTTTGAAAGAGTTTGGTTATAGTGAAGTTTGTAGCATATATTACAATGACCCAACATTTGGGATGAACCTTCTCATAGATGATAAGGGTGCCTTGGATATAGCTGACCTCTTTAGGGTACATCTTAAAGTGGATATTTACATAGAACACCCCTTATCCCAACCATAATTTATTGGTAGTCCTAATGTTGTTGAAGAAGCCACTGTTGAAGAACCTTTGAATGGGGTTGATACAGAAAACTATGATACAATTCAGGATATTGTTAATGAAGTACTTAATGAGGGTGAGGCTGATGGAGGGGTGAGTGTAGGTCAAGGGAACATGGACAATGAGGGTGAGGGTGAGGCTGATGGAAGGGTGAGTGCAGGTCAAGGGAACATGGACAATGAGGGTGAGGGTGAGGCTGATGGAGGGGTGAGTGCAGGTCAAGGAAACATGGACAATGAGGGTGTTGAGGTCCTAAATTCAAATGAAGAAGTCCTGAACAATCTGATTGATGAGGTTATGATTGCAAGTGAGGAATTGTTGATTAATGAGGAGACTGAAGCAGATAATGCAGGTGTGAATGATAGTGAGGATGACTCTGATGATAGTGAGGATGAGACATATAATTGTGATAGTGCTATGGAGGTTGATTTTAGTGACTCTGATGCTAGTATGGATTATTCTGATGAGGATCTTGCCAATCTTATGGAAGGAGCAACAAGCAAAAGTAAGAAGCCTATGGAAGGAGTTAATGGTGGTGATGACAAAGAGTTGAACAATGATAGTGAGGAATTAGATAGTGGGTGTGATAGTGATTCTAAGGAGTCTGATTGTGAGGATAGTGGTAACATAAGAAAGAAAAGGTATCCTACTTTCAAGTTATTAAAAGACATGTCTCAATATAAATGGGAATTAGGAACTTTTTTTAACTCAAAAAATGATTTTAAAGAAGCTATAAGAACCCATTCTGTTCAAACTGGTAGAGCTCTTAAGTTTGTAAAAAATGACAAGCTGAGAGTGAAGGTTGAATGTAAAGAAGGCTGCAAATGGGAGGCTTATTGTGGGAAGTTGCCTAATGAGGAGACTTGGCAAATTAGAAAACTTGTTAATACACACACTTGTTCTAGAGAATTCAATGTTCCACTGATGTCTACTAAATGGCTTAGCACAAGGTTACAAAATTCATTGAAATCTAATCCTAAGTTGAAAGTTAAAGACATTAAGGAAAAGGCTATAAAGAAATGGAATGTGGGGGTTTGTAAGACAAAGGCAATTAGGGCCAGAAGTTTAGCTAGGGATATGGTTGATGGTTCATTTATAGGAGATTACACAAGGTTATATGATTACTGTCATGAGATACTAAGGACAAATCCTGGTTCTACTGTCAAGCTAAGTGTCACACCAGTTCAAGAGGGTGCTGAAGATACAAGGCCTTTTTCCAAGAGGTTATATGTATGCTATGCTGCTTGTAAGCAAAGTTTCAAACTGTGTAGGCCTATTATTGGTCTTGATGGCTGCTTTCTAAAAGGATTATGTGGAGGTCAGATCTTAGCAGCTATTGGGACTGATCCAAATGATCAGATGCTACCTATTGCATTTGCTGTTGTAGAAGGGGAAACAAAGGACAGTTGGTTATGGTTCTTGCAACTACTCATTGATGACCTAGGTGGCAGAGAAGAATGTAGAACCTACACATTCATTTCTGACCAGCAAAAGGTACCATTCTATAATTGATCTATTTTTTTAATTTGTATTCACATTTATGAGATTATATCTATGTTGTTCTTTATGTTACAGGGTCTACTTCCTGCCATGGATGAGTTGCTTCCAAATGTGGAACAAAGGTTCTGTGTTAGGCACTTATACAACAACTTTAGAAAAAAGTTCCCAGGAAAAATGTTGAAGGAGATAATCTGGAGAGCAGCTAGGGCAACTTACCCACAAGCATGGGAAAAGGAGATGAGAGGTATGAGGCAGATAAATGAAGAGGCATACAAGCATATGATGCAGACTCCACCTAGATTTTGGAGTAAGTCTTATTTTAGGACTACTTCAAAGTTTGATACTGTGTTGAACAATATGTCTGAAGCCTTCAACAGTGTCATTGTGGAATCTAGAGGTAAGCCAATTGTGACAATGCTA
This sequence comes from Vicia villosa, assembly GCF_029867415.1. Taxonomy (NCBI): domain Eukaryota; kingdom Viridiplantae; phylum Streptophyta; class Magnoliopsida; order Fabales; family Fabaceae; genus Vicia; species Vicia villosa. The sequence goes on from NC_081183.1 coordinate 156,567,316, forward strand.
GAAGAAATTAGGGGCTACATAATGGAGAAATGGGCAACAAATAGGGTGAAATTTCCCAACTTAAGTAATGAAGATGTATTACCAAACATAAAGAAAAAAGTGGAGAGAACAAGTTCCTACACAAATTCATGGATTGTTAGGTATCTTTTGTTATTCATTGATTCCCTAACAAGTTCTAATTATGTATATTTTGTTGTATTGTTCTGTTATTCATTTTCTGTTGTATTTTGTGTACATAGGATGTCAGCTGAATACATTTATGAGGTTAGGCACATTGAGAACCCAGGTGACATTTTTTCTGTCAACCTAAAGGAATACAACTGCATGTGTAGAAAGTGGCAACTAACAGGGCTTCCTTGTGTGCATGCTATTGCTACATTGAAGAGCAGAGGTTTACCTATTGAAGACTACATTTCTGACATTTATAAAAAGGCTAGGTATATGTCTGTTTATGATCCTATAATTTATCCAGTAAATGGAACAAATTTATGGGTCAGAACAGAGTTCCCAGATGTCCAACCACCAAAGTACAAGAAAATGCCTGGAAGGCCTAAGAAGAGGAGGAATCGTGAGGCTGGTGAAATTGATGGTTCAGACAGAAAAATGAGGAAGACAGGTATGATAATGAGGTGCACAAGGTGTAGGCAAATTGGGCATAACAAATCCACCTGCAAGATGACTCAACCACCACAAACATCACAACCAACACAAGGGTCTCAACCAACACAAGCTTCAAGGACACAAGGATCACAACCAACACAAGGGTCACAACCAAGACAATCTTCAAGGGCACAAAGATCTCAGCCAACACAAGGATCTCAATCAAGACAAAATTCAATGACACAAGGAACTCAACCAACACAAGCTTCAAGGGCACCACCTACACTAGGGACTCAGAAAAAGATGCCAACAGCTAGGCCACACAAGATACCATTTAGGAAACCAGCACATGTGGGTCCAACAACAAGGCTTAATGCATCTCAAAATGCAGTTGGTCCTACCACTAGGAGGACCACTCCCACAAAAAGAAACAATACTAAGAAGGGCATTTAGTTTCTTAGGGTCTGTTAACTATATTTTGGGTTGAATTAATGTAATGTTTGACTAGTATATTTTGGTTCTGTCTAGTATACTTTGAACATATTTTGGGCTGTTCTATTTTGAACATATTTTGGGTTGAAGCTGAATGTTGGGTTGTTTAAATGTCATGGATGAAGCTGAAACAGTTTGGTGTTGTGATGAAAACTATTACTCTTGATTGCAGTTTGTTTGTTGTTGTTATTGCCTTTATTGAGATGCACCTATTACTCTTGATTCCATGTCTGTTTTGAACATCTTTTAGATGCAAATAATTTGGGCAGTCTGTTTTAATGACTTGACCTGGGCAGTCTGTTTGTTGGTGTCATGTTCTAATGAACATATTGCAAATGACTTGACCTGGGCAGTCTGTTTGTTGGTGTCATGTTCTAATGAACATATTGCAAATGACTTGACCTGGGCAGTCTGTTTTGAGTACCTCATAAACATCTTGCAAATGACTTGAGTCTAATAACATATTGCAAAATACATGTCTCAAAATACTGTCTCAAAATACATTTCAATACACTAATAACATTACAATTATTTCTAGCAAGATACTATGTTTACAAGCAACACATCTTGCAAACTACATGTCTCAAAACAATTCAAGACAAAACAGTTCCAAAATACATTAGAACACATAACTAGACCATCTTAATTACAAGAACTAAAAACATGAAACAGACAAAACAATTCCAAATGCTCTTCCATTTCTTTGTCTTCTCAATTAGCTCCCCCAATTCCAATGTTTTCAACTTCAAATCTTCTGTCTCTTTCCTGACAGCATCCATCTCTTGGCTCAGCACCTGAATCTTCCATTCATGCTTCATCAAGGTGTCTTCCTTCTCATCTCTACATTCTTCATGGAACCATTCGAAAAAACCACACCCAGAACTGGAATGACCCTATGAAGATATTGGGAACGATGGTTATGGTTACAGAAAAAAAAGACACTTCAGAACAATAATAGAACTCGTAGTACCTTAAAATGCTTGCATCCCCAGAATAGCTTTCCATAGTTGTTAACGGTTTTCGCCCTACGCAATATTGCTTCGTCTCCACACGCGCATAGAAGCTTCGCAAACCCTGTGTAAACTTGCGAATCAATCACATTTCTGGATGTTGAGGATGAAATGCGCCCAGAACTCATGCTTTCTTGTGCAATTTTGTAGTCAATTTGTAACAAGATTGAGTTACAGGATTTTAGGTTAGAGGATTTGGGATTTTTTGAAAATTGCAGTAAGAACCCAAATTATAATAGAGATGATGAACAGTGATTGATCCATCTCACGTGCCATGTCATCAAATGTTAACACCGTTTGAAGCATTTTAACGGTTAAGACCAACGTGCATACTTTTTGGTAACGTATGGGACCATTTTGAAACTTTTAAAAGGTAAAGGACCAAATTGGACCCTAGTGTAAAGGTAGAGGACCAAATTGAGTATTAAGCCTATATTGTATTATTATTTATTATTATTTTAAAAGAGTAGAAATAAGAAACAATAACGGAAAAGGGTTCAGTGTAGCGGGAAAAGAAAATTCGAAGTTTGTCATCTCTGATTCTACATTTCCATTTTCAAATCTCTATTTCTCTCTGAGTTCCACGTTCTTTTTGAAATCCGGTTCAACCATGGGTTCGGTGGAGAAGTACCACGTGATCGAGCTCGTCGGCGAGGGCTCATTCGGCAAAGTCTACAAAGGAAGACTCAAGCACACTGGACAGGTTACTCCTCTCCCTAAAACCAACCATTTCCACTTCCTTCCATTTTCTAACTTCTCACTTTCAATCCTTTTCGTTTTAGACTGTTGCCATGAAGTTCATAATGAAGCACGGTAAAACTGAAAAGGATATTCACAATTTGAGGCAAGAAATTGAGGTAATTCGTTAATTCATTCATAAATTTTGTTTTTCGTTTTAAATAATACTCTTTGATTCTTTGTTTTCTCTTTGCTAACAATTTTTGGTGTAATTTGTTATTGGAAGCTTCGATTCCCATTGGGTTGCAATAGTTAGGGTTTCAGTTAATGTATGTGTAATTTGTTAAAATCATTATTATGTTCCCATAAAAAAAAAGTAAAAATACAAATCATTTTTAATCTCAAGTTCATGGATTTGGTCTGCCATTATTGTTTGTCCTGATTAGTGATTTCCATATACTTCAATAATAGGAAATAGTTTCTACCACTGTTGTCATGTGTCGACCATGTCGGACATTGGAAGCGTTTTTTCGGCTAGTGTTTCTAATTACTACTTATAAATGGCTATGGTAAATGTTGACATTTGATATTTATGAATTTTGCAGATATTAAGGAAGTTGAAGCATGAAAATATTATTCAAATGCTTGATTCCTTTGAAAGCCCGCAAGAGTTTTGTGTTGTCACAGAATTTGCACAAGTAAACTGTCTATTTTCTGCCATTTTTCAGCTTATTGTTTGACTGATTTTGGATTTGCAATACTCTAAATCTATGAAAGTGTTACCACCACTTATCCATTAAAGGTTGATTTAAGTATGCACAACCAGTTCATAGTGGAACAAGGAAGTTTGAATCATACTGATGATAATTTATATTTATTAGGGCGAGCTATTTGAGATAATTGAGGATGACAAATGCCTTCCGGAAGAACAAGTTCAAGCAATTGCAAAGCAATTGGTATTTTTGTCCTAACAAAATTTAGGGGAAGAATTACAAGGATAAGTTTCTTACCTTTTTGGTTTGGATTATGCAGGTAAGAGCCTTACATTATTTGCATTCCAACCGGATCATCCATCGTGATATGAAGCCCCAAAATATCCTCATCGGTTCTGGATCTATTGTCAAGGTTGATTTTACTATTTCTTCATGCAAAGAAACATGCACCAAACATTTCTTTTTGCTTGTTGCTGTAGAAATTTGTCACACCCTTTCGTTATTGTTATGATTTATAATACACACCGATTTCCTGTAAACACACTTCCTCCATGGGGGAATTGCATACATGTTTTCTTTTCATCTTTTAAAGTGAAATTATACTTGTCTTCGAAATCTCTCTAAGAAGGTTAAATCAGAATGCTTGTTTCAAGTATCATGACTATATTTTTAGGAATATATGGGTAGGGAATGTGTATTACTATGTTTATTACAAAGCTGCAAAATTTGCATTCCACGAGTATGAATGATTCTCATGAAAGAAGTAACTTACACATTCCTATGGTTTTGTTCTCTAGGGAGGGGTTGATAAATAAGATTACCATGGGGGGATGAAATTTGTGTAACAACCTCTATACCCCACAAATAATTCCGTGTAATGTTGAAAGGGTTACCCAAACACTTCTTTTGAAAAATACCTGGGAATAAGAATCCCATCATTGTTTACGTGGGAAAGTTATTTCAAGGAATGAAATTGAATATAATATACATCTCTTGATAGTTGAAACAAACTCCCCCTAAAAGACAACTTTTTATTTTTATCACCAAGTTAATTCAAACACTCGTCATATTAATTTTTAATCACATTCACTGATGGTATGGCTTTCATTTCTAGTTTTCTTTACGTACAGTTGATCACAATCTTATTTATATATATTTTCTTAATGTCCAATAGCTTTGTGATTTTGGGTTTGCACGTGCGATGTCCACAAACACAGTTGTTTTGCGATCTATAAAAGGTTTGCCTCATCAGAACACAATTTAATGGCTTTTAATCTCAATTGTAGTAACGTAGCTTGTGTGTAGCTGCTTGTATTTTGAGGAACGGAATTTGTTTTATGCTTTTCAGGCACTCCATTATACATGGCTCCAGAACTTGTCCGAGAACAACCTTACAACCACACAGTAGATTTATGGTCTCTTGGTGTTATATTGTAAGTTGAATATCTCTATCTAGTTTTATCTGTATCTAATAACTCATTTACTGGTATTCAGTTATTCATCTGGCCTAATGTCTTGATATCAAATGCCTTTACATGATTTAAGTTGGCCATTCATTTTCTCATAAACCAAATAGACCCTAATTTTTATTTATTTTACTTTCTATTTGCATTAAATTTATTTTTTCTAACATCAGATTTTCTACCAAACTTCATGTTTGTGGTACTCAAACTCTGCCTTTCCCATTTTTAGTGATGGACCGGACCTATTGCAATTTGCAAATGTGTTTTGAATGATGACATTATCAAACTATTAGTTATATAGCAAGTGTTGTTTAAACATGGCTTTCACACTCTCAATGTTCTTTGTTATTCACATTGAATTGAAGCCTGTTTTTTTTATGCCTATAACAGGTACGAGTTATTTGTAGGCCAACCACCATTTTACACAAATTATGTTTATACTCTCGTCAGACGCATTGTTAACGTACATTTTTTAATCAGACAAGGTTTGTTATACAATCACTTATGTTATTATACTGAAGGATTGACTGTTCACTAATTGACTAATCCAGGATCCGGTTAAATATCCTGATAGCATGACTCCAAATTTCAAAAGCTTTTTAAAGGGTTTGCTTAACAAGGTTGTTTACTACTGAACATTTCTTATTTTCATTTCTACCTTTGAGATCTTACTTTAACCACAATGAATTCATTCACTTTAATTTCCAAATTTATTTTAAGCAGGCACCCGAAAGTCGACTAACTTGGCCTGCTCTTCTTGAACACCCTTTTGTTAAAGCAACTGACAACAAAATTGTGGCCATGGTAGGTATACGAAATTTAATCCAAATAATTAAGCATTGGGCAAAGATGCACATTCTAATTGTAACATAATTGAGTATTCTCAGTTTATTAATTTAGTAAAATATGGATCGAACTGCTTCAGGAACGGCATGAGATAAGTGGTTTGCCAAAGGACAGCGATACAACACAGGGGGTTGAAAGAAAAACCGTTCAAACTTCAACAGGTTCAGGAACTTCTAGTATTGCAGGACGATAGTACCTACTCTACTATTATGTATCAATAAATTGTCTATTAGATGTCTCCAAAAATTTCCCCTTTCCCTCCATATAATGATCTACCTTTTGTCACAGAAAAAAACAATCACACAACAGGTTTGGCGGAGCATATTGCTTCACCACTTCAGAATGAAACTCAGTTAAATGGTCCTAACATGAACGAAACCAATTCTAAAGTGCTTGACGAGTCTCCTAGATTTTCAAACCAAAATGATGCAGCAGAGTCAGGTTTGTCGTCTCTCTTTTATTCCATGCTAATGCGTATTTGTATGCAAATATTTCTTTGGTTGTAACTTGTTAGAAGACATCTAACCCTTTTTTACATATTTCTGACTATCGGCTGCATTCTTATAATAAATTCAAATTAATCTTAAAATTAGAAATATTTTTACTCCAAATACTTATGAGAGGTTCAGTTATTGTCACTTTGCATTTTTTATTTTAAGGGGAAATACTTTTAAGTTAACTATAAAGTGCCTTTTCATTCTACTCTAGAAATCTATAAAGTGCTCCTAATACACATGTATTTACTGTTTTAAACATTTACTAAAATTTAAATAATATGATCTCGCAATTGATTTAAATTTAGAAGGGTACTATTGGTTGGTTTGGTCTATCTTCCATGTATGCATATATGAAGGGAGATAGAATGTATACTCCATTCCAAATCAAGGGATTGAAAACTATTGTTGACTCAGTGCTATCTACATTTACATTACATACAACATTGAGTCCAAAAGAACTAGTGACTAAAAATTGTAAATTTCTTACTAGTTGAAGGAGCAAGAGCTCATGTGTGATGGAAATCAAGGGCGGTCATCTCATAATCATAGCATGGCACAAGTCTTGGAACATTGTTTGGACAATTTTACAAATAAAAAAAACAAATAGAACAAATAATAAAACAAAGGTATACTGAAAATGGGTTGGGTGTAAATAGTTGCAGCTTAGGAAGTTATAAACTAAATTAGGTTTATATTGGGGTGGGAGGGGTAGTTCAATTTGTTTAAGCTAGCTGAGTTAAGGGTTAATGGAGTTGGAGGTCATGGGTTCAATCCAACTAACAATTTGCCATTAAAAAAAGAGGATTATGTGTAGTATGTTTACCTTTATGAGGGGCTGTAGGCAGTCATTATAAGGTTTAGGAATGACTTTGATACCATTTCATTAATCACATCTCAAAATCTAGCTGTTGGGTGAAGATATATAACTGGTTTTTATATTATCAGATACAGTATTTTGTATATATGCATGCCCTTAGCATTTACTAATTGTAACGTGAATGGACAAACTCATGTATTCTAATTTCTCAGACTATACTCAAGCCAGAACACAGGTGTTGATCATTCTTAAATTGGAAATATAGTCACCTTGATTATGAGTGAAACCTTAAAAAAGTTTAGCAGCAGCTTTCCATTTTTCACAAACAGGTAGACTGAATCAGGGCTGCATCTGTTTTCTAATGACATGACAGTTAGTCTCAGATGTAAACCAGATGTTGCATCAAACTGATCCTGGCCAATAAATATATGCTAATCCTGGCCTAAATAGATAAGGCGTCATTCTCATACATATTGTTACTAGCGAATGCATACAATGTGTCACAATTACAAATTTATACAGTATAGCACTTGCTAGTGCTTTTTACAGTCAAGATTGCACTTCTTTTCCGAATCCTTTCATTTGAATGAATGTAATGTAATAGTAGTGTCAGAGCTTCTGCTGTTTAGAATTGGAAATGACATTTTACACCAACCAAACATAATGTCTAACGGTCAATTAAATCCAAAATATAAAAAGTTCTTGCATCTGGCCCATGGTTCCTTTGTACTGGTTCTTGTGAATTGTGATAATTGGGAAAAGAATGGCATGATACTCCTTAACAAGATTGAATCAGATACTTCTGCATATTAAGCTAAAGCCTCCTAAAACTTTCTCTCGTTTTGTGTAGAACTGAAATCAATGAATAATGGACGTAAGAATCAGTTTAGTGCACATTTAGGGATTTTATTGACTTTAGTATGGAGTCAAATTGCAGTTTTGCTCTTTTTGCTTTGCAAAGTGAATTGTCAAATATATCCTGTAACACACGCACACAGTCTCGCACATTATTAAAATACTCTTTATCTTACATAAACACCTGGATTGCTGTGATTGTGAATGCTTCTGAGCAGGCTGCCAAAGACTAGACAGACTTGAAAGTAACTCTCGCACTGTCGAAGGTGCAAAAGTAATTGGTCAAGACAATGAAGCATTGGGATTTGTTCTGCAACCCCTGAAAAGATGGTCGAAGGGATCTCAAAATATTTGCAGGTATGTTTGCGAGGCAGACTTAAACTTTGATTTTGCATTTAGAGTCCTCATGAATTCCACTTAAAATTGAATTGGTTTTAATGTCTTGAGCTTACTCAACATTATTTAAATTTTTTATTTATTGAAATTTTGTTCATTATCTTCTAGGGAACCTTCTTTTGACTTCAATGGCCTATTATTTATCTCTGAAGTCTTTCTTTTATAATCTACAGTGATCAAGATCTTCCTGCTTCAAACCAGTCATTAAGAATTTTCTCAAATTTAGTTGATGCCGGTGTTTTCAGTTCTACTGAACAAATAGATGAACTCATAAGTGAGCTTCTTTTGTTTACCAGATCTGTTGTATCATTGAAATCTGCTGAAGTTTTTGAGCTGTTAGCAAAGGTACATCACTTACACATTTGATCTATTGTTTTCTTCCGTCAAGACTTGTATTCTTTTCCTCTTATTTACCTATGATGAATTTAAAATGCGTGGATCTTCATTTGATCTATTGTTACCTCGGGCACTAACAGTTACTTGCAGCACACTAAAACTTAGTAAAAGGAGGAAAAAAGAATACCAAAATTATGGGGTTGTATCTAGGATGAACCACCTACTAAGTGGTTCATGAGTGAATCACTTATATATATATCATAGGATTTACTTAAAAAATAATGAAGGGTTTAGATGGATTAAAAACAAATAAAGAACATGCGGATATTTTCACACCCAAACCTAACTCCATCTTCTCTCACGTTTTCCTTTATCATTGCCCTCTCTCTGTGAAAGTGGTCCTTCAAATACACTTCAAATCATCATCTACCAAATGAGACACTAGTTGGTGGGATGCTAATAATTTCAAATCTCTAACTATAACAAAATTTGCTCTTTTCTTCTTCCTGAACACTGTGAAATAAAATTGTAATTAAAACTTTATTTTGGCATCAGAAACCTTACTTTAATGGCTGATGTTCTTTGAATCGCATTTTTTTCATAATGGAAAAAATTCTTCCTTTGTCATTACAAAAATTTGCGTGACATTCAAATAGATTCCATCACTTGCTTTTGTTATCATTCATTTTGCAAAAATAAATAGATATTCAATTTGATAAATGATTAAGAAACTGAAGTTTTATTTTATATTTCTGTAATATCCATAAAGCAAGTTGGTTTCACTAAACTCAGTAATGGTGAATATCATAATCTTGTCTCAGTGAAGTTAATTGAGGATGTTAAGACAAGGAAGGTGGAAGAATTTTTTGTAACGGTGGTTATATAGGCTTGTGAATAGTGAAAAGGAAAAGAGACTTGAAGAAAATGAAAAAAAATATAATTGGGTGGTTACGGTCTATAATAAAATTGCTAGTTAGATTAATCTACACTTCTACAGGCTCTTATTTGTTCTTTCTATGTGGTCCATTGGTGAGGGATTTGTTAGAGCCCTCACTCTAGCATATTATGGGAGACATAAAAGCAAACCATGAAAACAGAAAGTTATTTGAATCTAAAACTAGGCATACCAACTCTATTGCGAGAGAAGTCTTCCTTAATGATTTGTAGTGATTAAGGCTCATGAATCCCGGATTCTAACACACATATGACACTGCTAATTTTAAGACCATTGTAACAACTAACAAGCTATTCTCATTGAACAAGCAATACTGCGAAGGGGGTCCCTTATACGTTAGGAACCTGACTGTTCAGTATGAGCATCAAATTATTACAAATATGGTAGACATAAATGCAAAACAGAGATAGAGAGGGTAAAATGAACCTGTATAGATTGATTATTGATGATCATACAGCTGTAAGCAACACCTCAAATATGATGGTGAAACTTAAGATGGGTGGTGATGGTGAACAACATACTTTCAAAGGGTGTGCTCCAGTTTTGGAGGCCATCAAATTTAAAAGGATACCTTCTATAGCGCCAGGGGAAAATGAAGGTTCTTCTTCTCTTTCTTTCCTTGAGAAGTTCGAGGATAGAAGGGTAAATTTTGGGCCGCTCTTTGGTAAAGTTGTTGCCGAGCAGATACAATCATGTCCATGGTGTGGGGATGTGGCGGGGGATGTTTCGGCTTCTGAGATGGAGGAGCATGAACGGTTGATTGAAGGTGTAGTCAGTCTCTTTGTCCTTGACTGATGCATCTGCAATGCCTTCCCATGTGCCTCTACCTCAGTCCTTGAGTGAAGAATCTGTTGTGCCTCCACCTCCGTCTTTGATTGATGAATCTGCTATGCCTGCGCCTCAGTCCTCAAGTGATGCAGCTACTGTACCTTCCCCTAAGCCTACATCTGAGAAAGAGCTAAGGAGGTTAGTAAAGGAAAAGAAAATATCTGCTACTACATCTGAGAAAGAGCTAAGGAGGTCATTAAGGGAAAAGAAAGTACCTGCTACATAGAAAACTTAACTTTCGATTAATTGTTGTGAGGGAGTTGCAGTTTTATTCTTATCAGTTGTTGTATCGTATCCTGGTTTTGGTGTAGTTGGTGTGTATTTTTGGGACTTCGTGGTGCAGGGGCTTGTGTTGGCTATTTTTTAGCCTTGTTCTTGTTTGTTGTGTATGTACACTATTTGCGCTTTTTCGTGTTTGTATGAACAAATTTGTGGTTATGTTTAAAAAAAAATATTAGAGTTTGACCTAACTCATCCTTACAAGATAAGGTGAGGAGTGGCCCTCAATATATACTCTTTCAATGTTCTATCTCCAACCAATGTAGAATTTTAGGACCGTGGATATTAACGGTGGACGGTCCATGGTCCGATCGATAGGCTCTGATACCATATTAGAACTTGACCTAACTCATCCTTACAAAACCGGTTGGTAAGGTGAGGAATGTCCCACTATATATACTCTTTCAATGTTTTATCTCCAACCAATATAGGACTTTATGTTCTTCCTAATAATAGAGATAGGTGGGATTACAAATGAACTTGTTGGAGAACCCACATTATTTTAGCATTGTTTTCTTTTAATACTTTTATTTACAACATACATAAATTTAATATGTCTCATTTTATGCTCTTTGATTAATCATTTTTGCCCTATTTTTGGTGGATACTTTTATGAAATTAATTGGCAACATTTTCTCCCATGATTGGCTAGTTAAACTTCAAGCATTTTGTTTTGTGCAGGGTTTCTCTATCACCAAAATTTTGTTAGATATTGGTGGGAAATTCTTTTCAAAATCATATTCAAATCACTGGGTTGAATTGGTTGAAATCTATTCTCAGGTGATACTCTAACTATCATGTAAAATTTTCATCTTGATGGAAATTTATATTGAATGTGACAATGTAAATCTTAACTATATTGTTTAGTTTTTTTTTGGTATTCATGTTAGAAATGGTGATCACATTGAAAACAAGCCATAAATAGAAGAGATGAGAGAAAATAGAGAAAGAGAGAAGAGAGGAGAAAAAATAGAGTTAACAAAATTTGGAATTTTCTCATAATTCTATTACATGATAGTTTATATAGTAGCTTGAGAGGATTGCGTAGGTGAAGCCATGAGAGATTGGGGAAAAGGCACAAAGGATCAAAAGAAGCTCATGATACCGTGTTAGTAATGGTGATCACATTGAGAAGAAGCCATAGAGAGAAGAGAGGAGACAAAAGAGAGAGTAACAAAATTTGGAATTTTCTCATTGAATATAATTCTGTTACATTAGAGTTTATATAGAGCAGTTATTGTAACGATCTCTCAACAGAATTCAGTTAGACTCCTAATTAAGTTCTGTAACACATTATACTCTATTCATAATAATTCATATCTTCATAACCAATTTCTAGCATACCTTAAATATTACTCCCTTCATTCCTATTTATAAATAAATTTTAACTTTTTAAATTCATTAAAAAATTGATGTATCTAACCTATATATAGTCTAAATACATCATTTATTCAATGAACCTTAAAAGTCAAAATTTGCTTATAAATAGGAATGGAGGGAGTAGATTGGACAACGGATAGATGAAAAAAATCTTGTTAAATATGCATTTCTTACCGTTTGCAGCACTCATTTATTAATGTGTAATTGCAGGTTGTAACTTTGGCAAATGATGCATCTGGAAGAGTTCTGTATGAGTCTAGTGCATGCATTACAATCATGTTGTCTAAAGTTGCTCAGGTGCTTAGATCATCTCAAATTTCAAGCTCAGAGACACTGAATGAAACAGCTAACAGAATTATAGAGCATGCAAAAACATCTGGCTTAATTGACCATTTGTGCTCATGCTTAGCAACTTCAGGTTCGGGTCTTATTGCAGGTTCTTCCAATATGCTACGGGCTGCTTCTGAAGCATGCAGGGCTGCATGGTCTTTGATTAATGCTCTGGATGTCCTTTTTATGAGAAAAAGTGCCATTTTGTTTCCCATCATTGCATTGCAGCGTCATTTTTCTCAGAGGACAGAAATTATGGATCACAGACAAGATCCCTTGTTTGATGAAGAATCAACAAAAATGGTTGATATAATGGCAAGAGCATTCCTGAGATCCAAAGCTGTTCAGGTTGCTGTGTACTACTGTTTTCACCAACGGATTGAGTCTGCAACAATTTGTTGTCTTCAGGTACTTCTGTGCGCCTGCCCTTGTTTTAGGGATTACTGTTATGACATCGAGTTGAATATTTTATATTGGCTGCATAACGTAGACCTTTCTAACATTTTGTATTGTTTCTCTAATAAAGTTATAATGCTTAATTGTTATTGGTACAAATGTTATAGTTGCAGAATGGCATATTTGAAGGTAATTCAAAATTTTAATTCCATATTTCTTTTTCCTTTTCAGCTTTTGTCAAGGTGCTGCCTCCATAATGGAGTTGTTCCATCTGTCCTTTGTGGTTTGCCCAGTTCCCTTCCTGTGACTACTGTTGTAAGTGGTGGTGGTGACAGAACTATTGTTTCAGAGATTTTCTCAGTTTTGTCAATATGCAGTTCCGCTCTCAATAAAGATGCACTCCCTGTAGAACCAAGTAACACTAAATGCAAATTAGCAAATCCTTCTGCTCTGGTTCGTCATTCATGTCTCATTCTCACAATAATTGCACAATATTTGAAGTCAGCTGGAAGAAATTCTGCAACTTTTATGCTCACCACCTCACCAAAGAAGCAGCTGGCTCGACTCTCAATCCTTGCTCATCACGTTTCTTATGATGATAAAACAAAAGCCTCTTTCCAACATCAAAGTGCATCAGCTATGTTGGCTTTGGCGTCCATTCTTTCCCTCGAATCTGGAACTTCGACTGAGTCTCCGATATCTGAAATTGCTATGCCTTTAATTCCCCGAACTTCTACCCTAAGTGACCATCTTAAGTTTTCATCAGGTAATGAAAATGAACTGGACCATGGAAATTTTAATGGGAAGCTCCCATATTGGCTAGGGGTAAAAGATGGATGTGTTGGTCTTTTAGATTCCAAACTCAAGTTGGGAGGACCATTAGCTGTTCAGCAGTTGTGTGCAAGTGGTATACCTCTTCTTTTAATCGGCTTATTAAGCAATGGGTTTTTAAATGCTTCTCAAGAAAACGAGTGCCAAAACGATAAAGTTGGATTGTCTCCTATTGGTGTTGTGTGCACAGTTTCATCATTATGTCATTGTCTCTCTGGCGGCGCTTTGATTTTTCGTCAGATTTTAATTAGGAATGAACATGTTAAGCTCATATCCAACTTAATATGCGATGTTCATCTTGAGTTGATAAAATTCTGGACTGGACCTGGTGGAGGGAGAGCAGGAGTCAGAGATCTAATAAATGCAGTCATAGATCTCTTAGCATTTCCTTTTGTTGCTCTTCAAAATGCACATGGCTTGCAGTCAGCCACTGCTTCTGTTAGCAGTGGGTTTCTTCTTTATGTTGGTTCCCCTGGTCAGAGAGTATGCGTGGAAGACAATGATACAGTTAAGGCAATAGAAGAAGACATGGGTAAATACATTAAGATCCTTATGGAGGTAAAATCCTCTTTCAACCCCCTTTGGTAATTTATATGGATTATTGGAAATGGCTTCAAACAAATACTGTTTTTTCATGGGCTACCAATATGCCACTGCATGCTATTAATGTTTGTTATTAAGCAGTAGCTGATGGTAGGTTACTTTTTTTTTGAAAAATCACTGCTAGTACACTATTTAATGCACCAATTACTAGTTTCTGTGATGATAATTTTATTTTTGGTATTATTTTATCTGTTGTTTTCAGTAATTGAAATTTATATTTGATTCAGTGGCCTGCTATTTATCTTTTTACTTTCACTGTGTTGTTGATGGCGGATGGTGGTTCATGGCGGAGAGCCAAAATCCCTCCATACCATTTTGTGGGCCGTTATAGTGGATTATGGTGGGAAAACCCGCAATATCGGCCAATATTTGCCTTTGCGGCGAGCCCAAAAACCACAATGGTTATCCTCCATGGCGGATATTTGATAACCCTGCACTCGATTGCTTGTTGAACTGCTATTTTACAACATCCATGCTCCTAAGCAATTGTGTTAGGATATTGGTTTGGGCCTTAGTCCAAACCAAATAAATAGGAGTTAGCTCAATTAGTTAGTTTTTATTCCCCAAATAATTAGGAGTAGCTCAGTTAGTTAGTTTTTATTCTCCAAATAAATAGGAATTGGCTTAGTTAGTATTCCCCATATAAATAGGAGTGTATGGGGCAGTAGCTAGTAGGATTATTATTTTCTGTTTTCCTTATTAGGGTTTAGGCAATGAGAGAATTGTTTCTCTGACTGAGGAGCAGCAGCTCTGGAATTCTGTTCTGTTTTCATATTCAGTAATAAAATAATTTTCTCCATTATATTCTATCTTACCTCTGTTCTATCAATTGGTCCGACCTACCGGATCGTCGAGGTGCCAGCATTTGTGTCATTCAAAGATGATTGCAGAAGAAGAAGTGTTAGAAGAAGGAATGGTTGAGAGAATTGACGCAATTGAATTGAGAATGGGAAGATTGGAAGAATCAGTTAAATCCTTTAAGTTGGAGTTTCGTCAATTGCTAAGGACAGAGATGGCTAAGCATGTGGGGCATATTCTCGCAGAGAATCTTAGCTCTGATTGGAGTGTGTTTCCGATACCAAATATTATGAAAGAGAACTGTGGAACAGAGTTTCATACTGCTGCAAAGTCAGAAAAGGGAGATGCAATGGAGAAGAAGGAAACCAATGGGGTGAGCAAAGATGTGATCCTTGTGGCTGAGAAGCCAGAGAAGGGACTGACGAAGTCACAGAGTTTAGAGTCACTAATATCACCTCCAGCTCAGAAGACTTTGACCACGTCGTCACCAGTCAGATATTGTTGGAAGAGGGTCCCTCCCCATTCCAAATCATCATATTCGTGGAAATCATGGATGGAGTTTCTACCTCTGACGCAAGCCAAGGAGAAGCACGAAAATCATATATCGGTGGCTCGCATACTGCCGCCGAAACCACCAGACATTGGTTCATTCGTGAAGCACCTTCTAAAGCAAAAACCATCGGCCAAGCCGCCAGATCTCAGCGAATCCGTGGTCAGAGAGAGAGTAGAGAAGAGAGGAAAGATGAAAAAGATGAGGCGTCGCATGTGCATGCGGCTGCCGCCGCCAGATCCTCCATATGAAGGTTACAATATGAATTTAGCGTGCATCATGGTTGCTGAAGGAAGGAAGGATCCAAAAAAGTTGAGGCAAAAGCGACAATTTCAAAGGGGTTTTAAAGAGAAAAGCTGCAGACCATCATCAAGAGATAGTAAGAATGAAGATGTGCAACAGGTTCGATTGTTTGAAGTCGGTCTATCAAGTTCTCAACAATGGGATCCAGGGAGATGCAAAAGCTACAGTAGTGTTGTTGCTGTGTTTCAAGAAAATGAACTCCAAGTATGGTTTTGTGGTTTGCTGAAGTGCAAATTTGGTCTTGTTTTAGACCCACCATTACCTTGCAAGGGAAGTGTTTGGCATGTCATTGTTATATGTTGAAGGACATTTTCTCATCTCAACCTTGAGGACAAGGTTGTATTTTTGGTTGCCGGTATTGTTAGGATATTGGTTTGGGCCTTAGTCCAAACCAAATAAATAGGAGTTAGCTCAATTAGTTAGTTTTTATTCCCCAAATAATTAGGAGTAGCTCAGTTAGTTAGTTTTTATTCTCCAAATAAATAGGAATTGGCTTAGTTAGTATTCCCCATATAAATAGGAGTGTATGGGGCAGTAGCTAGTAGGATTATTATTTTCTGTTTTCCTTATTAGGGTTTAGGCAGTGAGAGAATTGTTTCTCTGACTGAGGAGCAGCAGCTCTGGAATTCTGTTCTGTTTTCATATTCAGTAATAAAATAATTTTCTCCATTATATTCTATCTTACCTCTGTTCTATCAAATTGCTTTGAAGTTTACAGGTTGGTGTGCCTAGTATTATCCTTCGATGCCTAGATTATATGGAGTTGAATGATTTGGGCAGGCCTGTGGCCTTTCTTGCTAAAATGGTATGCCAACGACCTTTAGCAGTCCAACTTGTGAGTAAAGGTCTTTTGGATCCAAATAGGATGAAAAAGTTGTTCGACCTTTCGGCACCAAAAGAGGTTATGCTGGATGCTCTTATGATCATTTCTGATCTTGCTCGTATGGACAAGGTTAGTTTTTACTCTTCACCAAATAGTTTGATTACAGACAAAAGGTAGTGAATACAAATTAAAGGAAAGAGATAGATTTGTGGACATATTGCCGAGCATATTACTCTTCATTCCTTTTTAAGTGTCATGGTTTAGAAGTTTTTTGTTCTTATTTACTTTTCATTTTCAGTTCAAAGTAATATAATTGTTATGTCAAAGTTACCTCCAACTATTTGTCGTAGAGAGAAAAATAGGTAGAATGCAATAATTAAAAGTTAAGAGTATTTCAAGAAAAAGGCAAATAACTATCAAAAATAACAAAATATGTTGGAAATTCCACCTTCATTGCGGCCTTCCCCTAGTCGCCTAATTGCAGCATTTGTGTTGCCTTCATTGCAGCCTCCAACACCTACATTGTCTTGGTTTGGAGGGATGAATTTAGTCCCACATTACTTAGAGATATGACTTGTGTTGAGTTTATAAGTGGGGGCAATCATCATCTTATAAGCCGGTTTTGTAGGGGCGAGTTAGGCCCAACCATAATTTTAAGAAAATGTATCCTTTTAAAGTAACGAAAGTAGAACAGTTTTAGTGAGAAGCATTTTTATGTGTTTTATACATATTAGATAATACTCATTTTGGTATCCTCGTATTGCGTCATTCTCAATTTCATTCCCAAATGATTTATTGTTTAATAGTTTAGAATAACAAACTGGAATTACACAATGAGGATGTACAAACAAATATATATTCTAGAGAGAATCTCTCAAAAAAAGGAAAAATAAGAAACTAAGGAAACCATATCAACGATAATAAAAATAGAGAAAATATTTCTAATTATGACTATAACTACTAAAACTCAAATTGGAGAATATACACCTTATGCATCCAACTTGTTGCGCATAAAATTTACGCAAGGTTCCAGTAGAGATTTGGTGAAGGTATTAGGGAGTTGATTATTAGAGCTAACTGATAATCTGAAAGTGAGGGGAATGAATTTTAGCCATATATTAAATCATGGCAGTCTCGGCTGTTCTGCATCACCAACGTTCTGTGCCGTTTCTGTCACCGATTTCTCGACCCTTCCGACGCGTTGCCCGACTGTGACGTTCTGGCGTGGTCTGACGCGTTTTTGCCCGACTGTGCCATTCTGGTGTGGTCTGATGCGATTTTGGCAACTGTGCCATCGGCCGTTCCAGCCGAGTTTAACAATCTAGCTATTGATATCAGTTAGTTATCTATTTTGTTTTATTTCAATTTCGTATATCACTCCTTGATTTACGAAGTTGACTTTATGTTCTCTCTCTCCTATAAAAGGAGGATTCTTTTAATAGAATAAGACATCTTCTAAGTTCCTATAGGCTTTTCTACATATATATAGCTCCAATGGTCTCATCTAATCCTTATGGATGAATCAATTAGTGTTTTAAGGCTTAGTTTAAGGAATTTGTTCTTGTAATGTCAATGTCCATTTGAAGAAACATTCTTTTATGGTTTCTGGCATACAATGCATATTTTGGGTTATTTTTTATTTGGACCGGTATAGTTGTTTCATATGTATTGCTTTTTGGGTGTTCCATAATCATAGTTTGCAAAATGATTATTATTTTCTGTTTCCTGGTGTTCAGGGATTCTATGAATACATTAAAGGTGCTTTTGTTTTGGAGTTCTTGAAAAGTTTTCTTTCACACGAAGATCCGAATATGCGTGCCAAAGCTTGCAGTGCTCTTGGAAACATGTGCCGTCACAGTGCCTTTTTTTACAGTTCTCTTGTAAGTATAATAATGAAGAATATAGAAACAAAGTATTTTGTATGATCAAACTATCAAAGCAAATTTGTGGACTTGTTTTTATAATTTTTCTTATGTCCTTCTCATTTTTTTCTATCATGAGATTCATGACATGCTTAAATCCTAGATAGATACATACAATTTTTGTAACTTGGATCTAAAATATAGCCGTTGCCTAAAAGGAAAAATAAGTTTTCCTTTTTCAATGAGTGAACACATTTTCATTACACAAAAATTCAGACATCGAATCAAATATGAAAAACCAAAATCTGACACTTAACTTTTTGCAGCTATCACATTTTGAATTCACTTATTACATTTGGAATTTGCAGGCAAGATATCAAATCGTTAGTATCCTTATTGACCGATGCTCTGATCCGGACAAACGAACAAGGAAATTTGCTTGTTTTGCTGTAAGTTTTAGCTTCCACTTCTAAAGCCCAAAATTTATTCTGTATGATGGCATATGTTATGTCCTGTTGTCATCCTGTTTTTAGAACATATACCATCACACTTATGCTTTTCCATGCCATGAGTGCACTGTAATTATAATTTCTCTTATGTCTTTTAATCTGATGTCCCATACCCGAGATTAGATTGGAAATGCAGCTTACCACAGTGATGTGTTGTATGAAGAGCTGAGGAGGTCGATTCCTCATCTGGCAAATTTGTTGCAAAAAGCAGAGGAGGACAAGACCAAGGCAAATGCAGCAGGTGCACTTAGCAATCTGGTTCGCAACTCTGACAGACTTTGTGAAGACATTGTGTCTAAAGGAGCGGTTCAGGTAAGTGCACACTGCATTTTTTAATATTTTGAAATAATTTACACTATTATTCTAGTTATACAGTCAAATGCAATTTCATCAGTCTTCACATCTAAATAAGTTAACACTAAACTGTTTTTCGCCTGAATCATCAAATTCAGTCAGATTCACTTTAGATTTTTACCTAAACTTTTTTTAGTTTCCTTTAGCCTTTATTTTGAGGGAAAGGGAAGGGAGAATTTTGTAAAAAGGGAAAGCTTGTGTGAAAAGAATGGAGGTATTTAGGTAGAGAGGGGTTTGGGGAGTTTATTTTTATTCATAATACAAAATTCCCCTTGTTTGGTGAAACTAAAAAATTGTATTGTAGGAGGGGTTTGGAGGATTTTAGGGGGCTTTGATAAATTGTTCAAATATGATATATGTTATATTATTCTGAAAAGAAAAAAAAATTAATGATAAACATTTATTTATCATTGTATACAAAATCATTCTTTTAATTTAAAGATTTCTCTAATTTTTATTTAAAAAAAAAAAAATTGTCTTTCCAAATCCCTCCCTTCTCCTCCCTTCCCGCCCTAACTCGCAAACAAAACCTTAAAATTTAAGATGATTACACAATTTTTCTTTTTAAAATGTATGCAAATTCACTTTAAATTTTTATTAAATCGTAGTCATAAAAAGTTTTATAATTTTAAAATGAAAAACACTTTCATATATATTAGAGAGAAAATTATGATTACACGGTTCAAATGATTAAATTGTTCTTCAAATAATTTCATCAATTTAAACCTTTTGACTTCCATATCACTTTTTAATTTTAAGTTTGCAGTTACTATACTATGACCATTTTATCCTATAATAAAATAAGTTCTAAAAATTAACTGCTTGCTGATGTGAGTCCATCTCTACCAGCAGCTAGCCAGTCACGCCTGAACAAAAAAGTTTAATTAGAAATAGGAAATAGCATCTGTTAGTTGGACATAATAACTAATGGCATTATCAAGTAGTTGCAGTAGCTAAAGTTTAGTAGTTAGATAGTTAGAGTATAATGGTTGCAGTAACTATGAAGAGTATTTGCAAATTTTATCTTATCTTTCTTGAGGATGAAAGATGATAAGTTACTTATATGTCTCCCTTCGAGCTTTGACGTGTTACAAGCCTTTATTATACTGCCAATACTACCAGCTATTTTTGTAGCAATTTGATGTATATCTT
Organism: Vicia villosa; assembly: GCF_029867415.1. NCBI lineage: Eukaryota > Viridiplantae > Streptophyta > Magnoliopsida > Fabales > Fabaceae > Vicia > Vicia villosa. The sequence goes on from NC_081183.1 coordinate 156,587,972, forward strand.
TGATGTCCTTTCCCTTTGCAGTCTCTCCTGAAATTAATTTCCGATTATGCGGTATCAGCACTAAATCCAAGCAGAAATGATTCAACAAACGAGTCTCCTCTAAAGATTGCTCTCTTTTCCCTTGCAAAGATGTGTGCTCATCCACTCTGCAGGAAGTTCATCAGTTCATCCCCTTTGTTCCCTGTAATTGGAAGGCTTCTACAGTCTCCAGAATCATCCATTGCCAAATATGCATCAGTGATCATTAACAAAGTTGCTGAACCTTGACGTTCGTACCACTATTTTGATTGACTTCCAAGTCATTCGGTTCACCGTTGAATATTTGTAACTAGACCGTAAAACTGCACGTAAGTGATTTTGTCAAGTGATGCTTTGTTTTGGTCGATGGAAATAAAGAGTAATATAGAATGTTAACTGAATCTTTCCGTTCATATGTAAATATATTTAGAATAAAATATTATATATAATATTACTTAAATATTTTTGTATATTCTTTGTGTAATTAATTCAATTGACGGTATAATTCACTATATAACATAACTTCCGTTCCGTTGTGCTATTCAGTCACATGGGTTTTTTAAATGTCTCATTATCTTGTATTTTAATATGTTTTAGAGTTCATTGAGATAAAACTTTTCATTGCGGTAACCTGATTGACCCACTGTTTTTTGGTAAGGGGCTTTTCGGCAAATTGTGTTTTGACTCCAGTCTGCCTTATTAATTTTCATGATCCATTCAGATTTTTTTTTTTCTTTTTGCAATCACCACTGCCACCGTCGTTGATTCTTGTGACTTTTTGGCGAGATACCCCACCATCCGAAATGCCTCCTCTGATCTGACTTGTCCCCAAAAGTTTGTTACCAATCACCTCTCTACGTCTCTCATGTGTCGCCCATCTCCAACATGTGAGCTTCTGCTCATATGTCGCCACACCTGCCACGCATGACAACATGTTTGATTACTGGTTTCGTCCCTATTTCTATCCTTCAACCCTAAAGGACATCACACATGAATACACCATACTCTAATAACATTCAACTTAAGACTTCTAAGGGAGTACCACACAGGATTCCACCAAACATTTGCATTTAACGTAAGACTCTTAAGAGCGCATTACACATGAACTAACCAAACTACTACACAGACTACACGGAAACTCACTAGAATCTCCTTGCATTTATTTAAGATTCTTAGGGTCTATTTGGAAGTTTGGAGGAGAATGGAGGGAGAGATTTTGAAAAAAGGGCAAGATTGAGTAAAAATAATTAAGGAATTATGGTTGAGAGGGTTTGCTTTTATTCATAACATCAACCCCATAATTTGGGAGAACACAAAATTTGTATTGATGAAAGGTTTTAGAGGGTTTTGGAGAGTTTACACAAAATTTTCAAATTATGCTGTTGTAATATTATGAAAATTGAAAATATAATAAAGAGAAGGATTGAGTGGAAAGAATGGAAGGAATTTGGTTGAGAGGGTTTTTGGAGGATTTACTTTTATTCATAACACCGAAAATCCTCTAATTTGGGTGAACTTAAAACTTGTATTGAATGAGTGTTTTGGAGGACTTTCATAATTTTTCTAAATATCTTTTATGCTTTTATAGTATTAAGAAAATTAAAAATATACTAATGATAACACTCTTTTATCATTCTACACAAAATTATTTTTTCAAAAAATGTCAAACATTTTTTTAAAATTCGTTTTCGGAAGCTTTCTCTTCTTCTCCCCTCCAAACTCCCAAATAAAGCCTAAGAGAACACCACTCAGAAATCCACTAAACTCTTGCATTTATTTAAGACTCCTAAGGAAGTACCACACACAAGAACCCACAAGACCCCCTCACACTTATTTAAGACTCCTATGAAAGCGCTAAATAGGATCTCGTTGAGCGTTCCTTGCTCATACCTAACTTTTTTTACGACCTGTCGAACTCTGTCTGCCAATTGAACATGTCTCTTAAATATTAGGTATCCAACTTTTTCCTAATGGAATAGTCTAACCCTCATGCCTCTATTTCGACTAGCTCACGTTTGTGAACTTAGGTAAAACACCTAGCTTTAGACAACCTAAATATATTGAGATATCTTCTACTTATTCAGCAAACTTTCGTTTTACGCTAGCCAATTCATTCAGGCTAATCTTTGATTGCCCCATATAGAATTGTTTGTGAAAGACCCTCTTTAATTGAATCCAATTACAAATGGAATTTGATGGGAGTATAGTGAACCATGTAATGAAATTTCATCCTTAGGTTCTCGTTGTTGGTTATATCACAAGCCTCAGTCTGATATCTTGCAATATGTTCCATTGTGGATTCACTAGCGTCGCTAGTAAACTTGGATAGTTTAGGAACTTTCCAACCTATAGGGAGTTCAGTTTTCCGCACATATTCCGACAATGGAGATATGTAATTTGGTCTATGGATGATGTAGGAGGATTGTGCGTATCAAAGAAGAAATCGCACGTCGGAAAACATTTTTTAATATTTAAGCAATTTTAGTTTTAATATTTAGGCAATTTCTATTTTATTTGTTTTATTTAATTTTGTTTTGGATTAAAGGCCCAAGAGGATTTATTTGTTTTCAGCATTTAAAGACTTTTGGCATGGCCATAAGGATTATCTCTTTTATTATAATAGAATCCAAAGTTTTCTTTATTCCTGGTGGACTCCAGAGCTTATCTATAATAGAATCCAAAGTTTTCTTTATTCCTGGTGGACTCCAGAGATTATCTATAGGGTTTGCGCTTGCAACCCTATTTTCATTCAAGGTTTAGCGCTTGCTGTTCCTTTGGGCGGCTTCCGACTGTGTCAATGGAGGCCAATGTTAAGGCCATTTTGGGAAAAAATTGTTTGACCACATTGGTTATATTGTTTTGCCCCCCAAAAATTATTTTTTTACACTCCCAACCACTCGGTTTGCATCTTGGATTCTTTGCACCAAAATTACCTCAGGGTCATTTTGGTCTCTGTTGCCTTCGACTACCCTGGGCACGGGTTGTTCGACATGTACAACCTGTTATGGTATCTGATTATTAGGCACTAGCTGTATGGATGCTTAAGGAGCACCAAAGAAATTATCAATTTTACCCATTTGATGTGCCAATTGTTGATAACTATGATTAGTATTTTGTATTAAAGGATTAAACACATTGCCAATTTTTTTTTGGTATCGTTTTTGTTTTGTTTTGATGTTTTGTAAATTTTATTGGATATATTTAATTATTCGTGTGTTTGTAATTTGTTCATTGTTTTAGTATTCATGTGTTTGTAATTCATCCGCATTTGAATTGTATTATGTTTGATTCGTCTATTTAGATTGTACCATTAAGACCCCTCATTATTCAATAAACTGAAAGTGTTGATCTATGATAGTGTTTCTTTTTTATCCTAGCAAATGAGTTGTTGTCGTTTCATCAAGTGTTGCTTGAATCAAGTTAGAACACTTAATTCAAGGTGTTTAATAATTTGATTCGTATTATGTATAATGTGTGACTCGAATCATGCTTATTGTGAAAATTGTATTTTGCCTCCAGATGATTTGATTCAAAACATACTTTGAACCAAACTCGAATCATAACTCTCCATGGAAGTTAGAGTTAGGCTCTGTTTAATTTGATTCGAATCATAAAGTAAACTTGACTCGAATCACAACACCATGTGACTCGAATCATAGCTACACAAATTCAATTTTCCACCTTAGATTTAAATAGTTGTTTCTTTTGATCCAAACAATAAGAATTGAGACATGAGTCACAAAGAAGTAACTTTGAGATTATTTTTCATGATGAAATCTCAAGTGTTTGTATGTCATTTAGGATAGACCTTGCTTATAAAAATTTAATTTGTAAGCTTATGTCTGCGATGTGTCAAATTTATTGAATCATTATAAATTTAATTATGTCTTGAATGAACATCTCCGTAAAGTGTTTTTTAATCACTTTGTTTAAAGTGACTTTGGTTATCTTGTAATTGATTTGCATTAGAAAGAATCAAGTCCTTAGTGATATCTTGTAATAATTTAGTTGGGCTAATTCATTGAGATACTTCCAAACTCTCTTAGTATTGTGTTTTGCTTTCGCGTATTTTAAAATCTCTGATTTCGTTTATGAGACCCTAATGTTTTTGAAATTGTCTTTTTGGAGATAGGTCTATTCAACCCCTTCAAGATTTTTTGTGTTCATATTCTCACACAATAAAAATGTTGATGTCCTATATTTTTAACATTATTAATGTCAAGAGTATATGTGACATGTTTTTCCGAATTTCATACTACTTCGTAGTAATTTTATACATTTTTAAAATATTTTTTTTATAAATATATTATAAATTATTTTTTAATCTCACTATTAAATATTTCTAGATCCGCCACTGATGATAGCATTTATTAAAAATAAAAATTAACCTAAAACCAATACTTTAAATCAAATATATTTGAAGAACATAATATTAATTTTAATAATATTAATTTTAGGGTTAAACCCTATTTCGCCCCCTGCCATTTGGGACGAATCTGAAAAACAACCGTGTAAAAAAAACACAGATTCCGTCCCTGCCATTTGTAGATTCCTCTATTTTGTCCCCTCATTGAATTTGGTCAACAAAAATGATGATGTGGCGTGTTGTGTTGGATTTTTTTGATTTTTGACGTGGCTGCCAACTAGATTTTTTTGATTTTTTTTATTTTTTTAAATTTATTTATTTTTATCAAAATTTTTGCAAGAGAGAAGAGTTGAACCCAGGTTTCCTACCTCATTAAAAGATAACTATACCACTAGGCCATAAGCTTTGTTGGAATAATATCTCCACTTTTATTTATATGATATATTGTAAAAAGTAAAAATTTAATTAAATAGTAAAATTGATATATTAATTAGATATATTTAATATTAACTTTCAATCATTAATAAGATATATTTATATTTATTTTTTAGTTTAATATATTTAATATTAATTTTATTTACGTTCAAATAAAATGAAATATTAAGAAACTAAAATATATAAATTAAATATAAAAAACATAAAAAAAACAAAATGGTGAATAAATATTAAAATATATTTATTTCCAGTTTAATATAATAACGTTAATTAATTTTTAGTGTACTATAATAATAAACTAAAATTAAACTGGAATTAATTTTACTGTAGAATTATTAACTTTTTAATTGTTTTTCAAATAACATTTATTATCTCTAAAATTTTTAATTTTTTTTTAATATTTCAATTAAAAATAATTAATATATTAGACGTAAAAGTATTATATTTAAATATTTCAGTTTATTATATTTACGTTCAATTAATAAACTGAAATTATATTTCAATTATTTTCAATTTATTATTGTTTTATTATTTTTAGTATTTAAATAATAAATATTAAAATTGTTTGTTTAATAACGTTTTAATATAATATATTTGAAAATTATATTTATTTATAGAAATAATACTTTCTGTTTTAATATATGGTTGAATAATAAATTTGGGTTGAATAATACTTATGGTTGAAAAAATACTTTCAATTTAATATATGGTTGAATAATACCTATGTAACATATACATATTGATGCAATTAATAGCCAAAGAAATTAAATAGCTCAGTTGGCAAGAGTGGTGTTTAATGGTTTAATATCTACTAGCAAGAGACCCGTGCGTTCGCACGGGTCGCGCAAATGTAATTATAAATAATAAATAAATATAAAGTATACAAAATATATATAAATTAAGTAGTCTCGTTCAGTCAAAAATAAATGTTTTAGTAAAAAGAATAAATGAAATAATTAATTAGTCATTTATCTGTGTGTTTACATGGACTGCACAATGTCGTTATAAATAATAAATAAATATAGTATAGTGATGGTTAAGAAACGTATAAAAAATATATAAATTAAGTAATCTCGACCTGTAGGAAATGTATAGTTTAGTAGAAAAATTAATAAAATAATTAAGTTGTCATCTATGCGTGTGTTCGTATGGGTCGCACAATGTTTGATGGTTAAAAAATATAATATTTGAAATTCTGAATGTCATATAAACATTAATTTAATTTACCCGTGTGTTTGTTTGGGCTACGCAATATTAGTATCGGCACGTTAGAAATGTATATTTTAATAGAAAAAATAAATGAAATAATTAAGTTGTCATCCACCCGTGCATTAACACGTGTTGTACAATATCGTTATAAATAGTAAATAAATATAGTACAATGAAGGTTAAGAAATATATATAAAAAATATACAAATTAAATAGTATCGGCCTGTTGGAAATGTATATTTTAGTAAAGAATAAATGAAATAATTAAGTTTTCATCTACTCGTGTGTTCGCATGGTTCGAACATTGTCGTTATAAGTAGTAAATAAATATATTATATTGATGAAATAAATAAAATGAAATAAATTGAATCAAAAGAATGACAACTTTGCATATGTATATAATTGTGTGTAATTCAAATTACAATCATTCATAACCTCATAGTAAAAAAGACAACATTGATTAGTAATTTTCCTTAATAAACTGGTATAGGCACAAAAACCATAAAGTGACTATATTCTGCACAATAAAAAACATAAGGTGTATGCAATATTTCAGACATTTCAATATAGTCATAGTTATATTCGTAGGCATATGCAATTTGCCGTTTTATGATATTAACTTGGATGCTGTGAGTTTGTTTGCAGATTCATCCTTTTTGTTTTTGCCGATTCTTAATTTGTATTGCAATAATGTAATCTATCGATTGAAATGAATGAATATTTTATTTAGTCAAAAAAAACATAAGGTGTAGAATTTAATTTACAGTATAATCAAAAGACATAAAATGATTTAACTTCCAATTAAATAAGGGTTTTTCTAACCTATGCAACATTGCATAGGATAAGAAACAATTAATACATCACTTTTTTAAATATAAATTACCATATTAATTATTATTTATGTTGATCTATTAATTGTGTAGGAGTAGAAAATATAAAATATTATTTTTCAAAAGAAAAATATATAATTAATATGATAATTTTATAGGTAAGGAAATAATATATTAGTTGTCCTTATATTATATTGTTTTAATTATGCGTGTGTTCGTATGGGTCGCACAATGTTTGATGGTTAAAAATATAATTTATCATGAAGCGTGATTTGTGTTATAATAATCATTAATGTTTCAATTTTCAAAACTAAAACAATAGTTAATATTTTTAATAGTAATTTGTTAGATAATTATTGTCTATTTAAATTTGAAACTTAAATTTGATTTTAAAATATCAGAATACTAAGAGATAGTCATTTTAAAAAAACATAAAAATAATGTATGAAACTCTTGGAATGCAAAGATTTTGTTTCTGAATTTTGTTCTTGTTTTAAATAAATTTATAAAAACAATTTTTTTTAAATTTTTTTTATGGAAAAAACAATTTTATTTATATTACTGAAACATCAACTTCTTTTTGAAAAGAAAATACTCATAAAAATAAAAGTCAAATCTTAAGTACTTTTGTAGGAGCGATTAAAAAATATAATGGGAATAAAATATTAAAGTAGGTTTTAAGTTATCTTTGAAAATAAAAAATAAGTTATAATTAATTGAAATAGTCACATTTTTAATACTATTTTTTAAATCTTATGATTTTATGAATTGGAATCTTATGATTTTATAGATTAAAAAGTTACACTGAACCTTATATATTTTGGAGTGCAGGAATGCCCAAAGTTTTTACTGGGAAACTTATTGCTTATAAATCGTTACTTTATATTTTGGAATGCTTTGAAATACAATAATTTTTATTTAGAATTGTTTGTATATATCAAATATAATTAGCAATTAAAAATAAAAAACCATCGACGTTGAAGTAACGTATTTATTATGCAAAGCATTAAAAACAAAAAATCATTAAAAACAAAATTTTGTAACCCCGATTCACATATCCAAAAATGAGGTAAGGATGTATAAAAAATTAGGGTAATAGGAAGAGACATATATAATATAATGGAATAAAAATCTAAATGAAATCATTAATGCACTAATGACTATACATAATTTAAATATGATTAAAGTCGATATAAATATTAAATAAATATTATATATTTATGGTTAAGAAATGTATATAAAATTATATACGAATTAAGAGAGAAAAATATCTTAAAATATGTCTGTCATATAAATATTAATTTAATTTATTAGGTTATATTAGTTGTTAGGATATACACAGAAATTATGTTGAGTAATATATGAGTATATGATGTAGTACACTTCAGACAGAATCCTGAGACATATGTGTCCGCTGCTTTATTCCATTTATAAAAATATGTGTAACTCATTCTATACAAATAATTGCAGTTAAATTTTTTCCGATTATAAAAATATTTGTAACGTATTCTCGTTTATAAAAATAATTGTATCAACAGTAGATTTTTTAACGTTTATAAAAATATTTATAACTTATTTCCGTAAAATTATTTTAATTTATATAATTGAATTAATTAATTAATATTTTAAATGTATTCCGTAAAATTAAAGAAAGTTTCTCAACCAACTCCATGGACCTCTTAAACACCACACAAAATTTCATTTTTACCCCTAACTTTCATAGATGCACATTCGGAAACAGCCCATATTTTGAAAAAATAGGTTTTTTTCATAGATGCATCTACGGAAGCGTATAAAACATAGTGAAACCTGAGATTTTTCTAATTAATTGGGAAAATCTCAAGCTCCGTAGATGCATCTACGTAACACTCTATTTGCAAAAACTCATTAAACATCAATTAATTGAGAAACCTTTTTGTAGATGTAACCACGGAAGATTTTTCCTAATTAATTGAGAATTTGAGATTTCTCAATTAATTTGTAATTTAATTGGAGATTTTTCAAATTAATTGAGAAAATACCAAATTAATTAAGTTTGATTACATCTACGGAATCGTAGATATATCTACAGAACATTCTGATTTTTCCAATTAATCGAGAAAATCTCACGTTTCACTATGATTTAAGGGATTCCATAGATATATCTACGTAAAAAACCATTTTTTTTAAAAATGTGCTTCTGAAGATACATATACGGAAGCACGAAAACAAAATGGACAATTCAGTTATGCATAAGAAAGGCCTGAGGTTCATTGATAAGTTCTCAAATTAAAATTGTCGTATAAAACTCTAAATTACATATAAATTAAAGTATATTATTTAAGAAATGACAATTAAAAATAGTTTAATAAATATTTAGATACATAGTTTAAAAATAGGTTAATCAATATTTATTGATACATGATAAATACAAATATTTTTCTCAAATTCTTTTCTCTCTACTTCTCTCTCACTTATTTCTTCTATTTCAAACACACTCTAAATGATTTTAATTTCTCTGTCACTTATTTCTTCTATTCCAATCTCACCATAAGTGATTTCAATAACCGCATTTTTTTTCCTTTTAAAAAATATATAATTTTAAAAACATAAATTTTTTAATATTATTTTCGGATGATAAAAACTGTTTTTTTAAGCCCACTGATTTTTAAAACATAATAATATTATTGTGTAAATATAGTAGATTATAATAGTGTTCAATAATGAATGTTGAATTTTATAATTATGATTACATACTATTAACCTTGCAATACTATCACATCTCTCATAAATTTCAAATACAACCAATGTTTGGAATATTAATCATTTTGAAACATACATACAACCCATAAACATTTTGAAAATGTATTGTTTGAAATTAGTATTGTTTGGAATATTAATCATTTTAAAACATGGATATAACCGATAAACATTTTGAAATTGCACTGTTTGAAATATTAAAATTGCATTGAATATAGTAACCTAATATTAACCTAATAATTGTAAAATCAATTCAACCTCGGTAATATATAAAGGCTTTAATGCAAATAATCTGTAGAAAAAATAAAATAATTCAAATATTTGGATAAACTTTATTTCATGATTTATGTTTAATTTACTATTCTTGTTCCATGTCAAAAAATATCCTCTCTAAAGTTACTCACATAATGCAAATATAACAATTTCAAAATCAATGCAATTACACTACTGTTTTCCTGTAAATATTTTGACACTTAAAATTGCTTAAAACAAATGTCCAAGCATAATGACAGACTACATTTTGAATAATTTTCAGTATATTAATTATCTTGTAAGGTTTGAATTCTGCAGTACAGGTATACCATGAAAAAATTTTGATTTATAGGAAATTTAATGCTAATAATCCTCTTGGTAATTAACCTGAATCAATAGGTATTATTATGAGATTGATTTTCGAACCGGCCATATAGTACTCAAGAAGGATTTGAGGAGATATGCTTGCTTAATGTTCTTTTCCTAGAACCATCAAACATTTCGCCGACGCTAGAACAGAAACAAAATGCGAAGAAAAATCACTGTAACCGTAAGCAAAACTATACTCCCCGCTGTTGCCACCATCCTTGTCATCGAAATTGAGAGCGAAACTCAACTGATCGTAGTTTAATGAAACTTATTTAACATTCACGTTACGGCTCTTAATGTATTGAATAGTTGAATGAATGTTTTCCATCTCGGTCCAGCAACGATCTTTAACCACTCACGCACCTTCATCCATCTACGAAACCACCATCACTAACCTTTAATACAAAATCAAATTCACCCTAAATAAAATTGATGAATTAAAACAATCCAAAATCAAATTAATTTATATAAACAACCTAAAATCAAATTAATTCATAAAAATAACCCACAATAAAATTGATTCATATCAATATTTAATTTGAATTCGAATTTGTAAAACGGATTTGCGATGAATAACAAAAATCCCAAAAAAGTAAATGACTCATGAAAAATTTGTACCTTGGTGTTCTTATAATCGTAGCTTTAGAGTTTAACCAAATGAAGTTTGCAGAGTATCCCTAACCGGAGCTTTGGAATAGAGAAATAGATTGGAATATGAAATATGAAAACACAATACATGAAAACACAGAGACATTAAAACAATTTCTGAAAATTTCAAAAAATACCAGTTTAGCAAAAAAGCAAATATATTGTGCTTTGATTGGAGGCTGATTGAGGATGAGAGTGTTGTTGAGGCTGAGAGGAAGATAAAATTGTTAAATCGTTAAATCATTGGAGACTGATACAGTAAATCCTCCGACTCATTTTTCTGGCTGCATTCAAAGATTAAAAGTTAAATCGTTAAGAGACATTTGAAGATTAAATTGTTAACAAATATGAATATAACAAATGAACATAAAATAAAATAAACTTATTGTGTTGAGAATATAATTTGAAGGGTTTTGAAGAATTCTAAGATGGTGAAGAATGTAAATCGTTTGTTGCAGTTCCAAGATAGTTTAGGAAAACGCATGCTGCATATTGATTCTTTCAAAAGAGTGTTTTGGAAGCTAACTTCATATTGATTCTTTCAAAAGAGTGTTTTGGAAGCTAAAGTAATGACCCTGGAAATTCGCTATTCCAAGCAGATTTTGTTGTATTCCAAGCAGATTTTGCTGTATTCCAAGCAGAATTCCAATACAAAGGTCACGTAATTATTAATGATGGAAAAGAAAATGGACCATTGAGAGGTTACACAATGATTACAAAATATATCTTATTAATTATAATAATAAACTAGTAAAGGACCCGTGCGTTCGCACGGGTCACGCAAAGTCGATATAAATAATAAATAAATATATAAAAATGATTAATAAATATATATATAAAAGATACGCAAATTAAAAAGAAAAAAACATTTGAAATTATATTTGTCATATAAATATTAATTTAATCTAGTTAGAAATATAAACTTTAGTAAGAAAAATAAATAAAATAATTAAGTAGTCATCTACCCGTGCGTTCGCACGCCTCATACAATATCGTTACAAATCTACCATGAGTATCTACCCGTGCGTTCGCACGGATTGCACAATGTTATATATTTTTCAAGTACATCAAATATTAGTAGCAATTTTTTTAGTATAAATGTTAACATTTTATCATAAAAAATTACTAACATTTTTTTATTTCTGAAATTTTTTATACTTTAATAGTATCTTTAATTATAATATATTACATATATTTTTAAAAACAACATAAAAAATAAATAATATTTATAGATAAAACTACATCAAGGGCAAATATTGTATAAAAATTCTTTTAATTATATCAGTAGACCCTAAAATGGCGGCTCGTGCACCCGCCATAAAATGGCGAGTTGGGTTGGGATTTTGGGCCCACTATCCACTAAAGCCCGCCCCGCCAAAAACCGCCGCCCATCATTGCTCGTCCCGCCAAAACCCGTCTTCCGCCAAAGTCCGCCTTGCCGATTCGTTCAACATATCCCGTCTTAAGTCCGCCTTTTTTAGTTAATTCAAATAATTCTAATCCTTGATGGTTTAATTTATACATTTATTTATAAATATATGCAACATTTTTTTAAGTAAAATTTGTTAAAGAGATGTTTTATAAAAAATTATTTTAAAAAATAAGTGAAAAATTTAATTTAAAGGTAATCAAAATTTAAGTGAAAATATAATTTATTTTAAAATTTTTGTGGAATTTTATTTTCAATATTAATAAAAGGATATCATCCACTATTCACAATTACAATTTTATATTCACATTATAACAGGTAAGCATTTTTTTTTACTGATACTATAATTAATATTTTTTTTTTTTACTTTTGTTAGACATGTAGAAACCTGTACTAAAAACGTGTATTTACTTATATTTGATATATTATCTATCACTTCTCTTTAAATAGAATGGATAAAAAAAAGATCATATTAATTTATTAAAACATAAAAATTTTGTAATTAATGCAATTAATTACATGCGAATACCAATTAGCTATTCCAAGCAGATTTTGTTGTATTCCAAGCAGATTTTGTTGTATTCCAAGCAGAATTCCAATACAAAGGTCACGTAATTATTCCAAGCAGATTCTGTTGTATTCCAAGCAGATTTTGCTGTATTCCAAGCAGAATTCCAATACAAAGGTCACGTAATTATTAATGATGGAAAAGAAAATGGACCATTGAGAGGTTACACAATGATTACAAAATATATCTTATTAATTATAATAATAAATGAGATGCAATTACCGTTATGTCCCCGATGATCACCCTCAAATTGGTGATTATAAGGATAATTATAGGATTTCATATGTATTCTACTTTATTATATTAAAAGTAGATATTATTATGGTAGCTTCTAGCATGAAGGCTCTAATAAAACCCTCGAACCATGATATAACACCGTTAGATTAAATAGGCTCATATATTTTCTCTAGACAACACCATACTAAATTACACCTCCATCCCAACTATATTTCTCTCAAAATCAATTAATTCCTCTATGCTGTTTGAATCATCTCCTGAAAGGAAAAATTAAAATCATGGAAACAGATTTTAAATTAAGGGAGAACGAACTTAAAAAAAAAAAATGAAAAAAATACTTATTGAACCAATCCTCTTAATTTCAGTTATCATCTGAGACAATTTTCAAGTTGCAAAAACATTAGTGCAGCTATCCTCGTGTCTTTACTTGTACTTTTCCTTCTTAACGAAACCTTCCATTTTATGTTGACTAAAAAATTGGTGATGAAAACAACCTTAAATTTCTACAAAAATTAAGGATATAATAGATGAAATAGTGGAGAAAAAAAAACAATTAAATAAGAAAATGTCAGAACTCCAAAATTGATTACACACTTTGATAACCTTTCCTCCTCACACATATTTTTCTTTATTGTTACTTATGGCTTTATCAAAAAACTGTTAACCCATTTTCAAGTGACCAAATCAAATCAATTCTATCATTATAATTAGTAATAAGAGTTCTGACACTTAAGGGGTTTTGTTAATGTTTTAATTGGCATGTTGTAATTTTTTTGGTTTGAAACTTTTAATGTTTGTTTCGTTGTGTCGAGCGTTGTGGAATGGAAGAAAATTCCAAACATCTTTACTGGATTTGCACAATGAACAGTAGAGAGAAGAAAGTATAATTTAGTGTGAAACGATTCATCATAACTAATAGTAAAAAGTACAATCCAACGGCTATCACTCATGGTCCACCATGAAGCATTTCCTTGCTGGTTTACTCTAGACAGCACCTATTATTATTATTATCTTTAATATATTAAAACAGAATAGCGCCAACGTTAGACCAAAATTCCGCCTAAACACGTGCAGCGCACGGGGTAAAGTACTAGTTATTATTTTAATTTTTAACAAATGTTACTATTACAGGCCTGTCTGTGAGTACGACCGAGTCGGTGTATCTATCTAACTCTACTCCTCCTCGTTTTCAACAATCAGGTTCATTACTCTTTCTTTCAATTTTGCTTTTTCGGTTCTTCTCGATCCTTCCTATTTCTCGTTACAATGTGTTTGTTAGCAACTTTGTTTTGTTTTTTTAGCAGTAGAAGCAAAAATGAATAATGGCGAGGAAGAGAAAGAAAATTCAGTTGTTGTTGAAAAAGTGGGTGGCAGATCATCAATCACAACCTGCTTATCAAGATATCCCCTCAAATTCATCTCACCTAAAAAGGTTCTTTTCATTTTAACTACCAATGTTAATAATTATCAATTAGTTGTTAGGTTAGTATTTTAACAATTTCTGTTTTTTATTTTATTTTTTAAATTCATTGCATAGGTTGGTCCTTCCAGTATTGATGCAGTGTGGGTTTATGTTCTCAATTATGGAGGTGGAATTGTATCGGTAACTTTCATCTCTTTAGTCTTTTGTGGTTTTCTCTTTTCAAGCTGTCTTTTTTTTTTGCATATGATTTTCTACTTGTGTTTGCCTTGTGAGCATGCTCATCTATCTGGATTCCTCAATAAAATTGTCTTCTAATTCACAATTTCAATGTCGATTTGATAACCGTGCTTGTGAGGTGCAGGGTGATCGCATTTCATGCAAGTTTTCTGTTGGAGATGCTTGCACCATGGTCTTAACTACCCAAGGATCTACTAAGGTTAGCTATTTTCTCCTCTTTTTATTGATTTGTTAATTTTTTCTTTTCCATCTTGGGCAGACACTTATGACTATCACATTATCTCTTTGATTAGTTGTTTATGGTCAGGGTGAATTTTGGTGTTTAGCTCAGCTTATCTTTAAGTTATTGATGATATTGTAATTTCTTTCAAGGTCTATAAATCGGTGGAATCTAAGTGTTCTCATCAAACATTAGAGGTAAAAACAGTCTTTCTCTTGAGATTCTTGCATTATTTACTTGACTAGTCATTTTACATAATAAAAAAAAAGGAGTAGCATTGGTTGAATTCAAAGTAGTCAATAGAGGCAAATAGCGGGATAGCATAGTCGAGCAGTTCCTAGCCCGGAGCAGTTTGTTGGTCCACTATCCTTTTCGCCTCTAAAAACCCGAAATTACTCCTTAAATTGCAATGTTTTAAGGGTAATTTTGGGTTTTTCAATCAAATTTGAGTTGAGACTCAACTTTAATCTTCCTTCCTAGTCATTTATGCACTTTAAGAGTCATGCATGCTTTAATTTATGAAAATCTTATGAGTTGAGTTATTTGTTTAATTTACATTAAATATATCATATATGTTATAATTATTATATGTAATTTATCCAAAAAATGATCAGATAGAGCGTTTTCCATTAAATGTTATCCCGCTATCCCACTTTTGGGGCCGGCCGCTCTGCGCCGCTATCCGGGAATGACTACTCTGGTTGATTTTCCGTTTACTATTCCGTAAACTATAACTTATGGCCAGTATGATTTATGGTCGTGGCATGAGAGTTGCTCCCTCCATTCCTTAATTATTGATATTCAAGGTTTGTGCACATGAGTTAAAAGAAATTTTATAATTGATGTATTGTAAAGTAGTCTTATATCTATACTTAAATACCCATATTTAGTTCCTATTAGTAGTTCACTAATAGGAACTAAATCTCTATGTTATTTTAAATAATCATTAAATTATAGTTGGAAAAGAAAAAATATTTTATTTTTGGATTTCTAAAACATCAATGGTACAAAAAAAGCTAAAACATCAATAGTTTTTTGAACGGAAGGAGTGTAATTTTGTTGAGATTCTAATATTGAGGTTATATCTTTTTTTTGGACATGATATACTTCTATGTTTCAAAAAAATTTCTTCACGTTTCTTTTGTTATGGTTACGAATTGAGTATTTTGGTAGGATATTATAGTTATTTGTTTCATGTAAATTCAACTTAATACATAAAATTCTTTATAGTTATCACTGTTAATTTGACTGTCTGGCTTTATCAGTTCCATGTGACAACTGACAACAGTTAAATTCATCTGTGTAGTAGGCTAGAGTAGGAAGCGAAGCACTTTTAGCCATCATTCCAGATCCTGTAACATGTTTTTCCACTGCAAGATATCATCAGAAACAAGTCTTCAACATGTCTTCGGACTCAAATTTGGTCCTTGTTGATTGGATTACTAGTGGGCGTCATGAAAGTGGAGAAAAATGGGATTTTGATCTTTATAGAAGCACAAATAATATATTCTTTGATGATGGTCAACCTTTGTTTCTGGATACGGTAATAGTGTTTTTATGTTGTCCTTGGTTATGCTTGTTACCAATTGTACTTCCAAATTGTTTGAGCTTGGAGGATGTATACTTGGTTACTTAAAATTATCTTATTCTCTATTTAAGCCTTGTTTTCCTTGTTATGTTATTTCTTAGCTTCCCCTCATAATTTTTTCATATTCTGTGATGTCAATTTTGGAGTATCAGTAAATGCATGAAGTCATACTCTATGCATACTGTTCCCGCTCACATTTTTCCTTTTAGAATTTATATGACTGAAAAATAGTCAAGACATTATCTTTTATGGGCTTATTAATTAATCTCGTATAGGATTAATTTCCACTTCCTGTGATACAGATATTATTAAATTCAGGGAAATAACTATTCTAGTTTAAAAATCATGAACTTTAGACCATATAATGAGAAGCATGGTTTGTACACAACTGTTTATACTTTATAATGACAGATGTTTTAACCATCTTGAGTTGACACCTCTCACTTTAGCTCCTACTGCGTTCTTGTAATTCAACGAAGAAAATAGGCACAGTATTCAGACCTTGTGCAGGAATTTTGAATCTTGTTAGGAGCTGAAATTACAACCTTCAAATCTAGCAGCCTATGTCACTTTTGTATCTTTCTTTCTTCAATACAGGGCATTGTGCCAATTTCTTACCTGAAATTACATTGTGTTGTTGTTAAAATGGGAGCGCTCAAATTTTTCTGCATATGATGCTCTTACATCTCTTTCCTTTCATTTATGGTACATTGACAACATGTCTCTTGTGCTTGCTTGAATTTTGAATTTAATCGATTTATTTAGCTACGGGAGATTTTGGAAGAAGGCAATATGTTACATCTTTTATCGAGATTGGTATCCTTTCCTTTTCTATTTTTCTACTTAATTTGGCTTCTTGTCACTAGCAGATGTTACTAGAGAAAGACAAATTTGGTCTTGTAAAGGAACACATGCTGGACTACCAAGTAATTGCAATGATTGTGCTCCTAGGGTGAGTGGTTTGCATTGCCATATTTATTCTGGATTAATGTGTTATGCATGACATGCTTTATAATTTTTAGGCCAAAGATGCAGTATATCCAGAATCTAGTGCAAGATAGCGTGAAAAGAATTATGACTGAGCAATTACAGAATCCTTCAGCTGGATTGAGTCACCAAAAGACCAAGGCTGACTTTTTCATGACAAAACCAACCTTGGTGGCTTCTTGCAGTGTGTTTGGTCCGAAGGTAAATTATGAATTAGTATCAGGGTTTTTGTTTTTAATTTTTACATATTTTGTTTACTATTTACAACTTGTGGTTATTAGTAGTACATAAGGTCAGAATTAACTTATTTTAGAACTCTGCTTATCTAAAAATCCCAAGGATTCCTAATCGGCTTGGGTTAGTGGTAAGTGTCGGGTTACTCTGCCATGATTCTGGATTTGCTCCATTTATCTACCCTCCATTTCCTGTCCATTTATGAGAGATAGACACACGAGTCCCACTAATCTATCACTTGTGTCCATCTCTCATAAATGGAATAGATAATCAAAGCAAATCCGGGCTGCCCTGCAATATATATCATCAGCTCTTTTGTTCTCACAGCATAATGAATGATGCAATGATTGGTTACCCAGCCTTTTTCAACTATGTAATACTGGTAACTTACGAATATTACTGGCTGCAACTGCATTTTGTGTGCAGAAAATTGGTCTTGTTGTTCGAGTGGCTTCCGTGACAACTGAGTCTGTTTACAAGTTTCTTCGACATCAGTTGGCTCCCTTGGAACCAATGATTGGAGTGCCACCTTACAGGTAGAGTGGCGTTAATTGCAGACCTATATGTGTAAAAAACTATACATTCCTTTTTTCATGTATGTTATATATTTATGGTAATAAATCTCCCATCTATTTAAAATGGTGCTAAACTTCATCTAACTGGAGCTAAATTGTGAACCTTGTATGACTTCTCTTGCCTTTCTGGAAAACTTGCAACTCTTGTTCATCTTTTACTTCTTGAGTATTGGACATGCTATTATCATTAGGCAAAAAACTCAGTTAGTTGATGTGTGCCCTTGACCGGAATCACCGACATCATCCTTACAGTCTTACAGAGTATCAATTCTGTTGCTATTTGGTTTGAACAAGGCACATTGCATGTCGTTGCCTTCACTTTGATACAATACCCCTGTTGAAGGACAGAGAGTGTGTTCCTACCATTTTAAACCTAATTGAACAAAATTTGCGAGGCATTAGACTTAGTAAAATTACCAGATTACATTTGAGATTTGAGTTTCTTGACTTCCTTAGGTTTAATATCCTCCCAACAACCCTTGTTATTTTTTGGATTACAAATACTCTTCTCAATTATCATATTTTTTTTATTTATTTACAGGTATCAATTATCATACTTCATAATGTCCTAACATTGTTCATAACTAAATCTAATAATACTAGAGATCCTAATAACCTGTAACAGAAATAATGTATTCTGGTTAGATTTTTAGTAACAGAAATGCTATGTTGATACTAAAATATTACACTACACCGTATCTGCTGTTCATTGTACTTCAAAAAATTAATTAAAATATTTCAATCTTACTTTATTATTGCTACCACATTTTTTTTCTTCATTGCTACTACATATGCATTGGACCAAGTTTATCTCTGCAATTTTTTATCTCTATTTAATGCTACTATATCCTTTTCTTCCACTGTTATGACATCTCTTTCTTCCCTCGCCATTCTCTCACCTTTTTTTCCACCATTATTCTGGGGATGTGTTGATGTGCATAAGATATATTCTTATGTACGGTGCATAAATACTCAAATATTATTTATATTACTCAAACTATTATATTTATTATTCAAAATAATATACAAATTATTCAAAATAGTATAAATATTACTCAGAACAATGAATATATTACTCAAAATAGTTAAAATTCGATATTACTCAGAATGGTGTAAATATTATTCAGAATAGTGTACTCATTACTCAAATTAATAATTATTCATAATTAATAGATGCGTATAAATAATGCATATATTATTCATGGATTATGATATTATTATTCGTTTTTAACTAAAATATTACTCGGAACAATTTAAATATTACTCGTACGAGACTTATGCACCGTGCATAAGGATATATCTTATGCACATCAATCTGACCTATTATTCTGCATCTTCAATCATACTCAATGAAATACATAAAATAATTATTCTATAAAAAAAAGGAAATTTATTTGACATTATTAAGCAATGAAGATGGAGATTTAACTCAGTAAGTTTTAATATACCATCATAGTTTCATTCAATGATATCAATTTTTCTCTTTCGGGTCATATTTTGTATTCTTTATAATGAAATATGAATAAGGGATGTTATAAACAAGTACTATGTATATGTATTTACTAACCAATATATACACACTATTTGATTTTTTTTTTTTTTTAAGTACAAATGAACCTGATACGTTGTAGTGTAATGTTTTAGTGTCAACATAGCATTTCTGTTTTAGTAATTGAGCTGAAAAATTGAAATAAATAACCAACCTGCTTTCTTGAGTGATATTGAATGTTGACTAAATTTGTATGTTCCAAAATAACTAAACATGGTTAGAGTTTCTTAGACAACTTATTTTTAGGGTATTAATTCTCTCACCCTTAGTGGTGAAGAAGTGTCATATGGAAAAATGTCCATCAAATTTTGAAAGTAATTTTCAGACGTAACCATATACACCAAATCAATGCATAACTGAGCAATATCCTCATTTTGTTATGATTTAGTCTGGAGATGTATCTCCGAAATAACCACATGTATTTCATACATTCGTAATTGAGCAACACCTTCATTTTTCTCTAATTTAGTTTGTTGATGCGTCTTCGTAACAAATATGGATATATACTCCGTAATCAATCTTTAATTAGTAAATTTTGACATTTTTTAGAAATACACTGATGTAATTTAGGTGTGTGCAGTAATTTGCAAATAATTGTCATTTTCATAACTCACAACCTAAAATAATTTGATTTCAGAAATCAACGCCACTTATAAAAGTGTTAGTGACTAATCTCATAAACAAATATGGCTTTGGCTAATATGCATAAGGATTTTACTTATGCACCATGCATAAGCCTACATAAGCCACTGGATCATGTTTTTAATCCAGTATTGAGGATTGTGTATTGAGTAATAACAATTGATGTCTAGAATTTGATCTAATGATCCAAGGGTCCATAATAATCTATGCATGGTGCATAGATTTTTATCTATGCACGATAACTGCACCCAACAAATACATCTACAAAATCATATTAATAATTTTGAGTCAAATCAAAATTAAAAAAGATTTAAATAACACTTAAAAAATTCATTCTTAGAATAGCTACGAATAGCTTATCCTACCGTATAGCATTTTCCTAGTAATAAAGCAATAGTTTTTTACCAACAATTAATTGGGAATTTTTCACCTGAAACGAAACACATATTAACATTCTCGAAGCGGCATCTCTAGTTAACTCCACAGTTAAGTTATGCAATACACAACACAACAACTCACTCTTTATATTCTGAAATGCATGTTTCGAATCGAAACCATATGTATAAATTCACAACACCAACCATCTACCAACTTATCTGTTGTATACATAAAATGACATAAACAAAAGAAAAAGAGTTTGATATAATTGGACTTCTATTTTCTTAACGAAGAACTTCAATTGTCGACAACTATTATGAATATAATCATAAAATAAAAACATATATGCTATTTAATAATTTGTTATAATCATGAAAATAAGTTCTAGATAAAATAGTTTGCCATGAAAAAACAGAAAATTCACACACAATAATAGCCAACGTTTTTGGTATTGGAGGACAAGTTTTTTGGGAATGGATAAAAGTTGAGTGTTTTCCTTCTAATGCACTAAATTTCATCTGTAAAGCAGCTTCTTTTTTTACAGAAATTTCATCTATGGCAGCTTCTTTTTCTTGCAGAAATTTCATCCATAGTACAGCTAACAATATTTGGATTGACGTGTATATAGCGATTCTTCTTAGATTTACAATAACATCTAACTTCTATTTTCACAATCAAATGCTTTCTGTAAAATTAAAACAAGTTGTTCTACACTTTGTTCCACAAAGTCTATATTTGGAAGATGAAGACCTATGTTGTATTCGTCTTCACTAAAGTCTACTTTCTTCAATGTTGATATGTAACTAATATCAGCTGATTTTGGAGGACCTCTCGCAATCGCTACCTGTAAAACACAAGAAAAAAGCTCAATCTACGATACAAAAGTTTAAAAATAGGTGCATAAATTTTAGAAGTTGCCAGTTTAGTAGTTAGAGATATGACCCAAAAAACCATTCATTTTGTTTTTACCTAACTAAAGCTTTTAAGAATAGTTAGTTTATAACTTGGTACAAAGTATGAGAGTAGATTTTGGATTAAGATTCCACATAGGCTAGATATATGGCTGCCGCTGCTCCATTGTCATCTTTTTAACCTTTCTTTCATATAACTAAATTATTTATAGCGAAGGAGCCTTCCCCATTCGCATTGCTCCCTTTCTAACATTTTGATGATTTTTGGCTTGGATCTCTAACTTGCAGGAAAAGGAAGTTATTAATTTGGAGTCATTTCTAATCTTTTACTGAGATATTTGCGAAGACTTGCCTCTCTGCTATTCACATGTTAAAAAATGCAGCAAAATGGGTGTCTTGTCTCAGGAATGGAAATCTAAAAAGTACTCCTTTTGTAGAACTATATGATCCATTATTTAGTAGAAAAATTATTCTAGGAGTTGTTGTGATGCATGTAAATTTCATGTCATTTCACTCAAGGGGAAGGAAATGAAATGCGGACGATATTGATGCAAAAAAAAAAGGCATGAGGGTAAAAGTTAATGAGGTACTAACACAGTGTCTTTCTCCAAGTTCAATCAACCAAAATCTCCACAAATCCATTAACTTCCCATCTATTGTAGCTGATATATTAGTCCAGTTTGTGTGAGAAAACTCCACTTTGTTCAACCCTTCAATAAGTCCACTCCCCATGGCTTTAACATATGCTTCCTTCAGGCTCCAATACCTGCAAAGCAAATGTTCCTTCGACTGTCAGTACGGCCCCCAAACATGTATTTCCAGTAACAAAATATGCAGAGATAGTGTACAAAAATAGTATAGATACCTGTAAAATTGAATTAATATATCATTGGAAGTGCCAGCATTGAGTATGTTATCCCATTCCAAAGTTGAAAAATATGATGAAAAAGAGTGAATGAACTCTGCAACTGTTTCTCCATGAGGTACATCATAGGAGACAATGTCAATCCCCACAAGACACAAAGGTTCAGATGCTATAGCCACATAGTCCCCATGATGAGACACATTGAAATTAAAATTTGGGAATGGAATACCCAATTTATCATAATCCTGAAATAAAAGACTAGTAGATTAAAAATTAGATAAGTATATTTAATTTAATAATAATGTTTTGTGAAAAAAATGGATACCAGTAACTCCAAAAATGGTTTGCCTTGGGAAGTTGTTTGAATGGTGAAGTTATGGAACGGGTTATTGGTTTTGATGAGATGATATAGAAGTGCATATTGAAGCATTCTGCTGATAAGTGCACGTTTCTTGTCTTGAATTTTAAAAAACCTGTTGAGTTAAAAAAAAAAATACATGATCAATATTGTTAGAGGAAACTGAGATTGAGAAAGGAATGGAGGGTACCTGGTAACGGAGGAGTGTTGTTGGGAAGGGAGGAGGGAGAGGGCAAAGGAGAATTGGTGGGGGAGTGGGTCCCACTTTGATATGTCTACCACCCATCTTCTCACTCCTTCCTCCATGCACAACTCAAGTCAACTCACCACCCAGCCTCTCCTTTTGTTTCTTCTATTCAAATTCACTGTTCCTCTGCCCTTATTTGGGACAAATTCTTGCACGCTCATCTCCCATGCGTCAACCTTTGAGCCCATCCAATCAGATCATTTTAATTAATAAATGAATAACAATATAAAGCATGTTTATGAGGATCCATTGACACTAGCTCTTTTGACACAAAATCTTTTTTTTTTAATGTAAAACTAGTAGGAAACCCGTGCGATGTATTTCACATTACACGTACTTAATTATGACTTGCAAAGTTTCTTTACATATATCAAACATTTAACTTGAACCAAAATGTAATCCAAGCTCAGTAATGTTAAATCCAAAAACATAATATTTAACAACGAAAAAGGTAATAATGCATCTTAACTTTTGGTTCTTGAAATAAAACAATAAACATATAGATGGTACAATTTTCAAATGCTATATGCTTAAATGATAAAACCAGTCACTATCAACGCCTGTATCATATACCTGCATCGTGAAATGCATAAAATAAGATTTTGATTTATCAAAACTTTGAAAATAAATAAATAAACCAAGTGTGTGACATTTAGTTAAAAAGATAGGTTTGTCAAAATTACCTTCTAACAAGGTGATTGGAAAACCTCCTTGTATACAACATTTGTAGTGGTCGAGCACGGGACTTTCTCCTTGTCGTGTATTAAAATTTTAAGATCACTTTTGGTAGTAACTCTTGAAATTGCAACATACAATTGTCCATGACTGAAAACAGGAGAAGGCAAATATAACCCGACACTATCAAGTGATTGACCTTGTGATTTATTAATTGTCATTGCGTAAGAGACAATTATCGGGAATTGTCTCCTAATCAACTTAAATGGCCACGGCGACTCAAAAGGTGACATAGACATTTGAGGAATGTAAAAAATGTTACCTATGTTCTTCCTAGACATGATTTTTGCCTCAATGACATGATTTGCTAATCTTGTAACAATTAATTTTGTTCCATTGCACAATCCGTCACTTTGGTCCAAATTTCTCATCAACATAATGGGGGTACCAACTTTCAACTTGATCCTATGATTTGGTAGTCCTGATGTTCTTAGTTTGCTAAGAAATTCCGGAGTTAGCACTTCATAAGCTTCAGTATAACTCGTATTAGTTCTATCAATTGAATCGTAACTAAGATACTCTTTCTCTTCTCCTAAAAAGCAATCAAACAATAACAAATTAACATTAGGTAATTCAACATCAACGTTATTTTGTTGTATGTATGAATAAAAGAAAGTTAAATATTTTTTATCTGGTATAAGATCCAATACTTATTGATTGATTTTATCCACAACTTCAATGGTTGAGGCAAGAATCGCTTTTCTTTGTAGATATGCAACATCTTGGAATACATGAACCAAATTGGGATATGTGCTTTCAATAATAGCTTTGATAGGATCCTCAAAATTGGTAATTAATAGTTCTGGAGGAATCTCTATGTCAACCAATCCATCATTTGGTTCAGATATCTTACCATCCCCAACCATTAACATCTATTTTGAGAACTCTGCTATTTCGGTAGAACTTGTACCATCTCTTCCTTGCTGAAGTCTCATGTTTTTTGTTAGTGTTAGGACCTGACAATAGTCCCAAATATAAGAGGAGCATATTGATGCATGAACAATATCAGAACGTCCTGCTCTTGGAACAACGAAAAATACTTACATCAACACAAACATAACAAGTGGCTTTACAAACAACCAATCAAAAAATTTTATTAATTAAAAAACAAAAATATTTTTTTCTCTCTCCTACTCAATCACAACCACCCCATGAATCCAATTAAAAAAGAAGTTAAATTTTAAATAAATTTAAAATTTTCTCTTTTCTTATTGGTTGTTCCTAACACTAATAATTTATGTGCGTATCCATGCAAGTTTTTCTCTGGAACAACTGGAAGAATCTGCCTGAAATCTCCTCCAAACACAACTACTTTGCCACCAAAGATTTTATTGCCAAGACCCTTTTTGCTCATGACATCTTTAATTGTTTTATCCAATGCCTCAAAGCAATTTTTATGAGCCATATGTGCTTCATCCCATATTATGACATCGGTTGCCTCAAATAACTATGAATGTTCCGTGTTTTTGTCAACATTGCAAGTAGAGTTGTCAAGTGTTGGCACAAGTATTTTGAACTTCGAATGAGCACTTCTTCCGCCTGGCAATAATAATGAAGCTATGCCACTTGAAGCAACAGTAAGAACAATTTTTTTCTTCGAACGAAGTGCACTTGATAGTGTTCTCCACATGAAAGTTTTACCGGTCCCTCCATAACCATGTAAAAAAAACACCCCTCCTTTTTGTTTCCTGACAGCTTTCATTATTGTGTGGAAGATTGAACGTTGTTCATCTATTAAATAGAATGTAAACATTTATGTTTCTAAAAATTTAAAAACAAATAATGTCAAGAGATTAAAACACATAATGTCAATAGACAGATTCAATGAATGCTGGGAGCTGGGAATGACGACAATAAGGGCACAAAAGCACATAATCTAAAGAAAAAGTCACTTGTAAGGGAACGAAAGAGATTGCTGAAGTTTTCTCGCTCAGTATCGGCATTATAATCACGTTCGTCATAAATCAATCTATTGCCAACGTGTCGTGTGACATAAGAATCAGGGTAAGGCATATCCTTAAATTCATGCAAACTTCTTCGATTGGACTGCAACATATTCTCAATCTCAATGAGTGTCAAGTTTTTCAACTCAACGTCTGTTAACTGCATATCTATAAAAAAATACACCAATTAACACTTGGTATGTAAGTTGATAAAAGTACCAATTCATAATTATATTTGCACCAGAAAATATAAATTTATATTAACAAAGAGTATATAACATGTTATTATTACATACTAACACAATATAACTATTTTACCATTGTTGTATACATAGCAACATGTTAATTTTCATGTTTTAAATCCGACGAAGGGCAAATAACAATGTTTAATTTTCAAATGATGCAGGAGGTTTATATTTTGTTTAAACTATGAAACTTTATGAAAATGTCTTATGATGTAGGTTTATATTTAGTTTAATGTTACTTTAGGGTGAATGAAAAACAGGTTATTTTGTTTTAGTGATGAAATGATGTAGGTGGCTTTTTTATTTATTTTAAAGATGGTATGTTTGGACATGATAAAAATTATGTAATTTACCTTCATAATGAAGGTTGGTTTGTGCTAATCTAAATGCAGTATGTATTTTCCTTTATATTGTTATTGATCATAGCCTTCATGCTATTCATATTTAAAGTTACATGTGTGATTGTACTTAAGACTTTGGACGTTAAATATGGATGTCAATTAAAGATATGGAGTAATAGGCATGTGTGTTTGATTAATAACTTTACTCAGGAGAAGAAATTAGGAAGTATGAAGTGGTAGAAATTGTATAAGTCATGAAAGCAGGATGCAAATAAAATTTGCAAATACACAGTCAAGACCATGAATGAAATAAAGAGATAATTTTCATAATATTTTTCAATAACATTATCAATGTAAGTTATGGGCGAATTACCTGTCATAGCACTCAATTGAAGATTGTTGTGGATATATGTTAACAAATGTATGAAAGTTAACTGACAGAAAGAATGATAGAGACCTGTGATAAATAGAATAGCAAAGTCAATAGAAAGCTGAATAATATAAAAATCAGGGATGTTAAGCTTTATGGTTTTGATATTAGAATGATGAAGATTGAAATCAAACAAATAACAAATTTTTTTCTAATAATTAGTCTGTAACTTAAAGCATAGAATAGATTGATCAAGTTAGTAGTTAAATTTTTTAGTGGAAAACTGGCAGTAGGTTTGTTACAACAGGTTTATTTGAGATTGGTCAATAATAATATAAGCTAATAATAATTTCAAACCAAATGCCAGAAGGTTTGTTAGCTTCATGTAGCAGAATGAGTTATTATCTTCCTGTCAGGAGGTTTATTAGCTTCCTATAAAAAATTTCAAGCCAATTGTCATGCACAATTCTAATCTATATCTTTATGTTTTCTTATAGAATTATCCATAACTTTAAGAGTTATAAATTTTAAAGGTTAATAAAATAGGTTAGTCGACAATGTTCTCTTCAAATATATGCTTAAATCTGTTATATCAGTATACAAAATGTTAAATCAGTATGCCAATTAAACATAAATCTCAACCAAATTCACATGTTATCATCCTAAAATTTGATATCAATATATAATACTCAAATAAAAAACACATAAAATTGCTACACATGTTAATAAGCTTTATGATTTATTACATTTGACAGAGTTTTAAGATTACGGAACACTCATGTCAACTGATACTCCACTTTAGTGCTATCATTAGTTACTTAGGTGCATTTTAAATGAATTACTATACTAAGAAAATTTGAATGATGAGAGGTATCAAATGCACTAAAGGCAAATCTTTCTTGTCTCTTAATTTTTATCTATATCCTGCAAGTATAAAATACATGAATATTATTTCCATCTAACAAATAAAAACATCCAATAAATAAAATAAAATAATATGTACACTTTATATGAATGTGATAATTCTAATACATGTTCTCTAAGAAGCATCTCTAATACTGTGGCAGTAGCTTATATTATCATTAGCTTAGTTTTTTCGAAAAATATGTTTAGCAAAACATATATCCATGTTGTATGTTATAGAAGATTGAGAGTTGTTTAAAAAACCTTTTCCTATACTTTTTTCGAGAGATTTTTAGAGATATGTTTATACCAAAACATATTTTCATCATTGCTATTTAGATAGTGATGATTTCATGAATTAACTTTAGATAACAATAGCATCAAAGTTGGTTATCAATTTTCATTTCATTTGTAAACTGTATTAAAGTACTGATGCACAAATCAGAATCAATAGTAAATAGCATAGAAGCAAAAGTAATTCAGAGAATGAAGTTCATGAAACTAAAAACTAAAATATCATGAAATATTTAGTACATGATCCAGATAAAATAACATCCAGTAGTGAATTCAATAATAGATAGTTGTGTTCAAAAGTTCATGGATAATCCCTAATGACTTAAAAAAACTGAAGCCAACTACTTCTCCTTTTTAACATCTGTCATGGGCTTCAACTTGGTTGAGGATTGTTGGACATTGTCAACATCTTCCACCACATCAGTTGAAGACCTCTTAGACGGAGTCAACCCAGAATTTCCACTTGAAGGATCATAATCTCCAGATGCAGATACAAGTTCCTGACATGAAATTGGAAAACAGAAAAAAATGCTCTTAAAACATGGTACAGTTTTAAAACTTTTTATCAAAAACATTAAGAATTAACAAAATACTTACAGAACAACTGATTATATCATCTTGGGACAAAGGATAAGGTGTTTCAAGTTTTGAAGTATGCTGCAAAGACAATCTAATGTTAGTACATTTTAAGAATATTGTATAGGAATAAAAAGAAGTTTAATATGGTTACCTCCTCGCCTTTGAAACTGTCCTTAATTTTTTTCTTACGGAAATCTTCATCAGTTTTGAAGCCCATGACAGAAAGTCGGGAATTTTTAGGCTGAAATATAGCTCTAATTGCATACTCCTTTTTCAGTATTGAATTAAGTTCGTAAGGGAATTCGAGTGGATCGTAATCACCAGCCTATATCAATAGAAACAATTATACACCAATAATACAGACTTACATACATACATTACATCAAATTATATCACATTACCAACCTCTATCAAATCCATTTTCATTTGAAGAGCAGACTTTCCAATTAACTTCACACAATCGGTGTCCCAAAAGATGAACTTCGCCTTGGAATTACCATCAACAGCCAACACTTCAAGCTTATACCTAAAACATTTAATCTCAATCAGGAGCACGCACACCTAAAATTATGTATTATAACTATACATAATAACAATTGGCAACAACAAAATGATATAAATAATACCTTGGCACAGGCTCTGAGCTTACATGTTTTGCATAACACTGGAGCTTTCCATCCTTTAGAGCCACACTCCGGGTGCATTCAACACATCCATCATAAAACCATCCCGTTTGGCCAACTTCAAACTTATCAAGAGTTGCAACAGTCACACAGATTATTTCCTACAGAGTTATCCAAAAAAGGAAATTTCAATTATTGTCACACAAGATTAATGAAAAAACATGTAATCATAATTTCTTACATGTTGCAGGTTTGCCATCTCAGAGAGACTCATTATTTCAGCTTTCCAAAGAAATTTGTCAAAGTCAGAATAATATGAGTTTTGTGTTGCTTCAACTTGCAGACTTGACGTTGATAATAGTGATAAATCATTTCCAAGATTGTAATATGTAAAAACGTAAAATGTTTACATCAGGATATAAAGAAAACAGAATGCACAAGTCCTAAATTTACAGGAACATGATTGAAAGGAAGATTACCTTTCTTTTAGTTTCTTAACTTCATCAAAACGAAGGTCATTAATTAACAACTTCGTTCTGTTCCACGTGTTGGAAACACTGACGGGATAACCTCCTGCAAATTCATACATAACACAGGGAAGAAAGGAAATCAAAACAAAATATTATTATCAAGGAAGACATAAATTGTAGTTAAATTTAATTACAGAAATACCTTGAGCCTCTTTAACCCTTTCATTGATTAATACAATCACAATATTGGAATCTTCCTTATAATTTTTAGAATATTCATAAAGTTGTACCGCGAGTTGACCCCAAAGCGTACACTGTACAACAGATTTGCTGACGAAAATAAAACGAAATAGTTACTTGGATGTTCATAATATTCAATTTGTGTATACAGACAAATAAACTGCGATTAAATAATTGTAACCAGTCAATAAAACTTAGCGTACCTGGTATCAACAATTGTAAAAACAACTCTGTTCTTGTTGTTGTCACAATTTATTTGAGATTGAGAAATCTCAGTAATACCTCCAAGGATATCTAAAAAACAAAAAATTATCAGGGAATAAATAATATTACATAAAATTTAGTAATCTATCACAAAGAATACAATTAACTTACCAACCAAAACATTAGACTGAAACCTTCCTTCAACTATGGCATCCAATCTAAGAAGGTTAAGGTAATAAGCAGGAATGTCATGAAGGTCTGTTTTCTTAACAGAAGTTGATCCACATAAAACCAATTTGTAAGAATGATTCGTCGACTTAAAAGAGAAGTCATTTTTCGAAACTTTGAAATTCTGCATGATATAAGAACTTCCCGTTGATAGTTCAGACTTGAATTTGGAAACCAAATAAGTAGGGTCAATCGCTTGAATCATATCACGCTTAAAAAAAACAGAAATAATATTTGTTAGTAATAAGGCAGAACACAGTGTGTAAGACAAAAACAATAGAATTTGGGAACAAAATACCACCTTCGAATCAACTAAAACCATTTCTATGTGTTCTTTGTTTGAAGAACTTGTTACAGACCATATATGCTTACAACTAACTGCAATCTTCCACAAATCCTTCGACTCATTGATGTCCTTCACAGAATCGATAGGGCGAGCCATGGGAATGCTTAAATAGCTGCAAGAAGAAAACAGATTTCACTTGGCAAATACCAAATCGTACATATTAATAGAAAACAAAAATGGAGAAGAAGCTTCAAACCTGTAAAAGAGAAAGTGAATACTGGTATGCCATTGTTGGTGGTGATATATACCATGAGAATTAAAAGTTTGAAACCCATAGAAAATTGAAAGGGTACAAGTAATTGATTTTTTGGGTAGTGGAGGAATTGATTTTTTTCAAACGCATAGAAAACCTATCCATTCAATGATGAAATAACTTTTAGGGTTTAACTATTTAACGTGTAGATTTGAATTTGAAGAAAAAAATAATGAATTACGAAAAATAAATAATCAACAAAAAATTAGAGTCTTCCACATCAGCAGCATTAAATACCAAATCAATATTATTGTGTTATTTTGACAAAAGACTTTTATACCCGTGGAATAAGAAAAGTTTCAGTTCATTTATCAGAAGGCTTTTACTGGAATTTCCAAGTACTATTACTTTTATATATTAATAATAGACTTGTGTTTAAAGTTACAGCTGGGGCGATTGATAATTAAAATAAAATAAATACTTTGTTAGTAGGGGTGAGAATAGACCAGACCGGCCTACAGGGTCCTACGGGCTAGCCTATATAAGGTCAAGCTAGGTCAGACTTAGTTAACAAAAAGGTCAGACTTAGGCTTTTTTAAAAGCCTATTTAATAAAATAAGTCAGACTTAGGCTATTTAAAAAGCCTATGAAGTCTTATAGGTCGGTCTATATTTTTATGTATATTAAAAATAGGCCAAATAGACCGGCCTATATTTACATGTATATTAGAAAAAAAAGGCTAAATAGACAAGTCTATATATGCATATATATTAGAACAAAGGCTAAATAGGCCGCCTATATATGCATGTATAGGACGACTTATATGGTGTCTTAAATAATATGGATTAATTGAAAACCATAATAAAAAATAGGCCTTTAAATAGGCTTTTAGGTCAGACCAGACTTTTAAAAATGTCAGACCAGGCTAAAAAAGAGAGCATATTATAGGCCACATGCCAGGCTTAGACCTTTCAAGTTTATCGTAGGCCAGGCCCAGGCCTTATAAAGTCTAGCCTAGCCTAGTCTATTTTCACCCCTATTTGTTAGTAGTAAGTCATAAGAAAAAAAAGAAATTTTGATATTTAAAAATAAGAATGTTGTACCTTAAATAACGACAATCGTTAATTACAATAAAATACGTATTTTGTTTACTTGTATATTATAATTATCTTTTTGAAAAATAAAAAAAATAGTTCTTTCTTTTACAAACATTTGTCTGTATTTTTTCTTGAGGAACAATATTGATAATTATACTGATGCGAGTCGGAAGAGGTTGCAGAGAAATTTGTAAGTGTTTCTCGTATTAGGATTGCTTTTTTAATATTATGTTGATCATTCGTTTAATTGGCTAAAATTACTTTGATGTCTTTGAAGTCCTTTGGTCTTTGTCTAATTTTGGCTTTGGTGGGATGCAAAGGTACTCCCTAGGCGGGTTAGGATCCCTTTAATTCTCCATGTTTTCCTCCAAAAGCGAGATTATAATTTTGAGGGGTGAGAAGTATATCCTTGTCCTTTCAGTTCCTCTACAAACGCTGAAGTATATCCTCAGAAGGCGGGAAGGTACTCGCCATTCAAGCTAGGATTCTCATATCCTTCTCCTTCATGTTTCTCTCCTAATGCTGAAGTATATCTTCGGAGGGAGGGAAGGTACTCGTCTCCCGTGGAGGTCTTGGGTTAAATCGCTCCTAGTGGAGGTCTTGGGTTAAATCGCCTCTAGTGGAGGTCTTGGGCTAAATCGCTCCATGTACCTTGTAGTTTTTAATTTAAAAAAACATCGAGAGAGACTCGGTAAAAACCCTACCCTTGTAGGGGAAAAAAGTCTATCTCATGTTTCTGCAATTTACCAAAAAGAATGTGCATGTTTATGGTTGCTAAATTCCTAGTGTCATACCCTAATTTTGACCCCCCTTGAGATGTCATACCTCCAAACATCTCATCAAATTCAAGATAGGTATTCAGAGCAGTCACCTATTCATCTGATACTTAATCGAGGATGTTCAAAGATAAAAGAGCTCTGGCAAAGGATCAATCAACAAGAGAATAACCTCTAATGCAATCACATGGCTCAAATGATTCATTCATTTATCTATGATTGATTAGACACCAGTCATCAAGACTCAGGCTTGCTTAGTTCACTAATCTAGGGTTTTGGGCCCATCAAGGACTGCAATCAGGGACCACATTTGGGAAATCCTAAAAGGCTCCACAACATCACTCAAAGGATTCAATCATATTCAAATAATCCATATAACAATATCCACTAAGCATTGTACCTCAATTCAAGATCTACAGTCATTAATTTCATCTGGTCGACCATTAGGGTTTTTGACCTAATTCACTTGGACAGTTGACTTTTAATCAGGACATGGGTCCACAACTCAAAATATGACTCAAGAGCTTTTATTACCTTAATATAATCCATTCATATAACTCATTTGAGGAGAAGAACTTGATTCATTACCAAAGTCCAAGATTTCACTTCATTTGGAAAAAAGTCAACTGTACAAGATCACCTTTGACTTTTAAGGTTTTGAGTCAAGACATAATTTTTAAGGATCAATATCATCAATATATGATTATTGAAGTCATTTGACCAAAGAAAATCAAGAATCAAAAAGGTCAAAAATTGACTTTTTATACTTAGAAATTTTTCTAAGTGTTTAAAGGTCTTTTTTTCAAAACTTTGGAAGGCAATATCTCAAAATTTCAAGTACAAACTGAAAAAAACTTCCAACATCAATGTAGTAGATTTGGATCCAATGAACAACTTTGTCACATATGATTTTTTTGCTAGAAATCAACCATTGAAGAGTTATGGAGCTTCAAAGTGACTGCCTTCACAAAACTAGCAAAGAAACCCTAGTTTTCTTCAAAGTTTATGGGACTTTTTCACGAATTTACCAAATGATTTTGAAGAAACTCCAAACTAATGGATTGAAGTACATGCCAAGATCTTTACAAATTGTGTTCAACCTTCTCCAAATTCATTTTGAGCTAGGAGTTATGCTTGTCCAAAGTTAGGCCCATGGAGTGAAGTTTCAAGGCATAACCAATTTTGGTTTTGGTCATTTTCGTGCAAGGACCTATACTAAATGGTGCATATACAATTCAAATATATTAGAAGAGATTGGAGAGAATCATCTGAATCATTTGCATCAAGATTCCAAAACATCCAAAAATCAAAGCCATGTGATTAAGTAATCATTACATTTAGGAATTTATGGCAAATGGTGATTCATCAATTGGAATCTTTTCTAAGCCAATTAGGGAGATCTACACTTCATGTCTGTCCCCTAAGATCAGAAAAGATCAATGGATGGGGAGCTATCTCGAAAACACCATCATTGCATCTTGGAGATTCCTTGAATTCCTTCATGGCCAAGAAACCAAAGTGACTTTATTAAGCAAGCTTACTATCTCCAATTGCTCTGAGCCTTTTGCTTATAAATACAAGGGCATACCTCAGTATCAAAGCACACCAAAGCAACAAAAATCTTGCTTTCTCTCTTATCTCTCCATACTTAGGTTTTTCAAAGGTCCTTTGGCAAGAAGACTCGGATTCTTCAAACCAAAGCTCTTCCTTTGAAAGTAAGTATTCAAACACATCAAAGGAGGTATTTAGAGGTGATCCAAACACCTGGAACACCTCTATACGTGGAGGATCATCATCTTCACCTCTCACTTGGAGCCATATCAGTTGGGGTCGAGCAAGAAGTTCTGGGGAGTTCTAACCCAAACTAAGCATCTCAACACCTTCCTGGGGTATCACTGAAGCTTTTGGGATCGTTACAACAACTCTGTAGCACCCTTTGATCAGAGCTCGATCTTCATTTTAGAGGTAAGTTTCATAAACTTCAAACTCTATGATTCCTATTTCATAAATCAAAACTTGTTATACCAACAAGTTTCTGCACCTGAGAGGATCATTAACCCTCAATCAATTTCATCATATCATGCATATATAGTATTTCATGTTAAAATTCAGTTTTAGGGTTCTTAGTGTTCATGCGTGTGAATTTTGAATTATACTGAAAATAAATAAAATCAAAGGATACCATCATGATCCTTGTTCAAAAACGAGCAAAATCCATGTTTACATCATTAAGTTTGGTTGAGAAACGAAGGAGATAGCAAATTCAAAAAATCTAAAGCTTGAGGTTGAAGATGAAGATGGTGGCGCCATTTTTCAAATTTCCCAGGATTGAGTTTATTTTATTTTGAATGATGGGTGTGTCATTTACGAATTCATCGTAGTGTCCCAATGGTTACAGCGTGCGTCCAAACTCTTGCCATGCCTTAGGTCTGGGGTTCGATCCCCCCTCAGACCTTTTGTTTCACTTTATTTTTTTTCACTCATTTATGAACTTGTTTTGAAATATAATGACTTGGAGGTATTCACATAACTAGTTGCGCGCCTGGTCCAGATTGTAAGTGTTTTAGCTGGCAACCTAGAGGGCGTGAGTTCAAGCCCTTTAGGAGACAAAACCTATTTTTTAGCTCTTTTCTCATTCAATTTTTTCACAACTTCAACTAATTAATTCACCTATCAAATTAAATCATTTTCACTTGATTTTTCACACATTTCTTATTTAATATATCTATTTTAAGAATATCCAAAAAAATCACAAAAAAATATATATTATTTCAATATATTTTAATTAGGTTTAAAATCATATGTTTTAAGTATGTTTCAATACTTTAAAAAATATAGTTTTCATTTGATTTTCAAAACTTAATCTCTTGCACCTATTTTTGTGATAAAACCCTAATCATTTAGGTCTTAATTAGGTGAGGGCTTTGCCTTTATCATAATTAAGTTGACTTTTGTCAATTTTCAAAAACTGTATTTACAAAATCTTCCCTCTGTTTTCAAAACATTCTTCTGGTATTTGAAGGGCATTATTCCCGGTGAAACTCTTCAGATACCTATGTGACCTATGTCCATCCTCACTTCTTCTGTTTTCAAAAACCTTTAACTGTTTTATCATAAATATTCAACTGTTATCAATAAACAAAATTGCTGGTGAGGCTTTGTATATACTTCTTCAAAGGCCTCCACTCCATCCAGGTTATGCTTTACAAGCTTTCAATTTACAGTCTTCATTTAAATTACTGTCAAATATAAACTGTATATATATTGTTTAGAACTACGTCTGAGTAAAACCTTAGGACAGATAAACTATATATATATTATAGGACTATGGCCTAGGATTGAGAATGTCTTCCCGGTGAAGGCTCTTTCCTAATTAGAGATCTTTAGTTCAAACCCTCAAGATGAATTATTCCCGGGGAAACATCTTGAAAAAAGCCTTAGAACCCAAACTAGGACACATACACCCAAGAGGAATTATTCTCGGTGAAACCTCTTACCCATTTGCTTAGAGCCAAAATAAGTTCAAAACCACATAGCTTTCTCTTGTGCTATAACAAGGACCCTCGATTAGCCTTCTCTTGGGCTTTGTACAAGTAGACACAGGCTTCTTAAAAGCATTCCCAGCTTCCTCTTGAGCTTGTATACAAGGACCCATCAGGTTTCTTATAAACATAGGAACAGGTCTTTAGTCACCTCTTAGCCTACCCTGGTGAGTTTCTTCCATTCTTAAAACCAGACTTTAAACAAGCTAAGAATGCCTCAATCTCAGTATTGAGCACACCTTTAGGAATGAGAGACATGGACAGTCTCTGTCACCCTTATCTTCATTAACTTTCCTTAGCAGAGTCTAGGTTCCCTATCTGTCTATCCTCAGTCAGTGTCAGCCTTAATCTTGGGCTTTAAACAAGAAGTCTCAAATAGCAATTATTCGGCCAAAAACCCCTGGAAAGGGTCAGCCTCCATTCATTCTTTCAAAAGACAAACTCTCCAGCAGATTAAAACCCCTGGAAAGGGTTAGCCTCCAAAATCAGTCCTCTAGAGTCATAATTCCCTGGAAAGGGTTAGCTTCCAAAAATTCTTAAAAAGATAATCTCACCAGTCTCAATCAGTAAAAAACAAATTCCCCTGTAGAGTCTACTTTAGGTCAACCACTCAAACAAAATACCAGTAGAGTCAATCTTTAAACCTGGATCTTTCATTCATCAATTCCTGTTTAACAAAAGCACAATCTTCGGTAGGGACAACCTTCAGGTCCTAAACAATAGGATAATCCTCAAAAGAGTCAAAATCCCCTCTGAGTCAAAGATCCCACACTCCTAAACAATAGGATAATCCTTAAAAGAGTCAAAATCCCCTCTGAGTCAAAGATCCCACACTGGTAGATCTTCCTTTAAAAGTCAGCCTCAACCTTGGGCTTTGTACAAGGCACATACTCCTTTTAAAGTCAAAACCCTGTTCATAGGAATTCCCCTATCCAGAGTCCGCCACAACCTTGGGCTTCGTACAAGGCAGAAAATAGTGTCTCCCCTAGAGAGTCAGCCATAACCTTGGGCTTCATACAAGGCGGCAAATAGATAATATGTTCCCCAATAAAAGAGTCAGCCACAATTTTGGGCTTTGTACAGAACACCAAATAAAATCCATCAAAATAAACACTCTCCAACTAGAGTCAACCTCAATTCTGGGCTTTGTACAGAACACAAAATTTTTTAGTCAATCCCCAGTGGAGTCATATCCCAGAGTCAATAAAATAATTAATCAATTAAAAAGCCTCAAGCTTGGGCCTCATGGAAGCCAGCTAAAAATCAAATCTTTCAAACAATAGATAGATATAGCTCATCTTCATAGGTAGGTATTTCTCCTATCTCACCACAAACAAACAATCATTTAAAACAAATAATCATTTCAAACAAACAATCATTTCAAATATTCTCCCATTTAGGACTCGTGAAAGGCATGCTCTGAGGCAAACACACCCAGACTTGTACAACTTTCCCTAATTTGGTCGAGAATCTTTAATTCAAGAGGCATGTGGCTGTCATACTTGATCAACCAAGTAGGCTCCCTCTCTTAATGAAACAATTTTAGCTTTTCTGTCACTTTAAAAATGTTTGTGGTGGAATAGTAGAAATACCTCTCTGTAAAGATGATTTCATGCCTCTTTACTCTAAACAGAGATTTAATTCAAGCTTCAACCTTGAGCTTTGAGCAAGGCACCTAGAAATATTAATTTCCCTAATTAGTTCTCCGAACTACAAAATGCTTTGACTTCCATTAGGGATATGTAGGCATGAGGTTCACAAGGAATCTCAGCGAGCTAATAAAAAACCAAAAATAGCCTGTCTGTCTTTCTTTTAAAAATTCAATTCCTTCTCCTAACACAAAGGAGAAACTTTCCCAATCAATAAGCAACAAACACAAACACATAGACACAGAGAAGGTTCCCGTAGAGTACTACGGATATGTAGGGTGCTTAAACTCTTCCCTATGTATAACCGACCTCCCGGACTCCGGAATTTCTAGTCTAGGTGAATCCCCACACTTAGCAAACTCCTAGGGTTTATTTGAGATCTTTTTCCCCTTTCCTACTCGTAGGATAATTAAAAAGTTCGTGTGATATCGTAGGAAGAACTGAAATAAAATTCATCCCGCCACGGGCGCATTCTCCTTCCAAATTCCGTGTGAAGGGTCTAGCGTGTCGTCCTCCCAAGTGAAACGGGGAGGTAAAAAAAACGACACCACACCTAGATTCACAAATCTCAGTGACTTTAGGTTTCCAGCTCCAATTTAGACATCTAAGAATTTTCACAACCAATTTCTCATTTGAAATATTTTTTCCCAAAGTTCTCATGACTCACAATGTGGGAAAATCGTGTTTGCATATGATTTATATTCTCTCCAGGTTTCATTTTGAAAAGTTTATACTCGTGAGTTAATGTGACCAATCTTACCCTCATTACCTCATGGGTGATTTGGAGAATGTCCTACATTTATTTTTTAGTCTCGCAATGATAAAATTATAAAAAAAATCATAAAGATCGAGAGTCGTAGTGATGAGAATTTTTGCCTTCAAACTGCATTTCACATTTTCTTTATCATCTTTGGTCCACTCTTTATCGGGTTTGTTTACTATATTACCATTAACTTCGTGCGTAGGATCATATGGACCTTCATTCCTTCACAGTCTTCTAAATACCACGATCCACCCCTTCTATGTAAAACATCGTTTTATCTTTCCACAAACTATACATTTCTCCATTAAAGGATGGAGGTTGTTTATTAAATAGCTAGAAGTCAATTTTCCTTCTAGGACGATTAGTCTCTAATAGTAGTTAGGCTTTGGGGCCACTAGTTGGACAAGTAACTTCAAGCACAAGAGGAGG
This sequence comes from Vicia villosa, assembly GCF_029867415.1. Lineage (NCBI taxonomy): Eukaryota > Viridiplantae > Streptophyta > Magnoliopsida > Fabales > Fabaceae > Vicia > Vicia villosa. Next base: position 156,627,256 of record NC_081183.1, read on the forward strand.
GTGAATTATGATATTCAAAATTTACAATTAATTTAGAAGTTTGAATACATAAGTTGTAAATTATGTTAGTATTTTAAGATCAGAATAAAAAGAAGTGGAAAATAAAATAAATAAGTAAATATAAGAAATTAAAAGATAAGGATTAAAGAGATGGCGCCATAGAGTTATCCAGGTTCGGTTGAGCATTTCCCTTTTCATGTCCTGAAGAGATCTTCTTGAGATTTGACTATAATATTGGACTTTTACAAGTTATGTCCACGAACCTTTGATCCAAGTGAATCATGATATTTAACATAGACTTATTTTCCCAACAAAAAGAGAGCTTTTCCACATGTTGAGCTCATGAACCGAGTAGAGATTTCACTGACTAATCTTAGTAACCAAACAAAACTTTTATAGGCTTACTTCTATAACCGAATAGAGATTTTCAAATTGGTTGATCTCAAGAACCAAACTCGGATCTTCAAGAGTATCCCACTCTTGAAAAGAATAACAGTGGCACGACACGAGTACAACTCTTTCCTCACAAGTAGTTTTCACTCACAAGGCACTAAGGTAAATTTTGTAAATAGAAAATATTTAAAGAGAGAGAGAGAGAGAGAGAGAGAGAGAGAGAGAGAGAGAAGTTTTAAATAATTAGGAAAACTCCTAATTCTGGTGTGAAATGGAGTGAGGAGAGTCATCCTTTATATAGGAGAAAATTTGACTCAAAAAGAAAATAACTCATGGCTCAATTACTCACATAATTAATTAGGTCATAGGTTTAATTGATTACGTACTTCAAATAATCGATTATTGTGGCCCAAAACAGAAGGTTTTGATTTATAGCCATTATGAATCATTAAGAGATTTTACAATCAATTATAGACTCATTTAGGTATCATCTAATCGATTTGGTTCAGGACCTAATTAATTAGATAGATGAAAAAGTTATTCTAATTAAGCAGGCATCCCCTTAATCAGTTGGATAGGCCTTACAAATATTTTTAGTTTTGTCAAGTAAAGAGAAGCCTTAAAAGTATTTTAGGTGTGTGTGTGTGTGTGTGTGTGTGTGTGAGTTGCCTAAGTATCTTAAGAGTTGCTTTGATACTTTCATAAGACTCTATCATTCAGACTGACACGATCAGACAAGCTTTCACACTTCATCTCTTTCACAAATCTAAAGCTTTCAAGTTCCTTTGCAAGACATGTCGATTAATAAGAACTTCACTAGAACCTTGAATTATCTAATTGACGAGGCTTGAGAAATATTCAAGTTAATCACCATTATCCAAGATTTGGAAAGATATTACCACCGACTTCAACAAGCATAAGTGTTGCCATCATCAAAACACTAAGAAGGTCATCAACGCCAAGATCATCAACTTCGTACATGCTAGCACATAGATCCAGACATTTAAGAAAGCTATTAGGTCGACCCAGTCTTCTAAAAGGTCATACTCAAACCCAAAAATAAACCTTTGACAGGCTACAATTCAGACTCAGACTTTGATTTTCTTAACAAGTCAGACTTTGATTTTTTTACACAATCTAATAGTAGCAAGAGATGTAAAAGTAAGATTATCGATCCCACAGAGATTGTAATAGTTTAAGTTAATTCTCAATGTAAAAGTTTGTGAATAGCCATAAGCAAAAATGTAATAATAATAGTTGGTTTTCACATATTCAGGTTGAGTAGCAATAAATATAAGTAAAAAAGTTAGATTACTAGTGAGAGTTATGTTGGGAAATGATCCATTCAATGAATTTCATATCTTGTGTGTGTGTTGATGAGATTTTTCGTGATATATGAACAGAAAATGATCTAGTCGCGTATATTTACAACATCAAAACATATGCATTAATTTAGGCAAACAACTCTCGAGGTTTCTCAATAACATTAAAACACATCTTGTTTAGCTTTTGAAACTGACTAACCTAGCGAATATGTTTATCCTACTATTTTAAACCATATATACTATGAGTTCCATTAGTTAATAGATCTCTTAATCATCAACCAACTTTTACCTACTTATAAGTTTGATCGATTATTGAAACATATATGTATCATTATTGCACAAAGTAAAATGCATCACTTCAAATCACCCCATTTAACACAAAATACTATTGTTCATTTAAAATTCACATTGTTCAACATAAAGAGGTTTAGCTCATGGTGAGCAAAAGAAATACAATAACACAAGTTCCTATAGTTAACATTTCTAAACACAAATGAAGACAAAATGTAAACTTAAGTGTAACAATCTACTCCTTGCGATCTTTCAATTAACAAGAGGATATTTTTGTCACTCTTGATGATCGCGGCTTTCAGAGTCAATCAAATTCACTAACTGCAAGTGCACAGTCTATCGCGTAGTTTTAAAAGATATTGAACCCACAAGGACTAATAATAAACTAATAGTATCGATTGTTACTAAGTTTAGCTAAGGCAAAAAATATTTATGGGTAAACATAATTGAAACTTGAAATAGAATTATTAAGAAAACATAAGATTGAAAAGAGACTGGAATATGTATTCTATGTGCCTCAGGGACTCCGTAACTTGTTGACTTAAACTGAAATGAAAAGGCTGTTTAGTAGAAAATATCAATTTAAAGACTAAACCTCGCACTCTCGTGGTATTGAATTAAGTCACGTTCTCTAACCATGGGATTTTTCTCTCACTCACCCATTCTAATCAAGGAATGCATTTTGAAAACTAAATAAGTTTTAATCGATACCTAAAGCACGCTCTCCCTGTTTAGGATTGATGCCTATTTTTTACTATCTAGTTCAATCCCCAAGCTCTCGCAGCGCTGGTTCGAACCTTAATTGATTTCTCACTCTCGTGACGAAATCGTATTAAGTAAACTCTCACTCTCGTGGAAAGTTTATCTAAATTAAATCTAAAAACAATGACCAAAACATAATTTACTAATATTAACCAAGCCAACATAATTACCTAGTCTCGTCAAAACGATGGTCCTCACATACCGGACTCTAGCCTATTTAGCCGGACATACTTTTAATTAGAGACATACCTAATATGCATACTAAGATGGAAATTAACATGGTGATAGAGATTATGAGCATACAATAATTAATGTAAAGCATATAAAAACGGATCCTGAAAGCAAAATTTAAGAATTTTTCTTTACCCACCTCCCAATGGGGGTCACCCCCAGCGAAATCCCCCAATTACCCCTGTTTCGGAGATGCATCTCCGAAGTTATTTTTTTTTTGAATTTTCATAATTTTCGGAAATGAATCTCCGAAAACACCAAAAAAGTGGTGTTTTCGGAGATGCATTTCCGAAGTCAAAAAAAATTCAAAACCGTGAATATTTCGGAAGTTCATTTCCGAAAATATTCCTGCATATACAATTTTCCCTCCTTCACTATTTCATCATTTTTTCTCCAAAACTTCTCCAAACCCTCTCCAAAACTCAATCAATCTCCATCCATTTTTCGTCTCAAAATCAAGTTTCAAACTGTTGATCACGTTAAAAGGAGCATAGAAAGCTACAATTTGAGGTAAACATCTCCCATTTCATCCCCTAATTCACTACATTGATTGATGAATTTTCTGCTGAAACTTGCGATGGTTCGGAAGTTCATTTCCGAAATATATTACCTAACAAATTTCGGAAATGAACTTCAGAAATATGCCCTGGCAGTTAAAAAAAACAGTTTTGGCCAATTTTGCTAATTTTGGCATATGTTAGGTATGGTGCATCCGGACAACATTGTGCAAGACGATGACGCAGTAGTTCCGGAAGTTGTCAACGTTAAAAACGATTCGGTTATCGACGATCGAGCTATGATCAATGCGGTTGATGTTCGGAAACAATTTACCAATGATCAGAGCTTCGGTAGTCGCGAGCATTTGATTGATTGGGTTCGGAACGAAGCTAGTAAAGTTGGATTTGGAATTGGAATTTTAAGGTCCGACAATGGAAATAGTAGGCGGAAAGTTTTCGTTGTTTTGAATTGCGAACGGGGTGGGAGTTATGCACAATCAAACCAGGTGCTAAAACACGAAGACACGGGATCGAGAAAGTGCGGGTGTCCGTTTAAGTTGCGGGCGACTCGGAAGGTTGATGATTTGTGGCGTCTAACCGTGATTTATGGAATTCATAATCATGCCTTGGATTCCAAGTTACACGGACATCCAATGGCGTGTCGTTTGTCCCGCGAAGAGAAGAATGTGATTTCGGATTTAACGATAGTCAAAGTGGCGCCTCGCAACATACTTGCCGATTTGAAGCGTAAAAAACCGGATAGCGTTTCAAATATCAAGCAAGTTTACAATGAACGACACAATCTCAAAGTTTTGAAAATGGGCCCTCGGTCGGAAATGCAACAACTTTTGAAACTATTAGGCGATAACAAATATGTGTCAAGCTTCCGAACGTCCGAGGACAAAGTTACGGTGCGTGATATTTTTTGGACTCATCCCGAAAGTATCAAATTGTTCAACATATTTCCAACCGTTCTTGTCATGGATTCGACGTACAAGACAAACAAGTATAGGCTTCCTCTTCTAGAGATCGTCGGTGTCACCTCGACGGACAAGACTTATTCGGTCGGGTTCGCTTTTTTGGAGTGTGAAAAAGAAGAAAACTTTACATGGGCTTTGGGAATATGCAAGTCTTTGTTGGTTGATCAAAATTTTATGCCTAAAGTCATTGTGACCGACCGGGACAATGCTTTGATGAATGCGGCTGATACCGTCTTCCCGACATCGACCGCGTTACTTTGTCGGTATCACATAACTTGCAACGTGAGAAGTAAGTTGAAACCCGCGGTTGGGACAAAAGATAGGCCGGATGAAAACGGTAAAGTTATCAAAGTCGGTGTTGTGGTTGAGAGGATAATGACGGCATGGAGGGAAATTTTAGATGCATACTCCGAAGAGGTGTATACCGAGAAATTGGTACACTTTAGGTCTTTGTGTGGTTCCATTAAGACTTTTTGTCATTACGTCGAATCCACCATTCTTGACAAAGTAAGAGAAAAAGTCGTGTGCGCTTGGACAAATCGAGTTAGACATCTTGGTTGCACCACGACTAACCGAGTTGAATCCGCACATGCGGTCTTCAAGAGGTGGTTGGGTGATAGCAAGGGAGATTTTTGTCGGGAATGGGACACCGTGAACCAAATGCTTGAAAATCAACACAATGAAATTCAAACATCGTTCGGTCGGAGCAAGACGGTTATGGAACACCGGTATAAGGGCCAAATTTTATTCTCCTAATTGATTTACAACATATCTCGAACGGGTTTGAATTTTTTGTTTCATGAAGAGAAGCGGTCGGAGACCACGGGGCCGGATAGTTCTTTATGTTGGTGTACCATTAGAAATACATACTGCCTTCCATGTGCTTGTATACTTTCAAAAAAGAAGAAGTTGAATTCACCAATACGCATGGATGAGGTAGCCGACCATTGGAAGAAACTTCGTTTTGATGATTTTGACCCGCCGAAAGAAAATGACTCTAAAATCACCATCTCCGACGAGTTGGAAGTGATAATGGAGAAGTTTGCTAAAGCGGATGACACCACGAAAATGCACATAAAAGAACAATTGCGAAAAATTGTATTTCCGGAGACCACCGATTTGAAACCGCCATCTCAACCGATTAAAACGAAAGGTGCACCGAAAAAGTCCAATGTTACACAAGAAGACACATCAACAAAACGATCTCCTTCCTACTTTTAACATGTTGATGCATCATTTCCGGATTCACCGACACCGAAGTCCAAGTGTAGTGGTAACAAAGGAGCCCGTATATGAAAATCAAGAAAAGTTTGCGAAAATTCATGATGCACTTGTTCCATCACTTACCGGTATCGCTCCGGTTTCGAAGTGGATGTCATTCCCCGAGATGGGTCATCTAATAGCAAGTGCATATGATATGGTGTGTGTCGATTTGACGAGGTTTGGACTAAGTGAGACTTTCTTTCCACTTCATAGTCGACCGTCGTTGGACGCGTCGAGCCGCATCATATGCATCGGGTATCTACAATCGCGGCACTTCGTCCAAGTGTTTTTGAAACCGGGGTGTCCTATACCAGCTACTTCTTGTCAATGGACGACACATCGTTCAAATGAGGCGGAGACTTGGCCGAATCCGTTCGTTTCGAGAATGGCGGAGTTTGAAGAAATGATGAGCCAAGAGCGCGAGCAAAATAGAGAGCGGTCGAAGAACGTACCTATTTTGGACTTAGGATCCACCGATTGGTTCGGTGAATTTTAGTTTGTTCCGGATCGTTTTTTGTTTGTAATGACCATTTTTGTATGTATTGTTGTTTATCATGTAAAATCGGACCGACTCAATACATATATAATATAAGTATGTTTTATGTCATCATTGTCTAATTTATGTCTATTTTGATTCCTTTTGCAATTTATACACAAAACACTAAGCAATCAATAAAATGCAAAATTTATGTTTGTTTCTGCATAATTCGGAAATGAACTTCTGAAATATACTAGTCAGCCTCCAATTTTCGGAAGTTCATTTCCGAAACATCCACTGAGTGCAAGATAAGGTTTGTTGGGCCATTATTACTCCAATAAGTCTATAAATACAACACACTCTTCTTCATCCTCTTCACACCTAGAAACACAAATGACACAAACCTACCCCCACCTAGCATTCGTCTACTTCACCACCGGCTACCCGATGCCGTTCCAATTTTGCTTCTCGCGCGACACGCCGTTTGCGGAGTTGATAACGTCGCTCCACACGCTATTGCAATATCCCGAAAATCGAAAGGTTGTCAAGCTCGAGTACCGCTCGCCATCGCTTAACGACGAGGGAGGCATTGAATTCACACCTTTTGAGATCAAGAACGACGAAGATTTAGCGGTTTTGTGGACAACGTTCGACCGATTTTCTTCGAAGGGTCCGATCGAGTTAGACGCAAAACTTCAAAGATCGGGGGCCGACGTTATCAAAATGTTGACTCATCCTCACCTACCTGTGTTTAACAATATGTAACTTTAATCTTATGTAATGCGATCGATGTAATCTTCATCCGATTAAATAAAGTGAATCGTTCTTGTTTGTTATTTTTCTTCTGTTCAGACCTTATTTCGGAAGTTCATTTCCGAATTCCTCCAAGGGGGTGAATTCGGAGATGAACTTCCGAATTCACCAATTTTCTGAAAATTAACCTTATTTTGGAGATGCATCTCCGAAGTCAATATTTTTCATTAAAATATTTAACTTTTCGGAGATTCATTTCCGAAAACACTTTTTTTCCAATAAAAGTACGTTTTCGGAAATGAACTTTTGAAATAAGGGGTATTTTTGTAAATTCGCCAGAGGTGACCAAGAAGGATAGGAGGTGGCTAAAGAAATTTTCAAATTTAAAGGAATGGAAACTTGAATGTATGAAGGCAAGATTGATCCTAGAGTACAATTAGTGCGTCTACAATTCGGTAGAGCTTCGCTATGTATTCAAAAATAAATAAAACTAATAAACCTAGCTCTATATATAGTATTACAGGCTGAGAAGTGGTACAGAATTATGTAGAAAAAGTAGGATAAAATATAGAGAAGTGGCTAACAGACTCTCAAAGTCTGATATTCCACGTTCTACATAAGTGAGGGAATGGCTACCGCGATTTGGCCACGGCGACCACCATATCAACAGTGTTGGCATTTCTTTATTTTTCTTCTGCTTGTTCCTTGTTCTTCCTGCTTCCCACTCGTATCACTCCTCTGACAGCTAGTACTTGAAATACATATACAAAGCATCATAAAAACATGATAAATGCTAGAAATGAAACTAAATAGCATGTAAGCCGAATCGAAAAATACGATATGTTTTTCAAGTTATTATCTGACAGCTCAATACATATTCAATTCAATGGAGGGAGGATGAAGGTATCTCTCAACTTCTGGTTCAGACTTCTTCTTCTCCAAATGAGATATTTTTTTAAGTGATTTCTCAAGTCTCTCAACTTTTGAGCTCCACTTTCATTTATTCAAGGTGGTCCTTTTATATTCCCATAGCTTTTAGGGTTTCCTTTTAGCAATGGACCATAGGCCTTGTGACTATCCATCACTTTAACTTAAGAAAATCAGTATATTCCTTCTCCTTATCCTCTCGTACTAGTATCAGGTCATATAAATCAACGTGCAGGGGATAAAACGTACTATGACAGGACTGATGCACAGACACAAGCAACACGTAAATTTTAGTGCCCAACAACTTTTGTAGGTTTTGTTTTGTAATGTTTGACCTTATCCATCTAATTTTTCCAGCTTACTCGTGTTCTATTCTTCACACTTATGTCACGTTTTCAATAATGTTAAGGACCTTGACTCTTTACATCATTTTCTAGATCTAAGGCCTGTTGGGGAGTGAGGTTGGATTAATGCAACATTTTTTATGTGCCAGAACTTATCATCAGAACCGTCCAACACAAGTAACATAGACATAAATTTCACAAAAAAGAGTCGCTAGTGTGCTCTATGCTAACTAAACTAAAAACAACAAAACCTACTTAATTTAACATAGTAAAGCTTGTTAATCCTCACTTAAAATCAACTAATAATGGCTTAAATATCTCACGATTAATAAGTTATCAGTCAAACCTAATCCTACCCCAAATTCAATACTACCATGTGATTTCTCCCGCTTTAATACATTTGAGAGAAATTAAGGACGGACAAAAAAAATGAGTGTGGTCGTTAGATCATGATTACACATAATTTTTTTTCTACACTCTACACGAATGACTAGTCGCAGACCAAATTTAAGAAATGTGTTGTTACACAATTGATTTTTATTATTGCACAATTAATTTTTCCACAAGTGAGAGAATGTTAAAAATATTCTTATGGCTTACAATCAATTATAGATTTTGATTTTGCAAAATAGGTTGATATTGTAAAAGTTATTCATTCGAAGATGTTTAAGTCTAATAAACGTGATCAATAATAATTGGCTTTGAACATTAACTCTGATTTGTGCAGAACAAAGTGTAGACCCAACTTTTAGGATCCATGATGGATGATACTAGGACTATTATCTTATAAATAGATTTTAAATAGATAGGCTAAAACCCCTTTATCGTCACATTAAAATACAGTTATTTGAGGTTTGCATCATTGAGAACCCTAAATATTGAAGCATGTGATCAAACAAAACAAGATCTAATCTAATATTTTGACCAATCTAAATAAATGATTATCATGGCTTCAACATATAAATTTCAACATATAGATGTGTTCTAATATCATGTAATAAATTAACATTTTAGTCATAACACGCCTCTGGAAAATTTACACAAAATACCTCATTTTAAATTTTTTGTAAGGTTCACTGTTATCCTGTTATCCATGTGAGTTTTATAGTTGGACACGTGGTCATGTGAAGATTATATGTCATTCAATTATCATTTGGAGCATTGATTCGATTCTCTCTCTGTCCCTACACATGCTAATCAACTCCATGTACTTCATTGCATCATTTGGTGAGAGTCCTTCAACAAGGAACTTTAACAACCCACTATGTGTTGCTTGCATCATATCAAAACATTGCTCTAGTGCTCTCTTATCTTGCTCTTTGATCAACTCTACTGCCTCCATTAATGGAAGTAATTCTAAATCCTCTTCCATGAAGTGTTGTTTGCATTGTTCCTGCAAAACACAATGTGTAAGAAATTGTACACAGAAATAAAGTTCTAAAGGTTCTAGTTAGACATAAATAACAAAAACTTAAGTGCTATTAAAAAGTTGTTTCCATATAATTTATTTATAGGTATTAGGCTTGTTTACCTGAAATGAATTGAGCCTATTAGAAAGATTGCACAAAGTCTCTCTATAATTAGGGCTTCCTGAGTCTAAAACCTCAATAGATTTGATGATTTCTTTGATACCATTCATGATAGGCAATGTTAGAGCAGAAGGAAATAGGTTCTCTATTATTTCATATCACATTACATTACATTATATAGTTTTTGTATTATACACTTTTATTTCTAACACCTTCCCTTAATACAAAACTATTACAATGATAAAACACCTATCATCTTCCTCAACTCTTTGAATCTTTCACTCTTCAAAGGCTTGGTAAGAATGTCTGCCAGCTGCACCTCCGTTCTACAGTGATGTAGTTTGATCCTTCCCTTGCTCACTTGATCTCTAAGGAAGTGGAACTTAGTGTCAATATGTTTACTCCTGCCATGAGATACAGGATTCTTGGCCAGGTCAATAGCTGATTTGCTGTCTACTAACAATTCCACTGCTTCTTCATTTCTGATTTCCAATTCTTTGAGTAGTGTTGACAACCATAAGGCTTGACAAGCAGCTGAGCAGGCTGCTATATATTCAGCCTCACAAGTTGACAGTGCCACTACACTTTGCTTCTTGGAACTCCATGATATAGGGGAACCTGCAAACAGAAACACTTGCCCCATGGTACTTCTTCTATCTATCAAGTCACCACACCAGTCCGAGTCAGAGTAGGCTACAAGTTGTAGACTACAATTCTCAGCATTGTAACAAGGAAATAGAATGCCATGGTTTAAGGTTCCTCTTAGGTACCTCATAATTCTCTTGGCTGCAGTCATGTGTGAGTGTCTAGGATCACTCATAAACCTGCTAACCAAACCCACACTAAATGTTATTTCAGGTCTGCTGTGACATATATACCTCAGGCTGCCAACTATTTGCCTGAACATAGTCCCATCAGTATGTCCTTCATCTTCATCTTTGATCAACTTCACATTCAGCTCAGTAGGTGTTTCTACTGGTTTGCATCCCATCATCTTGAATTTCTTCAAGACATCTGACATATACTTCTTCTGATGCATGAAAATTCCATTTTCTGAGTACACAAATTCAAAACCCAGGAAGTATGATAAGGTACCCAGATCAGTCATCTCGAATTCACCTTTCAGTCTTTTCTTGATCAATTCCATAGCATTTGTACAGCTGCCCGTGATGACCAGATCATCTACATATAAGCACAGGATCACCAATTCCTTTTCATCTATTTTCTGGACATAAACACCATGTTCTGTTGAGCATTTCCTAAACCCAAGGGTGTTTAGGAATGAATCTATCCTTCTATTCCAGGCTCTAGGTGCCTGTTTCAACCCATAAAGGGCCTTCCTAAGCTTCAGTACCTTTTCCTCTTTTCCTTTGCTTATGAAGCCTGGAGGCTGAAGTACATACACTTCTTCATCGAGTGGTCCATTTAGGAAGGCTGACTTGACATCCAATTGCCATAGTTTCCAATTTCTCCAGCTGGCTATTGCAACTATTAATCTCACAGTTTCCATCCTAGCTACTGGAGCAAATATTTCACCATAATCTAAGCCTTCCTGTTGCATGAAGCCTTTAGCCACAAGTCTGGCCTTGTGCTTGGCTATTGTTCCATCAGGCTTGAGTTTAGTCTTAAACACCCATTTAACAGCAATTGGTCTTTTGTCTGGAGGAGGACTTACCATCTCCCATGTATTATTCCTTTCGATGCTCTTCAATTCTTCTTCCATAGCTAATCTCCATGCTTTCTTTGACATAGCTTCTTCTAATGAGATGGGTTCTACATCTGCCATGAGAGCCATATGTTGCACAATGTCCCCTTCTTGTGAGATGTTGTCATCAGCATAGACTTGATAATCATTGAGTCTTGGTGGTGCTTGTCTAGTTCGGACAGGTCTGTCCATAACTCTTGATGCCTCATCATCTCTTGCTGTAACTTGTTCATCTAAGCCATCTTCAGTATTTTCCCATACAAATTGAGTAGAAGATATTTCCTTGTCTTTTGCTGTGAAGCCTTCCCATGAACTTGCCTCATCAAACTGTACATCCCTGCTGAAGATAACTTGTTGATTTTCTGGATTGTAAAGTTTGTAGGAGCCAGTTGAGTTGTATCCCACAAAAATCATCTTTTCACTCTTATCATCCAGTTTTCTTCTTCTTTGGTCAGGTACATGTCTATAGCAAACAGACCCAAAAATCCTGAAGTGCTTCACTGAAGGCTTGCTTCCAGACCATGCTTCTTCAGGAACCATAGTTCCAAGTCTCTTGGTAGGGCATCTGTTTAGTACATGTACTGCTGTCATAGCTGCCTCACCCCAAAAGCTGTGAGGTAAATTCTTTTCCTTGATCATGCTTCTAACCATATTCATAATAGTTCTGTTTCTTCTTTCTACAGTGCCATTATGCTGTGGTGTATAGGGTGCAGTAACTTCATGCACAATGCCCTGATCTTTACAGAATTTTTCAAATTCGCCCGATGTGAACTCACCTCCACCATCTGTTCTTAGGATCTTAATGTGCTTGCTAGATTGCTTCTCAACCAAAGCCTTGAAATCTTTGAATGTTTTGCACACATCACTCTTGGCCTTAATCAGATAAATCCACAGTTTTCTGCTCAAATCATCGACAAACGATACAAAGTATCTACTGCCTCCTAGTGATGGTGTATCAAATGGACCACAGACATCAGAGTAGACTACACTTAACAATTCACTAGCTTTGGATGCAGTGTAGTTACTGAATGAATTTCTAGATTGTTTGCTTATTAAGCACTTGTCACAAACTTTGTTAGGAGTTTCAACTAAAGGGAGCCCTGTCACCATCCCTTTTGACCACAATTGTCTCATGTCTCTAAAATTCAAGTGCCCTAACCTAAGGTGCCATAACCATGAATCATCCTTTAATGTTTCAGCAGAAAAGCATTGTGACTCAATAGTGTTTAAGCTTACCTTGAAGGTTCTGTTATTGGCCAGTGGTGCTCTCATTATCAATGCTCCATCTTTGTCATGAATCCTCAGAAAATTCTTGCTTGTGGAAGCTGCAAAACCCTTCTCCAGAAGCTGGCCCAGGCTTATCAAGTTTGTTGTCATCCCAGGAACATATAGCACATTGGTGAGGATGACTTGTCTTCCATCTTCTCGATTTACAATGACACTTCCAGTTCCTTCAGCTTGTGTGGTCCTATTATCAGCAAACTTCACCATACTTTTCTTTTCAGCATTAAAATTGACTAGCCAATTTCGATGCCCAGTCATATGGTTGGAGCACCCTGAGTCTATGTACCAGACTTCATTGTTCTGTGTGTTTGGATTGGTGATCATCATCAACATCAAAGGTTGATCTTCTGCACCTGTTTCGTCTTCTTCTTTGGCCATATGAGCTTGATGTTCCTTCTGATTTGCCGAAGCTGTGCATTCATTAGAAAAGTGACCAATCCGATTACAGTTGAAACACTTGAGTCTCTTTCTATCGATTTTCTTCCTTCCACCTCGCCAATTTGTTGCTCCTCCCCTTCGATTTGAAATTCCTGAGTGATCTTGATCATTCTTTTCTTGCTCTTGATTCTGAGGATTTCTCCCAGATGTATTTCTGGAATCTCTTCCGCGACCCCTTCCTCTCGATCCCGATTTAGAGTTGAATCCACCTCTTCTTGATATGTATGCTTGCAAGACTTGATTATCACTGACCTTTTCTGTGCTCCTTTCAGTGATTCTTTGTTCGTGTGCTTCGAGAGAACCTTGTAGTTCTTCAACCTTCATTTCATCGATCTTCTTGGATTCTTCAATTGCCACAACGATGTGATCAAATTTGGGGGTTAGGGTTCGTAGGATTTTGCCGACTATTGCTTTGTCTTCGATCTCCTCACCGCAGTTCTTCATGGCATTTCTGTGTGTGATGATTCGATTGAAGAAATCTGCTATCTTTTCACTTTCTTCCATTTGCATCAATTCATATTGACGCCTCATCGTCTGCAATCGCACCTTCTTCAATTTCTCTGCCCCTTCGTTGCACTTTACCAAGATCTTCCACGCTTCTTGTGAAGTTGCAGCTCCTGCAATCTTCTCAAAGTGTGCTTCATCAACACACTGATGGATCAGGACCATTGCTTTGCAATCTTTCTTCTTGTTTTCTCTATGAAGCGTTTTCTGTGCATCTGTTGCATTTGCTGGAAGGGTTGGATAGCCGTCTTCAACGATTTCTGTGATTTCTTGGTACCCCATTATCGCCTTCATCTGCACTCTCCATCGATCCCAATTCTTTCCGGTGAGTACAGGAAGATTCGTTGTGAAGTTTGCTCCAGTTTGCACCATCATGCGTGTTTCTTCTTTTTTTTCTTTTGTGCGTTTTTGGATCAGAACCGTGCTCTGGATACCAGTTGTTAGAGCAGAAGGAAATAGGTTCTCTATTATTTCATATCACATTACATTACATTATATAGTTTTTGTATTATACACTTTTATTTCTAACAGGCAAGTCTCTAGCATGTTCATCCTTTGCAGCCTTACATAGCCCTGCATTCATGTTAACTTTGTTCACATGTTTGGACTATTGTTTTTTCCAGAGATTTAAAAAACGGTCACAGTCGTGATTGTCACGATCACAGTCGTGATTGTCACGATCACGTAAAGGTTTTCACAGTTTCCATCAGTATATAGGTGCCTTGACATTGATTGCGGCGGTTTTCGCAATCGTGGCCTTTTTTTTTTAAGAAACCTCGCTTTTTTTGGAAGTAATAAATAAATTGAAATTCAAAATGCAAAAAAATTAGCGATATTTTTCAGGTACCTCGATCAACAGATTCAAAAATAGGGAAGAGGACTCTCTCTTCCATTTGAGCATGCTCCATCATCACTTCCAGCAACTGAGAGTAACTCTTTCCAAATTTTCTCACCTCCATCTTCCAACTCCCCATTTTTGGATCAACGGCCCTCCTCCCTCCACGTGTCGCCAGATCCTCCGCCCATCTCGTCAATCTCTCCACATGCCACGTCACGCTCTTATGCTGCAGACGAGTCACCTTCACCATTAACGACGTCGCTTCATACTCACTCTCACCACCACTTGTTGTCGCCGCTGACGGTGCCTCCGTTGACAAGTCCGGGAACCGCGCGTCGATAAACCGAAGAAGCGCGTCGCGAGAGCCTGACTCGAACTCCGACGTCGTTGGGACCGTAATCATATTCTCCCAGTTGGATCGTAAGACACGCGGCGCCGGTGAGGGTCTGGAAGGTGGAACGGTGTCCGAGGAAGTAGTATTATGGAGAAGGGAGAAACGAGTGTATGCAGAGTAAATAGTGTCTGGCGTACCGTGCAACCGGACGGCGGCTCCGTCGTTGGGAAATATTTCCGCCGTGAGTTTTCCAGTGGAGCTTGTACAGGTTCCCATTGCAAATAGAAAATGTTGGTGGTATCGGAATGAATAAGGATATAGAAGGTGGCGAAGTTGGAGTAATTTGAAGAAAGAAGAGTGGTTTGATTTGTTGTGTAAATAACGTGAAAGCAAGAAGAGAGTAAAGTGAGTGTATAGTAACATGCGGGATGGCTTAGAGATGAAGCGATGAATCGGTGGAGTTGTGTAATCAATGATGTGTTGACGGAATAGTTTTCCCTCCATGTGGCTTGTTGAACTAACCTATGAAACACAGACTTCGACACGGACACCGGGACACGACACGACACGGACACTCCGACACCGATAATGTTAAAAACATAGGACACCGACACCGCTATATATAAGCTAATATTTGAGTTTCATTTATCCATATATTGATCAAAATTAATGTCTGAAATTCTTTATTGATAACATTGTTTCAATACATGTCTAACTCTTTTAGATGTGTGTGAGATTTGTCTAAAAAATATATAAATGTGTGTTGAAGCAAAGAAATAAAACAAATTTTTGTTTGAAATATTTGTCTTAGCTGTCGGAAATATGTGGTATGAGTGTCATACGAGTGTCGGACACTAATTAAAAGAGTGTCAAAGCAAAGAAAAAAATTACTTTTTTAGGGGACACTTGTCTGACTTTTCCGACACTTGTTTGACTTTTCCGACACGTGTCATACAAGTGTCGGACACCGACGTGTGTCGGACACTGCGACACGCCTACTCCTAGAGGTAGAGCTGTCAAATAGGCCCAATATTTAAAAGCCCTTCTTATTTGGCCCTATTAAAGCCCTAATATATTAAGCCCTCTACTAATGAGATTATTTTTAGGCCCCATAATTTTGAGCCCCTCAATAAATCTATTATTTTTGGGCCCTAATAAAGGGCCCTTATTTTGTTCCAAATATTTCATATGTGCTGTAGCAATTTCCAAACAAAATCCATTTTATATGACATTATTATCCATCTCCAAAATATAATGATTTTGTCATTAATATTATATGAATTACTGGCATGATTCATAATGTCAATTGGGTCGAAGGAATGAGTGGTTTCCAGACAGTTTTTTGTCCATTTCATTCTCTTAAGTTATTAAATTGAGAAAGCAATATCAAACGTTATTGAAAATGCCATTGAAAAAAACCAAATCTCAACAATAAAATAGGTCTTATTTATTACGTTTACCCAGCAAAGAAAACGTGCAGGGCTGATATGTTAATAAATTTTTTAGAAAAGAACTTAGACATCTAGTTTTGAGAAAAGAACTTTCAAGCTCAAACTTCAAATTTTTATTTATATCTTATACTAATCACAGTCACATAATTTTTCCATAAAATTTGCTTTTACTTTTTTAATTTTTTTAACCGAATTTTTTAATTTTTTTTGTTGAAAAAACTTTTTTAGTTTTTTTCTAAAAAGCTGTTTTTTTAGTTTTAGAATTTATTTAATGTCATTTTTAAATTTTTAAATTTTTTTTAAAAAAAGTTTTAATTTATTTTAAATTTTTAAATTTTTTTTATTTAAAAGTTATTATTATTTTGATATTTTTATTATTTTATTTTTTAAATTAAGTTTTTTATTTTATTTGATTTGGGGCCTAATGGCCCTCTTTTAAATTTTGGGGCATTTTAGTTTTGGGCCCTATGTGTTTAAGGGCCTACTATTTTTAAAATTTTTTTAGGCCCCGTTATTATAGGGCTGGGGCTTAAATTAATTGGCCCCATAAATTGACAGCTCTACCTAGAGGTGTCCGTGCTTCATAGGAACTAACTCATTATTTTAACATGTATAGTAGGATAATGTTATTCCTACGGCCTTTTCTTACATCAGTATTTAGATCAATTTAAAAGAAAATAATCATCTTATAAATAATTTTTCAAATAAAAATATACTTTTTTAAAAATTAGTTTTATAACACAAGTTTTGTCATTAATCAATTTTATTATTACATTAACTATAAAAATAATATTAATAATTATATATTTTATTTATAGATTATTAATCAACTTTACCATTTTATTAATCAATAAAATATGTAATATTAACTAAATTATAATAATATTATTTTTTAAATTTATTTAATGAATTTTAAAAATTAAAAAAATTAAATAGTAAACTAAAATAGGTTAATATTGGACAAATCACTAGTGTCACCTCTCTAGCCTTTATTTTTTATTTTCTGTCATTTATTTTAGTTATCAAATACTATGCATGAACAGCTCCTCAATGGTGCACAAAGTTAGTTTGGAGTTAGTTATTTTTCTGTTACACACATGAGTGTTTTATACTATGCAAGCTAATATAGATAGCTTATGGTGCAGCCTAGCTTTGCTTGTATAAATACCTACACTGTAGCACTTTCTATTATAATGAGAATCTTCTTCTTTCTCCATGTTCATTGAGATTCATAATATGGTATCAAGCCATTATCAATGAACTTTTTTCAGATTTCTCATTCATCTTCTTCATCTTGCTGATTTTTCCTCAATCATGATTTTTTTCGCAGCTGTTTTTTATCTGCATATTGTTCTTGATCTTCATATTGTCATCGTTTCATCACCTTTCATTCACACTCTAGTGTGCACCTCATCGATCCAACCATACCTCCGCGTATCGCACCAAACTCCCAGCTAGACCTTGATTCCGTCTTCTACATCCATCCAAGTGAAGGCCCTAATTCTGTTACAGTTACACCAAAGCTTGATGGCTCAAACTACCTTACATGGAGTCGCTCCATGCAACGTGCTCTTGGCGCTAAGAACAAGCTAAAGTTTCTTGATGGTTCGATGGATCTTCTTGATGAAGATCATCTCAATTTCACACAGTGTCAACGATGCAATCACCTCATTCTTTCTTGGATCATCAACTCGGTGAGTGATCAAATTGCTTCTACCATTTTGTTTCATGAAAATGCTATCGATGCTTGGCACGATCTTCATGAAAGATTCTCTAAAGCCGATCGTATTCGCATCTTAACTTTGCGTTCCAAGATCAATAATCTGCGTCAGAATTCTAGGTCTGTTATGGAGTATTTTCTTGAGATTAAGGGCTTATGGGAAGAGCTTAATTCCCATAGACCTCTACCTATTTGTGTTTGTGCTCATAGATGCAGATGCCATGCAGTGCAAAAAGCTCAAGATCATCGCCTTAAGGAATAAGCTATTCAGTTTCTCACAGGTCTTGATGATAAATTATCTGCTGTAAGAACTCAAGTATTGATCATGGATCCACTATCATCCATAAATCGAATTTATTCCCTTGTTGTGCAAGAAGAGAGTCACCATCATACGACTACTCCTACTGATGAATCTTCTATCCTTGTGAATGCTGCTCAGAAATCTGATTTCAAACATAAAGGTGGTTTTCAAAAATCTTCTCCTCGTGTTTGCACATTTTGCAATAGAACTGGTCACACTGTTAATTTCTGCTATCAAAAGCACGGTCATCCCAATTTCAATAAGAACAAAACCTCTGTCAATGCTAGTCAAGTGGAAACCTCAGCCACTGAATCTCATGTTGAAAATCCTGAGCCTCAGAATCATACACCAATCACACAAGCTCAGTATGATCAGTTGATTACTCTACTATAACAAGCCAATTCCCTTGCCCCTGTTGCTAGTGTTACTACCAATCAAGTGTCCACTAGCATGATACCTTGTGATCAACCCTCAGGTATTGTTTGCAATACCACTCAGCATATGCTTAAAACTCCTCATTCCTGGATTTTGGATTCGGGGGCAAATGACCATGTTTGTTCCTCTTTGCAATTTTTTTATTCTTATTATAAAATTGCACCTGTTAAGATTACTTTGCCTAATGGTAATAGTACCACTGTCCAATATGCTGGTAATGTCAGGTTCACTTCTCTTCTTTACCTTAATCATGTCCTTTTTGCACCAGAATTCAATCTCAACCTCATCTCTATTTCTAAGTTATGCCATGCATTGACTTGTTCAGCTGTTTTCTGTGTTGATCAATGCCTCTTGCAGGAACTGGATACCTCGAGGATGATTGGTTTGGGTAAAAAGGAGAATGGCTTGTATATCTTGCAGTTAGAGGGTGCTCATTCTAAAGATTCCCCTGGATCTCTCCAAGCTCAATTACCTACTCAAGCCAACAATTGTCATTCAAATAATCCTCTTGTACCCAATCAAAATGTTGTACTACCTAAAAATGCTCTTTGGCATTTCAGACTTGGTCATGTGTCTCCCAAGAGATTAACTCAAATGTCAAAATTGTATTCCTTTTCTGATTTTGATACTCATGCTACTTGTGATATTTGTCACTTAGCAAGACAAAGAAAATTTCCATATTACCCTAGTCACTCTTTAGCTTCTCACAAGTTTGAACTTTTGCACTTTGATATTTGGGGTCCTTTGTCTATCCCTTCAATTCATAATCACAGATATTTTTTAACCATCTTAGATGATCATTCACGTTTTGTATGGATAATTTTACTTAAGTCTAAATCTGAAGTTTCTACACATGTACAGAATTTTATCAATATGATCACCACTCAATTCCATGTCACTCCTAAAACTATCAGGTCCGATAATGGTCCTGAGTTTCTCCTAAACCAATTCTATGCCTCTAAAGGTATCATTCACCATAGGTCTTGTGTTGAGAACCCACAACAAAATGGCCGTGTCGAGCGGAAACATCAGCACCTTTTAAATGTAGGAAGAGCCCTTCTATATCAGTCCAAACTCCCCAAATCCTACTGGTCTTATGCCATTCAATATGCTACATTCATCATCAATCGTGTCCCTACACCTATTCTTCAAAACCAGTCTCCTTACCAAGTTCTACACAATACTATTCCTTCCGTAGATACCTTTAAGGTATTTGGCTCACTTTGTTATGCCTCAACACTCCAATCCCAAAGAACTAAATTTGATCCTCGTGCCCGCAAATCCATATTCTTAGGTTATAAAACTGGCATGAAGAGTTATGTCCTCCTTGATTTTCACACATCTGAGATCTTTGTGTCACGAAATGTCACATTTCATGAACACATATTACCCTACCTTAGTCCTACTACTGATCCTCAAGATTCCACCCCTTGGTCTTACTTCCCATCCAAGTCTCCCACTAACCCTTCATCATCAGCTCCACCTCAAACTTCATCATCATCACCTAATAATCAAATTATCATATCACCACCTTCAGCTTCAAACTCATCAAATCCACCGCAGCCTCTCCCTTATGACACTCCATTAGCTAACCCTACATCTCTCACTCGAACATCTTCTAGAATGAGACAACATCCTTCTTATCTACAAGATTATATTTGCAATTTTCTCTATACTTCAAAGCAACCATCCCCAAGTATTTCGTATCCCTTGTCCCATTATATTTCCCATGAATATCTCTCTTCTGCTCAATCTAAATATGCTTTATCTTTAGTCTCTAACTCTGAACCTAAGACTTATAGTGAAACATCTAAATATGATTGTTGGAAACAAGCAATGCAAGTTGAACTTTCAGCACTTGAGAAGAATGGGACATGGAAGATTGTTGATATTCCACCTGGTATAAAACCCATTGGTTGTCGTTGGGTGTATAAAATAAAGTACCTTGCATATGGTACTATCGAGAGATACAAGGCGCGTTTGGTTGCGAAAGGCTACAATCAAATAGAGGGCCTTGATTATTTTGATATGTACTCACCTGTTGCTAAGATCACCACTGTTCGTACTATTATCGCCCTAGCATCTTGCAAAAACTGGTACATACATCAGCTTGGTTACACGGCAAAACCTAATCAAGTTTGTAAGCTTGTGAAATCCCTATATGGCCTCAAGCAAGCCAGTCGTAGGTGGTATGAGCGGCTCACAACTTTTTTACTTGCACAACATTACACTCAGGCTACCTCTGATCACTCTCTTTTCATTAAATCCATTGATACTTGTATTACCATTTTGTTAGTGTATGTAGATGATGTCATTGTCACTGGCAATGATCATGCAGAATTACACTCAGTAAAAATGGCTTTACACTCTACTTTCCATATCAAAGATCTTGGAAAACTGAAATACTTCTTAGGTATCGAAGTTGCTCATTCTCAAGCTGGCATTCTTCTTTACCAACGTAAGTATTTCTTAGACTTAATAGAGGACTCTGGTTTCCTTGATTCAAAACATATCTCAACTCCTGCTGATCCACTTATCAAACTGCACCACGATTCGAGTGAAGCCTACCACGACATTCCTTCCTATCGAAGACTCATAGGAAGACTCTTATACCTTAATGCCACAAGGCCAGACATCACCTTTTGCACACAACAACCTAGTCAATACTTATCCAATCCTACGGTAACACACTTTAAAGCTGCTTGTCGTGTCTTATGATATCTTAAATTTTGTCCAGCCCGTGGCATACTACTTCCTCGTGACTCCACATTACAATTGCATGGCTACTCAGATGCTGACTGGGCAGGTTGCTTAGATACTGGTAGATCCATTTCTGGGCAGTGTTTCTTTCTTGGTCGATCACTGATTTTATGGCGTTCCAAAAAGCAACTAACAGTTTCCAGATCTTCATCTGAAGCTGAATACCGTGCCCTAGCCACAGCAACATGTGAACTTCAATGGCTATTGTTTCTTCTGCGGGATCTCCATGTTAAATGTCTCAAAACACCAGTTATCTATTGTGATAACCAAAGTGCAATTCATATTGCTTCTAATCCCGTCTTCCATGAACGTACGAAACACTTGGAGATTGATTGCCATATTGTCAGAGAAAAGCAGAGCCAAGGTATCCTCAAACTTCTCCCTATCAAGTCACATGATCAGCTTGTCGATTTGTTCACAAAACCGCTTCTCCCTCAACCTTTCAACACTCTTATATCCAAGTTGAAGATGATAAACATTTATCAACCTTCATCTTGTGGGGGATATCAAATACTATGCATGAACAGCTCCTCAATGGTGCACAAAGTTAGTTAGGAGTTAGTTATTTTTCTGTTACACACATGAGTGTTTTATACTATGCAAGCTAATATAGATAGCTTATGGTGCAGCCTAGCTTTGCTTGTATAAATACCTACACTGTAACACTTTCTATTCTAATGAGAATCTTCTTCTTTCTCCATGTTCATTAAGATTCATAATATTAGTGTTCTTACTTTGCATTCCTTTCATTCTAATCTTAATAGTGACACGAATTCGGTTAAGTAAAAAAAACTTAAATTTAATTGCAAATTTTGAATGCCACAATCCATTTTTTTGTTTGGAATCACTTGTCCGACACTATTAATTGATTTTCGCGCTAATGTATTGTGTCTTGTCAAAGAATTAATTGACAAGATTAAAAAAACTCGTGTGAGATTGAGAATCTAGATGAAAAAACATTATTGAGGCATTAGATAAGAAGTGATGTAAAGCAGTTTAATCCAACTGTCGCGATTGGATTGACCCTACTATGCTCACAATCACGCCTATCGTATGTTGTATTATCTCTAAGTAAGTTAGCTTTCTTAGCTATTTCGCTCTTACAGATGTGTGCTTAGGGGGTTGTGGATTTTCTTTTCATCTCTACGCAAGTCAATCCTCTTAAGCATTTCTCTCTTACATGTCTCGTACTCGGGAGTCGTAAACCTATATGAGTATCATAGCCCAAGGTCCACTTATCACAATGACTTCAGTCCAACATCATATTTTGATGTCGGACACGTAAGAGGTCTTAAAATAAAAGGCAACAAGTTGATCATGTGCTTTGACATCATGTGGGCAAGGTATACACATCACGAAAATTCCTTATAAAAGGCTCCCAACTAATATCCTTAATTTGAAGGAAGGAGGTCGAGTCGATGAATATAAGAAAATCATAATCTTAAAACCTCATGCTTTTATATATTGTTAATATGGTCTTGTTGTTGTCCTTACCACAATTAGAGTTTGATGATAATTTAATAGGTTATTTTACATTTTTAATTTAGGAACCTCTAAGTCACACATAAAATGATTAATAAAAAAAAAGACTATTTAGTTAAACTAGATTTAATTAATTAGGGAAAAGTGAAGAAGAATGATGGATACATAAAATAGAAAATAATGTGCCACCCTCATTCTCAAACTCATTTTGTGTTCCCCTCTTTTTCTTTTTCTTTTTATTCCACCATCATAAATTTTGTTTAAGGCGGTCACGTGGTCTACTCTACATAGAGGCATTTGCACTTTTGTAGTGTTGCTAATGGCCACTGCTTACGCATCAAGAGGTAAGCACCAAAAACCATTCTATAATTCTTATTCTTTTAAGCTGTATTGATTGTTAAGGTGATTTCTTTTTCTTCTGAGATTGAGTTTAAATATTTTCTATAGTATATTTCTATTAATTTCAGCATGTAGCGAGAAAATTAATAAATTGTTATAAAAAATAAATTAGATGAGATTCAAACAATTAGAATTTAGAAGTAGATGAAGATTTTTAAGTAAAAAATTATATTTTTTTATAGTAACTAATAATAAAGAAAGATCTTGTAATATTTTAAAATATTAACTAATGATACAAGATTGAGAGATACTCTTAATTGTATATAATTGTTAATTTGCACATGAATTCATTCGGTAAGAAAGAGGCAATATTCGGTAGTTCCGTGAGAGCTATTGACTTGTCCCAAACCTAGAGGATTGATTTGAAACTTAGAGGACGAGCTTATTGGTGTTTACCGGTCTGAGAGATGGACACGGAGAATCCGCTAAGGATAACATTGGTACCACATGCATTTGTATTGAGTCGCATTGGAGTCACATGTATTTAAGTGAATTGTGTTGGTGTGTTTATGTGCTAATTGTGTGAATTTGTGCTTTGGTGATAATTGTGAATGATTTATTTGATACCGTGAATTGATTGAGCTATGTTGTGCGTGTATACATATGATACGTATTTATAAAGGGTTGAATACATGTATACTCGAAGTGTGTGGAATTCCTTGTTGTATATTGTTATACATTGTTTATTATTATATATTTTCATAATGATATGAATTCTCACCTTCTGTTGAAATGATGTTTTGTACGACATCGCTCAGGTACCGAGGAGTAGAGGCGTTTGCTTACGAGGATTTAGTTGAGGGGCTATTCCTTCGTTTATTGAATTTCTTAGGTAGAGATTTCATGCTCTGGTTATGTAATACTGGAGATACGTTTGATTTCATGTTTATGTTTTGAGAGATATTGTTATATTCTCTTATATTTTGGATATGTTGAGATTTTGTGATATGTGGCCTTAGAGCCCAATGCTTGTACGCATGATATATTATGCTAAGATATTGCTATTTGTATCATTTTTATTATTTCGCTGTGATGTACATATGAAACATGATATTCAAATGTGTGTTATGAACATGACCAGATACATTATGATGTTTTGTCTCGTTGTGATTTGTAATACATGTGACGCCCTCTTTGATATGCATATTTTTACTCTGATTATGCAATATATTTGCCGTGGGGTTTAGAGGGTGCTACACTGCTGACCAGAATGCGTCTGGTGGTGAAAAAGATAGGGATGAAAATACTAATCATACTGGTGAAAGTGATGATGACCAATTGTTCATCTGATGATGAAGAAGAGAAGTTTGAGACTGCACAAGAGGCTGATATTGAAGTTGGTGTTGGTGTTGCTCCATGTGTTACATCAAGTGTTTTGTTTCCTTTTTGTTTTGTTTTTGTAAGAGTTAAAGTCCCAAGATTTGTTTAGCATTATTACACTCTATGCTAATGTGCTTTTGTGGTTTTCTCTTAGTTAGTTGCTTACCTTTGTGTTGTCATATTATGGCTAAAAGGGGGAATAATATGTGTGTGTGCACTAACCACTAACCACTTGAGGGGGAGAATTTTATGATTATATGAAGTGTTGTTGATGAGATGTTGAGGGGGAGAAGCTCCTGATTCCCTTAGAGGGTTTGAAGATTGTTGGATTGGCATGTGTTGCAAATATGTCAGACATAATGTCGTGACATTCATCTCAATGGTTGAAAAACTAATTTCTCAATATTGTTGTATTTGCAGATTCCACTGACTAACATGTTTTACATGTTTGTTTTTCTACTGCAAATATCTCTGATTGTGTGGAATCTCTGGTATGTGATTGTTCTCTATAGGGCTGAGTTTTTTTGTTTGATTAAATTTCAAATCTTAGGTGTTCTCTTGTTTATGTGTGCAAAGAGTATTAAGTTGTTTTTAACGAAAATAAGCAAAAGGGGGTAGATTGTTAATTCTCAAAGTTTATGATTGGCATTATGTTTGGTAAAACAAACTTATGGAGGAACATGTCAAAAAAGATGATCCATCAAATGGAGCAACATATCGAGCAAGATGTCCAATGCAGAATCATGTGACATCGCGCCTGTGCACAGCTGGACATTTGGAATCTGTTAGTTATAGATGCAGTATATTTTATGTATATTGTGCAATCCAATGTGACGCTTAATTTAAGGATAAAATATTTTATCTATCTTCAAGCAATATGTATTCTTAGTTTTTAAATATGGAGATTATTTAGAAAACTAATGATTGAAGCCTCATCTTTTTGGAGAAGATTTTGGAAATCTTTCAGCTGTACCCTACTGCGAATTTGAAGCCCAATCCAATATAGAAAATTCTTTTAAATAGCAAGCAACAAACCTAAGTCTGACGTAGAACTGTTTGTTTGTTTTGTATTAGTTTTTGTGCACTCTTGTTAATTGTGAGCATCTCCAATATCATCTTGATAGAAGAGTATGATTGTCTCTTTTGAGTTGTAATTTCTATTGATCATTCATAAGCTTTTAAGCATTAAGTGAGTATGTGTCTTTGAATAGTGTATTCTAAAGTTTGTAATTTCTATTGTTTTATCTATATTTACCTTGTCATTGTGTGTTGGTTCAGAGATCAGTTTCTTGACATCCTTAGGACATCTGAGATCTGAATACTAGAATTTCAACCTCTAAGATCCCACACATAATAATTAATAAAGAGACTATTTCATTAGGGAATTTATAATCCCACCCTAAGTGGTGGAAAACACCTTATAAAAATTCAAAAATACCCTCCTAATTCAAGAGATATATCTTCAAACGCACCATGTGCCTCACCAAAATTATGACCACTTGAGTTGAACCCCATATTTTTTCCAAAGTTTATTTTGAAGATGCATGTTTGTAACAACTCAATGTACACCCATGCATTCCTCAGTGAAACACTCTTTTTGACATAAATTGTTCTGGAGATGCATCTTAGTATGCACACCAGGTATAATCCAGAGATGCATCTCCAGAACCACACCATATTATAATTCTTGATTTTTATTTAGAGATGCTCTGATGAATTTGACGATATATTATAGCTATACTATTATTTTTAATTTTGTATAAATTAAACCATACAACCATTATGATGAAAATGACATATATAAAGTAATAAATCTAGAGTATTGATCAGTGCATTTTAATGCATATTCTCCTATGTTTGTTCTTAAGCATTTCTTTGATTTTCTTTGTTTACTTTTATGTTTTATAATGTTTTTCTAATTTAGTTTATTTTTGGTTTAATTTGATTTTCGCACTTTATTTTCAGCATTAGTAGTCTGCACTAAAATGATCATAAGTGGAGCTCCGAGAATCCGATTGAGGCGTTCTAATAATCGCCGGAAAGCTAAGAGAAAGAGCTACAACTTTCATGTTGGAGTCAAAGTCAGATTCGGAGTCAATTATTCCCGGAATTTCGTTTGAAGTTGCAGCATTAGTTTTATTTTAGTTTTGGGTCGTTAGTTTTGGGTCTGGGTTATGTTTTTGACCCAGTTGGGTTGTTAACTGTTTGGTTCTCTCTAGTACCTAGGTCTGACCGTACTGTCTGTCACTTTTTACTTTTCACCAAATAATTTTGAAAGCTTTGTACGAATGATGAGGAACTGATCCCCAAAGGCAATTTCTGCTGGTTACAGTTTCCAATACTTTGAGGTTTTTAATCTTTAATCCAATTTCTTTTCTCTTTCGATATTAATCTATATGTCTTGTTTGCTTAATTCGAGTTATATAGAATATTATTGATTTATACCGATTGATTTATGTTCCTTGACTTTTATCGTACTTTATCGTTGCTTAATCGTTAAAGTGTGTATGTTAGAATCACGTTTGCTTAATTCGTGATTGTGCTTAATCCGTTTGCTTTATTCGGAAAATAGGAATGAAATCTTATAATGTCAATTTCGCTTGTTAATTGATGTTGTAATCGGTAGGGGAATAGAATCTGCTTAGGGGATTGAAGTTTATTGAACCAATGATAAGTCAGTAACCGAATTAGTAGAATTGTCGTTTTAGCTTATTTACATAATCACTTATTTTAATCACTTTTTCACTATGTTATTATTTTATTGATCCTAAACCAAACCCCCCCTTAATCGATTTTGATTAGTTAATATAATACAAGAATCCTTGTGAGAACGATATTCGAGTTGTCGTTACCGCTAAACTACCATTTTACAAAACACTCGTTTTTGATCCGTGCGCGACAGCGGATCAAATTGGCACCGTTGCCGGGGATTCTTGTTGTTATTAACTGATATTAGAGTCATAGGTTTAGTGTTATCGTGTTTAGGCCGTAGTTTCCTCACGCTTTTGGCCGATCCGCGTTTAGAGTCGAAAAATCAGATTTTGGAAAATTTGTGTTCGATTGTAAAACTTTTTAGCCTACTGATAGCAGAAAAATTATAAAATCAATACTCCCTTACTCTAGAAGAGTAAGGAAATTTGACCCAAAATCGCCAAATTCCTCATTTTTCTATTTTTAATTAATTTTTTTTACTGTTTTTGAAGTTTCGAAAAAATCCAAAAAAAATTCCATAATTCTTATTTCGTCTAATTAGATGAAATTCTGTGTTTTTATAATTTTTTATTTTAATTTAATCATTTTCCTTTTTTCTATTTGTTCCTGCCTACTTTGGACATGGTTGGTATTTCTGTGTTTGTTAAAACCATGGCTGAACAAAGAACTTTGACGCAGTTGGCTGTCCCTAATGTGAACTATAATGGTTTATATATTGACTATCCTGCGGCTGATACACCTTTTGAATTGGAATATGGTTTAACACATTTGTTGCCCAGCTTTAATGGTTTTGCAGGTGAGGATCCGCATAAGCATCTGAATGAATTTGAGGTTATGTGTTGTGCACCTTCCGAACCTTCACTAGAGGATATTGTCAAAGAAATGGCTGCAAATAATCTTCAGTATCAACAACAAATAGATTCTACTCTTCAGACTTTGCAAACACAAATTGGACAACTTGCCACTTTATTGAATGCCATGCAGCAAGCTCAAGGATCAAACCAACAACCCTTGGAAGAGCATTCTGTTTTTCAAATAGAGTTGCTTTCTGAAACTGTTGATGATACCTGTACTGATTTTCTTGCATCTGATTTTCCATCACTGTCTGATTTTGATGATGTTTACTTATGTTCTGATTGTACTGACACTAATATTTGTGTTGTATGTGCTGAGATTGATGTTGCCTTGCAGGGTAACATATCTACTACAAGTGAAGTTGTTATCGATGAAGTTGTTCATGCAGCTGATACTCTTGACATCCCGGCTGCCCCGAGCACTCCTTCCATTGAGCAGCCACATTCCCCTAAGCTGAAACCAATTCTTGAAAATCTTAAATATGCTTATTTAGAGATGAATGAAATGTTGCCGGTTATAATTTCTTCTAGCCTTGATTTTGATCAAGAAAATAAGATTTTGCAGGTTTTGAAGAAGCATAAGAAGGTGATTGGGTGGACTTTGACCGAAATTCTCGATATTAGCCCATCTATGATTTTGCATAGGGTCTTAATTGAAGGGGAAGATGAAACAAAAGTAGTGAGACAGCCCCTCAATCTTTTGATCTCTGATGTTGTGGAAAAGAAGATCATGTGCCCATTCAACACTTTTACTTATCGAAGATTCTTCTTTGATCCTGGAATAAATGGCGAAGGCGCAAATAAAAATTCCAAGTTCAATGGGCATTACCCAAAGCTACTCCATGAGATCTCCACTTTGGAAGAAGAAAGTGTAGAATATATCTCTTTGGGAAAGGCTACGTATGTGATCACATATCCTCCTTGACTACTCGGGTGTGTTCTTTCCTTTCTCTCACTCTTATTTTATATTTATGTTCTTTCATCGAGGACAATGTATGTCTTAAGTGTGGGGGAGGGAATCATTTATTTGTTTTTTTTCTTTCAAAATTTTTTTGTTTTTGTTTTGTTTTCAGTTCTTAAAAAAAGTATATTTTTGAAAGTTTTAGGCTATAGATTAATTTGTGGTTAGTTGTGGAGACTTGGGAAAAGTTCACAAGATCGGTATCGTCTTAACACCGTAAGTCTCCTGCATATGGAAGTTAATTTGAATACTTATTATGACATAGCCTTGAATTATCATTCTCTAATAGCTCTTGAGTAGTTTATCTTTGCAATCGGCACCATCTCACACATGCTCTACGTAAGGAGGCCGATGAAAATAAGTGAGTGATCCAAGTTTTAAAAAAAAAAAGGAACGCACCTTCTAAGTTTGGTGACCCTCACCCGGTTACTTAACCCAACGGTTGTAAAACCTATAAAAAAAGAGATTTCAAGTCCCGTTGTTAGTTGGTTTAGAGGTTTCTGGTACTGAACTTGGTAGGGAGGATTACGGTCCGATCCCCCGCAACTACAATTGGGGAATAAAAGGGGTATACTACTTAGGTACCAGAACCCCATGCAAAAAAGGATCAGAGTCACTAACCGGTAGCCTTACTATGAGTGTGTGGAGATAACGGACTTAATGTGATTGCGCCAGAATGAAAAGGAGTAAAAAGGAGGATGATTAAGTTAGGTTTTGGCATAATAACATTATTCGAAGTGGTTTGTGTGTTCTGGAGGCTTATGACCGCACAATTGCGGATTTGTGTTCCTACAATATCCTTAATGTGCAAGATTAGTACCTATTGATGCAATCTTAACCGCATAAGAGTTTGTAGCCCTGAATGAGTAAATATTGCTGGGTGTTTCTTTTGAGTTTTAATTTTATTTTGCTCGGAGTGCAAAAGTTCAAGTGTGGGGGAATTTGATCAGTGCATTTTAATGCATATTCTCCTATGTTTGTTCTTAAGCATTTCTTTGATTTTCTTTGTTTACTTTTATGTTTTATAATGTTTTTCTAATTTAGTTTGTTTTTGGTTTAATTTGATTTTCGCACTTTATTTTCAGCATTAGTAGTGTGCACTAAAATGATCATAAGTGGAGCTCCGGGAATCCGATTGAGGCGTTCTAATAATCTCCGGAAAGCTAAGAGAAAGAGCTACAACTTTCATGTTGGAGTCAAAGTCAGATTCGGAGTCAATTATTCCCGGAATTTCGTTTGAAGTTGCAGCATTAGTTTTATTTTAGTTTTGGGTCGTTAGTTTTGGGCCTGGGTTATGTTTTTGACCCAGTTGGGTTGTTAACTGTTTGGTTGTCTCTAGTACCTAGGTCTGGCCGTACTGTCTGTCACTTTTTACTTTTCACCAAATAATTTTGAAAGCTTTGTACGAATGATGAGGAACTGATCCCCAAAGGCAATTTCTGCTGGTTATAGTTTCCAATACTTTGAGGTTTTTAATCTTTAATCCAATTTCTTTTCTCTTTCGATATTAATCTATATGTCTTGTTTGCTTAATTCGATTTATATAGAATATTATTGATTTATACCGATTGATTTATATTCCTTGACTTTTATCGTACTTTATCGTTGCTTAATCGTTAAAGTGTGTATGTTAGAATCACGTTTGCTTAATTCGTGATTGTGCTTAATCCGTTTGCTTTATTCGGAAAATAGGAATGAAATCTTATAATGTCAATTTCTCTTGTTAATTGATGTTGTAATCGGTAGGGGAATAGAATCTGCTTAGGGGATTGAAGTTTATTGAACCAATGATAAGTCGGTAACCGAATCAGTAGAATTGTCGTTTTAGCTTATTTACATAATCACTTATTTTAATCACTTTTTCACTATGTTATTATTTTATCGATCCTAAACCAAACCCCCCCTTAATCGATTTTGATTAGTTAATATAATACAAGAATCCTTGTGAGAACGATATTCGAGTTGTCGTTACCGCTAAACTACCGTTTTACAAAACACTCGTTTTTGATCTGTGCGCGACAGCGGATCAAGTATATAATGAAGTCAAAATAAAATACAATCAATAATAGTGCCTCTAATACGAATACTATAAACTACTGGATATGACGGACTCGGACCCTCTGTTCCTATGCTACCGCCCATACTATACTGTCTCTCGTGTCTTCCCCATCAGGACATCTAAAATGTCTCTCATCTTAGAGCTAACCGGAAAGAGTCCCCTGTCTATATTCGTCTGCCGAATCTCCATGATACAGTGACATCTAGGAAACACATCAACATCATGATCTGTCTTAGCCTACTCCTCCTATAGTATTTTCTGATGAGATGGCCTAGGAAGATTTCCCGAGCATTTGGTGTCATATAAGGATGTGGCACTTTGAAGAAGCACTAAATGTAACTGTGTGATTAAGATAATCATCCAACATAACATCCATATTTATATGTGTCATAATATGAGGAGAAAAAAGATAGGGGTCTCTGGGAACATACTGCATATAGCCGAACTATCACATGACACACTCAGGCGGATGAGGAAATGTTAGACATGAACCATAAGCCAACCATCTAGAGTATAAGGCAATATCGTCAAATAGACGCGTCTCACGGTGATCGACGTATGTATGGAAATGTATATCCTATGTTACCATGCAGCCAAGATACACTTTGTATGAAACTCGTCTCCTACTGGAAGATGACAGACAAGTTGCATGAGCCCCAGAAGCGGACGCATCCGCATCAACTGGGCTAGAAACAACAGGTGCCTGCGATGGTTAAGCCTTTTTCCTTTGAATTAATGCATGGTGTGCTATCCTACCGTGCCTCAATTTATCTTCCCTATGAGTCATAATGCTTAAAAGTAAATCACAAATTAATGCCTATCAGTCACAATTTGTCCCTCAAAACATCCAAAATAATGCATTATCATTAAAATGACTTATCAAACATGTTTCTCATTTAAATAACATGTATCAACTACATATTACATAACTTAATCCTCATTTTCTACAAATGTATATAGAAAATCAAAAAAGTTTAAAAAATAAAAAACTTACAAAATGTGAATTTAGTTCGGTGTTTAGTGAGCTCTTTAATCGTTTTGATATTAATGGAATGAGCTTTGAAGTTCTTTGAATGATTTTGAGTGAATGTGAGTTGAGAGAGTTTGAGAAACTTGAGAGGTTTAAAGAGAGTTTACTTTCAGAAGAGAGGAAGAAGAAGGATCTGGCGCCCTTTTTTATTAAACGGCGTCCAGAGATGTATCTCTGGAATGTACACCGTGATACATTTCCATCTTTTTTTACACATAGCCTTAGGTCCTGATTTAGAAACGTAATTGGTTGGGGTGCGTCCGGAGATACATCTTCGAATTTTATGGGTACTATTGGATTTTCATTAGGGTGGAGATGTAATCTATAAGGTGCGTTAAGCAATTATATTTGATTAAACTAGATTTAATCTGCTAAGTTAAGAAAGACTTAAAGAATTGAGTAATAATAGTTTACAAGGCCCATTAGAAAAAAGTGAAAAAGAATGATTGATACATATAGGGAATTTTTTCCTCACCATTATTGTATGGGATGCACCTCTGAAAACTCAAAAATATTCTTGGGTTTATTCAGAGATACATCTTCGAACACACTAAACCTGTTTTTTTCCAAAATATAGTTTGGAGATGTATCTGCAATTTTTTCTCAGGTTAATTCGCAGATACTTCTCTGAAGTCACCTTTATTCCTTAGTAAATCAAGCAGCCACCCCATTTCTGAAAAAACTAGTTCAGAGATATATTTGCGAATATTTTTGGGGTAAATTCAGAGATACATCTCCTAAGTTTTGCCTGCATGTTTCTTGTGCACAAACATTGTAATGAGTTTGTAGTTTTTTGAATCCAAAGTAATTTTAATTCAATTAACATTGTCATAGTTTGTTTCAAAGATTAATAACACAAATATCATAGAACAGAGTAATATGTTAATTAAAAAGAGAGACAATCATAGTACACAAATTATTCTCAAGGTATGGAAAAATATACCAAAATAACCCAAAATACAAGCAAATGCATAATCTACTTAGTGTGACTAATCATAACACAACGGATTCTCCTCTGCCTACGGTAACCCAAGGCATTCCGTGCCTCTGTAAGAATGAAACGTACAAGGTCAACCGCATCATCGCCACCTCTTTTAAATAGCCCAGACTCTATGCTCTCTCCTGTAATCCCCATGATATTCTGAGAGATTGACAACACATCAATGGAATGGTCGTCCAAGACCTGCTCATTCTCTAGGATATCCTCACGAGAAGGCCTAGGTAGACGTCCAAGAGGGTCCGGTGTCATGATAGAGTGTGACACAAAATAGAATCAAGTCATGTAACCCTCAATTTAACTCCACTGATAAGTGGCTTCCACCATTCGATACTCCTTCAGTACCAGATGACTCTCAAAATTAACTAGAATGTCATCCAACGGTCTACCGACAATGCTCTCAGGAGCAGCCTGGAAATGAGACTTTGGAATGATTCGCACGTATTTGAATTGATGCATGCACCATTCTAGAAGATACCTACACATGATACTACTCCCACATGCCAGTCATATGAAGTATAATGAAATATGGTCGACCAGAATTATGTCCCAGTGAGAAGTGTATGGCCTCCAATCAATGTCATCATGTTGAGTCTGGTCAATTTATACACGAAACGGTAACACAAAATCATTCCCTCTGTGTGGACGATACCGAAAAACACATGGATATTCCTTAGTATACGATCTCACACGCTCAAACTCGTGTATGCGGTGAAAGTGGGCAAGGAACCACCCTTGAAAATGAATAAGAAAAAAAATTAGTAACAAGTGTAAAAAAAAGTTGTTTCTAAATTAATAGTGGCTATGGAAATTACAGTCAACAGTGTACAAGAGCCTATCATTTTCTTTGTCCACAAAAAAGAACTTTCACTTAGCTTGGAGTATAGGTATACCAAGCATGCAGCCCCTAGTTTCACTCGTGAATGGCCTCCAAGTCAATGAAATACTTAAGGTGTGCCACATCCACGTAGGTTTCACTTTTGTCCACAAACATGGACGTACCAACCAAGAATAGGAAGTAACACTTTAATGCACACTCTTTGTGGTAGCCAACTTGTAGATCATCGCCTTCGGGGTCTTAGGCCAAGTCCAATTTGTTTTGATTCAATGTCTCCAACCAAGAAAAGTTGGCATGTGCACCTCTGGTTCTCTCACAATGCATCATAGCTTCTATTGGGTCAACACCCAAATAAATCACCATGATATTCACTACCTCATAACGTTGATCCTAGAATGATCAAGTAACATCCCTCTGATGGAAATGTGTGGGAAGCAAGCGACATCATCTAATGTAATTGTCATCTCACCAGTGGAAAAATGGAAAGATGATGTTTCTTTATGCCATCTCTTAGCAAATGGCGTTTGCATGTCATGAGTGATGATGTTGTATCCGGAAGAACACAAATCGGCTAGACCGGAGTATCGAAGCACACTGAGGAACCACTCTAACTTTGGCTGAGTAAGTCTGTGAATCTTTCTGGCATGGTTCACACATTTCAAACATTTACATTCCTATTAAAAAGAAAATTTAACAATCTCAGTCGAATTGAATTTGGTTAAAATATAAAAATATGAACCGTTACGAAATATACCTCTTCGCCCCAGACATACGGAGCAACATGATCTCCAAAATATATCAACAATGACGTGTCAGTGGGCCCTCCTGAAAAAAGGTCTCTAAGTGGAGGGAGATCATCAGGTGCAACTAGAGCTTTCTCCTCCTAGTGTACACGAGCCTAGGATGACGACCCATGTGATAGTCGACTCCAAGAATCCGACGCTTCCCCATCGTGAGGCCTAGGGACGACTCCTCCCGTACCTCCTGCTTGTTGATGCTGAAGCGTCCTCTTGCGAAAAGCGGACGCGATTAGTGTGGAATGCCTGAGTCTCTTCCTCTCATTGTTTGCAGCAATTATCCTTGAAAAAACATCACAAAAAAACATTAGTGCATCAGGAAGAAAAGAATTTGGAGATGCATATCCAAACTCCAGAAATGACTCATTTCAGAGATGCATCTCTGAAAAGCTTTGTGTTTTGCTCCATTGGCAGCAACATCTTCTCCACTTGCTCTAACCACCCAAAAATTGTCCTAATTATCCAAATCATATAAACAACTCCTACACATTATCTATTTTGAATGCTAATACAACATAATGTATTAAAACTAACTCATTTGACCTAATACATTAATCAAAATTAAAAATAAGTTAAATGAGTAACTTACTCTAAAAAGTTTTGACAAGGATGCAAAATGTTGAAGAAGAAACAAAGTTAACTGAAACAATGTTAGAGAAGGAACAAAGTTGATTGGAATAACGTGGAAGAAAGAAAAAAGTTGATTGGAAAAATGAAGAAGGAGAAGAGGGAGAGTTTGTCGCGAGTTTAAATATATTTGTCTAGTTCGGAGATGCATTTTCAAACGACTTTTTTAAATTAAAAAAAAAAAAGTTAATTCAGAGATGTATTTGCGAATATACTCTAAAATCCCTTCATAGATGTATCTCCGAATTAACCTTTAATTAAAATTAATAACTGACGTGTTCGAAAATATATATTTAAAAATAAAGAATATTTTTTACTTTTTACTAAATTCCTTAAAGAAGAAGGTGACATGGTGCAAAGAAAAATTCCTACATGAATTAGAAAACGACGTACCACCCTCATTTTCTTTCTCAAAAGTTATAAGCCAAACTCATTTTGTGGCCCCTTACTTTTTTTATTCACCATCACAAATTCTTGTTGAAGGTGGTCACGTGGTCTACATAGAGGCATTTCCAAGATTGTGTTGCTGGTGATTACTGCTTACGCATCAAGAGGTGATTAAGCACGAAAAACCATTATATTATTCTTGTTCTATTTTTTTTTCTATGGATTGATTTTAGATATTTTTTGAAGTATACTTTTATTTTTATTTTGAATTAAAAATTGAAAGTATAGAATTTTTTTTATAAAAATTACTCCCTCCGTTCCTTTTTATGTGTCGTTTTAGAAGAATTTTTTTATTCCTTTTGAAGTGTCGTTTTATAATTTAATGTTATAATTTGTCATTTATACCCTTATTTTCTCAATAACTCCACCTCAAATTTTTCAATTAGTTATTAGAAAAAAGAGAGTGTATGATTAAATTTATTTGAAAAGAGAAAAATAAATAAGGGTATAATAGAAAAAATAACTCTAATAATCCACTATCTTATTGAAGAGCTTTTTGTTAAAATGACACTTAAAAATGAACGGAGGGAGTATTTAATAACGGAAGTAGATCAGTAAGAGAATAATTAAATAATTAAAAGTTGGTAAATAGAATAAAATATCTCGTAATTTTCAAAATATTTTATTTTAAAAAATATCTTAAAACCGCATTTCAATAATTTTTTCTTGAATTTTTCTCATCTTTTTGTTAATGAATCTCCTTCAAATATTACTTTGATATTCAAATTAATAAAATAACCATTGCCTTCATTATTAAGTATTCAATATATTCATAACAATGTTATAATTCTACAATGAAATAAAGATTATTTTATACTATTTCTACATTGATTTCAAAAATAAAATAATTGAAAAATTAGAAGTTAAATATTTATAAAGTATATAATATTAATAGGCAATATCTTAATATATTAGCATACTAATTTTTATCGGCAATGATAAATTTGTCTATAAAAATTAGTATGTAATTTTTTCAATTTTTTTTCTAAAATATATAATAATTAATAGTAATTATTTATTAAATTATTTGAATTAGTTACTCGTAAAAAATACTGGCCAATGATTATATGTTTTAATTTACTATGTAAACTAAATATAATAATAATAATAATAATAATAATAATAATTTAATGGTTATGCACAGTCTAAAATAGTTTTACACTGTCAACAAATAGAAATTAATTATTCTGTTATATCATACCAATCACTTAAAATTTACAATATAATATTGCGAAAAATATGATGTCACTTATTGACCGTGTAAAATAATTTTATAGTGTCAATGCATATCCTCTTTTCTCTAATAATAATATTAATAATAATAATAATAATAATAATAATATTAATATGAATTTTGTATTAAAAGGGAATATGTTTCAAATATATATTAAATATATGTAAAATATTTTTATGATTGAATTTTAAATGTCAATTTCATTTAACCTAGAAGAAGGACAACATGATAAATATGAAGACAACACAATACGTACACATTCTAGAAATAAAACATTCCAATTTAATTTTATTCCCCATTCTAGTCTCTTCTAAATCTATATCATTAAATATTTTGACTATATGTTTAATTTACCATATTCACAAGAACTAATTACAAAATAAATCCTTTAATTTAGAATTTTTTTTAAAGAGTTTTCATTACCTTTTGCGACAACATGCACATGATTTCCACGTTGAAATCACGTGGCAAATAACATCGATTCAAGGCAAATTCATTGCACTGGTTGGCCAGATTTGGTTATTTTAATTATTATAATTTTTAATCATAACTATAAATTTATGATTATTTTTATGAACGTTCACTTTCAATCGCAACAAAACAAACACCGTGATTGTAACAGAGAGCACTGATCTAAAATAACGATATATAACTATACAAACACAAAGATTCAATAAAGGTTTTTTTGTTTCTTTTCTCTTTCTGTTATCTTTTCTTTCATTTCAATCACACTATCTGTTGGAACAACAGACAAAAAGAGAATTCGTGATCATTGATCTCAACACTCTTTTCTGTCGCTTTGACGAAACTCTACTACTTTTTCATAAGCCACCGTTTTTAATTGTAACGTTCCTCTGTTTTTTATTTATTCAATATCAACAGAGTCAGATTTTGAATTTAAATTTTGGATTTCATAAATATAAATCTGAATTCCGAAGATTTGTTCATTGACTTTTTTTTTGTGATATATGATTCTAGAACGTTAGGTGAGTGAATTAGTTGAATGATTAAAGTTTAATTGGGGATTTTTGCAGGGTGTGATTGATTGAGGGTTGAAAGAGGATGAAGAACTCTGCTTCAGAACAAGTATTTTTCATCGAGAGCGATGAAGAAGGTGAAGAAAGGGAGTTGGGAAGAGATGAAATGGATGGAAATGAATCCGATTATTCCAATGACTCAAATGAAGTACAGAGAAAGCCGAGTTCTTACAGCATGGCTTGGCCTCAAAGTTACAGGTCAGTTACTTCATCTGAAGCACCTACACTTTAGAAAAAATGTGTGTCTGTGTCTGTGTAATATTTATGATTAGGTTTAATTTATTCATTTTTTTCAAATTATTACTGGCGTGGATGTGTAGTGTTGGTGCCGTGTCTCGTGTCCGTGATGTGTCTATGCTTCATATAAGTTACTTGTGTCCAAATTCACTTCCTAAGTGAGGTGCATCAAGTCTGAAATCTTTGTTCTCATGATGTGATTTCAATTTCAGGCAATCCATTGATCTGTATGGTAGTGTGCCGTCGCCGAATATTGGATTTCTCGGCACTTCGTCGCTCACAGGATTAGGCAGTTCATTTCTTGGTTCATCCTTGACAAGGAGGCACACTGCTGAAATTATACCTCCACTGAAGAAGCCCCTGATACAACCAATAGATGAACAGCAGCGAAAGAGCTCTAAAACATTGATTCATCCTCACCCATCTAGGAAGTCTTCATGGAGGAAGGATCCTTCAAAGATTTCTCATGAAGTTCAAATTCCTAGCCAATGCTCTTTTGGACAAGCTGTGCTTAATGGTAAGTACTAATAACATATAATAAAAATAAATGAAAGTGATTAAATATCAAACATCCAACACGTCTTTAATATGAAGTGTTAATTCAACTCAGCTTCTGAATATGTACCATGTACCGAAGCGAATTGCAAATTAGGTGACTATGAATAGACCTAAATTATAATAAGGTATTAATGTTTTGGATTTCGCAGGCATAAATGCCCTTTGTGGTGTTGGAATCCTTTCGGCCCCTTATGCTCTTCAACAAGGTGGATGGAGTGCACTTGCAATCTTGCTGGTATTTTCAGTATTCTCCTTCTATACTGGCATGCTGTTGCGCTATTGCTTGGATAGTGAACCTGGACTTGAGACATACCCTGACATTGGCCAAGCAGCTTTTGGTACCACTGGACGTGTTATAATTTCGGTGTGTCTGTTTTGCATGTTACTATTATTATTTTCCATCAACTTCATTTAAAACCATTATATCTTATCTCTTAACTTCCTTTACATTTTCAACTTTTCTGTGTTATGCAGATAATATTATACATGGAATTATATGTAAGTACAAATTTCTTTTCTTTTCTGTATGTATCTAATTGTTATTCAAGAGAGTATCTATTCGGATTTAACAGTTTCGTATCATATATTGTAATTTTTTACATGCAGGCATGTTGCATTGAATACATAATTCTAGAAAGCGACAACTTATCTTCGTTATTTCCAAATGCACACTTGAGTTTGGGTGGAATTGAATTGAATGCACACATTCTATTTGCCCTGTTGACCACATTGGCTATTCTTCCCACCGTTTGGCTCCGGGACCTTCGCATTCTAAGTTACATATCAGGTAAGTAGAAATGCTTTTTATGATTATAACACTGTGATTTAGTTCTGTTTGGCAAGTTAATCTTATATGATTATAAAACTGATCTGTTGTTTATGGTGTACTAGCTTGTGGAGTTGTTGCAACGATTGCCGTGGTTCTGTCCTTGCTGTGGGTTGGCGTGGTAGACGATCTTCCTATGCATACTAAAGGAACAACAACAATTAATATTTCAACATTCCCTGTTGCTATTGGCCTCTATGGTTACTGCTTCGCTGGACATGCTGTCTTCCCCAACATATATACAGCTATGGCAAACCGAAATCAATTCCCTGCAGTGCTCTTGACATGGTAACCAAAATCATTCATTTAGTATGACAACATATATTGTCTAAGTAATCAATCTAATATGATATATTTTTTCATGTAGTTTTGCTATTTGTACAACAATGTATTTCACAGTAGCTATTATGGGATACTCACTGTTTGGAGAAAATACACTGTCTCAGTATACTCTTAACATGCCCCGAGAATTAGTTGCCTCCAAAATTGCTCTGTGGACTACGGTATGTCACTATGCTCATCCGGACACGAGAAAAAACAGTTTTTACCTATCTATATATTGAAGAGAAATCGCTAACTTTATTTTTCTTGTGCTTTACTTTGCAGGTGGTTAATCCATTTACCAAATATCCTTTATAAGTGCTATTTTAAAATCATGTTTAGAAGTTATTGTCTATTACATCTCCATCATATTATTCATATCTCTAAATCTATTGATTTTATTGTAAAAATTTATGAATTCGTACTATATAAAGATGAAAATAGATGTTGTTTCTTAATTAGCAGCACATATGCTTTGAGCCTAACTCCAGTAGCAATGTCTGTGGAGGAATTGATACCACCAAATAATCCCCACTTTCAGTTATACTCTATGCTCATCAGAACAGCGCTAGTGATTTCTACACTGCTTGTTGGTCTTTCAGTTCCCTTTTTCGGTTAGTTTTTCTACTGTTATGAAAGTATGTACATAAATTTAACAGATAATAACTTAGAAATATGATAAGATATTCAAGTAAATTTGATGAAGCAAATTTCAATATTGTTGCAGGTTTGGTGATGTCATTGATTGGGTCTATGCTCACAATGTTTGTTGTAAGTTTCCTTCATTTAATGTTTTTATCTCATAAGTTACTAGCTATATATAACATTTAGTTGATTAAATTACATTCAACTTTGAATGCAGTCTCTTATTCTACCATCTGCTTGCTTCCTAAGCATCAGGCGTAACAGAATCACGCGCTCTCAGGTAACTTACTTTCTACATTAAATAGGCTCTTGTATAAGATTTTGTATTGCACCATTGGAGTTTCTGAGATATTCATATTCTACGTATCTTATTGTTTTTTTCTTTTCATATTTCTCCAGGCAGCACTTTGTATTGCAGTGATTGTAGTAGGCCTTGTAGCATCTGGTTTTGGATCATACTCAGCAATCTCCGAAATTATTAAAGAATTGTTTGCATGAAGTTTTGCGGCTTGAACATTGGATTATGACATTTTTCTCCTTTTATGTGGATCAAATCCAGTTCAAAAAATAACTGTTTTAGTTAATTTCATTTCCCACCTCAAATTTTGAGTTTATTTTAGAGGTCAAATATTTTTTGTTTAGAGTTGGAGAAGTATTATGATTTCTAGTGACCATTTCAAGTGGCCACTAACCATTCAGAATTGTGGATTAGTAATTGATAAATGCATTGTGCATTTGAATCACATTTTTGTTTATTCATTCCCTTGAAATGATAATCTACTTGTTAAACTTATCTTAACATTATCCACTTATTCAACAATTATGGAGGAAGATATCTACTCAAAATTGTGGATCAACATCTAATAACAGGTAGTTAACTGGTTATTAGGTTATGAAACTAGTAATTGCATGCTTAATTAAGGACACTTTTTTTTTTGAAGCCCCCTATAAACAAAAGACCTGCTCGGATAAAGATGAGATGGTAAAATGGATTTTTAGGGATTAATGAGAAATTCTTTACTAACAAATGGTCACACTTTTGACTTCAAAGATCATTCTTCTACAAAGAGAATATTCAAACTCTTCTTTATAAAACTGAACATATCTTCGTCTAAGGATTTTATAAAGATGTGATCCCATTGATGCTTTATCAACAAATTTAATATTTAAAATTACTTTTTGTACATAGAGAAATTGAGTGTTATAACTTGTAATTTTCTTATAACACAATATAAGATTAGTAAGCATTTTTTAAAAACCGAACCGCACATCAAACCGATGAGTGTACTGGGTCATTAGTTTATTGATCGAACCATTGGATTATTGGTCGAACCGTATGACTAAATCGGGTTAAACCAGATAACTCGGTTGAATAGACCGGTCGTTATAACAAAATTATATAGATATAAAACTTGTCGAACCAGATGATTCAATCTCTACAAAATATAACTATCATTTAAATTTTTTAAAAATATCATTATAAATAAATTCACAAGTTCATAATTTAAATT
Source organism: Vicia villosa (assembly GCF_029867415.1). Classification (NCBI taxonomy): domain Eukaryota; kingdom Viridiplantae; phylum Streptophyta; class Magnoliopsida; order Fabales; family Fabaceae; genus Vicia; species Vicia villosa. Next base: position 156,669,691 of record NC_081183.1, read on the forward strand.
CAAGTTTTAAACATAGGTATCACACATATAAAATAAAATAGTACAAAATTACAAAGTATAATTACAAACTAAGTTTAATCGCAACATAATCTAATTCAATAATTTATAACAAAATAATTCTATTGTCTACTAAATTTAATTTCAAGAAAGGAAAAATTGTTTCAATATTGAGATCTCCTTTTGCAATATCAAAATCATCGGTAACAAAATCAACCGCATATACAACATTTTCTTTATTTTTATTTATTTATTTATTTTATTTTAATTTTTTATTAAAATAATCAAAACGTCATCATTTTAAATTAAAAAAATTAAAAAATGCACTTAAATTGTCGATTCTGAAAAACCGTCAGTTTTAGCGGTGCACACCGGTTTTGACCCGGTTCGATGACATATTTGATCCAATTATTGAACTAGACCGATTATCTGGCTGATTTCCAATTTAATCGGTCTGACCGGCCGTTCCAGTCTGATTTTTAAAACACTGTTAGTAAGACCATTCATACATCTAAAGATTCTTTTACAATTAAATGAGATTTTCTTGGATTTGATTAGATTCAAGTACATAAACATACATTAAATAAAATACCAGGTCTAAAGGTCTAGAAGCATTGAGATAGATAAATGAATGATCCTATCATACCTTTGTATACATTTTGATCTACCTTAATGCTTCTTTCATATTTTCCTAGGTTATATTGGAGTTTCCATAAGCTTACATCCAACTATATCAAATTGTTTTTAGAAGATACTTTATCTATTTGGTTTAGTGCACGTATATTCCATCGGTGCATTGATTGATTTGAATGTCGAGAGAGAACTCAAGTTTTCTTATCATAGTCATTTCAAACTTAACCTTTTAACATCTTAACAAAATCTTGGCAAAGAGTAGCATTAATAGAACAAAAATGACCTTTTTTATTTCGTATACACATTATGGGTATTTGATATATTCAAACCCAACACATTTTTTTACATACACTTTTTCACTAATTTAACCGCACAAGAATGCATTTTTGACATCCATCTAGAACAAAGTGATATCATAGTTTAAAGTAAATGATAATAACAATTTTATTATCTCTAACCTAGCTACAAGTGAGAAGGTTTTAATATAGTCAATAATTTTTTTTACTATAGTCTTAAGTTATTATTCTAGTCAAGGTCGTCTTTGAGGGCGTGTAAAGCGGCCTACCACACAGGACCTTAAATTTATCAGGGTTAAACTAGAGCTAAATAAGGCCTCATAAAATATTTGTCAAGTTAAATTGTAACTGCACATGGCCTCTGTTTATTTTGTCATGATTAAACTGTGATTAACCTACGCAGAACCTCCAAAAATTTAAGACGGCTCTGATTCTAGCTTTGTTCCTTACCACACCTCTTTGCTCATTAAACTTGTTTTTAAAACATTATTTGGTTTCTATGACATGTTTTTCTTTTGGTTGTGCCAAAAGATCCCAAATTTTAATTTTTTTTTTTAAATTAGTTTAGTTCTTCTTGCATTGCTATTATCCAGCCATCATCTCCCAAAGTTTCATCAACAGAAGTTGGTTCAACCATTAAAAATAGTTAAACTAAGAAAGTTTCATTTTTGAAAGATGATTTGATTACTCTAGATGTTGGGTGAGAATATGGGCAATAAACGGTCTAGAGGGGAGGGTGAATAGACCTCCCAAGTGAAAAATTCATTTAAAAAGGTTTTTATCAGAGGTTAAAAAACATAGTTTATTTTGCATGGTGGAAACAAATTTTGTGTAAAAGAGATAATGCTTATCAATTGAAAGTTACACGAATATGCTTAATCAAATTACAACACAATCAAGTTGAACTATTGAATTATACCAAATGAACAAACTAATCGTATAACAAAATCATTCAATTCCATAAGAAGTATTATCAATTTATTTTCAATCACTCACAAAATTCTACGATCAAAGTCTTCAAGTTTTATCAACACTAAGACAAAGTTGAATTACCAATTCTAACAAAATCTGCAACTTATGCAATAAATTGCTACTAATAGAAAATCATACCAACATGCAATTCTAGAAAGCAATAAAAACAACTTAATCATACAATCAATCAGTGTTTTAAAAACCGGACCGGAACGGCCGGTCGAACCGGGAACCGGCCAGGTAATCGGTCTGGTTCAATAGTCAGATCGGGTATGCCATCAAACCGGGAAAACCGGAAAACCGGCGGTTTAATTGCTTCTTTTTTTTTGAACTTTTTTTTAAAATTTTTTTTAAACTTTTTTTTAACATTTCTTTTAAACTTTTTTTTTTAATATATTTAGTAGTGTATTACTTAAATAGCATTCTCACATAGTTTTTTTCGTTAGTGACAAATTAAAAACTTTATTGTCTATTTGTTATCTTTGCTAATAAATTTTTTTAAATAGCATAAACATATTGAATTTTATTTGATTTTCTTTTTAGGAGGATCCTATTTTGAATTAAATTTGGTATACATTGGAGTTATTTTGTTATAAACTATTCAATTAGATTATGTTGTAATTAGACTTTGTTTGCAATTAGACTTTGTAATTTTTTACTATTTTGTTATGTGTGATACCTTTGTTTAAAATTTGAATTTAAGTTATGAAATTGTGATTTATGATATGATATTTTTAAAAAATTTAAAAGCTAGTTATATTTTTTTAGAGACTGAATCATCCGGTTCGACCGGTTTTATACCTATATAATGGCAGGTCTATTCAACCGAGTTATCCGGTTTAATCCGGTTTGGTCGTGCGGTTCGACTAGTGACCCAGTGGTTCGACCGACAAACCAGTGACCCAGTACCCTCACCAGTTCGATGATCGGTCCGGTTTTTAAAACACTGCAATCAATTATGAAACTTAAATGTGTGTGTGTGTGTGAGAGAGAGAGAGAGGGAGTGCAATCGATTATGAAACTTAAATGTGTGTGTGTTTGTGTTTAACCCACTATCCAATAATTTCCCATTGAAGATTTGCTAGTCTTCTAATATGATTTGTAATAAAATTACAAGAGTTCATAAAATCACTAGTACAAATTAAATGCTGAAAATCAAATTTATTTTTTCTAAAACTTGACTTGTACACAACTCCACAAACTAAATTCTATGTAAAATATTTACTCAAATTCGCTTCTTGAATCTTCCAGCCCCAACAACTTGCTCATAAATCTTCGTCTATGGTAATTTCCATACAATTCCACTAGCATCTTGAGTGTTGGTCTGTTCGAAGATTGAGAAGAACTCTTACCCTGTCCGTAGGCTTTCACATAACACTACCAAGGCTAAACTGGAGAGAAGAAGCTCCTTCTTTCTCACTGGAATTTTCAAAACCAGTCACAACACCACACACTCTTACAAGCCTCTGAAATCTTAAATAGAATTTTCAAAGAGACGTAAAATCTAAAACCAATCTCCTCAATCAATCACGAATGTTCCAAGATAAGATTCAGATTCATGCAACAATGAAAAATAATGAGATAGAAGATGAAATAAATTGTTTGCAAGTGTTTGAGAAAGTGGTTTGTGAATTTTCAAATCATCAAAGAAAGTTTATATTTTCTAACATTGTGAAATGTTTGAGAGAGAAAATGATTTATGGGTGTTGGAGAATAAGCACAAAAAAATAGTGAAAAATCATGTTTGGTTTGAGTCAAAAACACTTGGTGATTTGAGTCAAATGGCAGAGTAATATAGAACAGGATCTGCACAACGAGACCCATTTTACTGTGATTTAATTCAAGCATATATTGTGATTCGAGACATGAGTAGGCCATTATTGGACTCAAACAATATAGTGGCTGATAGGAACTCTGCGATTCGACTCATGTAAAAGTTGTGATTTAACTCACATGACTGCATGATTTGAATCATGTTCAATCTATAATTCGACTCACAGACTTGCATAACCTCCTATTTTTCCCTCTATTCCATTTGATTCAACTCATAGAATGTGTGATTCTGAGAACACACCTAAAATTTCAATTTTTGAAGTTTTTAAAGATATTTTGAGATTATACTTGTGACATGACTTGAACCAATCTCAAATATGGTTTTTGTTGCAAAAAACTTGAATAATTGACTTAAAACATATTTTTCATAATCAAACACCAACCGTTTGAATTATGTGTGCTAAAATATAGATTCAAAACTCGATCTTTAAAGATGCACAATTGAAGATGAGGCTAAAGTATAATACTAAAATCAAAGTAAAGCTTAAGAGACGAGAAACAAAATCGTATGGCATGGACACATAGTCTTCCTCTTAATGAATCTGAGACATGCAACTTCACTAGGATCATCTTTGTTACAAATGCTTTTATATTATATTTGTGATCATTTGTACTTGAATGTTGGTCTAAGTGGTGCATTAGCATTACCTGGTGTTGTATCCTATGTGCCAACACAGGGTGCTTTAATGCTCTCTAAAGGTACATGTGTTAAAGGTTTTTCTATTATTTGCAAATTTGCAAAAAGCTTTAACTAGATTTGACGGATCATTGTCAGACTCTTTATCATATCATCTTATATGTATTGATTCCTTAACGCTTAAGGTTTATTTGTTATACACTTTGTATGCCTTAGATCTTTTAGAATATTAAAAGAAATCATTGAACAAAATTGAATCGCAGAATCAAACTGAATTGGAGTTAAAATAATTGAACCATTACTTTTGGTTTGTGAACCAATCATGTGTTTTACTAATGCTTCTCTAACTGAACCGATAAACAATTAACCAAGCTTAAATTAGTCCCTAATCTAATTGTGGTTTTATGTTAGTTTAGTTTCTAAATTAATTTTTAATAACTTTGTTTTCTTTTAGGTTTTAATGTCAAGGAATATTGAACGTCTGAACCATTGAAAGAAATGAAACATGGCCAAAAACCCTAAACTCTGAAGTTGGTGAAGATCACAAACCCTTAAATCGTATTTTAATTTTGAATCAAATTTAGTATTAAAATTCACTCTTACAATTTGAAGGCTGGAAACTCAAAATCATAATTAAAGGTAACAAAATCACATATATATTGTTTATTATTCAATTTGCTTCATTTCATTTTACATATTTTTTCGATAAGCACTTGTATTAACGGCGCAAAGGGTGCAATCCAATACAAAAGGGAGAAACGAAAATCAACCAGCAACAAAAACCCAAAAACCAACTTAAACGCCAATATATGTACAAGGTTTGGCAAATCAAACCTTTTTACTTAAACCTGTGTAAGTTAGACCATATATCCTTATTAGTTAGTCTGGGATATTCCCACACTACCTGGTGTGGCCTGACTAGTAAACATTCAAAACACATGTTATGAAATTTACTAAACGCCACAGCCTGACATGCCCTTAAATAAAGAAGGTAGTGCGATTTGGACATTTGGCTTCTGCAACAGTGAGCAAGCAAAAAATGGCGCAACATGTTAGGTCCCACCTCCACCTCCACCCCCACTCTCATCCGGCATCAACATTCTTCTTGACAAGCACAACTCCATCAACTCAGTCAACTTCTCTCTCTCCGTGCTGTTTCACCTTCCCATTCTTATCATCTCCATCATCGATTTCCATCTCACGTTCGCGTTCATCTCCCTCGTCGATTCCGTTAAGGCACGAGGAAGGACGGTTACAGGATGACGTTCCTGTTTCGTCTCTTCATCTTCAACCAATCGGCAGCGAGGACCACTTCGATCGAGTTGTAGCGGAGGCTCAACATCAACAACACGTTCTCCTTATTGTTTGGTACATTTCTTACATTTTAATTGAAATGCACTGAAATTGATCGGAATTTGTTTCTCTTGCTTGTGCTGTTGACTTTTTAGATTTAGCTTTCTTTAATGAAAATTTGAACTACTTTAATCCTTTTTGAAATAGCATTAAATGGAACAGTGAGGAGGGGATTGAAACGAAAAGTAACTATGAGACTTTCTATGATTTCATTCTATTCCACCCCTTTCCATTGATCCAACCAAACCATGGTTTTAAATTGCAATCGCGGTTATTGCGGTTGCTGCGATGTGCGTTGTAGTCGTTGAGGTGTGAATTTTTATCGGGAGCTATTAAACATTTTAACCTTAAAAAATCAATTAACTGATTAATTAATGATGACATTTATTGAAGGCCATGTTTTGATCAGAATACTTGTGTGTTATGGTAATTTGAACTTTGTAATATTCCTTAATGTTTAGGATGCCTTATGTTTTACTCTACCAAAAAAAATCATATTGCATGTGAATCAAAGCTAACGGTAGTTTATAGGCACCTACTCTTCAATCCACTGAGGCGTATTTTAGCTAAGAACTGAACTGCGAGGACTTACCCAAGACTACATGAACAGTGCCTTAGAAAAGAGGCGTCACATTGCATGAGAAACTTATATTTCTTTCATTTTTCTGTTTAATGAATAACTCTTTTTATGGGATTTGAGGTGAGGTTATTGGTTTGCAGGATGGCAAGTTGGTGCAGAAAATGTATATATCTAAAACCGAAATTAGAAAAGTTGGCGGTAGACTATTATCCAAGGTGAGATACCATTTTTGTTTTTTTGACTATCATACAGATCTATAATAGTTTCAGTGTATACATTTACATATGAGAAACTTTTCCTTTATAACCCCGTAACATCCACTGTGAGTGAAAATTATCTCTAGCTTTTATGTAGTTTATTCTTGGGGAAATGCCTTTTAGGCCATGTTTGTGAATTTAGAAGAAATAGAAAAGAAAGACTTTGGAAAGAGAGGAGTAGAGAGTATTAGAATAAGAGTTTGGCCTAACTCATCCCTATAAAACTGGCTTTCTTTAGCAGCTTCCTTTTCATCTGAGCATTTTGGACAGCATTTCCTTTCAGATCCAGATCGGCTCTCTAGTTACATGCGCTGATGAAGTACTCTCTAGCCTGAACAGGGTTCTTACATATTTCTCCTAGATGTATAGGAGTCAGGTTGAAGAAAAAGATGAGATCAACTGTAGTAAGGTCTACCGGTTCTTTCGGTACAATAGGAGCAGGGAGAAGCAGCTCATTGTTCATCACCCCAGTCTTTGATTTCTTGCTCATGCTCTCAACATCTTACCATTGTTAGAGTTGGTCAATCACTTGCTCATCTGCGGTACAGGTAAAGGATCCATAGGGGCAAGTGAATCAGCATTTTTCACTCTTATACTGTGCCGCAGACTCACAGAAATGTTGATTCTGAATCCTTAACTCTGTTATCTGTTTCATGAGTTCCTGGACATTGTATCGAAGCTCTTTAGAGGTGGCTTCTAACGTTTCCGTTAGTCCAGTGATCCTTTCTTCAGCATTTGTCTTTACAGATTCCGCGCCAGCATGATAGCCAATAATGAATGGCTCAGTCTTGTCAAACTGGCAGACATTATGATCAGCTAGCTATTCGAGAAGTGACTCCTATCTTTGTGAAATAAATTATAATTATGCCACTTTCTTCGATATTCGCTATTATATTAGAAAGTGTCCTCCCATAGGTTTCAAGTATCCTGTTCTCCTCAGCAGTCAGGGAATTTCTTGCAGCTCTCACAAAGGATTCTTTGACAGAATGAACTCTGGTTTTAATCTTGTTTGCAGCAGCGGGACAGTTTGCCTCATCGGTAGTGGAGGCTTAATTGTGTTTGTTGCATCTATACTTGAGTGTATTAACGGAAGTAGCACAGGAAATATTGATTACAAAGCTGATGAACAGCTATTGATCATAGTTGATTAGTATTTTGACTCGTGCCGAGTGATGATTTTAGAGTATGCTGAACACATTTATGAAGATACTTCAAACTAACTTATATTTTCTCTATGTTATTTTTTTCTTACTGTCATGACATTTTTGAAGATACTTAGATTTTAGAGTATAGTGAACACATTTTCCATATGTAATTTTTTTTTTTTGCTATAACGACATTTTTGTTCAGTATTTGTCAACTCAATCAAGAATATGTTTGTTAATTTTATGTAGATTGCAATTCTACAGTGTAGATGTAAATGCAGTTTCACACAAACTTGTTGCTCATGCTGGTGTGACTGTAAGTTGCTCTAAGCTCCACTTTATGTTCATTCTTTTCTTTTGCTATCTCTATTTTATGTGCAAAATGTGTTGATATTTGTCTATTATTAAATTAAATCTACAAGATATCAATGTCTTTTCACAAACAGATGTGCTCATGTGGGCTCTTCAGCAATAAGTACTCTATTTATGTGGGTAGATCACATGGCTTTTTCTCAAAAGAAAATTACCATCTAAATAGTTGAAATTGATATTTGTTGTTGTTGTTTGTTATGATTGGGGTTAGTCTTTGATTCTTTTACTGAATTGTTTTGCTGGAGGGGCAGAGAATCATTTAGGAAACATCTGAATGATTTCCAATATGATTTTCCTGGATTTTTTTATTAAGCATGAATGATAATTGGCTTGAACCATTATGTAAAACCATTTTTCTCAACTAAATCTTGTTATATTTCTTCTTTCATGTGTTGCATGTTGTCGCACTCTCAATCTTCATTGCAGAAAATGCCAACCATACAAGTAAGCACCATTGTATTTTCTTTGATAAAGTTTGTTGTATTCTTCTTATGCTGGTGATTTAAAGATTTCCTTTGCAGCTATGGAAAGATAGCAAGAAACAAGCTGAAGTCGTTGGTGGAAATAAAGCATATTTGGTAATAAATGAGGTTCGGGAGATGATTGAGAATGAGTGCACTGTCTGAGTTTTTAGCGCAACTGACATTTTGAGATTTTTTTATACCAGTTAATAATGGTTTTAAGTAATTTTTCACCAGTCAAATGTATATGATTTTTTCATGGTCCAAGGTTATTAAATGTTAATGTAAAACTATTTTCATAATCCAAGTTTTTCCAATGTTAATATGGGAGTGTTCATTATTTACGCTTGTGTCCATATATATTTTAAAAATTTGACATAACATACTATCACAAAATAATAGACAAAAAATTAACATTAGCATCAATTAAATATTATCTAGAATAAAATAAATCAGAGAGCCATAAAACTTAATAGTGTTGGCTGAGGCGTGTAAAAGATCTAAATATTGACATTTGGTAGGTGGAGTAGTTCAACTGATATGTGATAATTGAGTTAAATAAATGTAATATGTAGATTTAATGTTCAATTTCTGACAAAAAAATCTATTTAATGTAAATAAGTTATTGATATTTTCTAAATTAATAACTTTTACACAACAATTGAGATATTTGAAAAGATTTGTAAGTCTGTTTTGTCCTAGTATTTAGTGTCAAATATGTTAAGTAGGAATAAGGTCCTAATTTGTAGGTTAGTTGGCTTGCTTTAAATAAGTCTTATGTTTATGTTAGTAATGGCTATTTTTTAGCTTTTGTTTGATTCTGTAAGAGACTATTGGCTATATAATAGCCTAGTATTCATTTAATAATATGTAACGTTTTTCTCTTATCTAACATATGGTATTAGAGTGAACTAAACCGCTGCAGTAGCTTGTGAGAATTAAACCGAGAGAATGAGTGATGATAAAACACTTACCAAAATTCTCGATTTTGATGGTCATTATGATCACTGGAACGAATTAATGGAAAATCTCTTGAAGGCAAAGGGTCTATGGAGTCTGGTGGAAAGTAGTTTTGAAAAAACAGTCGACGAAACAGTGTTAATCAAAGATCACCAAGTAAAGCATTACCTCTACCAAGCAATAGACAGAAATGTTTTTAAGCAGATTTTGGATCGGAGCACATCCAAAATCATGTGGGAATCATTGAAAAAGAAGTTCATAGGAATGAGAAAGTGAAGAAATCTTTGCGTAATGCTTTGCGAAGAGAATTTGAGATCCTTGATTACTTTGCAAGAATAATGTTGGTATCAAACAAATTGCGAAGCAATGGAGAAGATATAGTTGGAAAAGGTGTTGTCAAACTAATGCTAGGAGGAATCTTTTACATTGTCGGAGATGTTTATTTTGTACCTGAATTTAAGAGCAACTTGTTGAGTGTTGGCCAGCTTTAGGAAAAGGTTTGGCAGTGTTGTTTCAAGAAGAAGCATGCGATATATATCATCCTCAAAAAGTGCAAACAAGATGTTCATTTTCTTGTTCGAACCACCAGAAACACGTCAAACACAAGAAGAAAAGAATATGGAGGTGACTTGTCTTAATATAGATGGAGCATTTTACAATAAAAGAGGATGATAAAATAATTGTATGCACTTGTATTCATTGTTTGTCAGAAGTTAGAGGAGTGGTATATTTAGAATGAAGCATCGTCTTGAAGGAATAAAGGTGATATAGTTGCTTCTAAGAAGTCCTTTCTAATGTTCGTCATCAAATGAATGAGGTATTAAGTTCAGGTACAAAATAAACATCTCCGACAATGTAAATCATTCTTCCTAGCATTAGTTTGACAACACCTTTTCCAACTACTTCCATTTTATTATTGTTCTCAAACCATATGCATCATTCAATGCAATAAAGTCTCCATATTTTCAAGATATTGTGGAATGCAATTGCGGCTATTGAGATAGGTTTCAAAGTTCCATTATTTCATGATATATGGGTTAACTTGTTTTGAGATTGTAAGAGAGAATGTTCATAACTTGTTGAAAGTTATCGATCAAATGGGTAAGAATGGTTGTACAATAATGGTTGATAAAAAACAAAGAACTTTAATAAATTTACATTGTGCAATATGTTTATTGAAATTATTGAATATGTTGGAAATGAATATGTTGTTCCTATAGTGACATGCAACCAATTATGTAGCCATTGGTAGATTGATTCATGATAAATATGAGTCTATTTTTTTATTTCCAAGTGTGGCTACTTGTTTGAATCTACTTTTGAAGAATATGTGTAGCATGAGATATGTTGTTGAACTTGCTGCAAAGGCTTTGAAGGTAAATATAGTTGTATACAATCACATAGTATTCTTATCTTGGTTGAGAAAAAGAAAAGGTTGGAAAGAAACCTTGCGTTCAGTTCAGATGTCACTAGACTTACCACTACAATTATTACATTGAAAAATATGTGTGATCACGAACATGATTCACAAGATATAATGGTGGATAGCCATTTCACTACTCAAAAGCTAGCAAAGTTTCTAGCATAAATAAATGTTAGTGCTATTATTTTATATTCTAAATTTTGAAATAATTGTTTCCTGATTGATTGCAAAGTTTATAGCTCTCATCATAAAACTATTAAGAATTGTAGTGGGAACAAATAGACTTTTAAAGGATTGTGATTATGACGGCATGCAAGCTTATGGCTCTCATCATGAATTTTTTTACACTAAACATCATAATTACATAACTCTTTATATAGGTTTTTTACATAACTCTTTATATAGGTTTTTTTCACTCTCTCGTCACTAAAGCAATGTATAGTGAGAGAAGAGAAGAGTTTTGAACTCATAAAATTTGTGTTTTGTAAGAGTGCAAAAGACTTTTTATATAGGAAAAATTTTGGCTAAAAAAATGATTCATGGGCTCTGGCCGCTTCCTAATCAATTAGTTTTCGACATTAATCGATTAGAACTAGCAAATAAAGAAATCCTTAAATTAACTTCACATCTTAATTGATTAAAAGAGTTTCTAATTGATTATGTGGCGAACTCACTCCATAATCTATTAGATACAAGTTTTAATTGATTAAAAAAATACTTCGCTTTTCGAATTGGTTTGGATGCTTCTTAATCGATTAGATAAGGCTCATAAATAATTTTTCAAGAGATTTTAAAATAGATGAAGATTTGTAAAGACTTTTTAAAATAGTTGAAATTGGTGTTTCGTGAATAAGGTTTTAGAATCATAAACCACAAAAAGGGGCTATTATAATTACTAAAGGGAAAATCAATCTCAATATACACAATTTTAACCTAAAACCTCACGACCGTTATTGGAGAATTTAACTTGTCACCCCAAAATTTAAACCTAACACCCCCAATATTTTTATGATACTAAAATTACCCCTGATCAAAAAAAGAATAAAATGGCCGAACGAAATTTTCTTTAAGAGTTTAAAAATTTCCGGTACGCATGAAATTTTTGATAGTTATAGTGAAATTTCCGATAAAAAAATAGTTTTTTTACCGAAAATTAAAATGCACAAATTTTGAAATTGCTGTAAAAAAATTCACGAGTTTTTACCAGAAATTTCAAAATTTCCGATAAAAACACACATATCGAAATTGATGGTAAAAGTTGAATGAATTTTTACCGGAAATTTTAAAATTTTCTAGTAATTTTTCAAAATTTCCGACAAAAACTGATGAAATATTAATTTTTTATTAGAAACTTTGAAACTTTCGATATACTTTAAAATTATTTAATTAATAATTTTAGAAGAGTATAATGATAAAATATTGAACAAGGGTATAATGTAAAATATTGGAGATTTCGGGTATAATTGAGAGGGTCGCAAGTTAAATTTTATTGTTTTTTTGGACTTGAACAGCAAAGTATTCGGAGAACCGGTGAAAAATAATGTCGGTTCTGCAATCAGTACAAAATGTGCGAGAGTAAGTAAGCATCAAATGGGAATTTGAAGATTATGAAAGAATACTAGTGATTAGTTGGTTTTACAATTAAACATCTCAATTGAATCACCGCTAAAAACACCATAAGGTCCTTTGCAAGATTGTAAGCTTCGGAATTTAAATGCCTCGCAATATGAATAATAGAGACATTCTCAAACGCATTCATTAGACATCACAATCCATGACAATAGAGTCAGTTACAGCTGAGCCATGCAAGAATTGATAGAAACAGAAGTACAACACAATATACAGTGTAACAACAGATATAGCTACAACAGTAACAACAGTGAGAATATAGTCCTAACTCCTAAATCCTGATATATCAATACAAGATAATCAGAAAGGGGTGGCAAACAAATTACTTAGAACTTATGTAAACAAGAGAAAAATAACGTGATAAATTTCTTATGATAATATCCACATTCCACAATGCCATTGGATGAATTTCTTATCATGATATCCACAAGCTGTACATAGTATGCAGTTGAGCCATGTCAGTACCCTTCAGGGACATCTTGTAAAGTTCCTTGATCTTTTGACTATCACCAAATCTGCTAGACGTTGAAGATGGTTGGCTGAGAGATTTATTTGCACTCGACGAAAGCACTGTGGCCAACATTTTCTTCAAAAGCCCTTGCAACTGACTCCAATATTTTGCATGAAGTTCGGGATAACTGATACTGAAAGTATCCATATTTGAATTAGAAACATGCCGACCTTCAAACATATGAGCCAAAGCTGACTCCAGCATCTGAAAAAAAAAAATAGAAAGTATTAACAAATGTCAGAAACATAAACTGAAAGTCTGGAATCGATTGATGGGTCTATGATCTACCAAAAACCAAAGATTCCAATAAAAGTATTTATAGGTTTTCAATAGTAGTTTAGAACAGCACACTATTTTTTTTGTTTGGGTTTATGGCAATTAAAAAATGCAAGTCAGCAAATTAAAAGAAATTTCATCATTTTATTCTCATCCTCCAGATAGTTGAAATCTAGCAATTAAAAAAATATGCAGTTCACATCTAACATATCGCCTCAACCCAACCAACTCCTTTGACACACACACTATGCAAATTTCAATAAGGATAAAATATAAACTGGAAATAAAGAAGCAAAATGCAAGAACTCTATCATCTTTTTGTTGCTAGGGAAGGGATTAAGTTAATTTTGCAATGGCTTAGAAAACAGATCAGGGACCCTGTCTATTATGCCACTAATCAAGGAACCCTTATCTATACGTGTACTAGACAGTAGATTGCATAGTAGCAAAAAAAAAGAGGAAGAAAAATGATGAGTTAAGTATCTCATTGAAAATTACCAAACAAGAAAAAAGAAGCACTAATCTAAATCAAATTACTGTTTGAAAGAAGTGCAAGAAAATACCACATTGGAGTGTAAGTGGCTTGAAACGCTTAACGAAAGAGCTGATCTCTCCATCAGAATAGTTAAATACATGTTAGAATGTGTATTGGGGCCATAGAAATCCATGGCTTTTTGCCAGTTCCTCTCTGCAAGAGATGCATACTGCTTGATTCGTTGCATGATGCTGTTTTCACCTTTTGACAAACCACTTTTCTTATTATTAGAATTCATAAATTTCAAACAACAGTCTCTCTGATAACAAGCCAACTGGAAGTAAGCATAAGCAGCCTCCTGTTTGCGTAGCTCCCCCAAGGACTCATAAACGGATAATGCTTCCCTGATGGCATCATTAGCTGAAATTTCATGCTTTCTTAGATCTTTCTTCACTTTTCTACCATGGGAATTGGTATAACTACGAGTCTTTTCCAATGATCCATTCTCATAAACTTCGGCTGTAGTATTTTCTCTTGCCAAAAGCATGCCAAGCCGCAGATAAGTATGAGCAAACTGCGTATGTACCTCATTCCTTAAGCCGTCTGCGCCAGTATCAGCGTCCTCTTTAATGGCATTTAGTTCTAACCTTGCTGCCCCATAATATCTAAGAGATTCTTTATATTCCAGTTTTGCAGTTTCCAATGCATGATTGTATGCAATTTGGAAGATATTATGTAGTTTAAGATTTTCCATTTTAGATATCATCTCCTCAGCAAGTGCCCGTTTGCCATGTCCTAAATTACAGTTTATCAATATTATGTTGGTGTGATCTGAAACTTCTCTGAATGCATCTATAGCATCAGTAAATGCTAGCTCAGCTTTATGCAGTTCTTTATTTTCAATTCTGATTCGGCCCAGTTCATTGCAAACCCACCCTTTCTTTTTAACCACTGATTGTAACTCCGACAAACCAGATGAAAGTTTAAGGAATGCTTTTCTAGCTTCTTCATAGCATTTCAATGCACTCAACAGATTGTGCTCTACATCTCTAGCTAGAGGTTCTGCTAGGTACTCAAATATCCCACCAATTTTGGCTTTTCCTGTTTCCTTTGAAGTAACTTCAGTTTGAGAGACAGCACTAGAGCATGAATTGTCCATCTCAGAAGATTCCTCAACATTTCTAAAGTTCATAGCAGCTGAGGATTCAACTTCAGTCAGATTACTTTGAAGAGTTTCTGTCAAGTTTCCACCATAATTATTGTCCTCAAAATATTCAGCATCAGAATCTTTTCTACTCTCCTTGTCATGAATGAACTCGTCTCCTGAGTCTATTGCAGGCAAGAGATTAGAAATTTTAGAAGACAATCGTTTACTATGCTTTCTACCATAATTCATGGTTACATCTGCACTACTGCTACTTGCGCTGTTTCCACTACTTGCTCTGTCACTCTGGCAACTGCAATTTACCAAGGAACATGAACTACAGTTCTGGTTCAACTGCACCAGCTTCTTCTTCAGTCTTTTTACTTCCTTCACAACCTCAGATGACATTCTCAATTCCCTGGTAGCAGATTTTGTCATATCTTGTGCTGAAGTTTCTTTACCCTTTATCCTATGGAACTCAATTTTAACATCTCCAACTAACGCCCATGCCTTGGCCCAGAAAAGGTAGGTAGAAGATTTCCTTTCTATGTATCCATAAACATGCTCCTCTTCTCTATCATCCAACCATTTCATGTTTTCATTCATATCAATGTGTTCTCTTTTTAAAGATGAGTAACTAGCCATTGAAGAAATAAACTCTGTGTCTTCGAGATGTGAAGGCATTGATCCATAAACAGAACATGATAACTGTATAACCTTTAAGGCTTGATAAAGTTGGCCATCCTCTTTATAAGCTTCTGCTAGTGCCAAATAAGATTCTCCAAGCAAAAGAACAAGCTTCCACAACTTATGATCAAACTTGGACGTTGGAAGCCATTCTCGAATGTCACAAACTTCAATACAGTCGGAATCTCCACAAGCACAGACAGAAACATTAAAAGATGATGGTGGTGTATCATGACTATTATTGAATTGATCCATCATCTCTGGTTCAGCACTCTGAAGCTGCCTCATCCATCTCAAAGACTTAATGGCCTGGGAAACATGATGTACAGCAGCTAACTTGGATGAGATTGGATCAGCAACCGTCTGAACAACAGGTGCGGGAACTGGACTTACTTCACATACCGAAGACCCAACACCAGAAGACAAACATGGTTCAACCCCTTCTTGGTTGGTCAATTCTGTGTTGCCGGCTGGTATAAGCTCCCCAGAAACAGAAATGGATGCTTCAGAAACCATCTTTGCAGGACTTTCTGATTCTAAGTGCTCACTTATATTCCTGTGTTCACCTGAGTTTCCATCAGCAAGCAGATAAAACATTTCATGGGCAACTAGTTCAGAATGACTGTTTTCACCGTCCAAAGATGATTCCTTGGCTTCAGTAACAGATAGTTCACATTCTACAGCTAGAGATTCAGGAGTTAATTTCAACTCCTCGTCATAATTTAAAATCAGCCTCGCAAATTGTTCATGAGCAATTGCACGTACCGCCTGTTTACCAAAATATTTATTAGAAATGCAGTCATCTCAACAGAAGATAATTGGAAGTACCCCACAAACAGGGCCAGGTAAGACATCAATTAGGGGTGTGCATGGATCAATAACCAAACCAAATTGAACCATATATATGGTTTGGTTTGGATCTTAAAACTATTTTACTAAAACCGGTTTAATTTTTTAAAACCGGTTTACATATGGTTTGGTTTGGTTCTAAACCGGTTTTTCACAAAAACCAGTTTTAACAAAAAAACCGGTTTTAAACCGGTTCTCTCAAAACCAGTTTTATTTTCTTTTAAAAAACCAGTTTTAAAACCAGTTTTTAAAAATAACCAGTTTAAAAACCAATTTTTAAAAATAACCAGTTTAAAAATCAATTTTTAAAAATAACCAATTTAAAAACCAGTTTTTAAAAATAACCAGTTTAAAAATCAGTTTTTAAAATCTTGTTTTCTCAATATCTTGGTGAGTTTTTCCGGTAGGCCTCACATGTGACAAATAGGAAACAATAAATCAAGAGAATTGATAAAGAATTTACTAAGATGATCAAAATAATACAACTAAACAAACACATCAATACTGCTAAAAACAAAAGCCTTTGATGAAGAATTGGTTTTTCTTAAAACCAACTACATCAATTTTTTTTTGCTTCAACCAATTTTGAAATTTTTTTGCTTGTGATGAACACACGTACTGTGCAGACATATTTTATGCTAATTTACTATTTATTTGTTTTCTAATAATTTACTCTATGTGAATATGTTTCTTTCTATTAAGTAAGTTGGATGTTGTATATATAATTTAAATTTTGGTTTTGTTCTTATCATATTTTTGAATTTTTTCATTTTGCATGATGATCCATGTGTTTGACGAAATTTAATGTCAATTACTTCATACAGGTCTGCAAGTAAATTTAAGCACCACAACAAAAATTATTCTAATATTTAAAATCCTCTTTTAAATTACTAAATAAATCTTAATTAATATTTAAAGTGTTTTGAAATAAAATCTTAAATTAAAAGAATAATATTTATTAATTAGTAATGAGTAAGGTGTATTTAATGTTGGGATCCAAAAAATTAACAATGTGATTTTGTTAATCAAAATGTAACAGCAGGGACATTAAGAGAAAATTTTTTTGACGTTTAAGTAAATTGGATTAGGAATAGAAACCAAATTTGAATAAATGGGTATCCAATATTATTGGTTTTTCTTTAAATGGATTGGATCAGTTAATGACTAAAATGGTTTGGGTTTTTTAAATTTGGAAACCAAATTTATGGTTATGGATCACATGAACCGGTTTAAATGCACACCCCTAACATCAATTGTATTATTCCTAAGACATACCAGATGGTCAGAGTCATCAAGGAACTCCAAACACTGTCTAAAGAACCTCACACACCTAGCCCTATTTTTAGCAACCTGTAGCAAAAGAAATAATCATTAGTCATTGGCTGTTAGAAACCACTCAAAGCAGGATTAACCCAAAAATAGTTCTAATTCTTCCACACCATTGAGAGTGAAAGCCTGTGAGCAATTCGATAGAGAAGAATTCCCAGGGAATATACTGCATCACTTCTACCACTACTGATTAGTGACGGCAAGGAGCTTGAAGCATCATCACTATTGTTTGATGAATGGCTTTTAGGAATAACAGAAAGATCAAAAAGTTGTATATCATCTTCACCAGCACCTTTATAAAGCTGCAAAATGCAAAGCCAGGATTGGTAGCATTACTCAAGGCAACAAATTTGCTAAAAAATTTAACATAATAAACCCAAAAGCATCAAACGTTTAAATTAAAAATTAATACCCAATAAGCTCCAGGATCCTGCTTGCAATTGTCCTGAAGAAACCTCAAAACAGACAGACCATTTTGTTGGACAACATACGGATGAAATGCAGGGGTTCCATCCTCCGATATCCCTTTAAGGAGAAAAATGTCATCCGTTTTTAAAAGCTCATATCCCTGAACAACACCATTGTGGTGATAACATATGGCCAACTCTGGTACACTTGCCATAACATTGTCAAGCCAAGCTTCAAGCCAAGTTAAAGGTGTGACCTGTCAAAATAGGGAAAACAAACATTGGCAATTTACAAAAACACAAATCAGGTGATAATTTTAGAGGAATGATCTTTACCTGTCGTTTGACATCCCATAAATGCAAGCTCACAGCAACATACTTTTCATTACTAAATAAAAGTAGGTCACTTCCCAGGAGCATACGGAAATTATGAAACTGCCAGAATAAAACCCTTAGAAAGTTATCATTACCAACTTTTCTCTGTTTTTCAGACTCTTGCATTGATGATCTGGGTTTTTCACCAACTTGAGACACCTTATTAACCGGACCATGACTCTTATTTCTCCTATTCTTTTTGCTACTCCAAAATAAACTGTCCTGTCCAACCTGTGAGTAGTCAGAATGGCAATTGTATCCTTCAGCTTGAACAACATCATCATTCTGTACCACAATGTGGGGTGTTTTTCCAGGAAAAACAGAAGAGTTTGATTGCTCTTCTGATGGAACATGATGAGTTGGTGGACAATCACAGGCCTCCATTCGGACTGAATGCATAGCAAAATTTAAAAATAAAGATTGATCTGCACATTTTGATTGATTATTATGCCGCCTAATCAATTTTTCACCCTCTTCAATATCCGGCCTGCAGTTCACAAATATTGTCACTAAATCATAGGATGAATATGATTATGAACACGGAAGTTTGCTAAAAGAAAAGGAAGCCAGTCAAATAGTGCACTACAGAAATGGAGTATTCAATCAAACAAACGCCCCATATCCAAATACAATAACTTTAAATAAAAAATTTGAAGAGCTAAATTATTTCTGGATGACTGTTTAAAAGAAGAAAAAAAATCAGTGCTGCTGTATCATAATAGATCGCAGGATCAAATCTGATCCACTAAGACCAGAATATGATTCTATTGAGTTGTCTATAAAATTTCTTTCCCTCCAACTACTAATACTTTCTTCTGAATCAAAAAGTGATAGAAATTCTCCAATGCTTTTCAAAAAAAAGTTGACTGTTCAAGTCTGAAGTGAAAATTATATCGGGGACCAGAAGGATAGTTGTGAGCAGCAAATTATAAGCAATAGTATTAAATAGTGGAAGTTAGGCACTGCAGCCGAATAGAGTCAACAATAGGACAAATACCCAGTGTTCAAAACAAGAGTATCACCAATGCGATGAACAGCAATTGATAGTCGAGCCTTGGAATATGGCATTTTAAATATCTGCTTCAAAATGTCTGCTGGAGCAATTATGTCAATCTCATCGCCGTAGTCGACAAAGCCAGACACTGCAAGAGCCTCACATTTTCTAGTGAAATTTGACGCAATGGAAGTGCTTTCCCATGGAAAATCTGTAACCAAAACGATGTCGAATCAAAAGAAAACAACATCAGTGAATGTAAAAGGCATACATCTCTTCTTTCAGTGTCTACCAACCAAGAAATACTAAGCTATAACTACAGAAAATAATCTTCCTAATAACAGATATGGTTGAAAAAAAAGGTCTGCAGATAAAAAAGAACATAACAAGGTAATATGTACAGCGAAGGGTTCTAATCACAAGTACACAACACTACTCCTCAAGTTGATGAATGGGTATCAATCAAGCTTAGGTTACAATAAGATCTTGAAAGCACTTTTAAGTAGTTGCCTGGTTAAACATTATACATCTACCTGCTGACACCCTACAGGAACATGTTATGTGGTTATAAGGCAACTTTTTTTAACTTACCTCAATAAAGTGTCAAACTACCACAATATGTTTTGTCCTTATTATCTTGAGCAAGATTAGAAATAAGACTAATAGTAAATTTTTCGTCACAAAACAACTTGATAGGAGCTTCATACTTTATTCTCAAGTCATCTAATGTGATAAATTATAAATTGCCTCACAAACTTCCTCCTTGTGTCATAACTCAAAACATGGCTTCTACATTTGACTGGGAGACTTCATATTGCTCATTAGATTACCACGTGAAAACATACAGTACCCTTAGTTTCATCTTCTCACAGTGATTGATCTTACATAGTCTGCATTTGAATAGATGTACACCAACATTGCTAGGTTTCTACACGCTTAGAATAGTAGTCTTCTTTTAGGTGTAGTCTTGAAGTTAATATCCTATAGAATCATGCTTGAGTTTGTATGTGTCTTACTTGCAGATCATGCAACTAAACTAACTGCATGTGCTTTATTTGATCGGGTATCTACCAGATATATTTGATTCCTGACTGGCATATAAGACGGACATTGTCCACACCATTGGACTCTCTTTTCATCATTCCCCGTTCTATTGTTCTATTCAATGGGTTGCCTACTCCCTAGTATCTTTACAACCTTACTTCATTTTATCTTCAAGGGGATAAAAACATATTTCTTTGAGGGAAACATATATACCTCTTTAATCCCATGGGATAACTCAATTTCAAAAGGCCTTTTATCTTGAACTAATCTATTAATTTCTCCATTAACAGACACTTTTTTACCACCTCATCATCTGATATAATTATGCCATCAATATAAACTTGTTAAGTGGCGAGTTTATCTTCCTGTACAAGTTTTGAGGAAAGACTATGATTAGCTTGACTCTATCTATGTTGAAAAAGAATTACCTCCTGCAGTTGCCTTGGACTGAACAGCACCAACAGGAAGAACCTTTTCTTGGAAATTAGCAGGAAGCGGGGGCGTATTCAGGTCAGTTTTAGCTGGCAACATCCGGTACCGATATCGCGGAGCATTAACTCTGGAAAAATCAAAAGAAACACAAAACAATGACGCATTGAAATTCGAATCAAAACGAGTAAATAGATTATTGAGAGGGAAAGAGAAAGAGAGAGTACGTTTGCGGGGTTGGGAGAAGAGCGGAATGAAAAGAGTGGAAAGATTTATCGGTGGGAACGGGGATTGAGCCGCAGAGGAATCCAACGGGTTTGGGAGTGGCGATTTCTAAAGTTCCGACGCAGAGAAGTTCGCCGGAATTTTCAGAGTTCGACGACGACGAGGATGATTTCGCCATCGGAACTACCGCAATCAATAACAGAGCAAAACCCTTGAAAAGTGTGTATGTTCACAGTTCACTGTGAGTTGTGTTGAGTGAAAATGTACACGAAACAATTCTCCTTCTGATTTTCCATTCATAACCTTCGATTCTTATTTATAATTTTTTTTCTGATTTTATTACATGAGGAATTTCCTAAAAAAAAAAAAAAAGGAATTGTATTTATTTTTTTCTTTACATATTTTAGTATGATCTTGTTTTATTTATTATTTATGTATATAAGATAATTTAAAATGTCTATTTTTACTTAGGGAGGATGGATTACTCTTTAAGTTTTTAGATCCTACTCATTCTTTTAGTTAAATAGATATGTATGTTAGTTGGTTCAGTATTGATAGACGGTAAATTTGGAAGGATGAAAGCATGTTGGTGCTTTTGAAATCTTTGTTAATTGATGTCTACATATTAAATTAAGTGATTGGGCTTGTTTGCTCTTTTCGATGTAGATTTTCTTAGTGTTCAATTTAATTTATTATTGGGACACTTACACTCATGCCATTAAACATGTTCTTTAGACTTTTACTTATTTTGATATGTAATGGATTTAAAAGACTTAAGCTTAAACCCCCAAGGGTTGGCCTAGCGGTGGAGGCTTGGGTCTTGAGAGTGTGCTCCTCTCAAGGTCCTGAGTTCGAATCCTGCTAGGTGCTATCAATCCTTGCGTGGGTCAGTCCATACAGAACTTTATTCTGGCTTTAAACGGGGCCCCCGCTAGTGGACGGTGGGATTGGTCCCTCTTGGATTAGTCGGTCGCAAGGCCGGATACCAAGATTTCCAAAAAAAAAAAAAAGACTTAAGCTTTAAATGTTATTTAAAAAAATGATATGAAAATATAATCCTAATGAATGGTGTTTGTACAAATGTAGTAAATTATGCCAATTTGGCCTCTCTTGTTGCCTTGGACTTGAATTGAGGAAGTCTAAAAGTGTATGTGTTATTCAACGTGTTTCAAATTGACCAATGGTCCGTTAAGACTAACTTGATTTGTAGAATCAATCTATTAAGAGTACTTCATTCACAATGTACACATGGACCTTCATTCTTCGATGCATGTGGCAAATTGTGCCAATATAGTCTCTCTTATCCTGTTAGACTTGAAATAAGGAAGTCTGCAAGTGTTAATGTGCTATTAAACGAGCTTTGGACTGTCCAAAAGCCCGTTAACTCTGGCTCAATTCATAAGCTCAATCCGTTAAGAGCATTTCATTCATTAACACACATATGGACCTTCATTCTCGGATGTTGCATAGGATTGTTGATTTATATCAAACAATCATCAACATCCATGTCGATCTACCAGAGAATGCTTGTAATCATTGTCTCTATATAAATGTGACCTTGAGTCACGCTTGAGTATTTTTTACATACATTTGCTAAGCTTAACCTTGATCAAACATTAACTTAAAGGTTGAAATGTTAATATTTTGCATGTACTCCCTCTAATCATCGGAGAAATATAATAACCGTACTAGAAGCCTCACTACAGAGGTCATCCAATTATCTTTGTCATCAATGAAGATCTTCAAGCTTCATTAATGATTACTCAAGCACTAGTTCAAAAATACATCCAGCTCCTCTGCAATAAATCCATATTCATCCACCTCGAGATTCATTTTGTCCACCCTAATCTAACATTTCTCCTTCACAATCTCACACTTCGGTTCCCCTAATGTTTCATCTTCTCTAGCATTAGGCTCTCCCAACATTAATGAGTTTTTGTTGAACATTTTTGACCTTTTGCACCAACAAAACGTGAGGCTCATTCTCGTAGAAGAAAACCAAGAGAAGATTCCATTTAAAATTTAAAAACACAGCCACTTGGGAGCTATCTCGAGAGATTATCTCATGAATGTTGGTTCACACTCTTCAATAGCTCAAGTGTTGTCCATGAGGCATCGTCTTCCCCATTATAACAACAACTTTCATGTGTATGACTATTATCGTGGAGACAATAAGCGTACATCACCTAAAGGCCGTCATAAAAGGACACCTCTTTCTCCCTATCGATCGCAGATAAAACTTGAGCATCATCCCGCAGAGCCATTTATCGTTCATCATAGATGAAACTCGTTCACATGATGAATTATATAATCTTGTATTCACGTATCTTTGGAGAAGCTCTCAAATCTTGAAAGTTACAATAGCATCGGAGATCCTGGTGACCATGTCGATCACATGGAAATTGTAATAGACTATTACCAAGCCAAAGAGGCAGTGAAATGCAAGATTTTCGTCCCTACATTGAAGAAATCAGACATGACTTGGTTCAAAGCCCAAGAAGACAACTCCATTAGTTAATGGATGACATTATATGATGAATTCACTTCACACCTGAAAAAGTCAACTAAAGACAGCGGTCGTGCTCAGCGCCACTCACCGAAAGAAGAAATAGACATTCACGGAGTACATTGACAAATTCATGAAAGAGGTTATAAAAATTGTATGATCCAATGACGAGCTGAAGTGATGGATTTTTAGAAAGGCTTAAGGACGAATTGTGTAACACCCTTCTAAACCCCGCGGCAATTTTAATAATTAATCAGAATAAAAACATATGCACAAGGGTGCCACAATTATTCAAAACAATTAAATCAACTAAGGTCAAAGTCATGCTTCATTAGGAAACGGTTCACCAAAACATAATCATGTTTATCACAGCGGAATACTAAACATCATCAAATACAACCAAATGGAATCATATTTCAACATCAATTAAAATGGATAAGTTCATAAAAACTTCTACAACTATCGTTCCCCAGTGTTACAGATCAGAGCATGACCGACACGACCCAACATAAACGGATAAACTCTATGAGTCATCCTCACCAAGCACTAATGCCGCTACTCCTCAATCTGAAAATGACAACATGTAAGGGTGAGTCTCATTCTCAATTAGTAAATATTATGCAATTCATAAGCAACAAGCATCATAATATGCCGTTCACCCAATTATACATATTCAGATTCACATCCATTATTAATTCACACAATAATAGATTACAACACATACTACAGAAATCCATACAATCATATTATGACAAAATGCATATGACACAACTGACACTATGCATGTGGTAATCAATCCACCTAACCGATCTACGCCTCATCGAGATACGGCCCACCGACACAATTTCCACACAATGGGAAATATGTCCACCAACGATCCAAACCTCACCGGGATCCAACATCAATGCACATGAATGAATGAAACACATATAACATACTTAAAACACACTAAATCACGATGAGCAACTCATCTCAACACCACATCACCGAATAAGTATGTACATGTTTTCAACATCATTCAAATAGTCATGCATCCATCACAATCATAATAACAAATCACACCAATTCATCATCACATCAAACACATTGTCACACCTATCTCATATGCACACAATGTTCAATTCTTATCAAGTAATTAAATCGAGTTTCAAAGAAATAAGGTCGGATAATACCAATATTCATCGTTCATCATATAAAACATTTAATTACTTGCACAACGCCCAAAACGGCACTAAGAAATGATACACGGATCAAAAGATACGTTATTTTGAAGTTTGGAAAAATTCACACACAGCAAGGTTCGCTCAGCGGAGCAAGGCAGAAGCGAAACCCTTCCAACCCCTGCTCAGCGGACCTCAAGCGACGTCAAACAGAAGCGAACTACGTTGGGACCTCCGCTCAGCGGACCCCCCTCCGCTCAGCGGACCTGCGATTTCAGCAAACCCCAAGTCTGCGACAGACCCTGCGATTTCACTCCCCTTTCACCCAAAAACGATTCCAGACATCACATACAGGCA
Source organism: Vicia villosa (assembly GCF_029867415.1). Lineage (NCBI taxonomy): Eukaryota > Viridiplantae > Streptophyta > Magnoliopsida > Fabales > Fabaceae > Vicia > Vicia villosa. Next base: position 156,695,007 of record NC_081183.1, read on the forward strand.
TACAATCATCATATATTCAATTACACACCACAAAAACATCATTTAACGCATTATTAACTAAATAGTTCACACAATCATCATCAATTCAATCCAAATTAGAACACCCTAACCTAACAATCCCAATGTCTAATTGAATCAAACCATACATCAATCTACCTATCACCTAAGATCACATAAGAGATACTAAAAGGAAGAGTCCCCCCTTACCTCGATGAATTTCTTGAATGCTCTCCTTCCGGTTTCACGTTCTTGCCTCTTTCTCTTCTCTTCTTTTCACGTGTTCTTCCTTTTCTCCCCAAATGGTTCCCTTTTCTTATTTTATGAAAAATAAAATAAAATAAATTAACCACAACTTAGTAAAAGGCCTAACTAGTTAGCACCCCCCTTTTACTATCACCACACCATAAGCCTAATATCTCATATTCCATCATTTTCCAATTAAATCCAATTTAAAATTCTAAAATTCCAATTATTTAATTTAAATCCAAATTAAATTAATAAACTGAAATTATGGGGTGTTACAACTCTCCCCCACTAAAAGAGTTTTCGTCCTCGAAAACATACCTTAGACGAAAAGTTCCGGGTAAGAGTCCTTCATCTGGCTCTCTAACTCCCATGTAACATTTCCACTGGCTGGTCCTCCCCAAACCATTTTCAACGTTGCTATATCTTTACCTCGCAGCTGCTTCACTTTACGATCTTCAATCCTCATAGGTAATGTCTCTACAGTCAGATTATCTCGCACCTGTAGATCATCTACTTGAATCTCATGAGACGGATCTGCAATGTATTTCCTCAACTGGGATACGTGGAACACATCATGCAAATTAGCGAGTGCAGACGGTAAAGCAATTTGATAAGCAACCTTCCCAATCTTCTTAGTAATCTGAAATGGACCAATGAAACGCAGAGTTAACTTCTTCGACCTCAAGGCTCTCCCAATACCAGTCATCGGAGTAACTCGCATGAATACATGATCTCCTTCCTTAAATTCAATATCCTTCCTCCTCTTGTCATGGTAACTCTTCTGACGACTCTGAGAAGCTCTCATCTTTTCCTGAATCATCTTGATCTTTTCTGTAGTTTGTTGCACAATCTCCGGTCCAACCACCGTGTTTTCTCCCGATTCGTACCAACACAAAGGTGTTCTACATCTCCTACCATACAATGCTTCAAACGGAGCCATACCAATACTCGAATGATAACTATTGTTGTAGGTAAACTCAACCAAAGGTAAATAACTATCCCAAGCACCACCTTTCTCTAATACACAAGCTCGTAGCAAATCCTCTAACGATTGAATCGTCCTCTCCGTCTGACCATCTGTCTGCGGATGATAAGCAGAACTCAACCTCAACTTAGTACCCAAGGCTTCCTGCAATCCTGTCCAGAACTTAGAAGTAAATCTCGGATCTCTATCCGACACAATACTAGCCGGAACACCATGCAAACTCACTATCTTCTCAACATACAACTGAGCCAGCTTCTCCATCGGATAATCCATTCTTATTGGAATAAAGTGAGCAGATTTCGTCAACCGATCTACAATAACCCAGATAGAATCACAATTCTTGCTCGTTCTAGGTAAACCAGATACAAAGTCCATAGAAATTCCATCCCACTTCCAATCGGGAACAAACAACGGTTCCATCAATCCAGACGGTTTCTGATGCTCAATTTTCGACTTCTGGCAAATTAAGCAAGCATAAACAAACTCAGCAATTTCCTTCTTCATTCCAGGCCACCAAAATAATTTCTTCAAATCATGATACATCTTAGTAGCACCAGGATGAATACTCAATCCACTCCGGTGTCCTTCTTCCAGAATACTCTTTCTGATCTCAGCAACATCGGGTACACACACTCGGTCTCCAAACCTTATAACACCATTCTCGTCAATTCGGAATTCACCTCCTCGACCTTGGTTAATCAATGTCAACTTATCTACCAATCCAACGTCAGATTTCTGTCCGTTTCTAATTTCCTCAAGGATACTATTAGTTAACTTTAACATCCCCAACTTAACGCTATTAGAAGTACTTTCGCATACCAAACTCAAATCTCGGAATCGCTCAATTAAATCCAATTCTCGCACCATTAGCATAGACATATGCAATGACTTCCTGCTCAATGCATCAGCAACAACATTTGCTTTACCAGGATGGTAATTCAAACCGAAATCATAGTCCTTCAAAAATTCTAACCATCTTCTCTGTCTCATATTGAGCTCTTTCTGATTGAAGAGATACTTCAGACTCTTATGATCGCTGAATACCTCAAATCGAGAACCATAAATATAATGTCTCCACAACTTCAACACGAACACAACAGCCGCCAATTCCAAATCATGAGTTGGATAATTCTTTTCATGAATTTTCAACTGTCTTGAAGCATATGCCACTACCTGCTTATCTTGCATCAAAACACCACCTAAACCCATCAGTGAAGCATCACAGTACACATTAAAAGACTTCGCTGGATTAGGCAAAATTAAGATCGGAGCACTTGTCAATCTTTTCTTCAACTCTTGAAAACCTTTTTCACATTCTGAATCCCATACAAATACTTGTCCTTTTCTTGTTAACTTAGTCATTGGTAATGCCAACTTCGAAAATCCTTCAATGAACTTTCTATAGTAACCTGCCAGACCAAGAAAACTACGAATCTTTGAAGCATTCTTCGGCGTCTCCCACTGAGATACTGCTTCTACCTTCATAGGATCCACTGCGATACCGTTCTTCGAAATTACATGGCCAAGAAAACTTACTTCCTTCAACCAGAATTCACATTTAGACAATTTCGCATACAACTTCTTCTCTTTCATTAACTCCAATACCACTCTTAGATGCTCTGCATGTTCTTCATCACTCTTCGAGTAAATTAGAATGTCGTCAATGAACACTACCACGAACTTGTCAAGATACGGGTGAAATATCCTGTTCATATACTCCATGAAAACACCAGGTGCATTAGTAACACCAAATGGCATAACAGAATATTCATAATGTCCATACCTCGTTCGGAATGCCGTTGTCATACCCCAAAATTTGCCCATACATTTTCTCCTGCACAAAATCAAATCAAAACACAAAGCTCCAAAATACACTCTCCTATACAAGGCCCTGAATTAGGGTTTAGGTCATTCAAAAGAAAATCATTGAATCAATGGCTCAAGGTGGAATCCATAGGGTCACAAACATCCCAAAGAATTTCCATGCAAGGTTTCAAGCCAATCAGGGCAAGTTGAGTCCCTCAAACCTTGATTAGGTCAACAGTCGACTCTCAAGGGCAAAATAGTCATTTTAAGTCAATATACAGTCAAAATTCAAGATATTGGGTCCACAACATCCTCATAACCTTAAAATCATCATTTGATCAAGGATTGATCATGATGATGATTTGAAAGATCAGAAAAGTCAAAAGTCAAAAGTTACTATTTTGGGCATGAACTGAAAAAGTCAACCAAACTTTGAAAATTCACCAAATATTCATACTTTATCAGAAAAATTCCCACCAAAGCTCATTTTAAAGGGAATTCACTCCTCCATCCAATGGTCCAAGAATCAGAGCTCATAGGTCAATGGTTTGAGAGATATGACTTCATACATTATAGGTCCTTTTCAAAAGTCAACAAAAAGATATTTTTTTCAAAAGGACATAAAATAATACTGGAAAAAGATTTTGATGTGAGACCAAAGACATTGGTTAGAGGACTCTCTAAGGTTTCTAGAAAGTCTTAGAACACTTCCATAGCTCAATAATGGAGGGAGATATGTCTTGTCAAAATTGGACAAATTTGAGGGAGAAAATATGAAACCAAAAGCCTCAAATTGATTTCTTTTGCAAAGGAGCCCAAGTTTTTATGGCCCAATATTGATCCTCAACTTATCCAAGACTTCAAATTTAATTGGCACGAATTTTTAACATTTATTTGATTTTATATGAATTTTATTCATTTAAAAAAGATAGATAAATCAAATAAATGAAGAAAATATGAAAATATTTGATTAAATGTTGATTCCCAATCAATTTCATTAATCTAAGGGCCATATCCTTGAGTCAATTTCGTGCAAAAACAATATTGGAAAGGAAAAATTGAAATTGAACACTTTTGGAAAGATTGAAAAATCAAATTCAACCAAATCTCAATATCAAGATTAAATTAGATTTGCTTCATGTTTCTAACCTAAAAACAGTCCCTATAAATAGAAGGACAAATGCAAGTCGCAAGGGGAGGAGAGATAAGGATTTCTGCAGACAAAACCATAGTTGAAACACTTAAAAATTTTCAGAAAAAAGGAGAGTTCGGATTCAAGGTTGGAGGCAAATTCAGGAAGTGGTGGTGATTCAAACGTGCTCTCTGAACATCCCTGAAGGAATTCCAGTCATTTGCTAAGGTCGCAGCACTCGGGGATACTCACGTTTTACCACGGTTTGTGCGTTTTTTCTTAGGCTCGGTTTCATCAATTCTTGCGTTTTAAATGAATTTTTGTTGCATATTTGTAATTAGCATGATGTGATGATTCTTTCTGGACATTTAATTGCGTTTCCATTGTCATTTGCCCCGAGTTGCTATGTTAGGGTTCGTGAGTTTCAAATTAGGGTTCTTTGATTTAGCATGAATTAGGACTTGACACAGGTACTATCATATTCGCATGGTCGAACCGAACAAGAATATGGTTTCGCTTTTGATTTTGATGCGTGTATGAGGCTCTAACGTTTGACAGGTATAAAAAGTATAAGTTTCTACAGCTCACTGGTAATGAGCGCTGTAAAAGGTGGGTTGAAGAAATTTTACGAAGAAGACGATGATGTGTCTTCGTATGGTTGGACGATTTGAATCCTCGCGCGCGTTTCCATAAACCCCTGTTTGTTTTCTTATTTCTCTTATTAACTGCGTTTACGTGACAAACAAAGCGCGTTGGTTGCGTGGCTAGGACGCTGTCTATGGAGCGAAAGGGCATGGGATCGATCCTTCGTCCCAACAGCTTTTTTTACAAAATAACAGGATTCCAGATCCCATACATACCTCCAGGAAAGGGCCATCATGCGTCCTCACTTTCAAAGCACTGGGATCTGAACAGAAGCAGATCCAACGCCCCTGGGAATACCAGTCTACCATAGATTCTCAGCCACTCTCCACACTAGATTCCACCAGCTAAGTTTCTAATTTTTTTTTTTTTAATTACATAACTCTTTATTTATATTTATATATATATATTTTTTGGTTTTTGTTTTGTTTTTATTTTATTAATAAAACTTTATTTAGTTTTCTAAAAACCATTTGTTTTTTTGCTTTTTTTAACATAATAATAATAACCATAATAATAAATATTTTGTTTTTATTTAAATTATTCTTAATTTACATTTAAATTACTTTAAAAAAACCATATTTATTTTATTTTAATCCCAAAAATTATGAAAATCAGTTTTTCACTCGATTTTATTTTTCTGTCCTGATTTAATTAATTAGGTCGCGAGACCAATAATTAATTAAAATCATATTCCATTCAAATCCTGGCTAGGGTTCACAAGAAATAACCCTACACTGAGTATTTTTGTTTTGTATCTTATTTTCAGGGTTGACCTTTCAAGTACACTCCGATTACGCGCCTCGCCCGTCACAAAGCTAAGTATTCTGTTTATTTTAATTTAAAAGTTTATTTGGTTTCCTTTTAAAAATTAGGGTTGCTTTGTCTTCATCCCTCTTTTGCCTTTGTCTTTTTCAGGGTTAACCCTGAGGTCTCTCCCGACTACTAACCATCTCAGATCTAATCAAAGCTAAGTACCTTGCCTATTTTATTACTTTAAGTTCGTTTATTCTTTATTTTAGGGTCGATTTAGTTCGCCTCGCCTCTGAATTAGCCATACACTCACCCTATTTTGTTTGCCTTTTCCAGGGTTTGTCAAATTGCCAAAGCCACGAGTTTGGTAACCCTAAACCCTAACCTTTTATTTTTCTGTTTAATTATTACTTGTGTCAAACCCTATTAAGGGATCCGCTGGTTACAATTTCCCTCCCCCATGTCTGTTTAATTATATTATTTAAATGCGTGGTTAGTAAAATAGGGAGTGACAACCATTAAATTGAATTTAGAATCGCTAATTTACAAGATAATATAATCGAATATAATCACGTGATTGGTGCACGCACGCTTTTGGGTAACCTCTCTGTTGCCTTGTTGTCTGTTGCCTTGTTGCCTGTTGCCTTGTTGCCTGTTGCCTTGTGTTTTTTTGCAGAATAAGCCAAGTCCCTCGAATACGAGGATACCTCAGCCATGTTGCCTCGATAAAAAGGTCACGACCCTAAATGATGCTGCCTTCGATACACAAATGACCTCGACCCTCGGAAGTTGCCTACGGAAAAAGGCTGAGGTATCTTCTGGTTGCCTAACGAAAATGGCTTATTCTGATTCTTGCCTTAGACTACCTGCCCTTCTATGGCATGGGACAGTCTCATGGCAAAGGATGCTTCGACGACCCTTCAACCTCCAAACGAAAGGCTTCCTGCCCTCTTATGGCAAGGATAGATCCTTTCATTCTGAAAGGCTAAAAAGAGACCTATCATCTGAGTTTAAGGTAATTGCCCCTAATTGCCTTGCAATGCTCATCTTTAATATTCTTTCTCACAATTCTTCGAAAACTGGCTACGCTCGTTTACGAGCTAAAGTCCACTTTTTCCTCTTTCATCTACATTTTCTGAAAACGAGCAAGCAAAGCAATTAAGAGCCCATGGAAAACCATGGATGCAAAGGGTGCCTTACACCTTCCCTTTGCATAAATTACCCCCCGAACTTAGATTTCTTTAAAAGGTTTTTTTCTGTTTCTTTTAGCCTTTCCGATTTAGTTTGGATAAAATAAAAGTCGGTGGCGACTCATGCTTAACCGCGACATTTCGATCGATAAAAAGTCAGTTCACCGTATTACAGAACTGGCGACTCTGCTGGGGATATAAATTCGATAAAAGAGGGGTTACCTTAAAAGTTTAGGAATCACTTAAATGTTTTCTATTGTTTGCTTTGTTTGTTTTATTTTTTAGGGGCGTTTTGGGAAAATTGAAGGACGAATCCTATTCCCGGATTCAAGAACACTTAAGATTAGGAGTGGCATAGTCATGGAGACCCCCCTTGTGCATGCTTGGGGTTGGTCAAAATGAAGTTCACACTTGAGTTAGGCCTCCACTGGTTATTGTGTACCTCTTTTGCATGAGAGAGGTTTATGCATGTATCTTTGGGTGCGTCGGAGCTCAAGGACCTTTAGTTACCCTTAACCCATCCTGGCTTTTAGGAACGTAGTGGGAGGGCTATTCTTGGTGCATGCCAAGTTATGGTCGCTACCCGATACTACAGCTCAGATAGGTTTCTTCCTAAAGTATCATTGCGTGGTATGCATTTACCATGTTCGAGGGTGCTTTAGAGGGGGCTGACAATTCTGAGTCACTTGGTAGAACCTGTTGCTGAAATCTCCTTATCCATAGAAATACCCTTGGGAAGGACACCTGATCAGACTCCATGCAAGCCTTAAGCCAAAATTGTGTGACTTGTGTGACTTACGTGACTTGTTTGTGTTTGCTACTAACCTTCGTTTCCTCGCAGGTTTTGTTGAAAAGATTTGTTTGTCCTTACTATCTCACACTATGTCTAATGAACTGCATTCGCATGACATCATGACATCATGACATCATAAGCATAACATGATTTAACTAACCCTTTCAAGGATCTCAGGGATTTAGGGCGCATGATTTCAGGTGCCGTTATCAAAGACTGAATCCCTATCAAGGGGCAAGAGGATTTATTTTCCTCTGGCCACATACCTTCCAATTCAGAGACTCGATACCTATCAAGGAGCAAGAGGATTTATCTTCCTTTGGTCGTATACCTTCAAATTCGAAGTATCCCGAATCAGAGGCGATGACCCACTGGATATGGTGAGCTTGATTCCCATAGAAGAACATCCAAAAAATCAGAGTTCTTCAAACGAAGAAGCGATCGAATCATGTTCCAATGTTGCTAACTAAATTTCCAAAGATCCTTGGAAGTATTGCATCTGCATTCATAACATTGCATCACAGGTTTCCACCACAGGTTTCTTACCACCTCGCTGTTTATTTCAGCATCATGAATCTCGAGCAATCAGTCAAAGACCTTCAAGCTCAGAACGCCCAGTTTCAAGATCTGATCCTGAACCTGTCCAAGGGGCAAGATGAACTGAAAGCACTCCTGACCAAGAAGAAGAAGAAGGGTAAGAAGACTTTGGGGAAAAAGCTTAGAACGATCTTGCAACTCAGGGATGCTGAACCCTCTGAAGACAGTGATGAGGATGAGCAAGATGATGATGCTAGTATCAAAACTGATGCAAAAAGCAACCACGATTCTGCCAAACTCTCTGAAGAAGAAGAGGACTATTACCATGAGGGTGAACATCCCGATGACAAATACAAGATGTTAGAAGAGCGTCTGAGAAGTGTGGAAATTCAGAAGGTACCTGGGCTAGACTTTGAAGAGCTTGGACTTGTGCCCAGAGTCGTTATTCCTCCAAAATTCAAAACTCCCGCCTTTGCTAAGTATGATGGAGTCTCTTGTCCTAAACTACACTTGAGGTCTTATGTAAGGAAGATTCAGCCTCACACTACTGATAAGAGGCTCTGGATCCATTTATTTCAGGAAAGCTTATCTGGAACTCAACTCGAATGGTACTATCAACTGGAAAGTACCAACATCCACACCTGGGAAGATTTAGTTGTTGCTTTCTATAAGCAATACCAATATAATTCCGATCTCGCACCAACTCGCATGCAACTACAAAGCATGTCTATGGGACCTAAGGAAAGTTTCAAGGAGTATGCTCAGAAATGGAGAGATCTAGCTGGAAGAGTCAAACCTTCCTTGACTGACAGGGAGTTGGTAGATACGTTCATGAATACACTGACTGGCCCTTTCTATAGTCATTTGTTGGGAAGTTCATCATCTGGATTCACCGAGCTTATACTGACTGGGGAACGGGTTGAAAGCGGCATCCGAAGCGGTAAAATCCAAGTGGCTACATATTCTAATACCGCAAAGAAAGTGCACAATGAGAGGAATGAATCCAATATTGTGGGATCAATCCTAGCCTCTAATCAAGGGCTGGTACGACAAAAGGGCAACCAGCGTAAACAAGGCGCATCTAAAAGACAATTCACAAAGATCAACATAACTTTGGCTGAAGCGTTACAACAGTTGCTGAAAGCAGGGTTGATTACTTTAAAGGATCCTCCTCTGAAGCCTAATACCGCGTCTCACCAATATAACCCTAATGCAAGGTGCGCTTATCACTCCGACAGCATTGGACATGACACTAATGATTGTTGGCCGCTGAAGAACAAAATCCAGGATATGATTGACGCTGGAGAAATTGAGTTCGACTCTCCTGCAACCATGCCTAATCACAACAAGAATGCTAATACTGTGGATGGCTAGAAGGGTGGACTTTAAGATCATTAGTTTTACTTTCAGTCGCAATTTCTTTTTTTGTTTGTTTAAATATTCGACTTATGATAGACATTATCTGTTTTAATAATCATCATCAGTACACTGCATATGTTTGTCTTGAGTAATTTATTTCGCTATCACTCATTTTAAATTATGTATTTACTTTGCATATGTTTTATGATACTCAATTCCTGCTAAAGCTGTAAGCCTTTTTGAGGGAGGATGACGAAAATGATACCGCAACCTCATACAGTATGCTTTTGAATGGACTATGCTGACGATGTACAGGCATTGTTTCAAATCCTAAACATTGGAGATATAAGGATGTTAATCCCTCGTCAACCCCTTTGAGCCTAAGAAGTAGAAGTTTCTTTCTTGTACTAATTAAAACCCTTGATCATAACCTGGGGCAGGGTAGTTCTCAGTTAATTTGGCTGTGCATTCTATTTTAAGAGAATCATTCAGTACACCTTTCAACAAAGGTTTCAATCACAAGCGTTCATCCGCACACATCAAAGAAGTGTTGGAGATGTCAATCAAAAGCCAATGATGGTTCATCAATCATTAAGCAAGGCAGTCAATATCTTTCAAAAGAAAAAAATGAAAAAACATATATACAAGGAAAAGCCTGCTAAGTCAAAAATAAAAAAGATGACTTAGGCAAAAATCAAGGCATCTCGCTGACTGTAAGTTCAAAATAGACAGTTCAGGCAAAAGTTAGGGATATCAAAAAGACGAAAGAGAAGTCAATATACAACACAATGTTGTGACTACCAAAGGAAGAAGCGACTGCCATCTCAAAAGCTTTCCTTGCTGGTGAACCATCATCATTATCAAAGGTGCAAATCCAAAAGTCTCTTGGAACCTGAATGCACAAGTTGAATTAACTGAGCTTAGGATCGAAGATCATCACGAAGAGGGGTGGGTACAATCAATTTTTGAGCCTTTATCCTTCGTTTCTTAAACCGTGAACCAAGCCACGTTACAACCCTTAAAAGTCCTAACTGAAGCATGGTTAGTTCGAAAGCATACTGTCATAAAAAAGGTATCCTGACTCCTTAAGGTTTACCACAAATGCTGAGTTGACACTTCATTTTTTTACAAACATCACGTTTTTATAAACATCATGCTTTTACATATCCAATTTTAATGTTTTTCAACAAACTCAAGACAGACATATGCATTGCATCTCATGAATTAATTATTAAACATATTCTGCTACATAATTTCAAATGTTAGCATCAGAAAGAACTAGCACAGGGTATGACTAATGACTCAAAGTTATCCCAACCAGCAAAGATTACTCCAAAGAAGCAATGTATCCTACATATACAAGGGGCACGACGCAGTTTATCCAATCAATCTGGGGCAATCAAGTCAAGAATCGAAGAATCTCTCAAATTCTAAACAGTCAAGGGCGTACACCCAAGTGGGCCCGAAGCTACTTCCCGATCAGTCAGGGGCATCATACGATTACTAGGGGCATGTCGCCCATAGTGCACATCTCATAAAGTCCTCGCAAGGCGAATCTTCCCAAAGTTCCTACTAGCAGGGGCAAATCTATGCAAGTCCAGTTCGACATCTTGATCAATACTCAGTGACGTGTCCTAATCAAATCCAGGGATGGTAGTTGCTATAATACTGGGGGAAATATGCAAGGCATCCATGCCTTCCCGCAATTCCGATTTCACAAAATCATATCCCCACAGAGCAATCCTCAAGAAGATATCTTCCAAACATACTCGTCCTGACAAAGACATAGCTCCTCAACAAAGTTTACATTTTCAACACTGCTGGTTCTCCAACACTTTGTTCTTCTCCAACATGGTTTATTAATATTTCTTATCCCCAGTCAGGGTACATCAAGTTACTGATCATCCCCAAGCAGAAATCATAAATCCCCAGCTACACATCTTCAAAACAAGATCAAATATCCAATCCACAAGGATACATAGATTCGTTGTCTCAGAACAACATCGGTCATACATCATATACATCACATGCATATTCATACTTTGCATACATTACTTTATGATAAACATACAGGAGAAACTCGTCATACAATACATGCATCATGACATTGCATATTTCTAACTTTGTTTTCAGGTTCCGCCTCTACAATCATTCCTCTCAGATATAAGCGAGCTGGAGATTCATTCTGACAAGCCTTTTTACATTCCAAAACTTCGTCAAATAACTCATCAACCCTAACAAACAAACATTCTCTATCAGATATGGTCTAATATATGACCCGTTCCGGTATTCTTAATCAGATATGGTCTAATATACGACCCGTTCCGGTATTCTCAGTCAGATATGGTTAAATGTATGACTCGTTCTGGCATTATCCTTCAGATATGGTTTAATGAATAACTCGTTCTGACATCCTTCATCAGATATGGTCTAATGTATGACCCGTTCCGGTATTGTCAGTCAGATATGGTTAAATGTATGACTCGTTCTGGCATTATCCTTCAGATATGGTTTAATGAATAACTCGTTCTGGCATTATCCTTCAGATATGGTTTAATGAATAACTCGTTCTGACATCCTTCATCAGATATGGTCTAATGCATGACTCGTTCTGACACCCTCCAACAAATACGATCTAATATTCTCCTGCAGATATGGTTTAATGCATGACTCGTTCTGACGTCCTCTATCATATATGGTCTAATGTATGACCCGTTATGGTATTCTATTTACAAGATCTAAATCTATCATCACAAACGAGGTAGATGCGATCAACTGTCAAAGTCTAAATCCTGTTACTACGAACAGAAATGACACGATTAACATTTAACAACCACTTCTCAACACTTCAAGTTCAGATATAATCTAACGTATGATTCATTCTGACTTTCAAAACTTATCGAGACAAATGGCATCTTCAAACCCATCACAATCAAATCCCAAGAATCTGGATGGCATCTCCAAGCCCATCTCTGACAAAAATCCCTACTTCAGCTAGGGCAAATTTCTTGGTATTCTAGTGTTCAATCATCTTCCACCTTCAGATACCGACTGGCATACAAACCACTCTACATCTTCAGGTTTAAGATAATTGAACAGGGGCAGCTGTCATACCCCAAAATTTGCCCATACATTTTCTCCTGCACAAAATCAAATCAAAACACAAAGCTCCAAAATACACTCTCCTATACAAGGCCCTGAATTAAGGTTTAGGTCATTCAAAAGAAAATCATTGAATCAATGGCTCAAGGTGGAATCCATAGGGTCACAAACATCCCAAAGAATCTCCATGCAAGGTTTCAAGCCAATCAGGGCAAGTTGAGTCCCTCAAACCTTGATTAGGTCAACAGTCAACTCTCAAGGGCAAAATAGTCATTTTAAGTCAATATACAGTCAAAATTCAAGATATTGGGTCCACAACATCCTCATAAACTTAAAATCATCATTTGATCAAGGATTGATCATGATGATGATTTGAAAGATCAGAAAAGTCAAAAGTCAAAAGTTACTATTTTGGGCATGAACTGAAAAAGTCAACCAAACTTTGAAAATTCACCAAATATTCATACTTTATCAGAAAAATTCCCACCAAAGCTCATTTTAAAGGTAATTCACTACTCTATCCAATGGTCCAAGAATCAGAGCTCATAGGTCAATGGTTTGAGAGATATGACTTCATACATTATAGGTCCTTTTCAAAAGTCAACAAAAAGATACTTTTTTCAAAAGGACATAAAATAAGACTGGAAAAAGATTTTGATGTGAGACCAAAGACATTGGTTAGAGGACTCTCTAAGGTTTCTAGAAAGTCTTAGAACACTTCCATAGCTCAATAATGGAGGGAGATATGTCTTGTCAAAATTGGACAAATTTGAGGGAGAAAATATGAAACCAAAAGCCTCAAATTGATTTCTTTTGCAAAGGAGCCCAAGTTTTTATGGCCCAATATTGATCCTCAACTTATCCAAGACTTCAAATTTAATTGGCACGAATTTTTAACATTTATTTGATTTTATATGAATTTTATTCATTTAAAAAAGATAGATAAATCAAATAAATGAAGAAAATATGAAAATATTTGATTAAATGTTGATTCCCAATCAATTTCATTAATCTAAGGGCCATATCCTTGAGTCAATTTCGTGCAAAAACAATATTGGAAAGGAAAAATTGAAATTGAACACTTTTGGAAAGATTGAAAAATCAAATTCAACCAAATCTCAATATCAAGATTAAATTAGATTTGCTTCATGTTTCTAACCTAAAAACAGTCCCTATAAATAGAAGGACAAATGCAAGTCGCAAGGGGAGGAGAGATAAGGATTTATGCAGACAAAACCATAGTTGAAACACTTAAAAAATTTCAGAAAAAAGGAGAGTTCGGATTCAAGGTTGGAGGCAAATTCAGGAAGTGGTGGTGATTCAAACGTGCTCTCTGAACATCCCTGAAGGAATTCCAGTCATTTGCTAAGGTCGCAGCACTCGGGGATACTCACGTTTTACCACGGTTTGTGCGTTTTTTCTTAGGCTCGGTTTCATCAATTCTTGCGTTTTAAATGAATTTTTGTTGCATATTTGTAATTAGCATGATGTGATGATTCTTTCTGGACATTTAATTGCGTTTCCATTGTCATTTGCCCCGAGTTGCTATGTTAGGGTTCGTGAGTTTCAAATTAGGGTTCTTTGATTTAGCATGAATTAGGACTTGACGCAGGTACTATCATATTCGCATGGTCGAACCGAACAAGAATATGGTTTCGCTTTTGATTTTGATGCGTGTATGAGGCTCTAACGTTTGACAGGTATAAAAAGTATAAGTTTCTACAGCTCACTGGTAATGAGCGCTGTAAAAGTTGGGTTGAAGAAATTTTACGAAGAAGACGATGATGTGTCTTCGTATGGTTGGACGATTTGAATCCTCGCGCGCGTTTCCATAAACCCCTGTTTGTTTTCTTATTTCTCTTATTAACTGCGTTTACGTGACAAACAAAGCGCGTTGGTTGCGTGGCTAGGACGCTGTCTATGGAGCGAAAGGGCGTGGGATCGATCCTTCGTCCCAACAGCTTTTTTTACAAAATAACAGGATTCCAGATCCCATACATACCTCCAGGAAAGGGCCATCATGCGTCCTCACTTTCAAAGCACTGGGATCTCAACAGAAGCAGATCCAACGCCCCTGGGAATACCAGTCTACCATAGACTCTCAGCCACTCTCCACACTAGATTCCACCAGCTAAGTTTCTATTTTTTTTTTTTAATTACATAACTCTTTATTTATATTTATATATATATATATTTTGGTTTTTGTTTTGTTTTTATTTTATTAATAAAACTTTATTTAGTTTTCTAAAAACCATTTGTTTTTTTGCTTTTTTTATCATAATAATAATAACCATAATAATAAATATTTTGTTTTTATTTAAATTATTCTTGATTTACATTTAAATTACTTTAAAAAAACCATATTTATTTTATTTTAATCCCAAAAATTATGAAAATCAGTTTTTCACTCGATTTTATTTTTCTGTCCTGATTTAATTAATTAGGTCGCGAGACCAATAATTAATTAAAATCATATTCCATTCAAATCCTGGCTAGGGTTCACAAGAAATAACCCTACACTGAGTATTTTTGTTTTGTATCTTATTTTCAGGGTTGACCTTTCAAGTACACTCCGATTACGCGCCTCGCCCGTCACAAAGCTAAGTATTCTGTTTATTTTAATTTAAAAGTTTATTTGGTTTCCTTTTAAAAATTAGGGTTGCTTTGTCTTCATCCCTCTTTTGCCTTTGTCTTTTTCAGGGTTAACCCTGAGGTCTCTCCCGACTACTAACCATCTCAGATCAAATCAAAGCTAAGTACCTTGCCTATTTTATTACTTTAAGTTCGTTTATTCTTTATTTTAGGGTCGATTTAGTTCGCCTCGCCTCTGAATTAGCCATACACTCACCCTATTTTGTTTGCCTTTTCCAGGGTTTGTCAAATTGCCAAAGCCACGAGTTTGGTAACCCTAAACCCTAACCTTTTATTTTTCTGTTTAATTATTACTTGTGTCAAACCCTATTAAGGGATCCGCTGGTTACAATTTCCCTCCCCCATGTCTGTTTAATTATATTATTTAAATGCGTGGTTAGTAAAATAGGGAGTGACAACCATTAAATTGAATTTAGAATCGCTAATTTACAAGATAATATAATCGAATATAATCACGTGATTGGTGCACGCACGCTTTTGGGTAACCTCTCTGTTGCCTTGTTGTCTGTTGCCTTGTTGCCTGTTGCCTTGTTGCCTGTTGCCTTGTGTTTTTTTGCAGAATAAGCCAAGTCCCTCGAATACGAGGATACCTCAGCCATGTTGCCTCGATAAAAAGGTCACGACCCTAAATGATGCTGCCTTCGATACACAAATGACCTCGACCCTCGGAAGTTGCCTACGGAAAAAGGCTGAGGTATCTTCTGGTTGCCTAACGAAAATGGCTTATTCTGATTCTTGCCTTAGACTACCTGCCCTTCTATGGCATGGGACAGTCTCATGGCAAAGGATGCTTCGACGACCCTTCAACCTCCAAACGAAAGGCTTCCTGCCCTCTTATGGCAAGGATAGATCCTTTCATTCTGAAAGGCTAAAAAGAGACCTATCATCTGAGTTTAAGGTAATTGCCCCTAATTGTCTTGCAATGCTCATCTTTAATATTCTTTCTCACAATTCTTCGAAAACTGGCTACGCTCGTTTACGAGCTAAAGTCCACTTTTTCCTCTTTCATCTACATTTTCTGAAAACGAGCAAGCAAAGCAATTAAGAGCCCATGGAAAACCATGGATGCAAAGGGTGCCTTACACCTTCCCTTTGCATAAATTACCCCCCGAACTTAGATTTCTTTAAAAGGTTTTTTTCTGTTTCTTTTAGCCTTTCCGATTTAGTTTGGATAAAATAAAAGTCGGTGGCGACTCATGCTTAACCGCGACATTTCGATCGATAAAAAGTCAGTTCACCGTATTACAGCCGTCTTCTGAATATCTTCCGCCTTCACATGAATTTGGTGATATCCAGACCTCGGATCAATCTTGCTAAACACACAAGCTCCAACCAACTGGTCCATCAAATCATCAATCCTCGGCAAAGGATATCGATTTTTGATTGTCACTTTGTTCAGTTGTCTATAATCAACACATAGCCTCATTGAACCTTCTTTCTTCTTAACCAACAGTACCGGCGCACCCCACGGTGACACACTAGGACGAATAAACTTCTTCTCCAACAATTCTTCTAACTGTTTCTTCAGTTCAGCCAATTCCGATGTCGACATGCGGTACGGTGCCATCGACACAGGACTAGTTCCAGGAATCAATTCTATAGCGAACTCCACTTCTCTTTCAGGTGGCAACTCACTAACATCTTCTGGAAACACTTTCGGATACTCATTCACTACTCGTAGCTCACCAGTGTTATCTCCCCCTTTTACTTCCATTGAAGAGCACAACATAAATACCACCGCTCCATCATTGATGGCCAAATTCATCTGTTTGACTGGCATAGTCAAATCTTCAACACTAACCTCTTCAGGAAAGATAACCGTCTTCGTAAAACAATTGATATGAACTCGATTAAATTGCAACCAGTTCATCCCTAAAATGACGTCAAGTCCTTCAAGAGGAAGGCATACTAAATCCATTCCAAACTTTCTACCAAATATGTCAACAGGACAGTTTAAACAAGCAGAAGAAGTAGTTACTGAACCCGACGCAGGAGTGTCAATAACCATACTTCCATGAATAACAGATATTTCTAATCCCAATCGTTTAGCACAATCCATTGAAATGAACGAATGAGTCGCTCCAGTATCTATAATAGCAACTAAAGGTGTGTCATGGATAAAACACGTACCTTTAATTAGACGATCTTCTGGAGTAGTCTCTGACCCAGACAAGGCAAAGACTTTTCCACCAACCTGATCCTTCTTCGGTTTAGTGCAGTGCGGACTGATGTGACCCTCTTCGCCGCAATTGTAGCAAGTCACAATCTTCATCCTACAATCTGAAGCAATATGGCCCGCCTTACCACACTTGAAGCATTTCTTCTCTCCACCCTTGCACTCATTCCTTCTATGCCCAGTCTCTCCACAGTTGTAGCACCTAACGGGAGCACCAGAATCTCCCCCACTAGGCCTCTTCCAATCCCCATAGGCTTCTTACCTTTCTTGTCAACCAACTCGCGAGAGTGAGATGACTTCAGCTTAAGGTTATCCTCCTCGAAGATCCTACTACAGTCCACCAAATCGACAAATCGCCGAATTCTCTGGTACCTAATTCCTTGCTTGATCTCATCACGAAGACCATTCTCGAACTTGATGCACTTTGAGAATTCACTAGCCTCGTCATTGTTGTAGTGAACGAAGTACTTCGCCAACTCGACAAATTTCGAAGCATACTCTGGTACCGTCATATTACCCTGAGTCAGCTCCAAAAATTCAATCTCTTTCCTGCCTCGAACGTCTTCAGGAAAATACCTCCTCAGAAACTCTCTCTTGAACACAGCCCAGGAGATAGCTACACCATCAGCATCCAATTCATCCCTGGTAGCCATCCATGAGTCATCAGCTTCTTCGGACAACATATGAGTACCATACCTCACTTTCAAGTTCTCAGCACAATCGATGACTCTGAAAATCCTCTCGATCTCCTTAAGCCATTTCTGAGCACCTTCAGGATCATGTGTGCCCTTGAACAACGGAGGATTGTTCCGCTGGAAACTGTTCAGCTGCCTGTCAGAACCAAT
Source organism: Vicia villosa (assembly GCF_029867415.1). Classification (NCBI taxonomy): domain Eukaryota; kingdom Viridiplantae; phylum Streptophyta; class Magnoliopsida; order Fabales; family Fabaceae; genus Vicia; species Vicia villosa. The sequence continues at coordinate 156,713,225 of NC_081183.1, forward strand.
ACCAGCCCCATTGACATTCCCTCCCAGTACACCAGCAATCATGCCCAGAGCCTCAGCAATTGCATCGTCGTTTCTTCCTCCTCTTCCAGCCATTGTTCTGCTAAATATAAAACAATATTCATTAGAACAAGATGTATCGATAGTGTCAACCTTACACTATTCGCATACGAGGGATTAACTGACACTAAGACTCTGACTCAAACGACCGACTATGCTCTGATACCACTATTGTAACACCCTTCTAAACCCCGCGGCAATTTTAATAATTAATCAGAGTAAAAACATATGCACAAGGGTGCCAAAATTATTCAAAACAATTAAATCAACTAAGGTCAAAGTCATGCTTCATTAGGAAACGGTTCACCAAAACATAATCATGTTTATCACAGCGGAATACTAAACATCATCAAATACAACCAAATGGAATCATATTTCAACATCAATTAAAATGGATAAGTTCATAAAAACTTCTACAACTATCGTTCCCCAGTGTTACAGATCAGAGCATGACCGACACGACCCAACATAAACGGATAAACTCTATGAGTCATCCTCACCAAGCACTAATGCCGCTACTCCTCAATCTGAAAATGACAACATGTAAGGGTGAGTCTCATTCTCAATTAGTAAATATTATGCAATTCATAAGCAACAAGCATCATAATATGCCGTTCACCCAATTATACATATTCAGATTCACATCCATTATTAATTCACACAATAATAGATTACAACACATACTACAGAAATCCATACAATCATATTATGACAAAATGCATATGACACAACTGACACTATGCATGTGGTAATCAATCCACCTAACCGATCTACGCCTCATCGAGATACGGCCCACCGACACAATTTCCACACAATGGGAAATATGTCCACCAACGATCCAAACCTCACCGGGATCCAACATCAATGCACATGAATGAATGAAACACATATAACATACTTAAAACACACTAAATCACGATGAGCAACTCATCTCAACACCACATCACCGAATAAGTATGTACATGTTTTCAACATCATTCAAATAGTCATGCATCCATCACAATCATAATAACAAATCACACCAATTCATCATCACATCAAACACATTGTCACACCTATCTCATATGCACACAATGTTCAATTCTTATCAAGTAATTAAATCGAGTTTCAAAGAAATAAGGTCGGATAATACCAATATTCATCGTTCATCATATAAAACATTTAATTAATTGCACAACGCCCAAAACGGCACTAAGAAATGATACACGGATCAAAAGATACGTTATTTTGAAGTTTGGAAAAATTCACACACAGCAAGGTTCGCTCAGCGGAGCAAGGCAGAAGCGAAACCCTTCCAACCCCTGCTCAGCGGACCTCAAGCGACGTCAAACAGAAGCGAACTACGTTGGGACCTCCGCTCAGCGGATCCCCCTCCGCTCAGCGGACCTGCGATTTCAGCAAACCCCAAGTCTGCGACAGACCCTGCGATTTCACTCCCCTTTCACCCAAAAACGATTCCAGACATCACATACAGACATACAATCATCATATATTCAATTACACACCACAAAAACATCATTTAACGCATTATTAACCAAATAGTTCACACAATCATCATCAATTCAATCCAAATTAGAACACCCTAACCTAACAATCCCAATGTCTAATTGAATCAAACCATACATCAATCTACCTATCACCTAAGATCACATAAGAGATACTAAAAGGAAGAGTCCCCCCTTACCTCGATGAATTTCTTGAATGCTCTCCTTCCGATTTCACGTTCTTGCCTCTTTCTCTTCTCTTCTTTTCACGTGTTCTTCCTTTTCTCCCCAAATGGTTCCCTTTTTCTTATTTTATGAAAAATAAAATAAAATAAATTAACCACAACTTAGTAAAAGGCCTAACTAGTTAGCACCCCCCTTTTACTATCACCACACCATAAGCCCAATATCTCATATTCCATCATTTTCCAATTAAATCCAATTTAAAATTCTAAAATTCCAATTATTTAATTTAAATCCAAATTAAATTAATAAACTGAAATTATGGGGTGTTACAAATTGCATGTACATAGAAAATTTAGGATTAAAAAAACTGTTTTGGACTGGGCCGACACTTGGTCTAAACACAATGTAAGGCCCAAATCCATCCTAACCTAAGAAAAGGCCCAATCGAGCTCCTCGTCGCCCGAGCCTACACCTGTACGCACACCGGGCAAAATCACTCTGGGTTAAACCTAGAAAGTCCATGAGCCCCTCGAGCAGGACTGTGGACCGAGCACAACTGCCTTCATAGTCTCGAGCAGGCGAGTCATGCAAACACTCTTATCTTCCATCCCTTTGAGGACCCTCCTCCTCGTAGGGTTCATTCTATCTCCAACCCTCCGAATAGGGCGGAATATACACATTCCCGAGAAGATCGTGTCTCCCCTGAAACCTCGGAATAGTTGATTCAGGATGGAGACCACGTGCTGGTTTCCCCTACACGCGTAGTCCTGATTCTCATAGTACACCCCTGTTTAACACGTCCAAAGAGATAATCTTGCATGAATGTTATAATACCAAATTCAGAAAAGTCAATATAAAATACCCTTACAAAAAAATGACAACTAAGCTTAAATCTCTCTCAACAACCTGAGAGAGCAAGCTATTCATAGGCTATAAGCTAACTTATACCCTAAGTTAACTTTAACATTAAGCTAACTTAAGCAACAAACTAATTTATACAACTGCATGATAGAACACGCCTTGACTACAACATGCACACCTTCGACACCTACATGCTTGAACAGACTTTGACTACAAGATGCATCTAACCCTGCTAGACCATGAAGTTATCCCTGTCGAATCTAGAGTTCGACCCAATATCCTACAGATAATATTAACAATGTACTAATTTTTATCCACCGTTGTATATAAATAAGTTTTTCAAAGAGAATTTTTTTTACATCTTGGAGGGGTGAAAAGAAACTTTGAAAACCCCCAAAATACCTTTCGGAGATGCCTCTCCGAATGCACCTCATATCACATTTTAGGATGTTTCGAAAATGCATCTCCGAAAATATCTTGTTTACATTTGAACGTTAAATTTAAACATTCAGGGACATTTTTGGAGATGTATTTTCGAAAATATTCAATATAAATCACCTTGCGGCATTAACTATTCTATTCACCTCATTCCATCCCATAACAAAAACATTTCAATAAACTTCATCCATTCTCAATCCATTTTTCTTCAACATCACATACCACAAATCAAAGATGACCCAAACATATCCTCACCTTGCTTTTGTTTACTTCAATGATGTGAAACTGCCACTTCAATTTAGATTCTCCGAGGACACGCCTCTCGCCGAGCTGATTACCATACTTAATTCTCTTCTGTAATATCCAGAAAATCTAAAGGTAGTCAAGTTCGAGTATCATTCCCCATCACTTGACTCTGAAGGAAAGGTGCAGTTCACCTAGTTTGCACTGAAGACTAATGATGATTTAAAGGTTATGTAGAGTACTTTTCGCCGATACCTCACTAAGGGTCCGATTGAAGTCGGTGCGAAGATTCAGAGATCTAGAGAATATGTCATTAAAATATTGCAACGTCCTCAGGTACCCGTTTATAACAAAATGTAATGTTAAATTTCAGTTTCAATATCTATGTAATTTGGACCATCTATGTTAAATTTATGTTAAATTTTTTTGTTTTTTAGGTTTTGTTTTTAGAAATCATTATTTTGGAGATGCACTTCTAAAACCCACCAATGGGTGAATTCGGAAATACATCTCCTAAAACACTCTTAAAAAAACAAAAATTGATGCGTATATTCAAATTCATGAAATAAAATTGAAATCTATAATATAAGAAAATTAGATGCTTTGAAAAATACCATTTTAACCTTTTGTCTTTGTCCGTCATCTCATCATTTTAGGGGCATTTTGTGTCAAAAATTTATTTTTTGTAACTAAATTGTACTTTTGATTCTAAATTGTACTTTTGCAACTAAATTGTACTATTTTAGAGAAATTTTGTGTCTAAAATTTACTTTTTGCATGTGTAAAATAGTTATACACTTTCGGTGCATGATTATTATTCTCTTTTTTTAATTCACAAGTAAATTAGTTTCTAAAATATATGTTATTAGTCTAATTATGTGTCAAATGTTTGTTATGGGTCAAAGTCAAATTCTATTATCAATCTAAATATTTTTATAAATGATGCCTACAAAAAATAATATTTGTGTACAGGGTAAAATATATTCGATCCATGAATTTTTATAAACGGTGTTATTTTTATATACGGGAAAAAATCTATTATTGATCTAAATATTTTTATATACGAAAATTTACTATTGATTCAAACATTTTTGTAAATGATACCTAAACATTAGGGCTGACCCAATCAATCCAGAGACCCGTTCGAATAAAAAATGGGCGTAATAAAAATATTTACACCGCGGATTATATCGACTATAAAGTAAAAAACACATCTTATTCATAAATAAAATTACTTACGATTCGATTTAATTTAGGATAATTAGATAAAAAAAGAAAATCATATTTAATTTCATAAAATTTAATTTTAAATTCGCTTTCAAAATTTATTTGGATATGTTTGACACCCCTAATTATATTGTATATTACTTATAATAGTTAGTTTGTTTTAGATTTATAGTTTTATGGTTTGCACTTTTTCCTAATAAAATTTAAACTTTTTAAATTATATATACTCGAGGAGTATAATGATAAATATACATACTTTTGAAATTAAAAAAAAATGTGTACAATTAATATAAGACGTTTTCTTAAAAATTAGAATATTAATTTGGTTATCTGTAGGCTTAGCTTTTCGTTTTACTATAGATTAAGGCCCAAATCATTACACATAAAAATAATATAATTTTTCATAATTATTTAACTAAAGATGCATTGATTTTTACATGTCATTTAAATATTGAGGTCCTGTGTTGTAGCACTGTTTGCACATGTACATGGTGACACTGCTAAACATAAATAATATTTATATACGGAAAAATTTTTTTTATTATTGATCTAAATACTTTTATATCTAAAAGATCGTATTTATTATCCAAATATTTATGATTCAGTAATGGTATAGGGAAAAAAAATTATTAGTTATCTAAATATTTTTATATACGAAAATTTACTATTGCTCTAAATATTTTTGTAAATGATACCTAAACATAAATAATATTTGTATACGGGAAAAAATGGTATTTATGATCCACAAAATTTTGATTAAAAAATGGTATATGGAAAAAAATTATTATTGATCTAAATATTTTTATATACGAAAATTTACTATTGATCCAGATATTTATGTAAATGATACCTAAACATAAATAATATTTGTATACAGGAAAAAAATTTATTATGGATCTAAACATTTTTATATACAAAAGATGATATTTATGATTCAAATATTTATGATCCAAAAATGGTATACGGAAAAAAATCTAATTTTGATTTAAATATTTTTACATATGAAAAATCTATTATTGATTTAAATATTTTTTTCTTTTTAATCTTCTATTTAAAATGAATATATTATATAAATAAATGCGCAATATAACTCGTGCGATATGCACGGATTTGTTACTAGTTTTGCTAAACACCTTAAGAAAGTTATATTTTGTTTTATTTATATACCATTAATATAATTTTATCCAATCTTAATCAAATATAGTCAAAAGTCTAGTCTCACATATTATTGACTACATTTCTTAATAGATGTAAAGTTACAAATTGCCTCTAAAAGATCCTGTCCATTCAATACTAAACTAGTATTTGAAGGGATATATTGACCATTTTGTCACCGTAGAAAAAATGAGATCATATGGCCACCACCATAAGTGCCACCAGAAAGATAAAGAAAAAAAAAAAAGCTACATGTAATATTGACAAAAGTAGAAAAAAATAGAAGAGGAGTAACGATAAAGGGAGAAGTCGAAAGACGAAAGTTTGTTATGCCTAGAACTTCGTGAAGACTCAGGTCAGGTCAACAGGAAATCACGAAGAAAAATGTACGGCGGTAGTCACCGTGAATCCGAATCCGACAGCACCAGGATGCACAACGACGAAGACGAAGAAGACGAAGAAGGTTCCTTCAAGAGCTGGGCAAAGCAAACACAAGAAAGTTATCAGTTACAGCTCGCACTTGCGCTTCGCATTTCATCTCACTCATCTTCTCCCTCTCAATCCAACTGCTTGTTGGACTCCGAAACCACCTCTTCCCCTTCCGATTCCCCCCAATCACTCTCACACCGTTTTTGGGTAAATTACTTTCGAATCATCCATGTACTGTTTAATTGCATGTTTGATCTTTCTAGAACTTGAATTATATTATTATTAGGTGTTGATTAATCTTTCTTGATTAGGTTAATGGTTGTTTGCAATACTCTGATAAAATTCTAGATGGTTTTTACCTAATTCATGGGATGGATGCATATACATGGACTATAAGCACCGATATGCAGAATGTTGGTACGATTCCGTCATTTGAATCACTCATGTCGGTTAAGCCATCTGATAACTCGTCAATTGTAGTGGTTGCTATAGACAAATCTAGAGACCCTGCCTTGAGAGAATTGCAAAGTGGTGTATTAAGTCTCTCGAGTAACTGGATTACGATCAAAGATGCAACTGATCAGCTTGCAAATCTTGTTTATAATAGGATGGGGTAAATTCAATTGATTTCAGATTTTGTTTTTAAAAGAATAAGTAACATTAGCAATGACGACGTTTTTTTAACCAGCTTTAATTCTTATTAATAGAGGAGGATCTTCCGACGAAGAAAATTTAGGTACACGCTGGAAGGAATGCTCTGAAATTCTTAAAAGCTGTCTACAGTCTATCATTCTTCCTGTTGGAAGCTTACCTGTTGGCCTTTGTGTCCATCGAGCATTGCTGTTTAAAGTAATATTCATTATTTTGACATTTCTTTTAATTCAATTTTGCTGAAATGAGCTTTTGCAAAATAAAAGTATCTTTGTGATCACTACCAGAGTTATCTTTCATTTCATAATTATGTTCCTCTTTTTAGCATACTGCTGAAGTTTGGTTACTTCTTACATGTGAATATATCCTATAACAAATTTAATTGCAGGTGTTAGCGGATTTAATCAACCTACCGTGTCGAATTGCTAAGGGTTGCAAGTATTGTAGAAAGGACACGGGTGCTTCTTGTATAGTGCAATTTGGTTCTGACAGGTCAGTCGGTTAATTATTGAAACTACATGAAATTCCAATATGAATATTTTTGAACTATTTGCAAATTTGTTTGGGGCTGTTATAATAATCAGATTTTGAAGATGAGGATTTTAGATTATTTCTTTTAAAAATTGGTGCTTTTGAATTTTGAAATGATATTCAAGTATGGGTGGGTATATATTGAGATTTATCTTTTTTCTTGAAGAAATAAATGCGACAGTTGAGAGGCATAAGTAACCCATAACAAAGGGATAAGTTTTTCCCAGTGATTGACAAACCCATGCTCTTTAGGAAAATCAATTTTCCTCAAAAAAAGCAATTTTCCAATTTGCACAAAAATTTCTTCATCTTTTCAATTTCCTTCTAATTGAAATGCTCAAGTTCAACAGATTTATTCCCTTCACTAGTTCACTTGTAGCAACTTGAGCATTTCCTCCTTTTCTTGGAAAACTCCTTTTGGGTCCCCATTCTCTACCTCGGTTTCGAGGTTTCCATGTAGTTTCCAACATTTCTCTCTAGTATGGCGAGACTTATTACAAAAGGTACACCTGATTTCATCATCTTTCTTCCCCATTCTCTACCTCGGTTTTGAGGCTTCCATGTAGTTTCCAACATTTCTCTCTAGTATGGCGAGACTTATTACAAAAGGTACACCATATTTCATCATCTTTCTTCTCCATATTTGTTGATTCTCCATTCCTTTTGTCAAGACTCTTGGCTGTCTCTTCTCCCTTGTTAAGGCCTGTTAGCATGGCTGAATTCTCAACTATTGGAGTGTCGAACATCAGACTCGTTTTGCTATCTTCGCACTTCATTAAAGTTGGAAACTTTTTGTTTCCCTAAGATTTGAATTCCAACTTTGTCAAACTCAGAGTTTAAACCAACCAGAAAATCATACACCCTGTTTTGTTCAATAAACTCCTTCAGAATTGCTGCATCTGCAGAGCACTTGGTTTTTATGACCCTATAGTGGTCAAGTTCCATCCATAATGTCTCAAGCTGATTGGCATATTCAGTGACAGTTCTATAACCTTGCTTTGCTGCCATAGTTTTCACCTTTACTTCATATACTTGGGCAACATCTTGGCCTTGGAGTATGTTTCATTTACAGCATCCCAAATCTCCTTTGATGTACTGAGAAACATGCAAGTGTCTCTTATCTCTTGAACCATGGAACTCCACAACCATGCCATAATTCCTCACCCCATTTGATGAAGTTGGGATCCTCCTCCTTAGGTGCAGGATCTGTTAGGTGCTTCACTTTTCATTTTCCTTTCAGAATTGTACGAATGAGTTGGGACCATTTGAGGTAATTTTTCCCATTCAGTCCGTGGGCAGAATGAATATTCTGCAGTTCTCCAGAGTTTTAAGTCTTGACATCTCCTGTCAATGCGCCTCTGTAGATTTATCTGAGTCGGTATCAGATCCAGACATTGTAGGATAAAAAAAAGGTTAAATAATATGCTATGAATGCACACAAAATCGCAACAGCAAGGAAGACTGGTTTCTAAGTGTTTAGGTTGCGCCGCAATGGAGGCCAGTGTTTTTAATGTTTCACAGCGGACAGTGGCACCCAGAACGGATGCTCTGATACCATATGAGTAAATTATTTCTCATATTATAAACATTGAAAGGTACATGGGAATATATATACAAAATTCCTTTACTAATTAATGAAATAGTAATTATGTTGTTCTAGTTGAAATCTCTAGAACTAAAGAAATTTTTTCTAATTATATCAATATGTGCATAAATAAGAACGATATTACAAATTTCCTAAATCAATTTCTTTTAATACTGTGAGATTTTCTACTCTTATAATAATCCTTATTAAGAGGTCTAATAGAATCCGGTGTACATCTTTCCAGGGAGTTTATGATTGATTTAGTAGGAAGGCCCGGGGAAACATACCAACCTGATTCTTCAGTGAACTCTGCATCTTCCATGTTGATCCCTTCACCATTATGTCATCCAAGGTTCAAACCAGTTGAAACAGCTGATTATACAAAGGCAATGGCTCAATTGTATTTCTTGGACAGTCAGGCACTACATCTTGCATTTGATACCACATCAGGTTGTTTCTATTGCCTTTCTGGGTGCCTTTTTAAAATAAAGTAATTGTTGGGTGGACTTAGGATACTGAGAAAAGCGAGGTAACCTTTTATTTGGCTTTTTACTGAAAATAACTATCTTTTTTTTTTTTTTTCTTTCTCTTATTTTCATCACCTGGGCTTTTATAATTATATCTCCAAACTTTCAAATATTAACTGCTGCAGTAAATATTTGGCTTTCAATGAAATGTTTGAAGTTGCCGAAATGCACAAAAGTGGCAAATCATATGTTATATTACATTATTTGGAATATTACTCTGTTATTCACAACCTCTGATCTTAATTATAAGAGCATTTTTTGGTTTCATTTGTAAGAAAAAATTACAACTTTTAAAAGGTACTCCTTGCGGTCACAATCATAAGCAAAAAAAAAAAATTCAAATTTTGATAACTATTATAAGCACAACTACTTTTGACTTATTTAATGCTATTATTCCCAATATACCCTTATTTAATTAAAAAGCATTTAATGGAAGTAGTTGATAAACAAGGACAATTTAGTAAGTTTGTCTTATGTTTTGCAAGAAATTTAGAAAGTAGATATATTTCTTAATCACCGTGAAAGTAGATATATTTGCTTTTTAATATTAGTGGATGTTTCCCTCATTTAAAAAGTTAGTCTTAGTAATATTAGTGGACGTTTCACAATTTTCCTCATGAGGGTGAATTTGGAAAAACAATATAAAAAAGCCACAACAATAAATAAGTTTATTGGTTTTGATGTTTCTTGATTTTTCTTCTTATAATTAGGAGCAAAGGTTATTGAGTTTGACTTGTATTAGTTGCATTTGAGTTACTTCTTAAAAAAAACTTGTACTTGAGTTGTTTTTCATTTTGTTATTTAAATATATTCTACTTTATTGAAGACAGAAGGAGTGCTGTTTTGTGTTTTATTATTTGTTAATCCCTTTCGTTATAGGTGTTTTTTCGAGTAAATTTCCTAGTAGAGTTTCGTGGATACTGTGTTGGCTTCATTTTCTGTAATTTTTCCTTGGACTGTGTTTGTTTTGTGCTTTCCTACTAAATTTTTCAGTGTAATCCTTTGACCATGTCTCTGTGCGCACGAACTTTAGTCTTTTTGGTATTGTTATTCTGTTGCCTGATATTCTATGTTATTCTATATTAATTGCTTCTACCATATCAATTTAATATCTTGCGTGATATTATTCATGCAGGGTAATCCTTAATATGTCATTATTATTTTAGGAAGAAAATAAAGTTTTGAATATATAAAGGTTAATGAGAAATATCTAAAGTTTAACATGGTATCTGTCCCCATAGTTATACACCTCTAAAATTGCTGATTTTCATCATTACAGGTGGTACTTTTGATTGCAGTGGCAATATGGATCTACAGCAAACTGAAATGTTTGGTGCAAACTATGCTGGGGGCAACCATCATATTGTTGCTTTGAGTAAGAATGAATTGTCTTTTCTGTCAATAAAAGGAGAAGGAGAAAGAATGAGCAATATCCTTCTCATTGAACAGATTATACCTACTGATATTTAATATGCCTAATCGGTTTTTTTAATAAATAAATTCAAATGACCTGTACTCTGTTTTCTGTGATAATGGCACTGGATTCTCCTAAATTGATATACCATCTCATGCAGGTCCTGGAGCTCCCGGCACAGAGGAACATTTGTCTTTCAATGATTCAAATCAGTCTGGAATGAATTATTCAAGTCATGAAGTTGACCTTGAGGAGGAGGATCTGGACATTCCGTGGAGTGAACTTATTTTGAAAGAGAACATTGGGACAGGTACTGTATTTGAAATCTTGTTCAAGATATATTGAGTAAAAAATTTCTGATTCTATCCAAGCAGTCTTTGTGTCTTAGAGAAAATCTAATATGAAACAGTAAAGTAAGAGCAACAATGACTGTTTTTCAGGGTCGTTTGGAACTGTCCTTCGTGCGGACTGGCGTGGCTCTGTAAGTATTTGTTTCTTCAAGTCTAAGCATCTCGACATTCATGCTGTTGCTGCCATTCATTATTGGAAAAATTGAAGAATGCGAATGGCTAACTGAGTGTTTTTAATCTTCCTATCTCCATATTTATTTATACTGAAAGATAAAAAACACAATATAGGACGGACAAATCCAACTTATATAACAATTAGTGGAGTAAATTTATCATCCTCCCCTTAAAGAAGTTTGAGAAGTAAATATATAGAGTAAATTATACTATCCTCTGCAAAGCAATGCTTGGATTACAATCTGTTCCCTTGAGAGTTAAAAATGTGTTACACTCTAATCAATTTTAACATGAATGGATAACAACTAATTCTAAACCATCATTTTCTATCAAAAAAAAACTTTTAGCCACTATTTAAGAAATCAATTTCCCTCTGCTCCCTTGAGAGTTAAATATGTATTACACTCTAATCAATTTTAACATGAATAGATATTTTTATGATAACAACTAATTCTAAACCACCATTTTCTGTCCAAAAAAAAAAAACTTTTAGCCACCATTTAAGAAATGATTTTCCTTTTTTTTTTTTTTTAATAACTTCTAACGTCAATGATAATTAACTTTAATCATTGTATTATCAGTTTTATGATTTGAGAATATAGAATTCATTTTAAATAACATTTTTTTTATTGACTTTCCAAGATTTTTATTTTATCTTGTATTGCTTCATAAATTCTAGTAGTGTTTAAAACTCTATGTTAATTATACTGTGAATAAAGAATAGAGAAAAAATATGCATTAGAAGTTTGATTAATAAAATGGACTAAAGTGTTTATCAAGGAAAGAGAGTGTAGATTTTAATGCAAGAGGAGAATGAAATGTAAATCATCTTTCAGGGAATGAGAGTATAGTTTTCTCTTTCATACTTTGTATAAGAGGGGAGGGGAGGGTAATTTAAGTATCACTGGAAGAGAGGAGTGTAATTTAGTCTAGACAATGATCAATTTTTGTTGCGGGGGCATTTGCTCCCATTCATTTATTAATAGATTTGCCACTATCTGCATCAATTCAAATGTTATCTGTTCCATTGCCTGATACTTTTAGACTAGATCAAGTAACACTTTGTCTTCTTACATCCCTGATCAATTGGGCCACTTTCAACAAGAACACGGTGACTATAAGTGGTTCTCCTAAGGATCTCAACACAGTCAACATCGAGAAGCCCTTAATAATAGCATGTCCATGACCTCTGTACTGAAGACAACAATGCAAACTAGGTGAACAGCATCTTTGACTCGTGAGAATATCCTACGAAAATTCACCGGAGAGAATGAGTAACCAATTAATAGATTTGAGAACGGACATTTCTACATAATGCACAGGCAATAAAAAAAATCTAAGAGGAAGAGAAAAAGGGATTGAGATGGAAAGAGGATAAAGTATGGGATTTGACCATCTATAACAAAAGGAGAAAAACAATCAATTTATTAACATGCTGTAGAAACTACAACAATTTGAATAGTTTTAGAGACTTTCCTTTGAAACAAAAGAGCCTGGGCAACTTGAAGTAAGTGTCTGATTTTTCTTTCAGTCTCCATTTTTATTGAGAAGTGATGATACAAGGCGTTTCATGAATGATGCTGATACTTTTGCATGGATGTGTAAAGCAATGTAGCATGAGAGTAATCATCCACAGAGTATACAAGTGAACAAGTAAAAAAAACGAGATGCAAAGTTGCAAACCCATTTATTGACTCTAGGTGGTTAAGTTTCTTGATGGTGTTTACTGTTTAGAAAACTAAAAAGATGCACCATTTTAAACAAAAGAGGTCTCCAAAATGGGATACGACTTCAAGGTATTTAGGGGACTATGTCCAAGATGATCATGTAGATGAAGAAAACAAAAGTAAAGAAAGTAGAGGATTGTTCGCTCTTGAACTGCTGACTCCAAAAGTGAAGAAAGGACAAGTTACCATTGTGACAAGTGACAACTATTAGTCCATTTTAAATGTTTTTATGCTGTCCTTTCTGCATTGGCTGGGGTTATATAGAGTATAATCCGATAACCAAATACTAACTGTGTTCCCATTCAGGACGTTGCTGTGAAGATACTTAAGGTACAAGGTTTTGATTCTGAACGATTTGAAGAGTTTCTAAAGGAGGTATTCATTATGATTTTTATTCGAATTCTTTCTTAGTTTTTTTCAGATTGAGTCCAGGGAACACTTTCACTTTATATTTTCACATATTCATTTTTTTTGTCCCCATTGATTTTACTTCAGTATCCAGTTTATTTCATAGGTCACACTCATGAAGCGCTTGCGTCATCCAAACATTGTACTTCTAATGGGTGCTGTAATCCAACCCCCGAAGTTATCAATTGTAACAGAATATTTATCAAGGTGCAATAATTTCCCGGCACAATCATCCCTTTTTGTGGTTGGAAGTGATTCTAGGCTTAATGTTTTATTCTTAAGCAAATAATTTCTTTGAATTGCAGAGGAAGCTTGTATGAACTTCTGCAGATGCCAACCGTTGTATCCTCAATTAGTGAGAAGCGTCGTTTAAGTATGGCATATGATGTGGTATGTCTTCATTGATCTCTACTGCTAGTCTTACAGTTTACATGACTTTTTTTGTCATCAGACAGAAAATACCACTTTCACCAAGACTTTCTGAGATTTGATATGTTTGTCTAGGCAAGTGGAATGAATTATCTTCATCAAATGAAACCTCCCATTGTTCATAGAGATTTGAAGTCTCCAAATCTTTTGGTTGATGATTCATACACTGTTAAGGTAACTAATATAAAATCAAATATGTTAGAGAATCTTATGTGACCATTTTCTGAATATTATTAATTAAACTCATTGTAAAGAGGTCATTTACACTTATGTAGATTTATTCCTATTTATTATGCTAATAACTACATGCCTAGAATAGCGCTTGATTCCAGGAAGCAAAATTGTCCTTATAATAAAAGGAAACAAGGGAAATAAATTTTACACAGAAATAATTTGTCCTAAACTGAGTCTCTGAACTCGATCAAGCAATTATATTCTCTATTTCTTGCTCCTCCATGACCGGATTTCCACCTAAAAAATAGCAACATGATATTTACTTCCTATGAGAATTTGAGCATACAAAATGAGCATTTGTGTTCAGTTCCATGGATAAATCTCGCCCTTCCTAATTGTAGTTCTCTTCCAAACATGGTCATAAAAATATTGTGGAACATGATCTAGGCCTGCAATGGCCTTACTTTGGGTGGTCCATGAAATAGCATACAAAGAATTTACTTAATAGGTACACCTGTATAGCCTTACACCCAAACTTTCCTATCTCATTGAGAAGGTTCTAGACTTTCGAAATTAATATGGAAAATAGAATTGTATTATTTCAATAGAGAGTGCACTTCTTAAATGGGAGAATTACACATACTTTCCTTAAGAAAAAGAGCTGAATTGCCAATCACAGGTTTCTTCTCAGTAGTCAAGTACCTCTGGAAAAGTCTCACAAATAGCAGGCAAAGAACACGTGTCCTTTGATAACTGTAGATACCTTGATTTGAAGGATACATTAATCCCAAGGAAGTATATCAAGGCCTGTTTGATTTATGTTCTTATTTACTGTTTTGATTTTTCATTATAAAAATATCACATTGTTTTCATTTTATTTCCAGTTTTCAAAATTTGTAAAAAAAGTATGCGAATTTTACATAACTACCCCTATAATTAATGATATAATCGGTAAGAGAAAACAATTTTGTGTTTTCCAATTATAAATTTATCAGGGATATTGTTGGGAAGTCATTATTACACATGAAAGTTTGTAAAGGGTTTTATAAAAAAAGACAAAGTGGATCTTATAATTAGGGACAAAGGGAGTGTTTAATGTTCCAGGTAAATCTTTAAAAAGGTAATAAATTGACATTTTTTGTAATTAGAAGTTAAAACACAAATGAAATAGGTCTTTAGTTTTCCAAGATCCTTCAATGCTAACAATGCTACTAATTTCTCCTTTATGATTTGCTTCTTAGTAGTCTATGCTTGATGTAATGATGCAATCAAATATGCATATGAGGTACAACGAGTTTACCTCATGGAATGGAAATTTAAAGTAGAAAGTATCATTCACTTTAATTGTATCCTAGGAACATCATTTTTTTTAGTAATTGTTAAAAGTCCCATATCGGATAATATATGGTTTGAACATGTGATTATAAGTGGGACAATCCTCATCCTACAAGTCGGTTTTGTAAGGATGAGTTAGGTCAAACAATAACATCATATTATTTTTTGTTTTAAGATCCGGTGGACCACCTGCTATCAGGTTTTTGTTATCGGGCCACCCACCATTTATTTCCATGCTCCAAATGTCCAACCCTGAGCGTGAGGGGGTGTGTTAAGAGTCCCACATTGGACAATATATGACTTAAACATGTGCTTATATTTGTAAGGATGAGTTAGGCCAAACTCTAATAATAAAAAAAAAGGAACAACATTTTCTTCGTGAATCCTTCAAACTAGGCATGAGGAGACTGCTTTAATTTGTGTAAAACCTGTTTTATCCTGTACATCTTGATTCTTCCTCTATTTGAATCGAATACGAGGAAGATCTCTTCCACTAAGTCTTCATGGAATAACTCAACACACCCCATCACACCAAGGACTTGACATCTAAAGTGTAGACTATTGCCGGTGGAATAACTGAGATCTCAACTTGTATATCCATGTGCACCCAATAGCCTTTTGTTTTGAAGTCTCTCATTACATGATAGTTAAAATTGTAGTCATAATCGTGAGATTGCTTATTTTGACTTTTGTCACACAGCAATCTTGCCCTTGCCCAAAAACATGATTTGGCGAGGTTGTATGAGGTCTGGTGTTTACATTTAGAATTAGTGGAATTGAACTGCTGAGATTCCATGTTGACTAGAGATGTTGCTGAAGCAGTCTTTATAAGACTTGAACAATCCTCACATTTAGAGCTAGTTTTTTTTCCGGATTGAATTAGACTTAAAGCCTAATCTCCAAGTGAAACAATCCCCCTATGCAGCCTAAAACACTTGTCTTCTATAGAGGACAAACTCAACAACTCACAAATTTGATAACCCCTTGGAGCCCTTTTTTGACTTCTGCTTCCAAATGCAATGCCTTTTCAACTTGTTCCCTCTTGTTGTACCTGTTGGCTTTGAATAGCTGACACAACTACACAAGTAGTTTTGTTCATGGGCCATCCATGATAACCTGCAGGGCAATAAATTTCTCATTTAATAAACATAACTTTTTCTAGCTAGGGAAAACTCTACAGTAAGCTGTCACTTACATCTTATGATGCTATCATCAATTTTAGTCTGGGATATGGTTTTCAAGGAAGGTCCATAGCGAGGTGACTCACCCAAATCATTAACTAAATTTGCTAAGTGCTAGGCATCCCCTCTAAAATTAGTGTATAAGAAGAAGATAAAACCTGAACTGATACAAACTAAAAGCATTTGCCTAGGAGAGCTATTCCTTGTACAATCTCCTTGCATACATTTATGGATATATGGATCTATAGATTATGGTGTATCAACATTCATTTGTTTATGATATTTACTCAGGTATGTGACTTTGGCCTTTCACGTACAAAAGCAAATACATATCTTTCATCTAAAACAGCTGCTGGAACTGTAAGTTCTACTCCTCAACGGAAAAACGTTATTTTTTAATATTTTTTAGGTAAAATAATTCTGATGGTTTCACATTCTAAATCAGCCTGAATGGATGGCACCAGAAGTCATCCGAGGTGAACAATCAGATGAAAAATGTGATGTATTCAGCTTTGGTGTAATCTTGTGGGAACTGGTGACCCTTCAACAACCATGGAGGCAGTTAAATCCTTCACAGGTTATTTGCCTTGTCATGACACTTTGGATTGTAAGCTAATCTCTAGAATACCACACAGAAGAAAAGATATTGTTCGTCTCTTTGAACTCTGATTGTTGAGAAAGTTCTCTTTATTAGTGTAGGTTGTTGCAGCTGTTGGTTTTATGGGCAAAAGGCTAGAAATTCCAAGGCATGTGAATCCTCAAGTGGCTGCCTTGATTGAGCTCTGTTGGTCTGCGTAAGTAAATTAAATAATTAATTTAATTATTCTGTTTTTTTAGATGAAGTTTTAGGCTTTGTTGTGCCCGTCTCATCCTACATTTAGGGTAATACCCTGGGTTCAATGAACTTATAGAGACACATACAGTTAACTCATTAACAATGGCCTTGGTAGGATTAAAATCCCACCAACTAGTTAATGTAGTGTACTCTTACCAATTAAGCCAACTAATTATAATTTGTTGGTTTGCATTTTTTTTTGTAATACCTTGCCATATAGTTGAATCTGAAATAATAATTTCTCACTGTAGGGATCCAAGGAGGCGGCCTTCTTTCTCCTACATTATGAAATATTTGCTGCAAATAATTGCCGACGCGAAAGTGTGAATTAGTTCCTGCAGATTAACATCAACCACTATACTAATGATAAATATCAATATTGAACAGTATTATACTTGGATTACAATTTATTCAGGTGCGTCTTAATTTGAATTTATTTAAGTGCAGCATTTTGTTACTTACTTTTGTTTAATGTGGCTCTCATAATTTCAAAATCAGAATCATTTGTGAACATAGTTTGCAATAGATGTGCAAATAAATTGAGCAATTCATGTTTTTACTTAGCTTAATTCGCAAAGAAAGCCCAGTGTAGTGATATTCCTAAGCCAACCAATAAATAACTCCCCAAGATGTCCAAAATGAAAATTTTCCAATTAAGTACCCCAACTAAAGTTCTACTAAAAAACACCCCCATTTTGCATCAAGTTTTTGGTAAAAATGTACTAATACACCTTCAATTGACGATTAAGCTTTATAGTGTATATATTGTTGATTGTTTGTGTTTGGTTTACAGGATCTTGCTGAAGAGCTGAATTATGCTGGTGGTTTAGAGAGCAGCAGCCTACCTTTTAATGTTCTATACATATACAATATCATTACTCACACATATTCTATATTACTATTTGCTTTGGCTGATGTATGTTGGTAATTCTTTTTATCATTCTTTTCGAAAATGCTATTTTTTCTCAACATTGTCATTACAGTGGGAAGATAAATGTAGATAAGTGCTCAATAATATTTTAGCTATTTTTTGTCGATTCTCCCCTCTCCCAATTATCTGCACCCCTTATCATTTCTCAACTATACCTTTGTTTGACTAGTAATTTTGCTAGCAACCAATCAAGAATATTTGATTGGTGAAATTATGTATCAACATGAACCAAATAATAATAGGCACAAACTGAATAGGTATTTAGAAAATATTTTTTAACATTTTCAAATGTTGCTAGGTTTTGATGGGGGTGTGAGAGAAAAGGACAATGGCTAATGACAGAGGAATTGAGTTGCCACCCTCGACTTATACATGTCACCCTCCATTTTGTATGCTTTTACTATTAAAGTTATCAAATTTCAAATAGTTTGTATGCTTTTACTATTAAAGTTATCAAATTTCAAATAGTATGAGTTTTTAATGGAAACTTCAAAAAGTGTAAGTTTTATCGGAAATTTCAAAATTATACCGGAAATTTTGAAATTTCCACGAGTTTTTGCCATAAATTTCAAAATTATACTGGAAATTTTCACGAGTTTTTATTGGAAATTTTGAAAATTTTAGTAAAATTCATGAAAATTTTATCAGCAATTTTGAATTGTGTGCGTTTTTATCAGAATTTTTGAAATTTTTGATATAAACTGTTGTATTTTTTTATCAAATATTTTGAAATAGATGTTTCTGAAAATTTTGAATGAACTATCGGAAATTTTGTTATCGGAAATTTTGAATAAACTATTGAAGATTTCAGTCTTCCATTTTGTTTTTTTTTTATCAAGAGCTTTTTTGACATTATAAAAATATTAAGGGGGTTAAATCCTCCCGATCCTAATGAAACAATCAATAATCACTCTTAAGACCTTTAGCTCATCTGCTCCTCAAGTTCACTACCAAAGCTGAAAGCAATAAGACGTACTAGAACAAGACATTTAATAATGAAAATATCGATAAGCATCACTAACCTTCGTTTCAAAACAAGACATATAATGCCCAAGTCACATTATGTTTAGTTGTAGTTATGGAAACAAGGGAAGAATTAGCTATCATTCTCTAATAGAGATTCTAAATCTTCAAAACATATTGTTCGTTATTAGAAAAGTCTTTACTAATAACGATGCTCTAAATTTTTTAAAATTATTAAGATGAAATTTGAGTTAAAAAGCACTTCACAAGTAGAGATGACAATCAATATAGTTTTAAATCAACATATTAAGATGAACTGTGTTAGAAATCCCTTTACCATTGGAACTTTCGGGAGAGTTTACAACAATGACGTGGATTAATATATTGACTAAGAATAACTATACAATATACAAGTAAGTTGACTTTACATTTTCATTTAAAATTTTAAACGTTAAATTCATACTTTGGCGCAATTCAGGGATCCAGCGAGTAGCATTTTCTATTTTGGGACTTTTTTTTTTAACAACACATATTAGTGAGAGATATCACACATTCACCTAAAATCTTAAGGTGATAGACGAGTGGGTTCTTCCATTTATAAATGCTCAAGTCTTCATATTCTTAACCAATGTAAGACTTTCCCACACTATTCACACTTGTAATTTTTTTCAACAGTAAACTAGTAACAAACCCGTGCGTTCGCACGGGTTCTCGTACGGGGCGCATTTATTTTAGATGTATATTTTTTAATAGAAAAGTATCTGGTACTTAAAAAATAATAATTGAATTTATAGAAAAATGTCTGATACCCGTGAAAAAATAATAATTGAATGTATAAAAAAATGTCTGGTACCCGTGAAAAATAATCATTCAATGTATAGAAAAATGTCTGGTATCTGTGAAAAAATAATAATTGAATGCATAGAAAAAATTTCGGTGCCTGTGAAAAAATATTAATTGAATGTTTAGAAAAATGTCTGATACCCGTGAAAAAAATGTTTAAAAAATTATCTAGTACCCGTGAAAAAATAATAATTGAATGTATAAAAAAATGTCTGATACCCGCGCGTAAAAAAAATAAATGTTTAGAAAAATGTCTGGTACCCGTAAAAAAATAATAATTAAATATATAGAAAAATGTTCAACACCCGTGAAAAAATAATAGTTGAATGTTTAGAAAAATGTCTGGTACCCGTGAAAAAATAATAATCTAAATATATAGAAAAATGTCCGATACCCATAAAAAAATGCTAATTAAATGTATAGAAAAATGTCCGGTACCCGTAAAAGTATTTGAATCAATAAGATTTTTTAATACGAAATACAATTTTATTATAAAATATGTGAATAATAGAAGCTAAAGAAATGTAACAAAAAATAGAATAAAGCAAATATTAGAAGCAAATAGAAACTAAATATTTGTATTTTTAAGATGGAAGATTTTTAATATTTTAGATTATATTTGTCTTTTCAAGAAAAGATTTAAAAACTTATTTGGCAACTATTGATATTATCTTTTCAAACATTCAGACTTTATCGTCATACTACCATTTTTTTATTATTATTAATTAAAAATTAATAATTTGAAATTATTGTTTCTAAACAATATATTTATGTTTTTTTGAAAATGAATAATTTTTCTTAAAAATATTATAGAAACTTCAAAACTTATTTTCTACATAGATGTCTTTTTTCTCTCCCAAAAATTAGCAAAATAAAAATTAGTTTTTATGATAATTTTGTAGATCTAAATAGTAGAATAAAAAATTAAATTTTTTTAAATGTCTTAACTTGAAAAGAAGATAATGATCTAGGTCTATAATTTTTTTTTTTTAAAAAATACTATAAAAATATAGCTGAAACTTACTCTTTATGTTTTTCGTTATTAATTGACAATTATAAAAAAATTTAATTCTTGTCAAGGTACCCGTAAAAATAATGATTTCTTTGCTCAGCATTACCAAATATATGACAATAAATTTTTACTAAAATTATGATAATAAATTTTTACTAAAATTATGATAGTAAATTATTATTAAAGATATTTATTAATTATTAATATTTTAGATATAGATGCTATCAATATCATCATCATGTTCTAAATCTTGTTTCCCACTTATTGCTCAGGATTCTAGTCATATCTACTCTCTTTAATTTTTATATGATTTCATCTCTCCATCCTAGTGTCATCTCCTTATTGGTCTTCCAGGATTTCATTTTATCCTTTCCCACCTAAACTCAGATTTTAATTCTATCTTTATCTCATTCTTTATATTTTCTTCCTCTCTCTTCCCTTCTTTCCTCTCTACCCTCAAGTTCTCTTACACTACATTCATCCCCATTCACAAAATTTTCCAGAAACATCAAGAACAACAACCAAAATTTCAATCACATTTCTGACATATTCATCCACAAACTCAGATAAATCAAGAACTTCAACCAAAATTTTGAACACAATCATCCTTTTTAACAAATTCCTTCAACATACAATTAACAAAATCAAAAAATCAAACCCAAAACTCCAACTCTTCAAGAATCTCATCCTCAACCTCTATCTAATAGTCTCTGCTACAAAGTAAGACAACAAAAATTATCATGTTAATGGGGATAAGATTGTTAGAAACCAACCGACATTAATAGAAAAAAGAGAAGGACAATCACAAATTCGAAATATACAATTTCTATAAAAAAATCATACCTGCATTCGGATGAAGAAGATGAACACTTACTTCCTCAACAAACCTATTTAAAAAGCTAATCAAGAAAATAATGAGTCAAACCAATCATTAACCATGCATCAATAAAAATATTTTTTCTTCTTATGAAGACAAGTTTTTGCAAGAATTTTTGGAAGAAATAATTTTTGTTAACCATTTCTAAAAAAATAAAAATAAGGAGAAGAAATAATAATCAAAATATTTATAAACCATTTTCATAAACAATTTTTTTTCGTAAACCTTTTTTGTAAATCATTTTGAAAGAGAGAAAAATATAATAAGAAGATGATGAAGAAAGAAGGGGAAGAAGTGGAAGAAAGAAAATAGGAAGAAGGAAATAAAGTGGGTAGAGTAGTGGTAGTGGTAGAAAGAAATGAAAAGGTAGTGGGAGAGAGAAATGAAAAAAAGATTTTGAAAAAAATGCATTGATCATGAGAATAGTTTGCAGGCTAATGATGATACTTTATGCAGTCTCATTTTGAAAAATATTTTGTCTTTTCAAAGCATGCAATGAAAGAAACAAAAGTTAGAATAGGGAAAGATGATGAAGATGTCCACGTGGAGCAATTTAGAAGTAAAGGGACATTCCGGTATTTTCCACAACATGTTTTTTTCTTATATTGTAGATTCACATACATCATTTGGTCAAAGTATCACAATATTAGAACATAAATTCAAAGACAAAAATCTATATTCACAATTGATTGATAACTGGTCCATATAACTTCATGAGTGACCATACACTTAGAAGAACATAGGGTCTTTCTTGTCCTTGTTTAATATTCAAGATGAAACTTGATAGGCTTATACATATGGATGAGGTAAACAAATTGAAAAAGGCTACGATTTGAAGATGATGGGATGATTCATGTTGGTAAATTAGATATTTCAATTATGGCAGAACGAGAGGTGATTAAAGAGAGATTTTTGAAAGCTGAATGTAAAAATTGAACATTTAAGAGGAGATAGACAAGATATCCTGTCTAAAAACCACAAATATGAAACCACCTGTGAAATCGGTAAAAATTAAAGGTGTTCTAAAGAAGATCAAACCAACTCCTAATGAAAATTCTACCAAGCAGTCACCATCATTATTTAAGCATGTTGTCTCACTTTATTTGGATTCTCCTTTTTAACACTCCGATTTTTTTTAGAAATGGCGTTCACATAAGCAAACCATAGCCCTCAACACCTATATCAAAAAATTAAGATGCATCGAGAAAATGACCATTTTTATGCATAAATATATTAACTAGTTTGTAGATGTTAAATGTGATGGTAACTGCAAATTTCACGTTTCATCTTTAACAGGTTTGGGAGTAGAGAATCATACACTTGTTAGTCAACATCTTATCAAAGAGCTTATATTTGAGGACCTCCTTCTAGTGTTGGTGTCATATACAAGTGGGATAATTTAAAATACTATTGGATCTAACTATATACAATACTCCATATACTATAAGCTGACACACTACGTACATCCTCTAGTACCTAATGCTCATGGTACTCCGCAAACATCCAGTCGACATCTCTACAATACACTAAGGGAGGTACAACTAATTATGGGTCTCTATGGATACTTTGCAAATACTTGAAGAGCCTCAACATTCTCTTAGTAGACGTGGGTACTAAAGTCGAGACATGCAAGCCAGTCAACCAGTGCACAAGCAAATATCTTCTAAAGGTCGTGTCTGACGGTGCTCATTTTACGATAGGAAGCAAATATTTTCTGCCATTATATGGTAAATATCGTATCTCTACAATTCAATTTCCAAATTTAGCTTACGTGGTTTAATCATACAAGCACGGGACAATTCTTTGTTGTAGTCGTTCATAATCTGCCACTAGACAATTTAAAGAAAATGTTAAAGGAATCATACTTGAAAAATGATTCAGATAAAATCATTAATATCTACATACAAGATTTTTAAAAATGCTATAAAATTAAAGCTACATGTATATATATATATATATATATATATATATATATATATATATATATATATATATATATATATATATATATATATATTACCTGAAATAATTAGTATTTCATGTCATTTGTCTTATCCTACAATGACTTGATTTATCTAGTTTAGAGTACAAGTAAGTCAAATAAGATACTTCCTAAATATACTCATGAATCTTATCAAAGTCTGTGAAGTAATTAATATAAAAATCCACATAGATTGTACTTTAAGATTCTGTCAACTAAATACAATAAAATGTGTACATTTTCTATGATAAAAACCAGTGCATCACTACCTTCATGAGTATTATTAATAGATAAATGAGCCACATAATTATCTCTTAGAAATGAAAATTATAAATGTGTTCCTCACGTACTGACAACCTCTTCTTGGGCCTCACCCAAATTAACTTCAAAGTGTGTACTCATTATATCTAGTGAATCTAATCTTTGAACTAGTAATAATGTATGTGTAATAAGAAAATGCAAAATACATGATGCATTGTCAAGAGGGATAATCATATTACTAATGAGAAGATGAAATGATGAAGTCTATAAGTGGCATCTCTTAACAAAGGTAGACAGAAATTCATGATCAATGTAACCAAATTTAGCCTTACAAACACCCTTCAGTCTGAATGCTACTAATACTTGCTGAAATTATGTTTTACCGGGTTGGTGTAGTTGCACTACTTCTCTACCATGGTTAACACATTTTAGTGTCTCAAGGAATTATACAAATTAATGCCTTAATGTCAGATGATTAATATCGATATAAAAATAAAAAAAATCAGATGTTTATGATCACAAGTAAATATTTGTTTTACCTTTCCGTTCCAAATCTGAGCAACAACATGGTCTGCAAATAGTGGAAGAAGTGACATATTTAATGGTATTCCAATTCCTCAGGTGCGGCTAGGTATGAGAACAAAATTTGAACCCGTGGATACTCATCCGAACCAGCCCATAGTTTGACAAGAAAAATCCGCTTTGATTGGTATTGGCTTTTGAGTTTGAGTTTTTCCCGATTGCAAAATATGAAAACAGATCAGGTAATTGAGACATAAGTATTCATTGCCATCCCAAACCTGTACCGTTTATATCAATTTCTAATTTACTATATAATTTTGATAATTTTGAATACTAGTTGTATTGTCAATGCTTTCGTATTTTGATTTTTACCTTATTATTTGAAATGTATGTCTAAAAAACATTGTTTTACTTTTTTATTTTTTATAATGTAATTTGATATTAAGGAAAAATATGATTTTAATTTAAAAATTGATTACATTGGAGAGATAGGAGCGGGACGGGGATACTCGAACCCAACCCAAACCCTTTCGGAGACAAGTTTGGAATTCAAATTTTCATCATCGACCCAGGGGACGGGTTTAGTAGATTGGCGCGGGTAGCGAGTATTTATTAGGGATTTGAGTTTGCGTTTGGGGAATGTAAAAACCGTTCTCGATTCGCCTCTTCGCCATGCCTAGGTGCGGTGTGAGCAGGTGCATGAGCAGATGCACAGACTCGTGGTCTGACTTGAGAGCGAGATCCATGACCTTGTAACAACAATCCTTCTACAGTGCCATATGATTTCCCTACTTCACTTTTGGCCCTATAAGATTTAACTTTCTCTCTATAAATTGATGCATGTTGTGATAATCAACCATGTTTGTATCTTTGTTATTCATCAACAGTTTTTCTATACTCACAATACAAGAGACAAGAGACAATATTAGTAAACATATACAAATTATTATTCATATTTATGTGTTTCTATTGGTTCTACACATACATATACTTATCAAACCCAACACAAAGACATAATTTAATCTCAATATTTGAGATATATCTCATATCCAAAGATTAATATCCAAAGGGTGTCTCCAGATAACACTATCCAGACAATTGTGAATCAAAGTTCATTAACGCACCTAACCCTAACCCCTCAATCAAACTAAATAAAAATTCAAACAATCAACAATAGATAGAACAAATGAAATATAATTTACATTACTTCAATACTAATAAGAAAATGAATGTATCATACTAACTACGTGTAATGTGAGGATATGAAGTGGTTAAATTCATCAAATATTCTTCAAATGCTACAATTTGATGGAAGTTAACTTCCAAAATTGATTAACAAACTTAATTTGAATGAGTTAGAAGAGGAATTGATATTTTTTTTTAAGGCTTTGTTTGCGAGTTTGAAGAAGAAGGGAGAAGAAGACTTTGAAAAATAGGAAGGATTTGGTGAAAAGAATAGAAAAATTTTGAGTAGGAAGATTTCAGAGGGTTTGATTTTATTTATAACACCAAAAACCCCATAAAATGAGAGAACTCAAAAATTATATTGAAGGAGGATTTTGGAGGGCTTGCATAAATTTTCTAAATATCTTTTAGGTTGTTATAGTATTCTAAAAATTAAAAATTTAGTAATGATAATCACTCTTTTATCATTCTAAACAAAATTATTTTTTTAAAAAATGTCAAATATTTTTCTATATTTTTTTAAAGTTTTCGTTTTCGAAAGTCTTTCCCTCTCCTCCACTCCAAACTCGCAAATAAAGTCTAATCGATGATTGTGAGTGGAAGTTGAAATATTTGCTCTTTTGTATTCAAAAGTTACTGAACAAGGAGAGAAAACGTAGTGCATGTTGTATTAAGGGTTTCTACTAATTTTACTATTTGAATGGTGTGTCTGAATGTTATTATCCAAAGCCACTCATTTGAACATTTGATATGTGCGTATTGGATTATCTTCCAAACAAGGACAATTTAAAAAATTCATAAGATTTTAAAGAAACACAGTGTATTAAACAACTCTCAAATTTAAAACATTTGATGTATCCATCATCTCACTAATATATGGTTAAACACCTACTGTTTTATTCAATGTAAAACTTCTAACAAGTCACACTTGATACATCACAAATATTATCACTCTCAAATGCAAGACTCTCTCCAAGCCCTTAATTCAACACTAAGAACCATTTATGTTCCTCCGACCAATCAAATCGGGCTATGATATTATTGTTGGGACTTTCATGAAAGCCTACATCAATGATATGAATTATCACATGAAAAAAAAAAAAAACCACAAACGTGAATTAGATATCACATATTCATCTAAAATATTAAAACTATTAAGACATTGAATTTATGCATCTTCTCAGTCACACTTGGCCACATAATAAAGTGGAGATCATATTCAATTGGGAACATCATTGTTTGTTGATCTTAAACAAACAGAATCATTCATTAAACACGTTGATACCCAAGATTAGACTTATCTATGGAATGTTAATGCAAAGCAAAAATACAATGAGACACTTTCATCCATGACAATAGGAATCCATTCCATTTTTCTACATCAACTATGGCAATTTGTGCAAATTGTAGAAATATGGAACACAAGTTTGATCAATTGAAACCTATCTGAATTCTGGAAGATTCCTAAATCTTAATCTCATTAAAAGGATTTTTAGAGTTTAGACACAACCCATCAAAAATTTAAAAGCCATTCTTCCAAAAAAAAGCCAAAAATCCTGACTTTTCACTATAGAGAGAAATTATACGTCACAAAATTTGAGGGAAAACACAGCGGAACCACTAGAGTAATGGCAGAAACACTAAACTAGTTCACATTATTTCAAATGACAACTAGAAAGATGTGGCCATTGAAAAAAGACTACAGATCCACAACAGCAATAACAGCTAGAATCCTTAAAAACTAGACAAATAATAAAAACTAAGGCTATGTTTGGTTTTTTAAAACAAACGGAATAGAAAAGAACGAAATGGAACTGAATGGAACAAAGTGGACTACATGTTACAAGACGGAACAAAACCATTTTCTCATTCCGCCCAAATCAGAGGGTAAGAAAACTGTGGTAAGTGATGGAATGGGATTTCCGCTTCAATTCATCCTCTTTCTATGGATACAAACTATGGAACATAAACTTATTTCATTCCATTTCGTCCCATTCCATCATATTCCATCAATCCAAACCATGAGTTGGAGCAGAAAATGATTATCACTTAACATTTATCAAAACAATAACAACAATAATGGTTTATCCATCTCAACAACTAAATTCTCAAATTTATAACATATATGAACATTATAGTATACAAAAAGGCACAACTCTGGTTCAGAAAATGGAACAAAGATTCCCGAGATTTGTATTGTATTATATGGATATAAACAGAGAAATATACGGAGTGAATTACAGAAGTGCGATGAGAATAAAAATGAGAAGAGCAGCAATGAAAGAGTATTTAAGAGCAGCAACAATAATAGCGAAAGAGATAAACAAAAGTTGCCATAGAACTTGAACACTTGCCCATGTGAGAAGACCCGTTAATCCCAGTGCAAGAATATTGTCAGGATCTGGGTCTAGAAGGTTACTCCAATTGAAACCAAAAAGGGGCCGTTTTTGTTCTTCTCCATTGGAATTGGAAGAAGAGGGTGATTGTTGTTGTTGTGAATTTTCTCTCTTTTCCTTTACTTCTTCATTGTTGTTGTTGTTGGATGATGCAAACAATGGAAGTGGGTGTGGTTTTCGTCGAGGTTGGAAGGTGAGAGATATGGTGGAAAAGGGGAATTTATATCCGTGAGAAGGAATTGAGAGGGAGGGTATGGAGTTGGTTAACCCTAACATTTTTATATAGCTACTGTTACTGTAAAAGGGGAATCAGAGTGGGAAAGAGAAACAGATAGGAAGCATTTCTATGGTATTGTCAGTTGTCACCAAGATCAGTGAGAGTTGAAGCTTATATATCGATAAATTGATTATTTGTTATTTAGGGTCCGTTTGGTTCAACGGAGGGGAGGGGAGAGGAGAGGAGGGATTTTAATAAAGGGGAGGGGAGGTGAAGGGATGTATTTTAATTAAATGTATGTTTGGTTCAAAAGAGGGGGAGGGGAGGGGAGGGAAACATTTTAATCAAATATATGTTTGGTTCACAAGGGGGGGAGGGGAGGGGTTTTAAAACTACTTTACATTTTTACCCTTAAAATATCATAACACTCTTACTAAATAAAATAAAAACAAAATGATATTCACAAAAAAAAATTGTCAACTCATTAACAACATAGATAATCACAAATAAAATATTTAATATTTCAAATACTCAGAAATATATTAAAGCGTAAATAAAATATTGATAAATGCCATAAAATCATTATGTTATCAATCTTCAAATGAATCATTTTTTCATCTTGATGATCCATCTAATCTTATAAAATATTTATAAAATTAAATTATATATAATATATAACTCATATACTACAATTATAAATCGATATGTAATACAACACAACAACTTATAAAACAATTACGTTATTACAAACAAAACCAAAAAAAATTGAAAATAAACAAAATAAAACACAAAAAAAAAATAGAATAAAACACATGAAAAAAAATTCAGTCATAGTAGTTAAATAATGGAGTTACCGTTAAAAAATATGAATTTTTTTAATAAAATGACAAATTAGCATATAATATTTATTAAGGTCAATTTATGATTATAATTAAAAAAATGAGGATAATTTTGTCAATATAATAAAAATAGATTTTAATATAACTCCTCTCCCTCCCATCCCCTCCAAATCCCTCCAATTCGGAGGGAACAAAAAACTGTTCTCGGAGGGATTCAGATTACCTCCCCTTCCCTCCCCTCCCCTCATAAAAAATTGAACCAAACACAATTGGTTTAAAATATTCCCTCCCCTCTCCTCCCCTCCAAAATCCTCCAACCAAACGGACCCTTATTGTCATAATAATATGGATAAAGCTAGCATGTGCCCCAAGGGCACATGTTAAGAAACCTAAATATAGTAAATTTGTATTGAAATACGTAATAAACACATTAATTATAAATTTTTTATGAAAACAATGCACAATTTCTAAGTAAAAATTTCTACATTTAGCTCTTAACATGTGCCCTAAGGGCACATGTTAGCATGACCTTAATAATATTTAGTTGCATATTTTTGCATCTCATTTGATACATGCTTCAAAATGAGATTCAAAATCATGTCATTTTGATTTGAGTTTAATGATAGTGCACTATCAGTGTAAAAAAGTATTACACAGATATTTATGGTTGTGGTTGACAGTTGTCATACCCATAATTTTGCCCTAAGCTTTTTTCATATGATTCATTCGTATTAGCATCGATCAATTCAAGTGCATCCAAATTAAGTTTTGATTCCGCGCATTGCATTTCAAATTAGTGTTTAATTTGCAATTAATTTCTCATCATTTTAATTTTTGCATATTTTCATTAAATTTTGCATCTTGAATTCATTTTTATCATTGCATTTTCCTCTTTAATAAATTAACTTACATTTCTTTTTTTGAAATTTTATTTAGATTGATTTAATGATTAAATTATTATTTAATTATTATCAATTTAAATTAAAGATTAAATGTAAATCATAGGATTTATATATTGTATTGTATGCATTGATTTTATTTTATTTTAGCATTGTTACAAAGGCCATTACATTAAAAGAAAAGAATGCAGTCCATGAGGCCCATTACACCAAAAAAAGCAAACAAAAAAATTAGTTTTCTTTCTTCATGGGTCCCTTCCGATTCACTATGCTCCCAAGTTTGATTCTCTGCACATCACCATCATCTCTGCTCCAACTTGTCCATATCTGTCCAAAACCTGTACCATTGCTGTCCATATCTGTCCAAAATTTGCATCTATTTAGCTAAACAAAAAATACATAAAAAAATTTCATCAAATTGAAACAACAAAGACCTACATCTAGAAAATGGTTGGCAATACCCACCGCCTACGCATGTCTATTGCATTAGACATATAGCCCAGAACTTCATGCGAGAGATCAGAGACAAGGAGCTTCGCAAAAAAGTCGTTAACATGGGTAATTCTCAACATCCAAGGTTTTATTTGTAATTGATAATGTTGTTTAAAAATATTTTGCTTAACTAACTAATATTCTTATTTTCACTTACAGGTTATGCGTTAACTGAATCAACCTACAACTACTACAGGGGTGAAATACGTATGTCAAATATGGATGCATACAACTGGGTAGAAAATATTCCAAGAGAAAAATGGTGCAGAGCTTTCGATGATGGGCGACGGTGGGGTCACATGACTACCAATCTGGCAGAGTCAATGAATTCAGTCTTGAAGGCCACTCGTAATTTACCCGTTACAGCATTGGTAAGATCTACGTACTTTAGGATGGGTGAGTTATTTGGCAGAAGAGGGCATGAATGGACAAAAAAATTGGGTTCTGGACAACAATACACCAAAAGTTGCCTGAAAGGTATTGAAGAGGAGGCTGCCAAATCAAGTAGTCATCACGTTAGGCAATTTGATCGTCTAAGGTTCTGCTTCTTGGTGGAGGAAACTATGAACCATAATGAGTGTCGACCAACTCGTCATTTCAATGTCGACCTTAAAAATCAAACATGCGAGTGTGGAAAATTTCAAACATTTCATGTGCCTTGCTCGCATGTCATTGCAGCGTGCGCGAGCATACATCAGGATTATACCATGCATATAGCTGATGTCTTCAAGGTCGTTAACGTGTTTAAGGTCTACGAAGAAAGTTTCATAGGGGTGGGGACTGAGGCTGACTGGCCTCGATACGAAGGAGACACTCTTTGCCACAATGACGCCATGAGAAGAAGAAAGAAAGGTCGCCCAAACAGTACCCGCATACGAACAGAAATGGATGATTATGAGAAGGAAAAAAGAAGATGTGGTATTTGTCGCGAGTTCGGACATTATCGCAAGACATGTCCAAACCGAACTGGACCATCATCTTAGTTGTGTTTAAGTTTTTATGTTGATTTATTTTCATCAATGCCTTGTAGTTTCTTTCAATATCAATGACAACTCTAATTAGAATCTTCAACTTCTACTAACATCATAATAACGTTTACAACAACACATCGATTTAAAATTAGATTACAACAACATAATCAAAACAGCAAAAGACATACTTTAGACACAAATAGATCATATCATGACTCAATCAACATACAACATTTAAACTACTCAAGTATAACTGCTAGAACGAGTGGATCTTGAACGCCTCGATTAACTTCTCCACTGTATGTCCAAAACATTAGATCCACATCGACATCATCTTTCACACGATCCCAGTATACATGTAGGTTCCTTCTGGGCTTGCATCCGTCAAGGTTATATATGGACATCGATAGTCTATTTGTTTAACTTTGCGGGTAGGACCGTCAACTTGTCGAAACCCAGTGTTGATGGCTCTAACAACTCTGCTGAAATTCCAATGCGGGTTCAGACATACCCTGATGTGTTTGCCTTCCTCAAAAAATACTACAGCCCAAACAGACATGATTTTTAACTGTTAAAATTAACCACAACACAAGAATTGATAATTCAACTCTCACATACATATCTCTATTTATAGAAGATCAAACCTCTTCTACCCATAATTTTGGCGGGAAAATATAGTACAATATTTTGCTTTGGCGGGAAATATTATTATTATTTTTTATTAATTTATAATATTTATTAAATTTTATTGTTCTCTTATGTATAAAAAGATATTAACTTTAATGGAAAAATTTAATTTTTTTTAAATAATTAAAATAATTAACTTATATAATCATTATTTATAATTATATTCACAAATTATTTTAAATAAATTATTTTTTATTCACAAATTTAATTTTTTAATTTTTAAATACTTTAAATAATTAAATTATAATTATTTAATAATTTTTCATATTAACTATTTATTAAAAAACAATTAAAATTAAATATAATAGAAAAAATGAAAAAAAAAATAAATTAAAGGGTCCCCTCCATTTGAAATGGCGGCCTCAAGAAGGCCTTCACATGGCCTCCATTCAAAATGGCGGGCACCTGCTTTGCACGCAAAAAAATAAATGCAGTCTGGCAAAAAGTGGAAAAAAGGTACAAAAGGGTGGCATTTTGGGACAAAATTTTGGGAGGGTGGCATATTGGGATTAAAATTTCAAAGGGGTGGCATGCAGGTCAAATTCCCTCATTTTCCCCCCTAAAACACATCCGGTTTCATCTATAAACAGGGGCTTAGCTCACAGCAAAAAAAAGAGGGGGAGAAAAACCAAAAATTAGCCTAGCAGAACTCTGTCAAAACTCTATGCAAATCATACTCAAGACTCCTCCATTTTAACACAACAACTCACCTTCAAACACACAATGATTCCCTCATAAAAACTGTGCGTCACCCATACACATTATCAACAACACCACCACCTTCGGGGCCTTTCCACAAACCTTCCTACATAACAACACAAGCCAACGAGAACACCATTGACAACGTTTCTGACAACAACTTACTCTGCACTTAACATCACACTCAAACCTCATTGTGCTCACTCAACAAAAACCCTCACCCTCTATCATCATTTCAAACCGCACAGCAGGACCGGCCCAACAGATTTGGAGGCCTAAGACAAAATTTAAAATAAAAAATTCATAAAATAAAATATATTTTATTAAAATTCTATGAATTTTTTTAAAAATAGAATAAGTTATCAATCAAATCTTTAAATTATTATTCTCTTCAATTTAATCCTTAAATAATATAAAATTAACTAATCATCACTAAAATATCTTAAATTCATCAATTTAGTCTTTAAATTACATTACAAAATATTCGTGCGGAAACTATCGTAAATTTCAATCACTTTTTTAACCTAAAAGAAGATAAATAACATATTAATATCAAATTATACATGATTTTGTCAAATAAAAAATAAAACATATGTGTAGCAAATTTCAATTAATTATAATTTTTTATAAAATAATATTTATAGAATTTTAAAAATAAATAATTATTTATAACATAAGTGTATAGTGTATTGTTAGACCAATTTGTTAAACTATAATAATTAATTAAAAATGGAAAAATGAATACAGTTTTTAATTTGTAAAAATTAAACCATATTAATTATAATTTTTATTAAAAAATAATATTTATATAAATATAAAAATAATAAGTTAATTGTAACATAATTGAATTAATTGATTGAACCAAATTTTTCTTTGGATGCGTTTGTTAGACCAATTTATAATTAAATGATAAAATGACAAATATAATACTGGAAAATAGAAGCCAACAACCATGATTTAATACTGCATGCAACCCTTAGAACAACATGAATTCAAGTTAGAATAGTGCTAAATATATTACTTGAATATTTTATTTGGAGGCCCCTTTTAATAGCTCAACAAAATGAGGCCCTTGCCTCACTTGCCTAGGCCTTGGGCCGGGCCTGCCGCACAGCCTACCAACCAAAAACAAACATAATTCACAGCAGCCCGACAGAAGAAGCAGAAGAAAGAAAGACGCAGAGAATCATACCTGGGCTCACGACTGAATCAGTCACGGTAACTCTTAACTCCTTTGTTGATTTGGTTCTTTCGATATTCCTATCTGTTGTTTCCATTCCCTTTATCGATTAAAGCTTGTAATGTGTAAACATCCGAAATAGTGAAGTTAGGGCTAGGTTTGTTGTGGGATGAGTTTTTATTCTTGTTGCTTGATTGTTGTTATATGTTCGTCTTCACCGAAACATAGAGTGGGAGAGGATTTTGAGTTTTGTTCTTGATTCATGATTCAGAGAGAGCAATCGGCAGAAAGAGATCAAGTTGAGCGAGAGAAATTTCCATGAGAGAGTGATATGAGGGAAGGAGGTATAATTTGTTTTTTTTGTTTCTGGAAACCGAGTCAAGAAGAGGAACGAGTTTGCTGTTGTTGTTAGTGTGAGGTTGAAGATTATACGAATATAGGGATGGAGGCGGCTCACTTTTTTTTTGAAAATTTCTTTAGCCACCTCCCTATGGGGGTCACCCCCAGCGAAAAACCCAAATTACCCCTGCTTCGGAAATGAACTTCCGAAGCACTTTTTTTTTAAAAAAAAATTTACACAATTCGGAAGTGCATATCCGAAAACACCTCATGGGGGGTGTTTTCGGAGATGAACTTCCGAAAACACCTTTGTTCAGATTTTGGGGGGTTTCGGAAATGAACTTCCGAATTATGCAGAAACTGTGTTTTTTTTTTATGTTTTTCTTAACAGTCTCGTATTTTTAATTAAAGGAAACCGGAAAATAAAATAAATGACATATAAACAAAAAAACTAAATGATAAAAAAAGTAATATATACAAGCCGATCCAAATCCAAAAAAAAAATAGTGTGCTAAAGATACAATCCGAAAACAAAAAATAAATAAACCCGACCACTACTGGGTGTGCCTAACCCTCTCACCCTGGGCCCTCCTCTGCCGCCTGTATGCCACCGCACGGCGCGCATCAGTGACGATCATCTCCATCACGGCGACTGCCTCTGGACCGCCCTGATGAACGACACCTCGATCCAACGCGTCCCGCCCAAGCATCTCTATCCGCTGGCAGATCGGCAGGAGATCAATGGCGTGGCCATCCTTAGCCTGCTGGTTCTCCAGGATCTCCTCGTGTGCTGGCCTAGGAGCGCCGGGAGCGTCGAGTGTCAGCAGAGGATGTTGCACCAGATAGAACCATGTGACGTACCCCTCCATACTGTGCCAGTCCTGGGTGACCCACATGCGACGGTACTCCTCCGGTACCACATGATGCTGCCAGTCCTCCCATATGGCAGTGAGCTGCACTCGGGTCACTGTGTCGGGAGCAGCCTCAAAGGGTGACCTGGGTATCTGCTGCACGGAATATAAAGCAATATCGTCAAAGGGGACAACCTGAGCGTAGTCGCTGAACGGCCTCCAGGTGACGTCGTCATGCATCGTGCGGTCCAGGTATCCACGGTATGGTCCTACCGCATTGTTCCCCCTCTGGAGAACGTATCTGGCGGTCCTGGGCATGGCGTCAACATACACAGGATCGATGTGGAGGCCGTACACACGATAATGTATTATAAATAAATACAAACATAAATAAGTACGAAACAATTAAAATGAAACGTACCGTAAGTAGTGTGCAGGATCCGACCAACTGCCTCGTCCTTTAGTTGGAGGCCTCATTCAGCTTCTGGTAGAGGTATGCCAGAGTAGCTGCCCCCCAGTTCCACTGGTGAACGGTATCCAGGTCCATGAAGTAGCGGAGGTAGGTCACGTCGACATACCTTTCACTCTTGTCCACAAAGCATGCAGCGCCTACCACATGCATGTACCAGCACCGGAGAGCGCAGCCGCGGTGATACTGTGTGAATAGATCGTCACCCGCCTCCTCAGCCTCGGCTGCCGCGTCTAGGTGGTGCTCGAAATAGCAGCTCAGTGTGGTGAACCGGATATGAGGCCCAGATGTCGTGATGCACTCATAGTCAGCAGCTTCGGGCTCCATGCCCAAATAGAGCGCCATCCACTGACTGGCTTCGACCCTCTGGATCCGGGTGTGGGCCAACAGCGGACCCCTGATCGGCAGGTGGAGAAGACACTGCACGTCATGCAAGGTGATCGTCATCTCCCCAACCGGCAAGTGGAAAGAAGACGTCTCCTTGTGCTAGCGCTCCACAAAAGCCCCCTGCATGTCGTGGCTGATGGTGGTGTACCCCGTCATGCAGAGCCCGCTAAGCCCTGAACCTCGCACCGCGTTGTTAAACCACTCGACAGTCGATTTAAATAGACTGAAAATCTTTCGGGCATGGTTCACCATTTTCAAAGGATCTCTCTCCTATTACAAAAAAACAAATAAAAGCATATGTTAAATAGACCGTTAAGAAAATATGGAATAAACATCTAAATTATAAACGGTTAAATTAAAAAAAATACCTCTCCCTCCCAGATACGTCGAGCGACGTGATCGCGGTAGGATATCAGCACGGAAGTGTCAAAGGGCCCTCCCGGGTAGCTGTCCTCCTACTCATCCTCCTCCCCGGATGGAGGGTCAACATCCGGTACCCCCTCCGACTCGTGGTATGTCACTGCCACCTCCTCCTCCTCCTCCTCTCGCTGGCGGGAAGAAGATACCCGAGCCAGCCGACTCCTAGATCCAGATGAAGAGGTACCCTCTCCCACGTCCACGGGAACTCGCACACGTCGTCCCCGGCCCTACCCCCGTCCCTGTGTCGACGCCAGCTGCGCCGCCGCCCGCTCGCGTCTAGCCGACGCAGTCTGGGTCTCTCTACCTTGTCTGATGCGTGCTGGTTGGTTGCCTGACATGTTCCTGTAAACAATTGAAATCGATTAATATGCGAGACAAAAGAAAAAACTAAAAAAATTGCACTTGTGATACAATTCGGAAGTTCATTTTCGAAACTGGGATGGAGGTGTTTTCGGAAATGAACTTCCGAAACACCCCTGCGCAGAACTTCTCTGCAACCTCCAATGGCAGACCCCGAAATCAAACTTCAAAACAACCCATAATGCTTCTAAACAACCTAAATACTACTAACAACCTACCCCTATATCATTTATGCAATTGAAAACAACCCTAACATGCATTTGAAATATGGATCTAACAAATATAAAACTTACAAATTGAGTGATTGGAGGGCTTTTGAATATAGTATAGCAAGGTGATTGGAGCCTTTAATGCAGCCTTGGAAGTGGGTTTGCAGAAAATCTCAGAGGAGTTGAGTTTGATATTGGTTTAGGGTAAATGATTTGGGGGGAGGGGGGCTGTTTTGCTTAATCTGCAAAACGCGCAATATTTCGGAAATGAACTTCCGAAATGGTGTTTTCGGAAATGCATTTCCGAAATAAGTCAATTTTTTTTTAAAAAAGGCGCTTTCGGAGTTGCATCTCCGAAAACACCTTTTTCTTGCATTTTGGAAATGCATTTCCGAAGTCAGGGGTAGTTTGGGTTTTCTAAACTTTAGCTAGCTCCTGGGCCTATGTCATCAAGCCCAAATCCAATTTCCTTACCATACACACCCTGCAGTCTGCGCTACACCTCCCATATTTGTTTAGTTTTTAGTTCATTTAATTGGTGTTTGTTTTAATTGTTTTGTTATGATTATTATAACTATGATTTTGTTTGTTTAATTGAAAATACAAAAAATATGTATTAATATTGTGTAGTTTTAATTTTATTCTTATAACAAAACACAAAAAATATATTTTATTATGTAGGCTTGTTAGATTTTACTTCTTGTATAAAAATATCAAAAAATATTAGATTAATATTTTCATTTAAATAAATCTTGGTCCAACGCCAAGTCGTCAAATAATTTCTCGATCCAAAGTCGAGTTTCTTTTTTACAAAAATTCTTTAAACCATTCCAAAAAAATTGAGTGACAAGAAGTGTACACCTCTTGAATACCTCGATTCTTTTGGATCAAAACTTTTTATTTTCTTAATCAAAACGATCAAGTGACAAGAAGTGAACACCTCTTGAATACCTTGATCTTTTGAATCAAAACACATTAATCAAATCAAAGTGATCAAGTGACAAGAAGTGAACACCTCTTGAATACCTTAATCTTTTGAATCAAAATACATTAATCAAATCAAAGTGATCAAGTGACAAGAAGTGAACACCTCTTGAATACCTTAATCCTTTGCATCAAAACACATTAATCAAATCAAAGTGATCAAGTGACAAGAAGTGAACACCTTTTGAATACCTTGATCCTTTGAATCAAAACACATTAATCAAATCAAAGTGATCAAGTGACAAGAAGTGAACACCTCTTGAATACCTTGATCTTTTGAATAAAAAATACATTAATCAAACTTGGACAACAAGTGACAATGAGACTCGCTCCTGTTGAATACCTTGGGTAAAGGACGCGCTAGGTGAACACCTATGCTCAAACACTTTACTAAACGTCCGCAATCATCCATCCTAAAATCAATCAATGATCTAGTAGTTCGTTTTGAACTACAATCGCTCTGATTCTTCCATTGAAGATATGTAGGCACAAGACTCAAACGTCTTGGCGAGCACAATAATAAAATCATTTTATTTTCTTCACAATAATAAAAAATAAAAATCCTTTTTCTTTTCTCTTTTATCGATTAGTAAACTAAAGAACGCAAACATTACGCAAACACTCATTCATAAACTAACTAAATGGGTACCATCGAGTACGATGGATGTGAGGGGTGCTAATACCTTCCCCTCACATAACCGATTCCCGAACCCTAATTTGGTTGTGATGACCATCTTATCCATTTCTTTTCATTCGTGGGTTTTATTCGATATTTTCCCTTTCCTCTTGGAATAAATAAAGATCGGTGGCGACTCTGTTCTATTTCGAGTTTGTAAACAACTCGAGTATTTTTTAGCGCTACAACAGTGTAAATATAATTTACATTGTCAATGCACATCTCTTTTTTTCTTTCGATATTTTCATTAACTAGTATTAATAGATATTATTATAATAATATTATGCGTGTATTCAGTTCCTTATTTTTTTATCTCTGAAATTAGAGTATACAACAATCACAAGCTCTCTTTATTCATGGATTCATAATCGTTGGATCAAGATCAAATAATTTAAATTTGAATCTGTTATATAATTGTGGATGTGTTAAATGCATGATTACTTACGACAAACTTTTAACTACAGGAAACCTCGGTCTAATTTCCAACTTTTTCACGTTCTTATCTTGTGTGATACATTTGAGTTTTATACTGGTCAAAAAGTACAGATGTGCATGACATTCTTACAAGGGTATAAGATACTCAGAGGTCTTAGTAGATTTATAACAATTTGAGGTAGTTAGAGCTTACTCACTGCACCGAGAATCCCTGTACGATGTTATTACAATAGTTTTAGAGGACTTGCTCACATGAGGTGAGAGAATCTGTATCTTAGCATTGTGTTTTGGATATTATGCGCAAGTTATGATATGCCCATTCTCCCGTTATGGGAGAAGTATTGATAGAGGTCTTTGGGCCTAGGGTTTAAGAAATTCTTCAAGGCAGTAACTGCTCCCCCATTGACTAGAGAAGATTGGTGACTACCTACCTTTTAGGGAGTCGTGGTAGGACCTTACTTATATTCTCATTTAACTAATGTGAGGATAACGATACTATATACATCACTTCTCTCAAGGGCGAGTCCTCGCGTTATATAAAGATGTCGCACAAGCGATGTCACGCTAGGCGAGGACCTTGGCGTCGCCCCTGTTTGAGACTATAACAAATATAACACCACATAGTCCCTCAAGTACGAGGGTTGTTAAATGACGAAGTGTTTTAAGGCTTCTTTCGGGTCTTGTCCCACAGTCTAGGGCAAGCCATTCGATAAAAGAAAAATTCAGTATTTCGGAACATAACCCCTTCAGACGGGAGGCTAGTCCCTTAGCTTGAGGCGATTCCCTCAGCTAAAAATGGCCTTTTAATGGGAGATGAGTCTCCCAGCTGAAGGTAACCTTTTACCGAGAGGCAAGTCCCTAAGCCAAAGGCTTTTTTTTAATAGAAGAGGAGTCCCTCAGCTGAAGACAGTCTTTTGGATGGGAGGCGAGTTCCTCAGTTGAATGCGGACTTTTTAATGGGAGGCGAGTCCCTCAACTTGGGGAGAGTTTATATTTTTATTTGCATTAGTCCCTACTCGGGGGTGAGTCATCCTCCTTTGCCAAATTTTTGTTAATTAACTAAAATATCAGTTGGGAATGTCAATCAATCATTCAAATGGTAACACTTATTTCCATTTGATGTAAGTAATGATGACTTCTTTTTTGAGACCTCAAATTCTAGTGCCATGTGTCAGGAGCGTGTTGAGTTTCTCAAAATTATGGGGGAGCCTAAAAGGTTCCTTATGATTTTACTTCCCTTATAAAAATTTCTCCTTCCATTTCTTTATTCTATTTTTCTCCCACGACTTCTGCAAACTTCTTTGAACTGCATAACTTCTCTACACCTATGATTTTTCGTTCACAACCATTTTCAGGTATGCATTTCCTTTTCTCTTCCATTCTTCTATAGTGAGTAGTGATTATAAAGAAATGTTCAAAATAGGGTTTAGGTTAGTATAGAGATGTAGGTTTTAAAGGGTTATAGTCACCCCATTTGAAGATTGCGAAGGTGGTAGTGATTTCTTTTTGTTCTACTATTTTCCAAAGAACAAAATGATAATGGATGTCCCTTCCGTCGTGCCCAAGGATGTTAAGGACATTGGAACTTATTACACTTCTGACGAATAAATCCTCCATTTTCGAACAGAAGTGAGGTTTCCTCTTCAGTAGATGAGGAGATGGTTATCCTAAAGACTTGTTCGTTGATGGA
Organism: Vicia villosa; assembly: GCF_029867415.1. NCBI lineage: Eukaryota > Viridiplantae > Streptophyta > Magnoliopsida > Fabales > Fabaceae > Vicia > Vicia villosa. Next base: position 156,754,401 of record NC_081183.1, read on the forward strand.
AATGGTGACCATGTCTGTCTCCTCCGATCCTCATTTCCCTTATTTTTACTTCTACCTCCTCTTATTTAGCATATAAGGGGTTCTTTTCCCCCTTTATCCTTATTCCATAGATGCTTTGAGGGTTCTCAATATTATGCACTCCCAGTTGTTCCCTAACAATTTAAGTTTTATCAAGGCTTTTGAGATGGTCTGTGAAGACCTGAAGATTCCTTCTACCGTAGGAGTTTTTTTCTCTTTTTATACTACCAAGCCTGAGAAAGACAATTGTGTGTCTTTAGGCATTATGTTAGGGAACACCCCTTATACGTCTCACTTTAACCACTTCAAAAATTAGAGAGAGGTTTTCCCGCGTAAGGTGGCGAGAGGGTTCTATCTGAGTGTTAGGGGCCGATGGCGCCCATTATTTCCTTTAACCTAGATGAATAATTTTATGGTGATCACATGTTATGACAAGAAATATCTTACCCTTGAGGAGGTGAGGATTGTTCGCCTCCTAGGGAAGTTTGAAGCCATGGAATTGTGCACAGTAATTAAAATGTGGTTGGAGGACAGCGATCTTCACGCCATTTACCTAAGTAAGTTTTGGATACCCTATTTTATTTTGTAGGTATTTTGAGACAACATTTGTGACCTCTATGCATTATTTTATAGATAAGATGACAAAACTTTATGCCGAGGAGAAAAGAAGAAGATGAGAGAAGATCTATATTGCTTGAGTGGAGACTGATAGCTCCTAGAGTCACCCTGAGGGCTTCACCATTAAGGGAAGGAAAAGGCAAGCTGAGGAACCAGCTCCCAATTCGCCCAGTGTGAAGACCAAGAGGCTGGAAGATGGCTTTTCTCCCGCTATTAGTACCGTCTCTCCCATTTCAGGGAAAACGAGCATTCAGACGCCACCTAAAAGCGAGACTTACCTTCTCCTTCTACTTTGTGGAGTGGCTCCAGTTTTGACACTCTCTAATTCATGAGTTCTCATCTCTTTTTCTCCAAGGAGTTTCCTAGTGACTACCAGATCTTCCAATCTAAGTTGACTTTTGCAATCGTAAGCATGAAGGATAACCTTTTATCGAGGGCTTTATGCCAGAGGATGTCGACTAGGATATGCGAGATAAGGTTGAGAAGGAGATGGAGGTGAAAATCAAGAAGTATATGGATAACTATAATGATAGTTAGAGGTTTTTGAAGACCATGTAGAAGAAAAAGATACATGTGAGAAGAAGATGGAGGATATGAAGGCCAAGGATGCAGAGATCTCTGTTAAGGAGATGTCCTTGTTGGAATCCTTGGATGTCTCCATTCTTTCAAGAAATAATGGTATATTTCTTGAAAAGATGGAGACATCCAAGACTCAACATGATGACATCGACTAGACACCATACACCACTCAGCGGGACACTATTTCCTTCGACCCCATTTCATATTACTCTAGATGACTAACATGTGGGAGCAATTTGATGTACAGGTACCTGCCAGAGCGATGCATGCGTCAATTTGGATTTGTGTAGATAATTCCGAGATCCCCCTTCGCGGTTGCTCTTATTAGCATCGTTCACAGAGATCTTGATGACATACTGGCAGATTACAATAGTCATTTGGTACCAGAGGAGTACCGGAGTATGTCAACCGCATCTTAGTGGCATTATGCTGAGGGTTACTTGACTTGGTTCTATATGTCACACTCTGTCATGACACAATACGCTCTTGGACGTCCACCTAGGCGTGTTCATGAGGAGATCCTAGAGAATGAGCAGGTCATGGATGACAATGTCGTTGATGTATTGCTGATCTTTCATAATAATATGCGAATTATGAGAAAGGGCATAAAATCTGGATTCTTTGAGAGAGGTGGCGATAATGCAGTTGCCCTAATACGTTCCACTCTTATTAAGGCACGAAATGCCTTGGGTTACTGGTGGCAGAGGATGAGTCAGGGAGTTAGAACTATCCACAGTAGGTTATGTCTTCTTCTTTTTCTTTTTTCTTTTTTTTTTATTTTTTATTTTTGGATGTTTAACCACTCATTTTCATACTTTGAGATGTTTGTAATATTTTGAAACATTTTTTAATTATTAATTATTAATGTAGAGCTGTGCTATTTGTACACTCAAATTGGTACACTGTATTTACACCGTATAGGACTTTAAGGCAAAATATTGTATGGCACAGAATTCAAGTACATTTAATTATTAAAAAACTAAAATTAGTAGACCATATATCTACATTTACGGTGTAGATGTGGAAAAAATGGTGTAGGAATAGCTTTTCCCATTAATGTATTATCACATTTTGAGCTGTTAATGGTGGAATCAAATTATTTTGAGATGTTAATAACTTCGAAATAAAAAAAAATACAAACTCGAACAATGTTTCTGCCCATAATACATACAGAAAAGTTTTCGAAAATACTTAAAATAGGAATTTTTGATGATGCATATCCAAATATATTTCAGAAATAATTTTTACAAAAATAATATATGGTCATTTGGAAAAACATCTCTAAAATTTATGAAGGTATTTTTGAGTTTTCAAAGTGTGATTCACATACCAAGGAAATTGCCCTTTTAAGTAAGAAATGGGTCAATCTGTTTGACTTGTTGGTCGTCGCCCAAAAACAAAGTCCACATTTCCCTTTCCGTATGTCTTCATAGATCTCCATGACTCGCCTGAGCAAACTTGGCACCACTCTCGGAGCTGTCGCAGCCACCGCATACGGCGGTTCAATCCTTCTCTCTCCTCCCTTATCATCCAACAATCATGGATCACAGCTCTCTGCCTTCCAACAGAAGATCCACGACCCTGCCGCTGTCCTCCCGTCCAGACAAGTTCAGCAGTCGTCACTCATCGGCTCCAGCTCCGCTAACCCTCTCGACATTCTCGTAATTGGTGGCGGAGCCACCGGTTCCGGCGTTGCCCTTGATGCCGCCACACGTGGACTCCGTGTTGGCCTCGTTGAAAGAGAGGATTTCTCTTCTGGAACTTCCTCTCGCTCCACAAAGCTCATACATGGAGGTATACATGTTCTTCTTCTCAGCAATCTATATATGCATCATCATCATAATAATCATCATCATAATCATCATCATCATCATAATCATCATTATCATCATCATAATCATCATCATCATCATCATCATCATAATAATAATCATCATCATCATTACTATAATTGTTTTGTTGCTAATGAACGCGGATTTTTTGTCAATTTGTACTAAATATTTTAGGCATTGTAATTTCAATGTGATTGGCTATATTGTTGATATAAATATTTTGGTTTTTGATCTTAGGTGTTCGTTACTTGGAGAAAGCTGTCTTTAAACTTGACTATGGCCAACTCAAGTTAGTATTCCACGCTCTTGAGGAGCGTAAACAGGTTATTGACAATGCACCACACCTATGCAATGCTTTACCTTGCATGACGCCGTGTTTTGACTGGTTTGAAGTAGTGTACTACTGGATGGGCTTGAAAATGTACGATCTGGTAGCGGGAGCACGACTTTTGCATTTATCAAGATATTATTCTACAAGAGAGTCCGTTGAGCTTTTTCCTACTTTGGCAACGGAGGGAAATGGTAGAAGCCTCAGGGGTACGGTTGTTTATTACGATGGACAGATGAATGATGCACGACTTAATGTTGGATTGGCTTGCACAGCTGCGTTGGCTGGTGCAGCAGTGTTGAACCATGCTGAAGTTGTATCCCTATTGAAGGATAGTGTTGGTGAGCGGATAATTGGGGCACGGATTAGAGACAATTTAACTGGTAACACCTTTTATTTCTATTTGTTACCATTGACCTCTATTATGTAAGACAATTTTTAACTTTCTTGGTTATAGCATATCTGATCGAGTACACGTTTAGATAGACAATATAATTAAGACCTTATTCAATAATCACTTATGACATGAGAGTTTGTGTTATAAGAGGTTATGACAGTTGATTTTTATACGTATATCTAAGATAAGGCCATTTAAGCTCCACAAAAGCTCTTCCGGATGCTCTAGGGGAGTCGGGGCGTGGAGTTTGAAGTTGTTATTGTGTGACGGGACTCACAATGAGTCAGACCCGTTCTTGGACCAGGTTTATAGCATAAGATTGGCCTTTATATTTGATTGACCAAGAGACTAGACAATGTATGGAAAACACACAATCAGAAGAATTATTTCTTAGAAGTATAATCTTTTATTTTTGCACACTTATTATTATTCACAAGGACTGTTCAAATACTCAGCAGTTAATTAATTTCATGAGGAAATTAGCAACTCTGTTACATGTGAGTTGAGTGACGATTCGGTTGTGGACTGAGTATAATGAATACAGTTTCCTTACTAGTATCTTTCAACAGTTCCCTTGTTAATTTCTTTTATTTATTACTTTACATTACGCAGGCAAAGAGTTTGATACCTACGCAAAAGTAATTGTGAATGCTGCTGGTCCGTATTGTGATTCAGTGAGGAAAATGGCTGACAAAAATGTACGAGATGTGATTTGTCCAAGCAGTGGTGTACATATTATACTCCCTGATTATTATTCTCCAGAGGGCATGGGCTTAATTGTTCCTAAAACTAAAGATGGGCGTGTTGTTTTTATGCTGCCTTGGCTGGGAAGAACCGTTGCTGGAACTACAGATTCCAACACTGCCATTACTTTTCTTCCAGAACCACATGAAGATGAAATACAGTTTATATTGGACGCCATATCTGACTACCTTAATGTTAAGGTATGATATAGCTTCTAATAAAGGATACTTTTAATCAACTATTCTTCTTTTTCTTTCAAATGTTAGATGCAGGAAAAAACGCAGAAATAAAACAATCTTACTTGTGTGGAAATAATTTTGTATAATCTTAAGCCAAACTCATGATAGTATTCTGCATCATATATCTGCTAGCTCTATTGCTATTGTGTTCTATCTTTCAATTTGTAGGAACACCCCTTTCTCACTGCCCTTATTTTTTATTTAACTGGTTTTGTCCTCATAAATACATAATTAAGTCCAAAAAAATGATCTCGGTGAGCTGTCACACAATCTAGATGTCCTTTTACTTTATACTTTTGTCCCTTCATGGTTTTTTTATTAAGAACAAAACAATTTAGGTCCGACGCTCTGATGTTCTTTCTGCTTGGAGTGGCATCCGACCATTAGCAACAGACCCGTCAGCTAAAAATACTGAAAGCATCTCCAGGGATCATGTTGTCTTTGAAGAGCACCCTGGTCTAGTCACCATCACTGGTGGAAAATGGACCACCTATCGCAGGTAATCATTCTCAAGTTGATGGTTGTCGAAGTTAGTCCCGATGTTTCTCCAGCTAGGCATATTATGATCATATAATACCAACCATGATGTTAATCCATTTAAGAAATATTTACTTTCATGCTTCATTCATTAGAGTTTTTCCATTTCATTGTTCCATTCCAGCATGCTATATTCCTACTACACATAAAAGCCATTCTGAATATTACATTGTGTTTCAGCATGGCTGAAGATGCAGTCAATGCAGCTATAAAGGCTGGGAAACTGACCCCCGCTGGTGGATGTGTGACCAACAACCTTAGGATTCTTGGTGGTGAAGGGTGGGATCCTGCATCTTTTACAGTTCTCACACAACAGTATGTACGCATGAAACTAACACACGGGGGAAAAGTTGTTCCTGGGGTAATGGACACTGCATCAGCAAAACACTTGTCTCATGCATATGGAACATTGGGTGAACGCGTGGCCGCCATTGCTCAGGTTAGCTTCTATGAGTAACTTAAAACATGTCTAGTTTGAAAAATCAACAGAAAAGCTATGCATGCTTTATAAATGGTGATTATTTTTCTAAATGAACAATGTGCTTATGGTTCCATTTCATCCATGGGAAGATTTATATTAGTTATACATTATGTTTTGTATGTAGAATGAAAATTTGGGTAAGCGGCTTGCCCATGGCTACCCATTTTTGGAGGCTGAGGTGGCTTACTGTGCTCGTCATGAATACTGTGAATCAGCCATTGATTTCATTGCAAGGAGATCTCGCCTGGCTTTCCTCGACACCGATGCAGCAAGACGAGCATTACCTCGGGTGATTCAATTATTGGCAGCTGAGCACAAATGGGACAAATCAAGGCAGAAGGAAGAGCTTCAGAAGGCTAAAGCTTTTTTGGAGACTTTCAAGTCCTCCAAAAATGCTCAGTTTTATGATGGGAAGCACAACTGATCAGTAATGTTGTTTGTCAACCCACGAATTGTATAGAGAATTTCTGCTGTTGTTGTTTTCAAGTTGTCCACTTCTATTGAATTCAAAAAGGATGAATAACATTCATAATAATGGTTAGTTCAAAACATGGTTGTGTTTTGCCAAGTGTATAAGAATTTGAGGGTTTATCTAGCAACCCCTTTAGAAAAGCTATATATCATCTATCTTATTCGAAAGTACAAGTTTTATGCTAAAAGTTTCAAATTAAGCCACAAATTACACACCGAGTAATAAGTTAGAGGGTGAAACTGAAAAGTGGGTGCTTGGAAAAGGTTTTTAATGTCATGGTGGAAATAATCGTTTTGAGTTGATCGAACATGATTAAGGGGCGTTGTATGAGATGATAGGAAGCCTAATCTCATGACTTTCATCGAGGTAAACTCATGGCCAGCAGTCGATTATGGGTGGATTTGGGCCTATATTAGCCAAACCGACTTAACTTATGGTTGAAAAAGTTAGATCAATTTTTGCCAAAACTATGTTAGATTTAATTGGATGAATTAACTTGCCCCCCAAGTTGAACCAACTCCTATATTTTGATAATTTCCAAAATTTTTATGGACAAATTTTAGTTAAAAAGTGCAATCGAAATTTTCAATAGTTCATTCAAAATTTTTGAAAACATACATTTTGAAAATTTTAGTAAAAAATACAAGTGTTTTTATCGGAAATTTCAAAATTTTTTGTAAAAACGTACACATTTCGAAATTATTGGTAACATTCTTTATCGAAAAATTTGTAATTTCCGGTAAAAATGCATATATTTCGAATTGCGGTTAAAAATTTCATGAGTTTTTACCGAAAATTTCGTTATTCTTTCAAAACTTGTCGATATAATTTAGAAATTTCTTGTAAAAATTCATAGAAATTTTGAAATTTCCGATATTTTTTTTCAGAATTTATGGTATAGTTTTGAAATTTCCGGTGAAAACTCATACTTTTTAAAAATTGATTACTTTGAACAAAGGTATAATGATAAAAGTATGCAATATGGATGCTACCATGTGTAAGTGTGAGGGTGACAAGTTAATTCCTTGTTTAATTGGTTTACGGTTTTCAAGTTTGGTTTAACTAGTTTGGGCTATCATTGGGCCAAATTTAAATTTATAAATAACCAACTTTTGGGATTACTTCTCCTATCCTTAGCCGTGGGGAGTCACCCTACATAAACTTGAAATTGACCTTCATTAATTCAAAAGTATATTTTCGAACGCACTCATATATACCAAATTCATGCGTAAATGAGTCACGCCCTCTTTTTGTCAGAAATGAGTCCAAACACGCATCTCCGTAATAACCCAATATGCACTATATCTGTTTGTAACTGAGTCACATCCTCATTTTGCCATAATTTAGTTGGGAGATGCATCTCCATAACAAATATGGATATACACTTCCGTATTCACCAATTAGGTAGTAAATTTTGACATTTTTCAAAAAAAATATACTGATGTAATATACCATATTATAATTATACTATCATAATAATTTTTAATTAAACTATACACTAATGTAATAAGATGAAAATGCCATATATTAGAATTAATCCAATCCATAACACTATCAAAATTATAAACGATAATACTACCCATAACCAATAATACAAATACTATCCTTCTAGATATAACGGACCCCCTGCTCCTTCTCTACCTCCTATACTGCAATGTCGTGCGTGCCTCAACTAGAATGACATCTATATCGGCCCTCTCAAAAATGTCTTCTGAAAAGTCTCCTCTATCTACTCGCTTCCGCAATATCCAAAATGCCACGACATACAAGTAAAACATCAACGATATGATATGCCCTAACCTACTTCTCTGCTAATATCTTCTGATATTATAAGAAATTAGTGGCGGAGACTAGACAATTTAACAAATAATAATAAATTAATAATAAGAATTAAATAAAATTAAATAGAGAGTTATTAGTATTTTTAAATTTAATTATTATTATTATTATTAGTTTTTATTTAATTATTATTACAAATAAATTGAAATGTAGTGTTAAATGACATATGGATTGAAGACTGAAAATTAACTAAAACGTGAGATCCAATGGATAAGTGGGAGATTAAAATCTTAAATGGTTAAAATAATATAAATTAAAAAAATAAATAGAGAAATATAATTATAGAAATATGAAATTACAAATTCATTTATATATAAGATTGAACATAAAAAGTTAGTAGACTAAAGTTAATTAGTTTAGAATAGTAGAAAAACAGATAGTTTATTTATAAATGTAAAGTTAGTAAAGTAAAAAGAGTTAGTTTTTAAAAATAGAAAAAAATGTAATTTATTTAAAAATGCGGGGTTTAGAAAATTAAAAAAATACATTAAGAAAATTAGTGGGATAAAGTTACTTTTAAGAAAAAAATGAATAAAGTAAGAAGTTAGTGGGATAAAGTTGGTTTTATAATAAATAGTTGAAAGTGCTAATTAACTTACAAAACAAAATATAATAAATATTAAAAATTATTAAATAAAAATTTATTAAATAATTTAAAAAGTTGTAAGAAGTTAGTGGAAAAGGCTTAGTTAATAGAACAAATAACAAACAGACAAATAAATAAATAAAATTACAAAGTTATCTTCAATTTTCACGTCAAAATTGTTAAGTGACTTAACAATAATAAATAATAAATAATATATATATATATATATATATATATATATATATATATATATATATATATATATATATATATATATATATATATATATATATATATATTTCTGGACTGGGCCAAGATTCGACGCAATTTACTTTCGGGCCATTTAACTTTGGGAGTCCAAACCATCCCATGACCCACAAAGAGCAAACAACACTCGTCTAATCCGTACCCGGCATAAGGGCTCCCCACGAGCTGTCTGGCGCCCGGCACAAGTGCTCCCCGTGAGCACCTTCTCTGCCGAGGACCCTACTCCTCGTAGGGCTCCTTCATATCCAACCCTCTGATTAATGCGGAGTCCACGTGGTCCCTAAAAGACCGCGTCTCCCTTAAACTTTGGAGTGGTTGACCAGGACGGAGAGCACTCACGCATCTCCGATATTTCCGCTTAGGAAACCTGACAGTCTCCTAGTTGGGCCTGGAAATCCAGCCCAGTAGCGAGATCATGGCCCAGCGTTAGGAGATATAAATACCCTCTTTCACTAGAGGGTCAGGTTTTCAATCTCTTCCAACCTTTAGCTCGTACTTGCACTCCCTTGCTCGTTTTCTTACTTTGGCATCGGAGTACCTTGCAGGTACACCCCCTTCACTTCTCAAAGACCCAGTTCCGAGCAGGCCTTGACGATCCTTCTGATCAGGTACGATCATATATATATATATATATATATATATATATATATATATATATATATATATATATATATATATATATATATATATATTTGACACCAAATCCTACTCCTTTATTCTTAACAATTAAATGGTTAAGATAAATTCCATTAAAAAACTCATGTATTAATTTTAAGTGAATGTATCTTAACAATTGAATTGTTAAGAATAAATGGGTAGGATTTGGTGTCAAAATTAATACTTTGACACCGATGTTAAATGATCCTCTCCGATATATATATATATATATATATATATATATATATATATATATATAGGGGACGACTCAGGTGAGAACACTTGGTTATTATGAGAAATGAGAACAATGAATCATGATCATTAAATTCTGATTTTTTGATTTTAATGAACTGGATTGGTTTCTCTTTCTATATTGATTTAAAATAAATATTAAAAATTTTAGAAAGAGAAACCAATCCAGTTCATTAAAATCAAAAAATCAAAATTTAACGGTCGTGATTCATTGTTCTCCTTTCTCATAATAACCAAGTGTTCTCACCTGAGTCGTCCCCATATATATCAAGTGAGAGCATTTTATAATGAGATATGAGAGGAATAAATATTAACCATTGAATTCATCAAGAGAGAGAAATTAATTGCCACATCAATGTATTAACATTCTCTCTCTTGATGAATGCAATGAAATAAATAATAATGAATTAATCAATATAATTATAAAAATATGAAATTATAAATTTATTTTTAATTTTGACGTCAAAATTGTTAAGTTACATGACAACTTTTATAATAAGAAACTTTTTTATTAAATAATTTAAAAAATTAGTGAGAAAGACTAATTATAGAACACGTTATAATAAGTTAATAAATAATAAATAAATATAAAAATTATTAAATGACTAACCAACTTTTATATATAAGATTTTCAGTTAAAATATTTAAGAGGATTTTATGAAACCAATAAAAAAATTTAATATTTTTTTAAAATCATTTTTATCATTGAAGAAATCATGACATGGTTGAACAAATAGCAAAGAAAGTAATTTTAAATAAGTTACTTTATCATATAAATTTGATAGCGTCAATTTTATCAGTAATCGACTATTAATAAAAATAATAATTTAATTGAAAATACACTGACAATATAAAGAAGGTTTATATTATCAATGAATCATACTCGACTAACCGTTAAATTTTCTTAAATGTTTGACTTTTTTTAGGATAAACTAAAACTCTTAGGATGTTATTTGGAGAATTATAATTATCATGTGAATGGGAGGATTTGACTGAATTAGAATGATTGTAAAATTAAAATCACATAAATTAATAGCACGGATTTGATGGTGCACTCTGAAGTAAAGGATGTGCAGGGAAAATTCCTATTCTGGCTGACTGTTATATATGCACATAACAAAACTTGAACTTCGAAGCAAACTGTGGCAAGATATAAAACATGTTCAACAACCAGGCCCTTAGTGTATTGTAGGAGACTTCAACAATGTACTACGGACTAAGGACAAAATTGATGGGAGCAAAGTAACAGAAGCAAAATACAATGATCTTCGAAGTATGATGAACAGGGTTGGCATTTTTGAATTGGAGTCCAAGGGTGATTACTATACATGGTTTAACAAACATAGCATAAATCCTATCTATTCAACGATAGATAGATTATTGGGAAATGTGGACTCGTTTCAAGCTTATCAAGAAGTCATACATTAAGTGTTTTACCTCCTAATGTGTCAGATCATTCTATCCTTCACCTCATTACTGGCCAGGAGAAACCACAATACAGAAAGAGAAAACTCAAATTTTTGAACTGTGTGACTCAGATGGCAGGGTATGATAATATTATTGCTCATAGCTGGAACAATCCTGTTTATGGAAGTCCTATGGAGGTGGTACGAAAGAAACTGAAGAGGTTACAAAAATATCTAGGCGAATTGATCAAACACCTTACACATGCTTGAATTCACCTAGCTAAGGCTGTAACGCCCGGAAATTCGATTATTCGCTTAATCTAGACGTTCGGAGTGTTTAGTGAAGTTTTTTGTATTTTGAGACGATTTAGTCGGTATTAGTTCGGGATAGCGGATTGATATTTAATCAAGAATTTTGATATTTTCAGTGTTAGAAATATTATTGGAATAATATTTGAAGTTTTGGGAATTTTCAGAGTAATTAAGATTAGACCGGAAATATGATATATTGGTCGAATTTGGATTGTGGTGTTATTTTAAGAAGCGTATTTGAATTTATTAAGTTAAAAGTCGGATTTTAATCGGATGGTCGAAGAATAATATTAAGAATAATATTATTTATAAGTCGGAAATATTATATAGACGGAATATTATTAAAAGTGATATTTTAATTTAATTGGTGTTATTTTATCTTATTGGGCCTAAAATTGATTGTGAAGAGGAAGTGTTAACTAAGCCCAATTGGAAATGATAAATTAGGGTTTTAGAGATAGAAAAGTAGTGTTGTCATTTGGGGAAAATCAAGTTGAGAATGAGGCAAGTCTTGGAGAAGATGAGCAAAGCTTAGAAACTTCCATCCATGGTGTCAAATTGGAGACCCATTGAGTTGCTTCAATTGATAAGGTAAGGGTGAGGTTCTCTTCCTATAATGGGGCTTATGAAACCTTGTATGTGGGGATTAGGGATTTATATTATTGCAATTGTTGTGTTAAATTGTTGCTGGAAGTTAGGAACCTATGAGATATTATTTCTGTTAATTGTTGTTGCTGTTGTTTGATGTTGCCGTGTTAAGTTACTTCTGGAAATTGAAAACTTTAGAATTCTATGTTTAACTGTCGTTTCTGCTTGTTGTTGTTGCATTAATGTTGCAGCTGTTTGTGTTATTCGTGAGCATTGATACATGTATATATGATGGACGGCAGACGGGCGCAAGCTAAAGCCAATGATGACGACGGCACAAAGTTCTTTTATTTCGTTTACGTTTCTGCTTGTTTCATAGTTTTGGTTAATTACTACTAGTATATGGTTAATTACTAGTATATATAATAATACTAATATTTTAATAACATAAAGTATAACATAAAATATAAAATATAATATTGTTTAATAATATACTAATAGGTTTGTTAATAATTAGTAGAATTGTTTAACAAATGCAAAAACAGTCCCGTTTGATTGAAATAACCGAATTAAGCGGTATAAATAATTGTTTGTAATTTGATGAAAATTTACGTGGTAGCTAAGTTTAATTAGTACATTAACATGGTGGTGTTATTTTGTCGAAATTGTGATATTAATCGGTCGATTAAATTAATGGTTGAATTAATTTTCAATAAACCTATTTAATTAGAAAATATTTAGACTTAGATTAATTATTCGGTTTGTCGGTAAATAGCGTTATCTTGAGAATTTAGCCAACGAATCGAATAACCGGTAAAGAATAGAATTGTATCCGAATTAACCGGTTGAGCTGTGTTTTTAGTGACTTGGGAGTATAACCCGATAATTCGTAAAGTCGTGAATATTAAGGATTTAACCGGAAATTAGATAACCGGTAGTGACGTAGGATATATCTGATTAATTAAAGATTATTAGGTGAATAATTTTGGTCAGTTGATAGTGGATTAGTGAGTTAATAAATCGACTAATTTATAGAGAATTATAAGACGAATTTGACTTGGCTTAATGTGTCGAAACATGATGATGTTTGTGATGATTGGTAATACGTGATGTTCTATATATTTGTGATGATAATTTTGTGACTAAGTGAAGATGAATGAGTAATTGTGACGTTGAATTACCTCTAATAATTGGTAATTATAAGTGACGTGGGCGTATGCCTAGTGATGATGTGTGATTGTGATGAGTATGTTGTGTTGTCTTGTTTGTCGAGTCACATTCCATATGCATACTCTGTGACGGCCTGAAAACTATGGCAAACATGACGGGCCAAATGGCAATTGGTGACGGGGGTTGAAGCTCTGATTGGTACCACATGCATATACATGAGTCATGTCCCATGTGTCTTATGTGATTCATAGTTGTGACGTTTTGTGAATATATTGTTATTGTATTTGGTGACTTGTTAAATGATGGAAGTATGTGAAAATGTGAATTGATGATTTTATGAATAGTATGATGACATCAATACCTGTGAGTGCAATTAACTGAATATGTCTTGGTGACTTATATGTGATGTTTTTGTGACTAGATGTATGACTTATATGCGGTGATGCTTTAGGATTAGAATTGGGATTTATACTTATGATGAATTGTGACTTGGCTTGCAAAGTAAATGAAGTATATATATATAATTGATGTGAATATGAAGTGTTGTGAGTTGTTGTGAGATGTACAACATGTGATATTTCTGAATTAGTGAAAGCATAAAGTGTATGGCAATATTAATACCTGCGATGTGATAACTATATATGTCTGAATCCTAATATACAATTTATCATGCGCTCACTTATATGATTTGATATCTCACTCTTTTCTATTGTTCGTCGTTGCCTTTATATTGGTAACGTGCAGGTGTTCGAGTATGAAGATTTAGTTGTCGTTAATCGAGTCGGTTGTCGCTCTGATACGTAGCACTCGGGGGCGATTTATAATGTTTATGATGTTGTTGTTTATTGTGACTATCCTGGTTTATTAGGATGATATGTTAAGTGAAATTGCTTTATTAATATGATGTTGTTTATGTGATTAAGATGTTACTTGATTCAGAAATTGAGAATCATGACTCCGCTGTTTTATTAATAAAAGAAGTTATTATGTTTTAGAAAGTGCTATGTATCCGCTAAATGCGATGAAGTGATTTACTGTTGAAGTGAATATGTGACGCCTCAGTTGTTTGTCAAGAAATTTTTAAATACTTTGATATTTTCCGCATTATAATTGCCGGGTAGAAATGGGGTGTTACAAAGGCTAGAGAAAAGCTTACATCCACACAACAATCACTTGGTGAAGACAAGATGAATAAAGAGAAAGTAGAAATGGTAAAAAAAATCTACAGAAGATGTCATTACTTGGAATGAGATAGATGAAGAGACTTTGAAACAGAGGTCACAAATTGAATGGCTAAAATTGGGGGATGGGAATAGCTCTTATTTCCACGCCGCAATTTGAGCCAAACATAATGAAAAAAGCATCGAAAAGTTGCAGCTGGAAGATGGTTCAATTATCTCTGAGCAAAAAGACAACAAGGAAGAAGTTCTTAAATTCTATGGGAAACTAATGGGGAAACAAGCTAAGTCTACCCAAGCAATAGACATTGTGGCAATAAGAGTATTGTATAAGATGAAAAAAAATTGACTATAATCATCATGTAAAATGTGAAAAGTTGAGTGTCACCCACTTGACATTTGCTGATGATATTCTACTCTTTTCCAGGGGGATCCAAGATCAATTGAGATTATGATGTATGCCTTCAAAAAATTTACAAAGGCCACATGATTAACGCTCAATGCTACTAAAAGTCGTATCTATTTTGGTGGAATGGAAGATACAATATAGATATAAATCTTGCAGAAGACTTTCTTTAATGAAGGATTGCTTCCATTCAAATATTTAGGTATATTCCTCTAACGACGAAAAGACTTTCTATCAATCACTATATGATATTGGTGGATAAAATTGTGGACAGGGTGAAATACTAGAGTACTAAGTTATTAAGTTATGTTGGTTGTCTCCAACTCCTAAAAAGTATTACCTTCGCAATTGCAAATTATTGGTTACAATGTCTGTCGTTACCAAAATTTGTAATTAAGAAGATCAATACAATTTGTCATACGTTTCTATGGACAAGTGGTGTGGAACCAAGTAATAGAAGTCCAATTGCTTGGAATAATGTTTACAAACCTGTCAAGTATGGAGTTATGAAAGTCATAAATTTGGAAATCTGGAAATTTGGAATATAGTTATGTTAGGTGCCAAATTGTGTTAATATTTAGTTTAATTAATGGCACCTTTCGACCGTTTTTATCGGATATTCGTACAATTCCCTGAAGTTTTAGATAATTATTTATAATTTATAATTTTAAGCTTTCTTTTATTTGATAATATGTGTTTTAGTTGTGATCTTGTAGGTTTTAGCCATTTTTTGGAAGTTTGGAGCTTGTTTTGGCCTTCATTGGAGAGTGCTGGGCAGCAGATAGCGCGCGTCGCGCGGAGATATGGGCAAGATATTTTGGAGCTTCAAAACCAGAGAGTTGCGCGCGTCACGCTCATTGGAGGTTTATATTCCTTAAGTGTATTGGCGCGAAGCGCGCTGGAGGGCGCGACGCGCCCTGGACAGAAAACTGTTTTACTATATAAGGAGTAATTCTGATATTTTATTTTTCTTCTTGACATTCTAAAGAGATCTTGGAACCCTAACTACTATAGCAAGTGAAGAATTGGAGATTCGAAGCTTTGATCGTCGATTAATCGCCGTAGATGCTTGTTGATCTTCATCCTTTCCTTCTTGAGCAAGCTACCATTTTCATGGATAGCTAAATCTCTTTTGTATCAAGATAAGATGTAATCTTCCTAGCCTTTGTTATGTTTTTCTTGTGAATATACTATGTATGAACAAGTGATGATCAATATAGATGGTTTAGTTTGTTCATTAAAGCTTTTCTTTGGTATAAGTGTTTGAGACATCAATGTTTGTATCTAGACTTAACTTTATCATCTATCAAACTATAAATTGCAGACATGGATTTAGCGTTTGATGTTTACTTAGTATCGGTTTTAAAAACGTTATTCGTATTGTTTAAACGGTGGAGAAATCGTCGGTTAAACAATACGGTAAATCTAACTATATCGTTGCGGACACGGACGATATAGGCGTCGATACGTAATTATATTGATCGTTACCGAGTTCATATACATATATTTATAAGGAGACATAAAAATTTAGGTTGATGAAATCAAATCTTGATACATTTTCTTTAACTTAGAACTTTCATTAATTTACTCTTTGCTACTAAAAGTGATTGAATGATCTTTTGCAAACTTAAAACTAAAGTAACATTAACTCAAGGCAAAATAGGCTATAGAACGGCGGTGATATCGCAATAATCCCTGTGGATACGATATAAACGAAAAGTACACCACAATACTCTATCAACAAAATGGCACCGTTGCCGGGGATTGTT
Organism: Vicia villosa; assembly: GCF_029867415.1. NCBI lineage: Eukaryota > Viridiplantae > Streptophyta > Magnoliopsida > Fabales > Fabaceae > Vicia > Vicia villosa. The sequence continues at coordinate 156,771,076 of NC_081183.1, forward strand.
GTTTAGATATTGCAAGCATTGCAATAGTTTGTGTTGTATTGAGTCTTATAATTAATATCTTGTTTCTAAATTTATTTTCCTTGTGTTTGTTAATTTGCTTGGTTAGTTTTTCAGATTACAGTTTATGCGAGGACGTATACCTGCAGATCAACTCCTTTTTGATCCTGAGATTGAGAGGACTGCTTGTAGAGAGAATAGCAAAACTCGTAGACGGAGACAACTAGCTAGGGAAAGAAGACAACAACAAGAAGCATCTTCTTCTTCAACACCGGTTGAAAACTTAGTTGAAGGAGAAATGGCCGGAGAAATTCCACCTCCTCCACCTCGAGGGCCTTGTGTTAATAGCCCTCGACTCAATGCACAATTTGCTCGTGATCAAGCCAATGGAAGAAACTCCGAGATGAAAACGGGGTTACTTCAATTACTTTATCAGAATCCTTTCACAGGAGCAGATCACGAGGATCCTTTTACTCATCTAACAAAGTTCTATGAGATCGCCGGAACCATTGGTGCTCCGGAAGCCGAAGAAGAACAGGTGTTCAGGAGACTCTTTCCTCATTCCTTAATTGGAAAAGCTAAGGAATGGTACCTTGATCAACCAAATAATGTCATGACAAATTGGAACGAGTTAGAAGAGAAGTTCTTGGATCGGTTCTTTCCTCACAATAGGTTCATGGAAGCGAAAACTTCTATTGCGGTGTTCTCTCAAGGTTCGAATGAATCTCTCAATGAAGCATGGGAGAGGTTCAAGTCCATGGTTAGAAAATGCAAAGGTCATGGGTTTGATGAATTGTCTCAAATCCATATCTTTAGGAATGGACTTCAACCTCAACCAAAAACTCTTTTAGATGTTACCGCGGGTGGTTCGTTGATGTCAAAAACAGCTGCTGAAGCAATTGCTATCATTGATAGGATGGCTTTGAATGATCATCAAGGGCAACACAACCGTAGTGCATCGCAAAGAAAACCAGGAGTTCTTGAATTGAATACTAGTGATGCAATACTTGCTCAAAACAAGTTATTGACACAACAAGTAGAATTGCTCACTCAACAAATGTCAAAACTCCCTCAACAAATCAAAGAGATACATGGGATCCCTTCTAAAAATCAACAGGTGATGTGTTGTGAATTGTGTAGGGGTGACCATCAAACTGGTTTTTGTCCTCCACCGGGTGAAGAGGTGAATTATGTTGCAAATCCGAATCAAGGCTATGGTGGGAGACAACAATAACCTTACAACAATAACCAAGGTTACCAACAAAGAGGTAATCAAGGTTATCAAGGATGGAGGCCGGATGCGGGTCCATCGAATCGTCAAAATCCTTATCAAGGTGGTTACAATCAACAACCTCAACAAACAAAGCTTTCAATCGAGGACACTCTTAGCCAATTCATGCAATTGTAAATTGCAAGCCAAAAGAGTACGGATGCCGCAATAAAGAACCTTGAAACTCAAGTCGGGCAATTGTCAAAGCAACTTGCCGATCAAAACAAAGGTCCTTTTCCGGCTACTACACAAGAAAATCCTCGTGAGCATTGTAAGTCAATTATAACTCGTAGCGGTAGAAATATTGATATGGGTGTAGGAGAGATAGTTGAGGAGGAAATTGTTGAGAGTGAAAAAGATAGGGTGATCGAAGTAGAAAAAAATGTTGAGGGTGATTTAGTTGAAAATGAGAAAGAAAAAGAATTAGTGGAAAAAGAAAATCTTGAGAAAGTATTAGAAAAAGAGAGAAAAAAAGTGAGTGTGAGTGAGAAGGGAAAGAAGAAGGATGATTCTATTCAAGTGAAGAAACTACCTTACCCTCCCGGTCCGTCAAAGAAAGAAGATGCAAAGCACTATGCTCGGTTCTTGGACATCTTTAGCAAGTTGAAAATCAATGTTCCTTTTTCCGAGGCATTAGAGCAAATGTCGATGTATGCAAAATTCATCAAAGACATCATCACTAAGAAGAGAAGATTCTTGGATTCGGAGGTAGTAACGGTGAGCTCTTGTTGTAATGCGTTAATTCAACGCACTACTCCGATAAAATCAAATGATCCAGGACGGGTAACCTTACCGGTGTCTATTGGAAATGTTCACATAGGCAAAGGTTTGGTGGATACCGGTTCTAGCATTAATTTGATCCCATTGTCTATGGTGAGAAGATTAGGAATCAATGAGTTGAAGCCGACGAGAATGACGTTATCATTAGCGGATAAATCCACAGCTCATCCTCATGGAGTTGCGGAAGACTTGCTTGTCAAGGTTGACAAATTTTGGTTTCCTGTTGATTTTGTTGTCATAGACATGGAAGAAGATCCTGATATTCCATTGATCTTAGGAAGGCCTTTTATGAAGACGGCCCGAATGATGATAGATATTGATGATGGCTTAATGAAATTAAGGTACCAAGATGAAGAGTTATGTCTTGATCTCTTTGAAGCCATCAAGCATCCGAGTGATGATGATGATTGTTTTAGAATCGATGTTACCGAAAGGGCTATTATGAAAGTGGAGAATCAAATGCACTTTTCGAATCCTCTTGAGAAGACTTTAATGGAAGCTCTTGAAGTTCTCACTAAAGATTAAGAGAAAGAAATTGAAGATTGCTTGAGAAATTTAGAGGCTTGTGATGAGATGAATCCATTTGAAACTCAAATTGAAGAGTTGAAGGATGAACCTAGAGTTGAAGAGCAAAAGGTGGAGTTGAATGTGTTACCATCTCATTTGAAATACGTGTTTCTTGGTGACAATTCTACTAAGCCGGTTATCATTAATAACGGTTTGTCTAGCAAGGAAGAGCATCGATTGAAGGAAGTTTTGATAAAGAATCAAGAAGCAATAGGATGGGTTTTATCCGATTTGAAGGGTATTAGTCCGGCCTATTGTATGCATAAGATTATGTTAGAAGATGATTTTTGGCCCGTGGCACAACCTCAAAGGCGATTAAATCCAACCATGAAAGAAGTTGTTAGAAAAGAGGTTGTGAAGTTATTAGAGGCGGGGATGATTTATCCCATCTCCGATAGCGAATGGGTGAGTCCGGTGCATGTGGTTCCTAAGAAGGGTGGACTGACGATTGTGAGAAATGAGAAGAACGAGTTGATTCCTTCGAGAGCGGTGACCGGGTGGCTTATGTGTATTGATTATAGGAGGTTGAACCAAGCAACAAGAAAAGATCACTTTCCATTACCTTTTATGGATCAAATGCTAGAGAGGTTAGCCGGAAGAAACTTCTATTGTTTTCTGGATGGTTATTCAGGGTACAATCAAATATCAGTGAATCCGGCGGACCACGAGAAAACGGCCTTTACATGTCCTTTTGGCGTTTTTGCATACCGAAGAATGCCATTTGGACTATGTAATGCTCCCGCAACATTTCAAAGGTGCATGCAAGCTATCTTCTCAGATTTGATCGAGAAAAGTATCGAGGTGTTCATGGATGATTTTTCTGTGTACGGGTCGTCATTTGACTTGTGCTTGAAAAATCTTGATGTGGTGATGGAAAGATGTATTGAAACAAATTTGGTTCTCAACTGGGAGAAGTGCACTTTCATGGTAACGGATGGGATTGTTCTTGGCCACAAGGTATCTTCAAAGGGGCTTGAGGTCGATCCGGCAAAAATCGAGGTTATTGAAAAGCTTCCCCCACCGGTGAATGTGAAAGGCATAAGGAGCTTTTTGGGACATGCTGGGTTCTATAGAAGATTCATCAAGGATTTCTCCAAGGTCTCAAAGCCTTTGAGTAATTTACTCAACAAAGGTATGGAATTTAATTTTGATGAATCATGTCTAAAAGCTTTCCTAGAACTCAAAGCAAATTTGACCACCACACCCATAATTGTCGCTCCTAATTGGTCGCTTGAGTTTGAACTCATGTGCGATGCGAGTGACTATGCAGTTGGTGCGGTCCTAGGCCAAAGGAAGAACAAAAAATTCCATGCTATACATTATGCGAGCAAAGTTTTAAATGAGGCACAGGTTAACTATGCCACTATCGAAAAAGAATTGCTCGCAATTGTATTTGCATTGGAAAAGTTTCGCTCTGACCTCATTGGTTCTAAAGTGGTGTGTTACACTGATCATGCCGCAATCAAATATCTTCTCACCAAGCCTGATTCAAAACAGAGGCTTATTCGGTGGATTCTTTTGCTTCAAGAATTTGATCTTGAAGTGAAAGATAAGAAAGGTACAAAAAATTTGATTGCGGATCATTTGTCTCGGTTAGTGAATACCGAGGTGACAAACAATGAAAAAGAAGTGAGGGAAGAATTCCCCGATGAAAAACTGTACATGGTACAAGAAGTTAGACCCTGGTTCGCAGATATGGCTAATCACAAAGCATCTGGCTGGATACCGGAGGATCTAACTTGGAATCAAAGAAAAAAGTTTTTAAACGATGCTAATTTTTATGTTTGGGATGATCCTCACTTGTTTAAGTTGAGTAGCGACAATCTGTTGAGAAGATGTGTCGCGAATGAGGAGACAAAAAGCATTTTGTGGCATTGCCACAATTCGCCGTATGGTGGTCATTTTAATGGTTTGCGTACGGCCACAAAAGTCCTTCAATCGGGATTTTGGTGGCCTACTTTGTTCAAAGATGCTTACCACCATGTTGCCTCATGCGACAGTTGTCAACGAACTGGTGGAATAGGGAAAAGAGAGGAAATGCCCCTCCAAAGTATTGTAGAAGTAGAAGTATTTGATTGTTGGGGCATTGATTTTGTTGGACCATTCCCTTCCTCAATGTCAAATGAATACATCTTGGTAGCTCTGGATTACGTGTCTAAGTGGGTGGAAGCGATTGCTTCACCCAAAGCGGATGGTAAGACCGTGATAAAGTTTTTGAAGAAAAATATATTTTCGCGGTTTGGCTCGCCAAGAGTGATAATTAGTGATGGGGGATCTCATTTCTGTAATGCCCCGCTTGAGAAAGTGTTGGAGCAATATGGAGTAAAGCACAAGGTAGCTACTCCATATCACCCACAAACTAATGGGCAAGTTGAGAGGACCAATAGAGAGATCAAGAGAATTCTTGAGAAAACTGTGTCTAGCTCTAGGAAGGATTGGTCAATGAAACTTGATGAAACCTTGTGGGCATATCAGACTGCTTTCAAAGCACCGATCGGTCTTACACCATTCCAAATGGTGTATGGTAAAAGTTGTCACCTTCCCGTAGAATTATAACATAAGGCATATTGGGCCTTGAAACTCTTAAATTTTGACCAAAAGTTGTGTGGGGAGAGAAGAAAAATCCAACTAAATGAGTTGGAAGAGATGAGATTGCATGCCTATAAGTCTAATTCAATTTACAAGGAAAAGACCAAATTCTATCATGATAGTAAGATTCGAATTAAGGACTTTAAGGTAGGGCAATTAGTTTTACTCTTCAATTCTCGGTTAAGACTTTTTCCGGGAAAGTTGAAGTCAAAATGGTCCGGACCGTTTTTGGTCAAAGATGTGAGAAGCCAAGGGGCTATTGTGATAGAGGACCAAAAATCAAACCAAGAGTGGGTAGTTAATGGTCAGAGGTTGAAGGTTTATCGAGGAAGCGATTTTAATCGTGAAACTTGTGTTTTATCGTTTGGTGATCCTTGATTGCCTTTGACCGTCGAGTTGACCGACGTTAAACAAAGCGCTCTTGGGAGGCACCCCAAGTTGTATATATTCACTTGTATTTGTGTTATTTTTGCAGGTGGGATTTTTGAGTTGTCGTCGAGCCAGAAACGATCTACCGGTATTTTTGGGCGTGCTGAAACAATGCAGTTTTTCTGCTGTTTCTGGTGTAGCGCGCGCCGCACCCATATTCGCGCGTCGCGCGCTAGGTGACTTCAAATACCCCTTCCAGGCAGAGATGAGGGCGCGTCGCGCGCTGTATATATTTTTGAAAAAAAAAATAATTTTGTTTGGGCCCACCCATGCTGGGCCCGACCCAGTACGCGTTTAGAAGGGGGAGTTAGGTTTTTGGAGGTCTTTGCCTCCATTGTTACCCTTTTCCTCTTTACTTCAAGAAAAGAAAACAACACACACACTCTAGTTCTTAGTTTCTTGCAATTTTCCTCACTATTTTCGTCTCTCCATTGTCATCATCATCAAAGGTTTGTTCTTATTCCCTTCTATTTCCATTAATATAGTTTTAGAAGTTAGGTTTTTAGATTTAGGAATATTTTGAATAATTTTGAAAAATTAGGGTAGAAACCACATTTTTGCTGTATCTTTTGCCTGCTGGAACCCTTAGAAGGGAGGAGAAGCGAGTTCTTCTCTTCTGTTTTGCAGAAAAATGAAGTTTTATTCTGGGTTTCGCAGAGCGCGCGTCGCGCCCTGGGTTCATTTTTGAATTTTTTTATGTTGTTTGGGGTGTAGATAGGGTCTGTTTGATGATTGATGATGACTGTGTCTTGAATTGTGCTGTTAATTTTGAGCATATGCTAACTTTGTTTCAATTGTTGTGTGTTTTTGTTTGAATTATAATTGTGCAGGAATGACACCTTTTTTGAAGAGAAAGAAGACTGGTTCTGGTGAGGGATCTTCCTCACAATCTGGCAGGTTTGATCGGACGAAGTTTCAAGGTCCGGAGCAAGAGGCGGGGTACCATGAGCTCGAAAGCCGAGTTGTGTGGAGTGAACGCACTGTGGTTCCTATTGACCACGGCCACTTCCAAAGGGCGTGGACTGCTTTGTCTGAAACATGCTGGGACAAGTTGTTCACTCCACCACAATTCTATCAGGTGGAGATTGTCAGAGAGTTCTATGCAAATGCCTTGCCTCCGAGCAGTAGGGTAGGTACTGAAGCTTACCCGTTTAGAACGTGGGTGAGAGGTAAGGCCATTGACTTTAGCAAAGAGGCAATTTTTGATTTTCTGGATAACCCTCTCGCTTTGGTAGAAGAGTGTGAGTACCATCCCAGGTTGAATAGAGGAAACTGGGATGTGGAGAGTATTAGGGAAAAGATTTGCCGGCCAGGTTTCACCTATACTCTGACGAAGGCTGGGCTACCTAAGACTTTTACCCGTAGTCAGTTGACGGATGAGGCTCAGTTGGTGACCTCGGTGGTCCTTTATAACATAAGGCCACGAAGTCACACTTCCTCCATCACCCTTGATATTGCAGGTCTGGTTCAGGGTATCTTAAATGGTGATAACATTGATGTGTCTAGGATAGTGGCAAATGAGCTGAAAAGGGTCGCCCTGAATGGGACTCTTCATGGAGATGGGGTAAAATGTAGGTTGATTTTTCCTGGTTTAATAATGGGTTTGTGCAGGAAAGCTGGTGTCCGGTTTCCATCTGGGGGTATGATTCCCATGGATGGTGTTATCGATGATGTTTTTGCTAACAGGTACTGTTTGCCTGGAGGTCGTCCTTTTGGTGCTCCTGCTAATGTACCTGACCTTCCCGACGCAGCTCGAGCTGTTCCTGTTGCTGCTGCACCGCCTGCTGATTCTCAGTATGGTCAGGCAAGTGACTGGAACTATCAGATGCACATGGCGCATCAGAGAGCGTTTATGTTTATGCAGGATTCTATCCGACAGCTTTCTCTGCAGCAGCTTGTTGGTTCCAGGGAGGATTTGTCTGCATATGCTTCATGGCCTGAGGGCAGGCCAGATCCTGAGGAGGGGATGGCTGATGAGGAGGACACTTCTGATGAGGAGTAGACTTTATGATTTATTGTTTTAGGTTTTATTGTTTTTAGTTTTATGTTAGAACAATTTCAATTTTTAGTTGTTTTGTTTTTTATTTTGTTCCATCCAGTTGGATGAGGTACTTGAAAGGCTAAGTTTACGCCTTTGATAGTTAACACCATTTGGTGTGGTTTTTATTTTATATAAGTTCAATTTATTTTATTTTTTGCATTTATTTATTTTTAAGTAATTTTATTTTTAGTTTAGTGTTTATATTTTAGAAATAATGGTTTTTGATAAGTTGTCCTGATGATTAATTAGCTGGAACACAAATTTTTGTTGTCACGATGAATTTGGGTGATGCAACACAATCTGAGTGGTGATGATATAAGTTGAAAACTGTACGTGCAAGGTACATCCTTTATCGTTTTGTTTATCAAGTACCGTTGATTCTGATGCTTTTAATTATACAAATTAGTTGTCATTAATTTCTGTTGATAAAATTAGTTCAATTGTGAATCACTTTAGCCTAGCTGTAGTTGTGAGGAGACTTTCCACTGTGTAGATATATAATAAATTGTGCTGGATACCAGCAATGTGCGTTTTAACTCGTTTTTATTATGATTAATCTTGCATTTATTATTAAATTGTGTTAAGCATGAAAGTGATCAAGGAGTTTTGTTCTGCACTATGAGAAAAACTTCCAATCCAAATGTAACCTACCCGGTGAGTGTGTGAGTATTTGATAACCACTTTGAGCCGTTTTTGCCAAGATTCAATCGGTATCATTTCCTTGTTTATATTTGCCGATTTTTGATCTGAATCTTGATGATTTTCTTTTAACCTTGAAGAGTACCATGAAATATGGTTAGGAGTGTTTCCTTTCCGCCTTAGAATAGAGAGCATTCGTGATTATGTGGTGGTAATATTCAAGTTGGGGAGAATAAAATAAAATAAAATTTGGTTGTATTGGTGATGAGAAGAAAATAAGTGATTGCTCAAGAGAAAAAGAAAAAGAAGGAGAGAAAGAAAAAGAAATAGAAAAATAAAAAGAAAAAGAAAAAAGATTTGTATATAGCTAGTTTCCTTTAAATTAAAAAGATGAACTCTTGAGCAATAAAGTTGTGTGATCTGTTGATAAGGAGGTGTTGATGTCATTGTATTTGAATGCTCTCTTAGGTATTGACCCTTTCGATTCAACGGCCGTAAGATATGACACTTCTTTGTTAACCAAGCCAAGCTACAACCCGAAAGTCCTTAGTGATTCATGCTTATATACTTTTTATTTATTCTGTGTTTAGATAAGTTCATAATTAATTCGGTATGTTTGCGTCATTGTCTGGTGAGTGTTAGGATCCTCCATTTTTGTTCTCTCAATAGAGAAGTGCGTAGGTGTGATTCATTCTTGAACTTCTTTTGCTTGTGGAATTTTTGACATAAAATTTGTATATAGGATTAGCATTGTTATCATGGTACTTTGATGGAAAATGGTAAGGATTGATCTTTTTGTACTGTTGGAATTTGAACCACTCAATTGTTCTTGTTTCTGCCTGGTTGTTTCATTTGTGAAATTTTGTGTTCTTGGTAATTTATCATTGTTTTGTTTGAGGACAAACAAGAGTTTAAGTTGGGGAGAGTTGTTAGGTGCCAAATTGTGTTAATATTTAGTTTAATTAATGGCACCTTTCGACCGTTTTTATCGGATATTCGTACAATTCCCTGAAGTTTTAGATAATTATTTATAATTTATAATTTTAAGCTTTCTTTTATTTGATAATATGTGTTTTAGTTGTAATCTTGTAGGTTTTAGCCATTTTTTGGAAGTTTGGAGCTTGTTTTGGCCTTCATTGGAGAGTGCTGGGCAAAAGGTAGCGCGCGTCGCGCGGAGATATGGGCGCGTCGCGCCCTGGGCAAGATATTTTGGAGCTTCAAAACCAGAGAGTTGCGCGCGTCGCGCTCATTGGCGGTTCATATTCCTTAAGTGTATTGGCGCGAAGCGCGCTGGAGGGCGCGACGCGCCCTGGACAGAAAACTGTTTTACTATATAAGGAGTAATTCTGATATTTGATTTTTCTTCTTGACATTCTAAAGAGCTCTTGGAACCCTAACTACTGTAGCAAGTGAAGAATTGGAGATTCGAAGCTTTGATCGTCGATTAATCGCCGTAGATGCTTGTTGATCTTCATCCTTTCCTTCTTGAGCAAGCTACCATTTTCATGGATAGCTAAATCTCTTTTGTATCAAGATAATACGATGTAATCTTCCTAGCCTTTGTTATGTTTTTCTTGTGAATATACTATGTATGAACAAGTGATGATCAATATAGATGGTTTAGTTTGTTCATTAAAGCTTTTCTTTGGTATAAGTGTTTGAGACATCAATGTTTGTATCTAGACTTAACTTTATCATCTATCAAACTATAAATTGCAGAAATGGATTTAGCGTTTGATGTTTACTTAGTATCGGTTTTAAAAATGTTATTCGTATTGTTTAAACGGTGGAGAAATCGTCGGTTAAACAATACGGTAAATCTAACTATATCGTTGCGGACACGGACGATATAGGCGTCGATACGTAATTATATTGATCGTTACCGAGTTCATATACATATATTTATAAGGAGACATACAAATTTAGGTTGATGAAATCAAATCTTGATACATTTTCTTTAACTTAGAACTTTCATTAATTTACTCTTTGCTACTAAAAGTGATTGAATGATCTTTTGCAAACTTAAAACTAAAGTAACATTAACTCAAGGCAAAATAGGCTATAGAACGGCGGTGATATCGCAATAATCCCTGTGGATACGATATAAACGAAAAGTACACCACAATACTCTTTCAACAAGTTACGATGTTTAAATTGCTCTGGAACATCTGCAGAAAAGATGACAGTTTGTGGGTACGGTGGGTGCATACATACTATTTCAGAAATAAGAATGTGATTGAAATCAAGTTGAAGTAGGATAGTTCTTGGATAATGAAAACAATATTGAACAATATAAAGGTAATAGCTCGAATCCAAGTGAAGTGGGAAGATATGTTGACTAAAGGGAAATTCCATATGACCAGTATTTATCAGGAATTAAACAAGGATGAAGCTGATGTAAAACATTGGAGAAAACTCATGTACGATAATGTAGCAAGGCCACGAGAAATTATGAATTTATGGCTTGCATGCCACCAGAGACTTGCAATGAAAGACCAGTGTATGCGATATGGAACAATGGAAACAAGTACATGCTATTTCTGCGAAGAAGAGGAAACCATCACACACTTATTTTTGGTTGTACCACTATAGAAAATGTGTGGGAAGATATCTTAGAGTGGATTAGAACTCAGCACGAACCAAGAATATGGAGCCAAGAACTGAACTGGTTAATTCAACAAGGCACGAGCAAGGGAAAAAAGGCAGATCTGATTCATCTTGCAGTGATAGAGACGTTATATGGTTTATGGATGTACATAAATACAAAATTCTCTAGGAAGGCGAAAGACATCAACACTATACATACTAACATCATAGATATGATAACATATAGGGGATAGTATATTAATAAACTTCAGATTCGCATTGCTGAGTTGATACTATAGGTTTTATTTATTGCTTTGTTTATTTGGGTTTGTTCTGATTGTCCTAGTAAACTTTGAGGCTGGATCGTTTGATCGCCATGATTTGTATCTATAACTTTTTTGAATTAATATACTCTGTTTATTCAAAAAAAAATTTAAATACATTTTCTTACCAGAGTAATTTTGTCATTTATATATTATATATACATATTTCTCTTTTTCTTATGTCATCACATATATAATAAAATTCATGATTTTTTTAAAGAAAAACTGAAATTGTTTACCCAGTCGTGTTAATGACTTTTTTTTTTAATTATTTAAATTTATTAGTTTTTTATCAATTAATAAATTTTAAAATATTTTACAAAATAATTTAGAAAATATGTAGTTGTTTTACAAGGATAAATTTGTCATATATATGTTGTTCCAGACTGGTCCAATTATCCAAATTGGCCCAATTCACTCTTTGGCCCAACGCGTTCTGGCCCAAACACGCGACAACCTTCCCCGACACGTTCAGGACAATAGCAAGTTAGGACCGGGCACGCTGAAGCTTCGTGCTCGGCAACAGCTAGCTCTCCGTGTTTCTTGGCCGCAAATCACGCATAGGCCTTCAAAAAATGGAGTCGACCGTTACAGAACTGTCCTATAAATAGCCCTCTAGCCTTAGAGGGCAAGGTAATCACATTTCAACCCAAAATCTCTCACTTTTCTGTTGTACCTTGTTGTCCGAACACTTACTTTGGCATCAGAGTGCCTTGCAGGTACAACCCATTTTTTCCTCTCAACCGTCTCGAAGTTCAAGCCTCACAGTTGCTGACAATTGTTCTGCTCGTAACAATCATATGTATATAATATTGTTATATTTGATATCTTATGTGAACCAAACACGCGACAACCTTCCCCGACACGTTCCGGACAATAGCAAGTTAGGACCGGGCACGCTGAAGCTTCGTGCTCGGCAACGGCCAGCTCTCCGTGTTTCTTGGCCGCAAATCACACATAGGCCTTCAAAAAATGGAGTCGACCGTTACAGAACTGTCCTATAAATAGCCCTCTAGCCTTAGAGGTCAAGGTAATCACATTTCAACCCAAAATCTCTCACTTTTCTGTTGTACCTTGTTGTCCGAACACTTACTTTGGCATCGGAGTGCCTTGCAGGTACAACCCATTTTTTCCTCTCAACCGTCTCGAAGTTCAAGCCTCACAGTTGCTGACAATTGTTCTGCTCGTAACAATCATATGTATATAATATTGTTATATTTGATATCTTATGTGAACCAAACACATAATTATATAAGTCTTATCATGTCTATATCATATACTATCTTTATCCTGCTTTATATCCTATCATGTGCATATCATCATATCTTACGCATCAAACGAATCCTTAATTGTTACACTCTTTCTAATTTTATTCCTATTTTTTGCTTTGAAAATCGTTGCAAACATTAAAATGTAAAAAACTGTAGGAGCATATTTAGAATAGTGACATTAAATGTAATAATTATAGTTTTTTTTACTTATATTTAATATCTTAATTTTTTTTTTTGGGATAGGGTGACTGTATAAAATATTTCACACTATCAAGAGACGAATTGTTGAATGACCCTTCACCCAATTTTGTAGTATATATTGCTAATGGGTATACAAATACTCAAGAGAAAAATATCATTGTTTAAACATATCCATTGAAACACATAATGTTTAGCATAACAGAATAATGAAAATTATTTATTATCATATGTGGTTTTTCGTCCTTATTTATTTGTCATTGTTGTGTTTTTTAAAATTGTATTCATATTTTTCCTCTCTTATTTATGTTTTTTCTCTCTTCATTTTTCAGTGGGAGTATTATGTATTTCTTATTATATTTAATTATACAATTGTTTATCTTTATACATTCATAAAATAATTAAATTAATATTTTAGTTAAAGAATGAATATAGTGTATAAAATATAAAATGTAAATATAAATTAAGTTAAAAAGTTACATTGTCTATTATCATTGAAACAAAACATGAACGAATTTGTAGTAGTATATATACACAATGTAAATTTAATTGAGTTTCATTTTAGCAACTAAAGATTTGGGTGGCTTTGGATTGGAGTTAGACACACGTAATTTGATGGCATTTCCTACGTCGGTTTTGAAATGAATCGAGTCGAACTTGTTCCAGCTTAGTTTGACTCGTTAAAAATTGGTCGAGTTCATCGCGAACTTTTTTTCAGGTTAAACTCGACTCGTTAAAAATTTATCGAGTTCGAGTTCATCACAATTTTTTTTTAACTCAAATTTGACTCGTTAGAAAGTCACGAACAACTCGGTTCAACTCATTAGGTTTATTTCATTAGATTCAACTTGTTTGTTTCACAGACATACAAATAATTTTTAAAAGCTATTTTTATATATATTTGACATTTTGAATTAATATTTTTTAAATAAAAATAAAATAAAAGTTATTAGATAGAAATTTAGACGATGTTAATTTTATTTATATAATTATTTGTAGAAATATTTTGTTCACTCGAGAATTTAAATTATCAATTAAAATTGTTAGACTAACAGAAAATATGAGATTAAGATTTGGAGTAAATCTTTAAACCTACTCTTAAAGACAATATAATCTATCTCATATATAATCGAGTTGACTCATACACTTAAGGAGTCGAATTATGTATAGTTTAAGTTCAGCTTATTTAATTAACGAATTTAGTTTTTAGCTCATATTTAGTTTATTTGGGTCATAAACCTAGTTCAATAATTTAATTTACAAATCAAATTTTAAATTATTTTTTAATTGATTCGGTTCATTGTCAGTGTTATCTTTACCTTTTTATTTAATATAATTTTATTGGCTTTTAAAAGAAATTGAGTTCCACTATAGATTATTTAAGTGAAACTTTAGCAACTAAATAAAACTCATTTCGGGTATGTTGGTCTCCCACTATGGCCATATTATGTTAATCAATAACATGACAAAGAAAGTGGCCTTCAAATAAAGTGCACCTGTCCTTATTACTAATTACCCAACATATGTATTTTATGGTAAAAAAAGAAATTTATAAATAACTTTTTGCAATTTCATATACTATATCGTTAAAAAAAATTTCTATTTAGTGTCATTTTTTTGTCATGGTTATAACAATACGCGAGTGTGATTGGACATTTGTAAATTGGGATGGGTAGATGTATTAGCCTATTAATTGTGATTTGGATACTAAACAATGAATTTATATGGTTTTGTCTTTTATACTAAAAAATTGTCTATCATGATGTGCCATTTTTTGTTTTTATCCAAAAATATTAACTTTGCCTTTTATTTCTAACCACCGTCCAATTCCAAAAAAAAACAATTTCACATCATCCATCCAACACATCCTCCACTCCCATGAATTTTTTTATCCAAGGATAGGTTTCTCACTTAAATTCGTATCCAATTTACCTTCCATTTGTACCCCGCACTCAATTCCAAAAAAGGATAACCTCACTACCCATTAAAAAAAGTTGAGTAACGTACATTCAATCAATCTCACAATTTATTTAATTTTTATATTTACTTAATTATAAAATAGTATAATTTTTTTATTTCTAAAAAATATTACATTAAGGGTAACTTTACCCAACTTTTTAAGTTGGGTGGATAAGAATTCACCTTCCAAAAAATCAACTTCCCATAATTCAACACATTCTAGACTCTCTTAAATCCACCCTTAAATTCTTATCTCTAGAGTAAACCATAGCATTTAAATTAAATTAATTGAATGATTTTAAATAAAAATGTTACTATGTTAAATTAGTATTTTTATTTATAACCATATGATTAATCAAAATTAAACGCTATGATTTAAAGTAATCAAAAAAATTTATTCTTGTAGTAAATTTAACATGATATTTTCGATAATTTTTTTACTACATATTCATATAACAAAATCTATCAATTAAAAATTAATATTATATAGATCATGTATATAAAATTTAACATTAATTGAAATTTATTTGATATGCTAAAGAGAATGGTTAAAATTAAATTTTTTCTTTATCCACCTCCCTATGGGGGTCACCCCCAGCGAAAACTCCACTTTACCCCTGCTTCGGAAATGCATTTTCAAAGTATTTTTTTTTCTAAATTTTCCCAGACTTCGGAAGTGCATCTCCGAAAACACCAAAATGGGGGTGTTTTCGGAGCTGCACTTCTGAAAACACTTTTTTTTCAGATTTTAGGGTGTTTTGGAAGTGCACTTCCGAATTATGCAGAAGTCTCTTTTTATGTTTTTTCTAATAGTCCCGTACGAAATATATACAAAACGTATAATATATACAAAACGAAAAAGCCGAACAAAACAAACGACATATCAACGTAAAATACTAATATAATAAATAAAATTCAAATAATATATACAGACGGAGTCATAGTGTGCGAAATATATAATCCGAATACAAAAAAAAATCTGAACCCCTACTGGGTATGCCTAACCCTCTCTCCCTGGGACTTCCTCTGCCGCCTGTATACCGCCGCACGGCCCGCATCACCGACGATCCTCTCCATCACGACGACTGCCTATGGACTGCCCTGATCAACGATACCTCGATCCAACGCGTCCCGCCCAAGCATCTCTATCCGCTGGCAGATCGGCAGGAGATCAATGGCATGGTCATCCTCGACCTACTGGTTCTCCAGGATCTCCTCGTATGCTGGCCTAGGAGCGCCGAGAGCGTCGGATGTCACCAGAGGATGTGACACCCGATAGAACCATGTGACATACCCCTCCACACAGTGCCAGTCCTAGGTGACCTGCATGCGACGATACTCCTCCGAGACCACATGACACTCCCAATCCTCAAATATGCCAATGAGCTGCACTCGGGTCACTATGTCGGGAGCAAACTCAAAAGGTGACCTGGGTATCATCTGCACAAATCCAAACTGGCGCATGCACCGCTCAGGGAGATACCGCACCATGGTGTTGGTCCCGCATGCCAACCAGCCAGAATATAACGGGATGCTGTCAAAGGCGACAACATCAGTGTAGTCGCTGAATGGCCTCCAACTGATGTCATCGTGCATCGTGCGGTCAAGGTACCCACGGTATGGTCCCACTGCATTGTTCCCCCTCTAGAGAACGTATTTGGCGACACTGGGCATGGCGTCCTCGTACTCAGGATCAACGCGGAAGCCGTGGATGCGGGGGAAGTAGGAGATGATCCAGCTCTGAAACACAAACACGATAATGTATTAAAAATAAATACGAAACATAAATAAATGTGAAACAATTAAAATGAAACGTACCGTCAGTAGTGTGCAAGATCCGGTCAACTACCTGGTCCTCCAGTTGGAGGCCTCATTCAGCTTCTGGTATAGGTAGACCAGAATAGCTGACCCCCAGTTCCACTGGTGAACGGTAGTCAAGTCCATGAAGTAGTGGAGGTAGGTCACGTCGACATATCTTGCACTCTTGTCCACAAAGATTGCAGCGCCTACCACAAACATGAACCAACACCGGAGAGCGCAGGCACGGTGATACTCCACAAATAGGGCGTTATCCGTCTCCTCGGATTCGGCCGCCGCCACCAGGTGGTTCTCAAAATACGCGCTCAGTGTGGTGAACCGGATATGAGGCCCATTTGTCGTCTGGCACTCATAGTCAGCCATATCTGGCTCCATACCCAGATAGAGCGCCATCCACTCATTGGCTTCGATCCTCTGGATCCGAGAATGGTCCAGCAGCATCCCCCTAATCGGCAAGTGGAGAAGACACTGCACATCGTGCAAGGTGATCGTCATCTCCCCAACCGGTAAGTGGAAAGAAGACGTCTCCCTGTGCCACCTCTCCACAAAGGCCCCCTGCATGCCGTGGCTGATGGTGGTATACCCCGTCATGCCCAACCCACCTAGCCCTGAAGCTCCCACCGCGTCGTTAAACCACTGCGCCTCTGGTTTAAAGAGACTGAAAATCTTCCGGGCGTGGTTCACCTGTTTCAAAGTCTGTCTCTCCTATTACAACAAAAACAAATAAAAAACACTGTTAAATAGATCGTTAAGAAAATGTTGAATAAATAGCTAAATTAAAAACAGTTAAATAATAAAGTCGGGCAAATTATAAAAAATACCTCACCCCCCAGATACGCCGAGCGACGTGCTCGTGGTAGGTAATCAGCAAGGTCGTGTCACTGAGCCCTCCCGGGTAGCCCTCCTCCTGCTCCTCCTCTTCCCCGTGTGGAGGGTCAACATCTGGTACCTCCTCCGCCTCGTGGTATGTAATTGCCTCCTCCTCCTCTCGTACCTCCTGCTGGCGGGAAGAAGAGACCCGAGCCAGACGATTCCTGTATCCAGATGAGGATGTACCCTCGTCCATCTGCACGGGTACTCACACACGACGACCCTGTCCCTGCGTCGACGCCAGCTACGCCGCCCGCTCGCGTTTAGCCGACGCTGTCTGGGTCTCTCTCCCCTGTCTGATGCGTGCTGGGTTGCCTGCCATGTTCCTGAAAACAATTGAAATCAATAAGAATGTGAAACAATTGAAAATACAAAAAAAAAATTCAATTCTGGACCACTTCGAAAGTTCATTTCCGAAACTGGGAATGGAGGTGTTTTCGGAAATGAACTTCCGAAACACCCTTGCGAAGCAATTTCTGCAACTTCCATGGCAGACCCCAAAATCCAACATCAAAACTACATTTAATCATTCTAAACAACCTACCCCAATACAATTTTTGCAATTTCTAAACACCCTAATAGAGATTTGAATCATAGATCTAAAAATCGAAAAACTTACCAATTGAAGAGATTGAGATGATTTAGGTTGAGATTGAGTAGCTTTTGGAATGCCTAACTGTAGACTACACACTTGCTTTTGCAAAAATTTTGAAGAGAGGAAGTTTGAAGATGATTTAGGGTAAAATGAATGGGGAGGGGGACTGTTTTGCTTAATCTGCAAAACGCGTAGTATTTCGGAAATGCACTTCCGAAATGCTGTTTTCGGAAATGCATTTCCGAAATAAGACAATTTTTAAAAAAAAAGGCGTTTTCGAAGATACATCGCCGAAAACAGCATTTTTTTGCATTTCAGAAATGCATTTCCGAAGTAAGGGGTATTTTTGGTTTTTCACCAAAGGTGCCCAAGAAGACATGGGGCACATCAAATAATTTTTCGATTAATGTTAAATTTTATAAATACAAATATATAATAATAGCTTTCAATTCAACGATAAATTTTATTTTACGAATATGCGGTAAAGAGTTATTGGAGGTGTCATGTTATTAAATTTGATCTTTATTTTATATATATATATATATATATATATATATAAAAAGAAATATTCTTACTCTAATACTAATTATTACAACTTATTTTACATCCTATCCATTAACTCTTCTCAATTTAATGATTAAAAATAATAAATAATATTTCTCTTCTTCACAATTTAATTATATATATATATATATATATATATATATATATATATATTAGTTTTTTTATAAATTTAAAAGAAAATCATTAAAATAAAGTGGCGCCTAAAGCTAGGGATAAAGTGAGTTGCTCACCAATAAAACACACCAAATCTACCATTAGATTTATTCAATAGGGTTAGATTTGATTAAAAAAAAAAAGAGAACACTGACATGTTTTCAATGATAATTTTCTTCATATTTATGCAACTGTATCTTCTCTTTCTAGAAAACGATATCTTCTCCAATAGAACTTTAATGTTTAAATTTCACATACACTAACTTTTATCTTTATTGTTGAAATTCCTTAAATTTTTTATTATTTTCGTTGCTATTAGAGTAAGAATTTATAACTTGTAAGAAATTCTTTCTTCAAACACAATACTCATTTTTTTAAATTTGAAAATGTTTACCATGTTGAATAGGGTAGAAAGATTGGGCATTGATATGGTATTTTCACATATGTATCTGATATTTCATTTCTACTACGTATAGGTGGAACGCACCTTTTTCAATATCTAAACAAGAACATTATTAAATAAGGAAATTTCTCTATAGACCTCTCAACCTTCTAGTCCACCTCTGGTGAAAAATTCAAACTACCTCTGACTTCGGAAGTTCATTTCCGAAATGGAAGAAAAAGGCGTTTTCGGAGATGCATATCCGAAAGCGCCTTTTTTTTTTTGAAAAAATTGTCTTATTTCGGAAGTTCATTTCCGAAAACAGCATTTCGGAAGTTCACTTCCGAAATACTGCGCGTTCTGCAGATTAAACAAAACACTCCCCCTCCCCCATTCATTTACCCTAACTCAAATCAAAACACAACCCCTCTTCAAATTTTCTGCCAAAATCAAGTGTAAGATCAAAGAGCATTCCCAAGTCTTCTTCCAAACTCATCATCAAACACTAATTGGTAAGTTCTACATTGTTTTTTCAAGTTTTAGATCTATTTGAATAAACTCTAATAGGGGGTTTAGAAACTGAAAAAATCACATTAAGATAGGTTAGTACTGATATTAGGATGTTTAGTAGGCATAAAAGTAGTTTTGGTTTAGGTTTTTTGGGTCTGCCATTGGAGGCTGTATTGAAGGTCTGCGCAGGGGTGTTTCGGAAGTTCATTTCCGAAAACACCTCCATCCCAGTTTTCGGAAATGAACTTCCGAACTGTACCAGAAGTTCATTTTTTTTTCATTTGCCTCGCATATTAATCAATTTCGATTGTTTACAAGAACATGTCAGGCAACCAACCAGCACGCATCAGACAGGGGAGAGAGTCCCAGACTGCGTCGGCTAGACGCGAGCGGGCGGCGGCGCAGATGGCGTCGACCCAGGGACGGGGGCAGGGTCGGGGACGCCGTGTGCGAGTTCCCGTGGACGTGGGAGAGGGTACATCTGGTTCAGGATCTAGGAGTCGGCTGGCTCGAGCATCTTCTTCCCGCCAGCGAGAGGAGGAGGAGGAGAAGGTGGCGGCAGTGACTTACCACGAGCCGGAGGGGGTACCGGAAGTTGACCCTCCAGTCGGGGAGGAGGATGAGCAGGAGGACGGCTATCCGGGAGGGCCCTTTGACACCTCTGTGCTGATTCACTACCACGATCACGTTGCTCGGCGGATCTGGGAGGGAGAGGTATTTTTTTAATTTAACCGTTTAATTGTCACCATTTTTTATAGTTTAACCGTTTATTTGTCGCTTATTTAATACATGTTGCTTATTTAATATATGTCGTTTATTTGTTTTTTTTTCAACAGGAGCGAGGGCCGTTGAAAATGGTGAACCACGCTCGGAAGATATTTAGTCTGTTTAAACCAACAGCTGAGTGGTTTAACGACCATGTGCGAGGTTCAGGGCTTTGCGGGCTCTGCATGACGGGTTACACCACCATCAGCACCGGCATGCAGGGGGCATTTGTGGAGCGCTGGCACAAGGAGACGTCCTCTTTCCACCTGTCGGTTGGGGAAATGACGATCACCTTGCACGACGTGCAGTGTCTTCTCCACCTGCCTATTAGGGGGCCACTGTTGCACCACTCCCGGATCCAGAGGGTCGAGGCCATTGAGTGGATGACGCTCTATTTGGGCATGGAGCACGAGGTTGCTCACTTTGAGTGCGTCACGACATCTGGGCCTCATGTCCGGTTCACCACACTGAGCACTTATTTTGAGCACCACCTGGACGCGGCTGCCGAGGCTGAGGGTGAGGGTGACGAGCTATTCACACAGTATCACCGCGGCTGCGCTCTCTGGTGCTGGTACATGCATGTGGTAGGCGCTGCATGCTTTGTGGATAAGAGTGCCAGGTACGTCGACGTGACCTACCTCCGCTACTTCATGGACCTGGATACCGTTCACTAGTGGAACTGGGGGGCAGCTACTCTGGCATACCTCTACCAGAAGCTGAATGAGGCCTCCAACTGGAGGACGAGGCAGTTGGTCGGGATCCTGCACACTACTTACGGTACATTTTATTTTAACACATTATCGTATTTATTTATTTATTTATTTATGTTTCGTATTTATTTTTAATACATTATCGTGTTTCTGTTTCAGAGCTGGATCATCTCCTACTTCTCCCGCATCCACGACTTTCACATCGATCCTGCATACGTGGACGCCATGCCCAGGGCCGCCAGATACGCTCTCCAGAGGGGGAACGATGCGGTGGGACCATACCGTTTGTACTTGGACCGCACGATGCACGACGACGTCACCTGGAGGCCGTTCGCCGACTATGCTCAGATTGTACCCTTTGACGGCATTGCTTTATATTCAGGCTGGTTGGCATGCGGGACCGGCATCATGGTCCGGTATCTCCCTGAGCGGTGCATGCGTCAGTTCGGATTCGTGCAGCGGATACCCAGGTCACCCTTTGAGGCAACTCCCGACACAGTGACTCGAGTGCAGCTCACTGCCATATGGGAGGACTGGCAGCATCATATGGTACCACAGGAGTACCGTCTCACTCGGGTCACACAGGACTGGCACAGTGAGGAGGGGTACGTCACATGGTTCTACCGGGTGTCCCATCCTCTGCTGAGACCCGACGTTCCCGGCGCTCCTAGGCCAGCACATGAGGAGATCCTGGAGAACCAGCAGGCCGAGGATGACCACGCCATTGATCTCCTGCCGATCTGCCAGCGGATAGAGATGCTTGGGCGGGACGTGTTGGATCGAGGTGTCGTTCATCAGGGCGGTCCAGATGCAGTCGCCGTGATGGAGATGATCGTCACTGATGCGGGCCGTGCGGCGGGGTACAGGCGGCAGAGGAGGGCCCAGGGTGATAGGGTTAGGCACACCCAGTAGTGGTCGGGTTTATTTATTTTTTGTTTTCGGATTGTATCTTTAGCACACTATTTTTATTTGTTTCGGTTTGTATATATTATTTTCATCGGATTAGTATTTTTTTTAATTTATTTATCATATTAGTATTTTCAGTTTATCTATTGCTTATTTTATTTGGCGTTTACGTTTAATTAAAATGCGAGACTGTTTTAGATAAAACATAAAAAAAATACAATTTCTGCATAATTCGGAAATGAACTTCCGAATTCACCCCCCATGAGGTGTTTTCGGAAGTTCATCTCCGAAGACACCCCCCATGAGGTGTTTTCGGAGATGCACTTCCGAATTATGGAAATTTTTATAAAAAAAAAGCGCTTCGGAAGTTCATTTCCGAAGCAGGGGTATTTTGGGATTTTCGCTGGGGGTGACCCCCATAGGGAGGTGGCTAAAGAAATTTTCTTAAATAATTTATTGATGAATCATGGTTAATTTATAATCCGGGTTAAATTACAAGTCTGAGAAGGTAGTGGGTGAAGAAGCAGAAAACAACAATAAGGGCATGTTTGATTTGAAATAGAAGTTGTAAAGAGAGAAATATGTCTTTTAAAAGAAGAAGAGAAATATGTGAGACATAAAGTAGATTTAAGGTAAAGATTGTTTTAAGACAAAGAGAAAAGAAATAGAGAAGTATAAAGGTGTTGATGTTTTATCCTAAAGTTGATGATGATATGGTGATTAATCCAACACCTTTATACATTTTTGTTTGAGTCATGTGCTAAGTACAACCAAGAAACTAATCCATTGCGAGTTTCCATACCTCACCGAAAGAACCTTTACCAATTAGTGTTAGTTGCTCAAAGTCATCAATTTCAATTTTACTTCTTTGAAGCCGCATGTACTCAGTTTCTTTACGCTCTAAATTCCTCATCGCCACTTCATGCTCTTCCGCTGGTAATTGAGATTCCTGCACTATCCTTTGAAGTGCTCTACGTTAAATTCAGCATGTATCATTATTATATTAAATCTTAATTAAGTGCACACAAATGAGACAGAAAGAGAGGAGGAGATAGCAATTACTTCTAAATACTTCCTCCAATTTCCAGATGATAAAAGGTTTTTCAATAAAACAGAATAAGTATGAATCTACACCGAAAAAATGTAGATAGTCCAAACCGAGCTCATGAGTCCAAATACACATTCAAACCGGACCTGCACCAGTAAAAAAATTGAATCCGTATCAGTTCGAAAAACCGAAATGAGTCAGAGAAAATATTCGAGAAAACAACATAAAATGAGCACGTGTTAAGAGAATAGAGAGAGAGAGAGAGAGAGAGGACGATTGCAGAAAGGCGTGTTAATAAATATCAAACCCGAATTTTTCTGCATATATAAGCATTCAAGGCACAGTTCTCAAAAAACGAACATTGTTCACCATCTGCAAACTCCATCACTCTCACACCTTCATGCTCCTCTAACTCTCCAAAATTCTGCAGAGAAAAAATTCAAAAATTAAAAGCTTCGTATCAGATTCAATCTTCTTAAAATGACAAAAAGTAAGAAACTCCATCACAATACATACCCTTCAAATGTTCTTCTCATTTTGCTTCCCTAAACACACCAACAAAAACAAAAATAACAACAATAAAAGCAAATAAACAGACATTCAATTTTTATAAATATGAATCACAAATAAATAATTTTTCAGTATTTAGTATCACCATAGCCTATTGTTTCGATGAATGCTTTGATTGTTCTTTCACATAAGTTACAGAATCGAAATTGAAACTCACCATGGTAGAATACAAAAAGGGATACCAGTGCTTTCTCCAAAGTCCTGATTTCGTGTTTCTTCTTTTAGGCTAAATAAGATTTTTGAAACCCTAATTTAGTGCATCGTTACATAATCAGAAATCAGAGTTTCATCTCAATAATAGAGAAAGAAGATAACAAATAGAGGGAAGAGAGATAGAAAGAGGAAGAAGGTTTATGGAGAAGATTGGGGAAGAGGAAGATGGAGAAGATTGAGGAAGAGGAAGAACAACCTCACTTTCTGTAGAGAGAAAGAGAAAAGGAGAAAAAGTGGAGAAAGAGAAACGTAAAAGAGAAAAAATGAGAGAAACGTGATTCCATGAGGTAGATGAGGTAGACTGGGAAGCTTTGCAAGTAAGCTGTCCACGTGGAACAACATAGAAGCAGAAGGGCAAATCAGTATTTTCCAGAGCAGTTAACTTTCTTATATTGTAGATAAGAGACACTATAGTTAATAGATACTCCCACTATTTCAATTTATAAGACGTTTTACATAAAAAAATTATAGTAAATTATAAGTCATTTTACAATTCTAATGTAATATATATATATATATATATATATATATATATATATATATATATATATATATATATATATTTAAATATTTACTATTATTTCTAATTATACACATTATTATAAAATTATATATAATTTGTCTTTCTCATAAAATAATAATTATATTTTTTTTAATTCGTATAAAATATTTAAAATATCTTATAATTTGAAATAGATGGTATATGTTTAGACAATTTTTTTTTTTAAAACTATCTGAATAAATTAATCATCAAAATAAAAACAAATTTTCTAAGCTAATTGGTATTGACATACATTTTACTTGGAGACTTCAAATTGACACGGCCAAACAAATTATTTACTCAATCACTTCCTTTTCGTGACAGACTCATTTTTTGTGTTAAACAAATGATAAATGATTAAATCGTTCGTATCGTATCCTAGCAGTAACATTTTTTTTCCATCATGCTGTTAAAGGAATACTTTTTAATTTTTTAATTAAATGTTTTTTTTCCATCATGCTATTAAAGGAGTACTTTTTCTTTTTTAATTAAATGGTGATGTCCAGTCATAATAAGTGTCGTATTATAACAAGTAAAATGATTAAAAGAATACTGATGTTGATGTTGCATGTTTAACAAAATGACGATTCCCATTGTTATGATTGATTCTATTTACATACAATATATAGATTCTTACTATACATGTATCTTTAATTCAATCAATAATTAAAAAAAAATACAAAACTAAATAGGAAAAAAAAATCGATACATATTCATACAAAATGACTAATTTGTACCAATTATTAGTTTGATTTAATGATTGACATTGATTTAGTAGAGAGGACCACACTTCAATTTCCGCAACTACGATTAAGAGGGGGCTGTAACCACTTGATGTCATAACTGATCCCGAAACAAACTTCATCTGAAAATATTTACAATACATAGATACTACATTCAATCACTCTATGACTCAAATATTCCACATTCTCTAAAATAAATATTTAATTATCTCTTACAATACATTACACAATTTTACACAACAATACAAAAGAAAATATGAAAATGAAATACAAGCTTAAATTATTTTTATCGGTACATTTTATAATGAAGAACTTGAATTTATATTATATAACATTGGATTCTCTCTTCCTTTACAAAATTAATCAATGTGAGACTTCTTCAACACGTATATTCTCAACAAACATCAACAATCACCACTTTGATTGAAAATTATACATCAATTTTCAAGTCAATGGATTAGTGAAAAATATTTGAGTGCGTGAATGAGATAAAACCGTCTAGTGTGATACGAAACCTTACACAAATGACAGTCAAATCATATATGATAGTGGACGATTGTCCTAGGGAGAGAATTGAATGTGAATCTCATGATGGTGGAACCTTTGAAAGAGCTCACAAATGATGATAACCCTCCAAAATATAAACCTTACAATTGAGGCAAGTTTTTAGCTACTAGAAAGTGTTAGTGCACAAGGTTAAAGAACAAAAAGAATAAGAGAATAAAGGTGTTATGCAAATGACGACGGAGAATAAATCTATTAATAATTGACCTACTAGTCTATTTATACACAGAAAAAACTAGGGTTTCCATGTAGGCCCTAACAAAAGTAAACTTAATAACTAATTAAACAAAATAAACTAGAACCTAATAGCTAAGCATAACAAACTCAAACTCCAGAAGCTAAACACACTTCTGGAACAGTCACCTTAGAAGCTTCTGAATATGAATTACTTCCAACACCATCCCTTAATTCATATTCATCTAACAAAAACTACAACACCAAATCCATCCCTCAACTGGATAAAGTGTTCAGTCTTGACATTCTTCATTAGAACATCTGCAAGTTGCTTCTGGTTACTACAGTGTGCAACTCCATTTAGAAAAGCAGATTTCTCCTTGAAAACCCATCTGAAGCTGATGACTTTCTTCTCCTTTGGAAGCTCAGTTAACTCCCAAGTATTGTTTCTTTCTATAGCCTCAAGTTCTTCTTTCATGGAATTTAACCATACTTTCTTCTTGAGAACCGTATCTCCTTCTAGACATTCTTCAGAAGTACGACTACCACAAGAAGCCACGCCTTTGTTAACCCTGGACCTCGTCCAGAACCACTACCTTCAGAAATACCTGTTAGAACAAGATTTGTTCTGATCAATTATCTTAGTTTTGATGATAACAATAATATGAATTTTGCTTAAGATAATATGGTACTCTAATCCAATGCAATTTCCCTTTCAGGAAATATATAAAGAGTACGCATAATTCAGCGCTCAGAAGCTTTGTCTCAAAGGGTTCAGCATGCAACATCAGAACATGGTCTGGCAAGACATCAGAAGATGGTCGAAGCAGAATCAGAACATGGGTCTATGGAAGCATCAGAAGAACAAGAGAACAGAAGCACTAAAGTTCTGATGGTATCACGCTCAGAAGCACTTCAAGGTTAGAAGATCAGAAGATGCTATGCACCAAGCTGTTTGACTCTGATGATATTCAAACGTTGTATTCACAAACATCAGATCAGAAGGAAGTACAAGTGGCAGGCTACGCTGACTGACAAAAGGAACGTTAAAAGCTATTCTAGGCTACGTCAGTAGACACAGCGTGAACAAGGCTCGAGGTAGTTGACAAAAGCGTATAACATTAAATGCGATGCTGTACGGAACACGCAAAGCATTAAATGCATTCAACGGTCATCTTCTCCAACGCCTATAAATATGAAGTTCTGATGAGAAGCAAGGTAGACAATTTTAACGATCCTGAACGAAAACAACGCACATCAAACTTGCTGAAACGCTGTTCAAATCAAAACTCAGAATCTTCATCTTCATCAAAGCTCACTACATTGCTGTTGTAATATATTAGTGAGATTAAGCTTAAACAATTAAGAGAAATATCACAGTTGTGATTATCGCTTGTAAGAAGCATTTGTAATACTCTTTGAATTGATTACATTAAGTTGTAAGGAACTAGAGTGATCGTGTGGATCAGAATACTCTAGGAAGTCTTAGGAGTGAACTAAGCAGATTGTAACTAGAGTGATCGTGTGGATCAGTAGACTCTAGAAAAGTCTTAGAGGGTATCTAAGCAGTTGTTCCTGGAGTGATCAGTGTGTGATCAGTAGACTCTGGAAGACTTAGTTGCTGACTAAGTGGAAAACCATTGTAATCCGTGCGATTAGTGGATTAAATCCTCAGTTGAGGTAAATCATCTCTGCGGGGGTGGACTGGAGTAGTTTAGTTAACAACGAACCAGGATAAAAATAACTGTGCAATTTATTTTTATCTGTCAAGTTTTTAAAGCTACACTTATTCAAACCCCCCCTTTCTAAGTGTTTTTCTATCCTTCAATTGGCATCAGAGCGCCGGTTCTAAGGTGCAAGCACTTAACCGTGTTTAGAAAAGATTCAGGAAGAGAAAAACGCTTCAGTAAAAGATGGTTGATGAAAGTGAAAAGTCTACACCTACACCTGCATCTACATCTGGCTCTGCTGAGCAATACAACGGTAACAATGGTTATACTAGACCGCCGGTATTTGATGGTGAAAACTTTGAATACTGGAAAGATAAACTGGAAAGTTACTTTCTTGGTCTAGATGGTGATCTATGGGATCTTCTGATGGATGGTTACAAACATCCAGTAAATGCCAGTGGCGTAAAGCTGACAAGGCAAGAGATGAATGATGATCAGAAAAAGCTATTCAGGAATCATCATAAATGCAGAACTGTTTTGCTGAATGCTATCTCTCATGCTGAATATGAGAAGATATCTAACAGGGAAACGGCCTATGACATATATGAGTCCTTGAAAATGACTCATGAAGGAAATGCTCAAGTCAAGGAGACTAAAGCTCTAGCTTTAATCCAGAAGTATGAAGCCTTCAAGATGGAGGATGATGAAGACATTGAAAAGATGTTTTCAAGATTTCAAACTCTTACTGCTGGATTGAGAGTTCTTGACAAGGGATACACCAAGGGTGATCATGTAAAGAAGATCATCAGAAGCTTACCCAGAAGATGGGCTCCTATGGTGACTGCATTCAAGATTGCAAAGAATCTGAATGAAGTTTCTCTGGAAGAGCTTATCAGTGCCTTGAGGAGTCATGAAATAGAGCTGGACGCAAATGAGCCTCAAAAGAAAGGTAAGTCTATTGCATTAAAATCCAATATCAAGAAATGCACTAACGCTTTTCAGGCTAGAGAAGAAGATCCTGAAGAATCAGAATCTGAAGAAGAAGATGAACTATCTTTGATTTCCAGAAGGCTAAATCAACTCTGGAAGACCAAGCAAAGGAAGTTCAGAGGCTTCAGAAGTTCAAAGAAATTTGAACGTGGAGAATCTTCTGATGACAGGAGATTTGACAAGAAGAAGGTCATGTGCTATGAATGCAATGAGCCTGGACACTACAAGAACGAATGTCCAAATCTTCAGAAGGAAAGTCCCAAGAAAAAGTTTCATAAGAAGAAAGGTCTTATGGCAACCTGGGATGAGTCAGAAGATGATTCAGAAGATGAGCAGGCTAACTGTGCGCTGATGGCGACAGAAGATGACGAATCAGAATCTACATCAGAATCAGATTCTGAAGAGGTATTCTCTGAACTTACTAGAGATGAGTTAGTTTCCGGTCTAACTGAACTTCTGGAACTCAAGTCTCAGATAAGTCTCAAATACAAAAAGCTGAAAAAGTTATTTGAATTTGAAACAAAGAAGCTTGAGTTGGAGAATTCTGAATTAAAAGAAAAACTTTTAAAATTATCCAATAATGTTGGATCTCCTTCTGATTCAGAAAAATCCACTCCTAGTCTAAACCATATTCTGAAAGAATATGATTTAAGTTTCAGGAAGTTCTTATCTAGAAGTATTGGCAGAAGTCAGCTAGCTTCTATGATATATGCTGTGTCTGGAAACAAAAGAGTTGGCATTGGTTTTGAGGGTGAAACCCCATACAAACTTGAACCTGTTGATGAAATGAAACTCACATACAAGCCATTGTATGATCAGTTCAAGTATGGCCACTCCCATGATATTAGGCACACTTCACATGCTCAAAGTTTTCACATAACACACACCAAAAAGCATGTGACACAACCTAGGAAATATCATGAAACTCACATTAAAAATTATCATGCTGTTCCTCCTATTGCTTACAATGTTAAACCCAAGTTCAATCAGAACTTGAGAAAATCTAACAAGAAAGGACCCAAGAAAATGTGGGTACCTAAGGATAAGATTATTCCTATTGCAGATATCCTTGACTGCAAAAAGGACAAAGCACAACATGTCATGGTACCTGGACTCTGGATGCTCACGACACATGACAGGAAGAAGGTCTATGTTCCAAGACCTGGTGCTTAAGTCTGGAGGAGAAGTCAAGTTTGGAGGAGATCAGAAGGGCAAGATAATTGGCTCTGGAACTATAAAGTCTGGTAACTCTCCTTCCATTTCTAATGTACTTCTTGTAAAAGGATTAACACATAACCTCTTATCTATCAGTCAATTGAGTGACAATGGTTATGATATAATCTTTAATCAAGAGTCTTGCAAGGCTGTAAATCAGAAGGATGGCTCAATCCTATTTACAGGCAAGAGGAAGAACAACATTTATAAGACAGATCTGCAAGATCTTATGAGTCAGAAGGTGACTTGTCTTATGTCTGTTTCTGAAGAGCAGTGGGTCTGGCACAGAAGGTTAGGTCATGCTAGTTTGAGAAAGATTTCTCAGATTAACAAACTGAATCTGGTCAGAGGACTCCCTAATCTGAAATTCAAATCAGATGCTCTTTGTGAAGCATGTCAGAAGGGCAAGTTCTCCAAACCTGCATTCAAGTCCAAGAATGTTGTTTCTACCTCAAGGCCATTAGAACTCTTGCACATTGATCTGTTTGGCCCAGTCAAAACAGCATCTGTCAGAGGGAAGAAATATGGATTAGTCATCGTAGATGATTATAGTCGTTGGACATGGGTAAAATTCTTGAAACACAAGGATGAGACTCATTCAGTGTTCTTTGATTTCTGCATTCAGATTCAATCTGAAAAAGAGTGTAAAATCATAAAGGTCAGAAGTGATCATGGTGGTGAATTTGAGAACAGATCCTTTGAAGAATTCTTCAAAGAAAATGGTATTGCCCATGATTTCTCTTGTCCTAGAACTCCACAGCAAAATGGGGTTGTAGAGCGAAAGAATAGGACTCTGCAAGAAATGGCCAGAACCATGATCAATGAAACCAATATGGCTAAACATTTCTGGGCAGAAGCAATAAACACTGCATGCTATATTCAGAATAGAATCTCTATCAGACCTATTCTAAATAAGACTCCTTATGAATTGTGGAAGAATAGAAAGCCCAACATTTCATATTTCCATCCTTTTGGATGTGTATGCTTTATTCTGAACACTAAAGATCATCTTGGTAAGTTTGATTCCAAAGCACAAAAATGTTTCCTTCTTGGATATTCTGAACGCTCAAAAGGCTACAGAGTATACAATACTGAAACATTGATTGTAGAAGAATCAATCAATATCAGGTTTGATGATAAGCTTGGTTCTGAAAAACCAAAGCAGTTTGATAATTTTGCAGATTGTGATATTGATATATCAGAAGTTGTTGAGCCAAGCAGCAACGCATCAGAAGCAGAGCTTCTCAGAAGCAAAGAATCTGAAGATCAAGTATCAGCTTCTCTAGAGGATCTAAGCATTTCTGAAGAACCATCTGTCAGAAGATCATCCAGACTCATCTCTGGTCACTCAGAAGATGTCATTCTTGGAAAGAAGGATGATCCAATCAGAACAAGAGCATTCCTTAAGAACAATGCAGATTGTCAATTAGGTCTTGTATCTTTGATCGAGCCGACTTCTGTTGATCATGCTCTAGAAGATCCAGACTGGATAATTGCTATGCAAGAAGAACTGAATCAGTTTACAAGGAATGATGTTTGGGATCTTGTTTCTAGACCAGATGGATTCAATATAATCGGTACAAAATGGGTCTTCAGAAACAAGCTCAGTGAGAAGGGCGAAGTGGTAAGAAACAAAGCCAGACTGGTGGCTCAGGGTTATAGTCAGCAAGAAGGGATTGACTATACAGAAACCTTTGCACCAGTGGCCAGGTTAGAATCTATTCGTCTGTTAATTTCATTTGCCACTCAACATAACATCACTCTCTATCAAATGGATGTTAAGAGTGCCTTCTTAAATGGTTATATAGATGAAGAAGTTTATGTCCATCAACCTCCTGGTTTTGAAGACTCTATGTCTCCTAATCATGTTTTTAAACTTAAGAAATCATTATATGGATTGAAACAGGCTCCCAGAGCTTGGTATGAACGCTTAAGTTCTTTCCTTCTGGATAATGGTTTCACTAGAGGAAAAGTGGACACTACTCTCTTTTGTAAAACCTTTAAAAGGGATATTTTAATTTGTCAAATATATGTAGATGATATTATTTTTGGAACATCTAATGCTACACTTGGAAAGGAGTTTGCTGAGTCTATGCAGGCTGAGTTTGAAATGAGCATGATGGGAGAACTCAAGTATTTCCTTGGAATACAAATAAATCAAACATCAGAAGGAACGTATGTTCACCAAACCAAGTATGTGAAGGAACTTCTGAAGAAGTTTAATCTTCTAGACTGCAAAGAAGCCAAAACTCCTATGCATCCAACATGCATCCTAGGTAAGGATGAGGTGAGTAAGAAGGTAGATCAGAAGTTATACAGAGGTATGATTGGATCTCTTCTATATTTGACTGCTTCTAGACCTGACATTCTGTTCAGTGTTTGTTTGTGTGCTAGATTCCAATCAGATCCTAGAGAATCTCATTTAACTGCTGTTAAGAGAATTCTAAGGTATCTGAAAGGTACTACTAATGTTGGCTTAGTTTACAGAAAATCTAAAGAATACAACTTAGTAGGATTCTGCGATGCTGATTATGCTGGAGACAAAATTGAAAGAAAAAGTACTTCAGGAAGTTGTCAATTTCTTGGAAGTCATTTGATCTCCTGGTACAGCAAGAAGCAAGCAACTATCGCTCTATCAACAACAGAAGCAGAATATGTCGCTGCTGCTGGTTGTAGTACACAGATGCTCTGGATGAAGAGTCAGCTAGAAGATTATCAGATATTTGAGAGTAACATTCCTATATTCTGTGATAATACTTCTGCTATATGTTTATCTAAGATTCCTATTCTTCATTCAAAAGCTAAACATATTGAGATTAAACATCATTTCATAAGGGACTATGTTCAGAAGGGTGTTATATCTTTAAACTTTGTTGATACAGACCATCAATGGGCTGATATCTTTACAAAACCCCTGGCTGAAGATAGGTTTAAGTTTATTCTGAAGAACATCAGTATGGATTTATGCCCAGAATGAGAAGATGAGAAGTTCTCATGTATGAGTATCTTCTGAAATGAATGTGGAACAATTTTTTTTAATCAGAAGTTCTGATTGAAATCTTTTAGAAATTATGATTCGGTTATTATTAACGTTTCATTGTCTAAGTTGATTCAGAACCTCTTTTAAAGCAAAACAGCTGTAACGTTTTATCTCGGGATAGTAAACCTGTCGTTACTATTCATAGATAAGCGCGCGTGCAGTTGAAGGGACGCCGACCATAGGTAACTGTGCAAGTCACCTCATTTGTCTTTATTATCTCTCCTCATGTCACGTAACATTAAATGCTAGTCAACATTCGTTTCATTTTATTTTTTTTAAATACTCTTCAAACGCTTCTCTTTCCCTATCTCTTTGCATTCCTCATCAAGTTTCTCTCTCTCTCTCTTCAGTTTTCGTCTCTTGTTCAAACAAACTTTTTCTTTCTTTTAAAAAAAAAATCCTAGCTCAAACCTAGCGTTCACCCTAAGCCTGTTGAAGATCTATGACTCAAAGGCGACAGATCTCTGCATATCTCGGGATGGCTCTCCTAATACCTCTCAAGTCAGACCTCTTCTTTGATGTTGTTATCAACTTTCACCCAAAGACAGAAGACTTTCTTGAGTTATGGGAGGAGGTTAAGAATGATATTCTTAACTTCTATGTTGAGGGAAAGCCCCGTTTGCAACATTAGCTCTCTGTCTGTGAACTGTCCCTCTCTTCCTCTTTGGTCACTTGGATCTCTCCTACAGTGGAGGTTCCAGTCTGGAAGACAAGAGTCCACAGGGATTCTTGATGGGTTGACACCGAGCGTGTCCTGCTAGGGTGCTATTTTTAATTTTTGTAGTCATTTCCTCTTGGGATGACTTTTTATGTATTTGCTAGGAATGTTTCTCATCTTGTTAAACATAGGAACCTTTTGTAATATCTTTTGATTATCAATGAAAAGTTTTTTTGCTTTTACATTCCAGTGTTTTTATTTGTCGTTTTAATCATCTGAATCTTTTGAAATATGCTTTTTGATGATATGACAAAAAGGGGGAGAAAGATAAATGATAAATGATTTGATTAATCTATCAGTTGCTGGGCAAAGCTCCCACACATTCACTAACAAGAACTGTAAGTTCTATATGGTTTAAGTGTTTTGCAGGTATAAAGAAGTGAAGAAAATCTTCAAAGCAAACACAAGAAGCAAAACCATGGAAACTGAAGCAAGCTGAGTGCTGTCAAGCTTCAGAAATCAGAAGCAAGAAAGAAGAATGAATCAGAAGCACTGATAATAGAATTTGATCCATATTTGTCTATTTGTGTTGACAAAATTCTATTTGCTCTGATACATTATTCAAGCCTATTTGCTCTGATACATATAATGTTATGGCTCTGATACATTATTTTAGCCTATATGGCTCTGATACATATAATGTGTTCGAATATACATTTTATGTTCTAACTCGTTCATGCTGACTTTTGTCGTTTAGTTTTTGTTCTGTAACATTTCAGGATGTAGAGATGCTCAGATGATGCTCTGGTACATTCAACAATGTTCTGATACAAATCTAGCATGAAGTGATGTTGGTAGAAATTCAAAGCTCTGAAGCTATCCGAGGGAAGCAGAAATCAGAAGCTGCGAATGTTCTAAAGATCCAGAAAACTCAAGTTCTGAAGCTGTCCTAAATGGAAGCAGAAATCAGAAGCTGTGAATGTTCAGAAGATCAAAGAAATTCAAGTTCTGAAGCTGTCCTAGATGGAAGCAGAAGTCAGAAGCTGTGAATGTTCAGAAGATCAAAGAAATTCAAGTTCTGAAGCTGTCCTAGATGGAAGCAGGAATCAGAAGCTGTGAGTGTTCTAAGGATCTAAGGAAATTCTAGTTCTGAAGCTGTCCTATGGAAGCAGAAGTCAGAAGCTATGAATTCTCTAAAGACAGAAGCTTATATGATCGTCTCTACCGAAATAATCAGGGAAGTCTTTTATTAAAGTTCTTCGAGTATTTATTTCAGGGGGAGATTATTTATCTCAGGGGGAGATTGTTAATCTCAGGGGGAGACATATTCATATGCTTATGCTATAGCTGTGTAATTTGTCTTTTGCCGTCTGTTCTTTCTGATCGCAAATTCATATCATTTATATATGTTTTTGTCATCATCAAAAAGGGGGAGATTGTTAGAACAAGATTTGTTCTGATCAATTATCTTAGTTTTGATGATAACAATAATATGAATTTTGCTTAAGATAATATGGTACTCTAATCCAATGCAATTTCCCTTTCAGGAAATATATAAAGAGTACGCATAATTCAGCGCTCAGAAGCTTTGTCTCAAAGGGTTCAGCATGCAACATCAGAACATGGTCTGGCAAGACATCAGAAGATGGTCGAAGCAGAATCAGAACATGGGTCTATGGAAGCATCAGAAGAACAAGAGAACAGAAGCACTAAAGTTCTGATGGTATCACGCTCAGAAGCACTTCAAGGTTAGAAGATCAGAAGATGCTATGCACCAAGCTGTTTGACTCTGATGATATTCAAACGTTGTATTCACAAACATCAGATCAGAAGGAAGTACAAGTGGCAGGCTACGCTGACTGACAAAAGGAACGTTAAAAGCTATTCTAGGCTACGTCAGTAGACACAGCGTGAACAAGGCTCGAGGTAGTTGACAAAAGCGTATAACATTAAATGCGATGCTGTACGGAACACGCAAAGCATTAAATGCATTCAACGGTCATCTTCTCCAACGCCTATAAATATGAAGTTCTGATGAGAAGCAAGGTAGACAATTTTAACGATCCTGAACGAAAACAAAGCACATCAAACTTGCTGAAACGCTGTTCAAATCAAAACTCAGAATCTTCATCTTCATCAAAGCTCACTACATTGCTGTTGTAATATATTAGTGAGATTAAGCTTAAACAATTAAGAGAAATATCACAGTTGTGATTATCGCTTGTAAGAAGCATTTGTAATACTCTTTGAATTGATTACATTAAGTTGTAAGGAACTAGAGTGATCGTGTGGATCAGAATACTCTAGGAAGTCTTAGGAGTGAACTAAGCAGATTGTAACTAGAGTGATCGTGTGGATCAGTAGACTCTAGAAAAGTCTTAGAGGGTATCTAAGCAGTTGTTCCTGGAGTGATCAGTGTGTGATCAGTAGACTCTGGAAGACTTAGTTGCTGACTAAGTGGAAAACCATTGTAATCCGTGCGATTAGTGGATTAAATCCTCAGTTGAGGTAAATCATCTCTGCGGGGGTGGACTGGAGTAGTTTAGTTAACAACGAACCAGGATAAAAATAATTGTGCAATTTATTTTTATCTGTCAAGTTTTTAAAGCTACACTTATTCAAACCCCCCCTTTCTAAGTGTTTTTCTATCCTTCAATACCGCCTTCAAAAGTTGGATAGCCTTCAAAGGCTTTTCCTTCAGAAGTTCCACCTTCAAAATCATGAAAACCGTCAGAGGCTGGACTACCTTCAGAGGGTCCATCTTCAGAGTCATGATTACCACCAGAAACATGAACGTCTTCAAAATCTTATCCTCTAGAGCCTATGTCTTCAGAGTTTTCCTTTCCAGAAAAATGATCACCACCAGATTCAACATTTGGATCAGAATTAGATTCACCAACTGATTCATCTTCAGAGTCCCCAAAATATTCTTCATCTTGTGACTCTGATTCACCTTCAGATTCTGATTTATCTTCAAAAGCATAATCTTCTTCAGATTCGGACTCATCTTCTAATTCTCCTTCAGACTTAGAATCACCTTCGGATTATGACTTGTCTTTAGCTTCAGAGTCATCTTCTAACTCTGACTCATCTTCAGAAACCTCAGATTCTGACTCTTCTTCAGAATCTTCAAAGTCATCTTCTAATTTTGACTCATATAAAAACTCCTTCAGAATATTCAGAGTTATCTTCTTCCCCTTCAAAATCAAAAAACGACAAACTCACAGGTTCCTCATCATATTCATAAGCCATTAATAGGACAGGATCATCATCAGAATCTCCTCTGGCTATTTTTGCTTCTTCTTTGTTTGACCAACAATCTTTAGCAAAATGGCCAAACCTCTTACAACAGTAACATTGAACCATTCTTTTGTCGTACTTCTCCTTTCCCTTCCGATGTTTCTCCTTATTAGAATAGACGACTTCTGACTTCTGATACCTACCATGTCTTTTCTGCTTCTGGTCTTCATGACAAAAGAAGCTTTCAGAGCCTGCTCAACTTCCCTCTCAAAAGTTCTTTTAGTCAAACGCAACTCTTGCGCCTCTAGACTGCTTTGCAACTCTTCTATTCTCATGGTGTCCAGATCTTTAGAATGTTCAATTGCTACAACAATGTAATCAAATTTAAGAGTAAGCGATTTCAATACCTTCTCTATGATTACTTGTTCAGAAATGGTTTCTCCATACGCTTTCATCTCATTAGTGATCAGAATCACTCTGAAGATGTACTTAGAAACCTTCTCGTAGTTCTTCATGTTGAGATTCTCATACTGCTTTCTCAGGGACTAAAGTTTCACCTTCTTCACTGATGCGTCACCACCGTAACATTTAACCAGTGTGTCTCATGCTTCCTTCGCCGTCATCGAATAAGCGATTTTCTCAAACACGTTCACACCCCCACACTGATGGATGAAGAACAACGCCTTCTGATCTTTTTTCCTTAGGCCACTCTTAGCATTTCTCTGCGCATCAGTTGCATCTTCTGGAAGTGCAATTGAGACATAACCATCATTGATGAGATTAAGAACATCTTGAGCGCCAAATAACACACGCATCTGAATCTTCCAACGATTCCAGTTCTTACCAACGAACACTGGAAGTTTGGTACTAAGATTACCATTTCCGTTCATCCTCAACCTTGTGCAAGTCACTCAGATCTCACCAAACACGGTGTTTCCCAATCCTGCATAATTAGAAAATGTGATTATGTTCCGATTTTGTTCAAGATTCAACACGAATACAAGAACCAAATTAATCACACAACGCCTCACCGTTTCACTCGTGTTTCCCGTGTTTCTCCGTGAATCCGAACCAGAACTTTAGATACCAATTGTTAGTGCACAAGGTTAAAGAAAAAAAGAATAAGAGAATAAAGGTGATCTACAAATGACGAAGGAGAATAAATCTATTAATAATTGACAACTACTAGTCTATTTATACACAAAAAACTAGGGTTGCCACGTAGGCCCTAACAAAATTAAACTTAATAAATAAGTAAACAAAATAAACTAGAACCTAATAGCTAAGCATAACAAATTCAAACTTCAGAAGCTAAACACACTTCTGGAACAGTCACCTCAGAAGCTTCTGACTCTAACAACAGCTTCTTCTATTGAATTACTTCCAACAGAAAGCGTAGAAATTTCATGAAACCTGATGTTGAGAACATCCAAACTCTTCATTTTAGGATTACTCAACATTTGATGTTATATGTGGAAAAACAGTTGTGAGTTATTAGCGTTTAAATGCTTTTTTAAATTAAGATTGTGTTTGGATGAAACATTTTAATTAGGTAAAATAATTTTTTAGAAAATTTTTAAATGACTTGTAAAATTTATTGTTTAGATAAAAAAATATGGATAATTATTAAGATGATGTAAATTTATGAAGTATTTTTTTATTCTAGTTATATTGTTTATTATTAATTTTTTAAATTTTGCATAATGGTCCATATTTTTAAAGAAAATTTTAAATTCACTCTTAAAATTATAAATAAGTCCTTAATAATTTTCAATTTTATTTTTAAATTTTTAAAATTGCAAATTGATATCTATTTTTAATATTTTAAATTTAGCCAACAGTTTTAAAATTTATGAAAATGATCCAAAAAATTTAACAATGAATCATTTTAATACTTCATCCAAACAAAAAAATTTAAAAACGAATGAATTTCAATTGAATTACTTAGAATTTTAAAACAAATGAATTTCAATTGAGCTTGTTACATGTATATTATAATTTATTAGATGGTTTTGTGTTTAATTATTTGGGTGTATTTATTTTATGATTTTTTTTATGCAGTGTTGGATCTACGAGCACTTCCCTCACATCTATGAGCGGAAGATCCAGTGTGTTGCGGCTACTGACCCATGTGCAAAGAGGTGGAAGGCCAAATAGGCCATTCTATGAGGGTTGATGGAGTACAGGCGGAGGCTGGATGCTCTAACCTGGGGTGATGTTATTTGGACACCGTATACAACTCACCGCCCTCATCGTCCTTTTGAGGTATCTATTTTATATTTAGGGTATGTCAGATGGGAGAGTCATATGGCTAGACACTTGCTTGATAGGTGTCTACGCCAATATTGTTATATACATGGCATCCCACGTCCGGTCCCAGAGGCTCCAGCTGGTAGCATTGATCGATGGTTTCACAATCACATCATCAGCTCCCCTGTGAGATCATTGATACAACCGTTGAGGTTCAGGAGCCTGGGAAGTGCGATGATGGATACCTGAAGTGGTTGCATAGTGTGTCACACCCTAAGGTCATACCACCTACCATAACATTTGATGTTCCAGGGCCATTAGCTATCGGAGATTCGTCCGATCCACCACCACCACCTCCATATCCTGCAGGTGACCAGAACAGCCGCCTACAGTTCATCGCCGTTCACTTAGATAGCCTCATGGGTTTGGTGAACCCTGATGGTAAGGTTCATACTATTTTAGCTAGGTTGGCCGATGTTGCCCGTGGAGGGCCTATGTAGATTTATTTTTTTATGGTTGTATTATTTGTATATTTTGGACACATCTTTTTTATTGCATCATCTTTTTTGCTAGTACATGTTTCGATTAGGTAAAGAAAATAAAATAACATCAATAATAAACAAACATAGTTAACAAACATCAAATGACAAACAACAAACAATATCCAAAACATAAAAATCTAGACACTAACAGATGACTTTGGACGTTTCAGACACTTCATCATGTCGTCCACGGATCTTCGGATTTACGCGTCTAACTCGATCGAACCTTTAGTTATCCTACGGCAAAATGATTCCCACATGGCCTTCACATTTTCCTTATTCTTCAACTTGATTAGGTTGTATTTCACCCTTTCATTTGTATCAATCTAGTCCTTCTGAAACTCAATCTTTGTCATCCTTCTGTTATCGGAATCAGACAATAAATTATTAACGTTTCTTTCAAGGTGACAAAGGATTCGGGCCCATCTGGAATCATGGTTTCAACAGCAGGGTTGCAGCCATACACTACTACATTTATCAAATACTGAGGAAGAGACATTTTGTTGAGATATGCTATCCAATAACCTTAAGACCCCTATTTATACAAACGGTGATGGATTCTAGACCACATATATGTATCGGTGCAATCAGGACCCTCCAAAAATGTCAGCAAAATCTCAACCAATGAAAAAACTTAATATTAGAATATACCAGAAATTTCGATTATAATGAATTTCCAATACTGTCTAGAAATTAGAAATTTTTGATATAACGAAAATTTAAAACACACTACCAAAAATTTGAATTCTACCAAAAATTTGATAGGCTGTACCGAAAATTTCGTCTAAAAATTCTTTGTATCTCATCAGTGGTAAAAATGACAAATAGGAGATGACATGTATAATTCTCTTTGGAATGATGGTGAAGTCTAAGCAAAAACTAATTTTATTTAATCAGAAATATATCTAATTATTTAATTTTTTAAAAAAGAAAAAGGAAAGACAGTGGATTAATATGGAACATTGGATTAATCATGTCGTGAAATTTTTTTAATAA
Organism: Vicia villosa; assembly: GCF_029867415.1. Taxonomy (NCBI): domain Eukaryota; kingdom Viridiplantae; phylum Streptophyta; class Magnoliopsida; order Fabales; family Fabaceae; genus Vicia; species Vicia villosa. The sequence goes on from NC_081183.1 coordinate 156,811,452, forward strand.
ACAAAATAAAATAAAAAATTACTTAGATTGTATTGTCACAATGACATATTTAACCTTGCAATTATGCTGATTATTTTATCACTAGGTAACAATAACAAAACACATGCTTCAATTTGTAATATATATACACACACACACCAACACCAATATGTCCCATAGCCAAAACAACTCTTCCACTATAATATTGTTGTCATTGAGCAATCAATAATTCTTTTTAGAAAAACATCACCATGGTAGAGATTGATCCAGATTTCATTCAAGCACCAGAGCACAGACGAAAGCCAGTTATCATAGAAGCTGAAAACATTCCAGTAATAGACCTATCACCTATACTAGACACCAATATTGAGAAAGACCCTTTAGCTTTTGATGAGCTTGTGGAAAAAATAGGAAGTGCATGCAAAGAGTGGGGGTTTTTCCAAGTGATCAACCATGGAGTTCCTCTTGAAGTTAGGGAGAGATTTGAATCTGTTGGGAAGAAATTCTTTGGCCAAAAAATGGAGGAGAAGAAGAAAGTTAGAAGAGATCTGGTGAATGTTCTGGGATATTATGAATCTGAGCTTACCAAGAATGTTAGAGATTGGAAAGAAGTGTTTGATGTAACTTTTCTTGAACCTACTTTGGTTCCAGCTTCAACTGATCCTGATGATAAAGAGATTACTCATTGGTATAATCAGTGGCCAGAGTCTCCCCCAGGGATGAGGTTAGCTTTAATTTATTTTTGTTTTCATAATTTCAAATTCGATCTAAAAATAAAATATAATTATAAATAACTTGTATGATATACAGAGAGGCAATCCAAGAATATGGTCAACACATGAAAAAACTATCAATCAAGATAATGGAACTTATCGCGGTGAGCTTAGGATTACCCGCGAAAAGATTTAACGATTTCTTCAAAGATGAAACAAGCTGGATGAGACTCAACTATTATCCACCTTGTCCTAATCCTGACATGGTTCTAGGATGTGGTCGCCACAAAGATACTGATGCTTTAACTGTCCTTGCTGAAGATGAAGTTAGTGGACTTGAAGTCAAGAGAAAAACTGATGGTGAATGGCTTCTCGTTAAGACTTTGCCTAATGCTTATATTATCAATGTTGGAGACTTAGTTCAGGTATCAAGAACCGCATTAGTCATTTTTCGACCATGTTCGTATAAAATTTATATGAAACCTAATAGAGAAAGTTACTTTTATATTTGTTCAGGTTTGGAGCAATGATACGTACGAGAGTATTGAACACAGAGTGATGCTGAACACTGAGAAAGCGAGGTTTTCATGTCCATTCTTTCTTTATCCAGCACACTATACCATTGTGGAGCCTTTGAAAGAGTTCACAAGTGATGAAAACCCTCCAAAATACAAACCTTACAATTGGGGCAAGTTTATAATTACTAAAAAGATTAGCAATTTCATGAAACTTGATGTTGAGAACATCCAAACCCATCAATTCAAGATTGTTTAGATGCAGCATTTTGCTATAATGCTGTCATCAAGAAGGTGTTGTATTTGGAAAAGGAGGCATGAAATAATAATGTGTTGAATAGCTCTATCGAGCTAGGTGTGTATGAATAAGGCTCTATATGAACAAGTGTTACCAAAATGTATTAGCTTGAATAAGGAGCCATTAGTGGCTCATAAATTACTTCAATTTCCGAGTTTGTAAGATTCAGTTTGTTTTATGTTATTTTTAAAAAATATATCTATATATTATATGACACTATTATGAATATTTGGGGATGTACAATTTCTATGCTTTTTATATTCTATAAGATATTCTATATATTAATAGAATGATGATGACAACTATTGTAGATCATTTATACAATTATCTTTGATAGAATTTGTGTTGTATAAATAAAATTCTTCTCCACCCTAAAGGAAGATTTGGAGATACTAATACAATAATTCTTTTGTTTTCTTCTCATCTATCTCTACTCTTCTACTACAATAGTGATGATATAAGTCATGAAGTTTCTCATTGACATGGTGGAGAGAAAGAAAACTCGAAGATAGAGAGAAAGATGAAATGAAAATTGTATGAATGAATCTCATTGAATGAATAAAGTTAGTTACATGATAGAAATTTATATATAAGGTAGTTGCTAACCAATCTATAATTAACTAACTGAAGTTGTAACTAACTCTCCAATGAGTAATAGCTCTCTACATGTGGAACGTGGTTGATAATGGTGGACTTCATGTTAGACGAAGCTATTAACAGCTATTAACTTGTAATGTAAGGCTTCTTTCTTCATATGCTTTAACACACTCCCTCAAGCTTAGCATGGTATAAATATCAAACATGTTAAGCTTGAATATCAAAGATTTGAAGCTTTTAGGTGGCAAAAGCTTGGTAAAGAAATCAACAAGTTAACCTGAAGTTTTGATTGGAAGCAATTTGAACAGACCTTGCAATATCCTTTCTCTCACAAAGTGGTAGTCAATTTCTAAGTGTTTCGTGCGTTCATGGAAGATTGGATTTGCAGTAATGTGTATGCAATATCAGGTCTGGTAGTGGTGACGCATAGCAGCTTCCTAACCAATCTTCTGTAGCTGAGAATGTCTTCAAAAGGCTTGCTAGAATCCTGATGTAGTGGAATAGATGGATCAAGAGGATTTTTCATCGATTATGAGCCAAGTAAGTCTGTATCTTTTAGCAAATTGAAGCAATATTTCCTTTGGCATATGCTGATTCTAGTCTTAGAATGAGCAACTTTTATGACTAGAATATATTTCAACTTGCCAAGGTCCTTGATCTTAAACTCTGTGAAGTGTGGTTTTCACTTTATAAATCTCTGCCATAGAGTTTCCAAATAGGATAATGTCATCAAACATATACTAGCAATGCAGTAAAATATGGGACCATTATGGAGTGTGAAAAGTGAGTGATCTAAAGTAGATTGCTTATAACCTTGATTGGTGAAAAGTGTGTGAAAAGTGAGTGGTCTTAAGAATCCTATCAGCTTTTTATACCATTTTCTACTTGTCTGACTCAAACCATAGAGAGATTTCAATAACCTGCAAACATGGTTTGACTTTGGGTTACTAACACTCTGTGGCACTGACATGTACTCGTCTTCATTCAAATCTCCATGCAAAAAAAGCATTGTTTACATTTAATTGGTTTAGGTGCCATGAATTTATAGAAGCCAAAGCAAGTAATGTCCTTACGGTGGTTATTTTTGCCATATGTGATAATGCATCAAAGAATTCAAGTTCTTCTACTTGATTGTAGCCTTTGGCTACTAGCCTATCCTTATACCTTTCTATAGTTCCATTTTCCTTGTGTTTCGCCTTATAAAGCCATATGCTACCAATAGGTTTGATGTTTGGTGAAGGATCAACAAAAATCGAGGTTTTGTTGTGTTCCAAAGCATTTAGCTCAGACTTTATTGCCTTAATCCAACAATCATGATTGATTGCTTCCCGATAACTATTTCCTTCAGTCGCATTTCTAACTCACAAAGAAAAGTGTTATTGTGAACTAGAAAGATTATTTAATAAAGTATACCTAATGAATCATGGTAAGTTGATCTCTTTGAAAAACTGTAAGTGAATAGTAATCTTGATTAGTTATCCACTAGAACCACACAAAAGAGAGAGAAGAGAGAAGAAGAAAATCAAGATTAGTTATGACTATTTTACTATTCACTTACTCAATAAGGGTTCAAAGATTACAAGTGAATAACAACAACCAACTTCTCACAACTACCTGAGAGACTTAGTCTATTTATAAACTACTATGCTAACTTAAACAATTGGCATAAACAAACAGGCCCAACTCAATATGTTAAAAATCCTAGCATTTCGACTATTGCATGCTTGAGCGTACTTCGACTACAGCATGTAGGACTTCGACATCAGCATGTGAACAGACTTCGACATCATGCTTAATCTCTATCGAACCAAGAATTTACCCTTGTCAAGACTAGAGTTGGATCCAAAATCTCACATGATTTTTCCTCATTTTCGTTGATTTTCATCGTTTATCCCCGTAGACATTGCAGATTGACCAGCACTTGAAATATATAGCAAAAAACCCAGCATAACACAATAAAAGTACACAAAATGACACTAAAACATGTAACTACCAAGTTATATTAACAGTGGAAATTGCATGCCATCAATGCAGTGGAAAGGGGTTGACCTAATACTCTAGCCCTCAGTCAGTAAAAGAGCGAAGAATGATGTGTGAATGCAAATGAATTTGAATGAATGAGAAGCATGGATTACGATCAGCTGCCCGAATGATCTGGGCAATCAACAAAGTTCTCGTACACATAAATTCCTATCTAAAAGGGGGGAAAAAGCCTCCCTATTCAACGCTTTATTCCTTTTGTTTTACTTTTGAACCTGTATCATTAGACCTTGCAGACGAACCAAAACAAGCATCTTTTGATTAATGAAAAATTAAAAAAATATGTCTAAAAATTATTTAACACGACACACATTGATTTAATAAAACCCCAATGGCTCAAACAAAACACATATTCACAATGTGACAACTACAATCCAACACATACATATGAATGTAACACCTCATTTTTTTTCCAGTGTAATTAATTTAGGAATTTCTTAATGCATTCTTTTAGGGGTGAAATAAACCTCTGAAAATCCGAAAATGCCCTTCGGAGATGCATCTCTGAACGCACCCTAAATCACTTTTCAAGGTGTTTCTGAGATGCATCTCTGAACGTACTCTAAATCAATTTTCAAGGTGTTTTAGAAATGCATCTCCAAAAACACTCATGTTTACACGTTATTATTATTTGAATACATTCAGTGGTATTTTTGGATATGCATATCCAAAAATATTGTTGTTATACCAGCTTGTTGCAGGATTACCCTACCAATATTTCATTCTCTTCATTTTCCCCCTGTAACCAAATTCTACCACAAAACTTCAACCATTCTCAATCAACTTTTAGTCTCCAAACTAAGTCGCAAGTGTTTTATCATATTAAATAGAGCACTGCAATTTAAGGTAAACTTTCCTCATTTGATCTCTCATTTTCTTGCATTGATGCTGAATTTTGGATGGAAAAAACAGTGTCACTTCGGACATGCATATTTGAAATCCACCTACTATATTTCAGATGTGCATATCCGAAAAATTTCCTGTTACAAAAATAGAATTTTGTTTTAACCGATTTTCTATTTTTGCCCATTTTAGATGTGGTGCACCCTAATATGTTTCCCAAAGCTGTCATAAAGGTTTCAAACAAGGTGAATGACGACGTTTCAACCATTGATGTCGAGATAGAATTTACAAATGATCAAATTTTCAGTGCTCGTTAACAAACGTTTGAATGGGTCCCAATGAAAGCTAGCAAACTCGGGTTTGACATTGTGATTGGAAGGTCTGACAATGGCACTAGTATAAGGCAAGTATTTGTAATGATGAGATGAGAGAGACGTGGAAAATATGTTCCAAAATTTTGGAATTTAAAACATGATGACATCAGATCGAGAAAATGTGAGTGTCTGTTTAAATTGCACAGATACTGTAGAGTGTATGATATCTGGCGGTTTAATGTCATATCTAGTATACATAATCATGCGTTGGACATTAAGCTACAAGTTCATCCAAGCAACATACATGCCGATTTGAAACGAAAAAGACCACAAAGTATTTCAAATATCAGGCAGGTATACAATGAAAGTTATCAACAGAACATGGCAAATAGAGGTCCGAGATCCGAAACAAAACAACTTTTAAAACTTTTGGCCAATAACCATTATAATCCAAGGTACAAAGTGTGTAAGGATAAAGTTAGTTTTTGTGTCCTTTTTTGGACTCATCCAAAAAGTATCAAGTTGTTCAATACATTTTCAACCGTCCATATAATTGATTCAACTTACAAGACCAATAAGTAAAGGCTTCCGCTTTTATAAATTATTGGTGTCACTTCTACGGATAAGACATTTTCGATTGGATTTGCATTTTTGGAATCTGAGAAAGAAGATAACATTACATGGGCATTGGATATATGCAAGAGTTGGTTAAAGGATCCGCAAAATATGCATAGTATCTTTGTAACCCACCGAGATAACACCCTTATAAATGAGGTTGGAAGTGTGTTACCTACATCATATGCATTACTTTATCGGTATCATATAACAAAAAATGTGAGAGCTCAGCTCAAACCTGCGGTTGGCACCAAAGAAATCAAGGGTGAAGACAGAAATATGGTCAAATCTAGTGTTGTGTTGGAGAAGATAATGGATGAATGGACGAAATATTATATTCTTCTACAAAAGAGTTGTATTCTGAGAATGTGGTACATTTCAGGAGCTTGTGTGTCAACTATCCAAAATTTTTGAAATATGTTGAATCTACTATTCCTGATTAGGTGAAAGAGAAAATTGTGTGTGCTTGGACAAACTGAATTAGACATTTGGGAAACACAACAACTAATAGAGTGTCGAACCTGCACATTCGGCGTTGAAAAAATAGTCGGGTGATAGCAAGGGAGATCTTTGTAGAGAATGGGACATGGTGAACCAAATACTCCAAAATCAACATAATGAAATTCAAACAACTTTTGGTCGGAACATAAGTGTGGTAGAACACTGATTCAAAGACAACACTCTCTACTCACAGTTGGTTCTAAACATATCTCGGGCGGGATTGAATTTCATTTTTCATGAAGCGAAGCAAGCGAAAACGACGAGGCCGGATAGCTCGAAGTGTGAATGCACAATTAGGAAAACTTATGCGCTTGTCTCTTTTCTAAAACGATGAAGCTAAATTCTCCCATATGTATGGACGAAGTCTACACTCATTGAAAAAGACTCTGATTTGATGACTACGGTGCGACGAAGGACAGTACATCGAGTATAACCATCGCAATCGAGTTGGAAGTGGTCATGGATAGATTTTCTAAAGAATAATTGAGGAAAATCGCCTATCCAGAAATCACTGATTTGAAACCTCCTTTACAACTGGTAAAAACCAAATGTGCCCCTAAAAATGTGAAAAGTACACAAGATGATAGTTCAACAAAGCGGACTCCGTCTTACCATGAAGTTGTTGATTAACATTTTCTAGATTCTCCAACTCCAAAGATAAAAATTGATTTATTTGCAAAGACTAAGTTTAAAAAAATCTTACTAAAAGCTACTATTTCTCAATTCGATAAAAATTCATAATTGATTAACATTTTCTAGATTCTCTTTAGAATTATGAATTCGATTTAATTCAATCCGTCCTCCTAAAAGTTTTAATTTTAAATTTTTCTCTCTCCTGCAATTTAACGATGGTTTTTATAACTTAGCGATAGAATTAGCGACTGTTTTTTACTTAACGAGTGTTTTAGCGACAGTTTTTTACTTAGCGACATTTTTAACGATGATTTTGACCAGAGAGACCAAAGATTAAAGGTAATATTTTTAGTCGAGTCTTTGGCTCCAAGACATGTCATGAGGTATTGAGTGAGAAATCTTTTAGAATTTGTGTCGATCTTATGATGCACATTTGTATGTAAACGAGAGTGGAGGAGTCTAATCGCCGGTTACAAAATAAGTGAGGAACAAGTGCATTAAATATCTCAAACATGTGGCAATTTCTTCTAGGTTTCTTGAGTGCGCTTGAGTACCATTTTGTTTCCAAGTTATATGGATTTACGTTCTTGCAAGTATGACGTTTGTAGCGATCTATTTTGTTTTGAATTTGTCATGTCCACATTTACTAAAGCTCCATTTGTTATGTCCATTTTGACTTTTAATATACATTTATTTAAGATGATGTCTTACACATTTAGGGAGCATGTTGACACAATTTTAATATAGAAGAGATTCATGTCTTTTAATATACCAAAGTTCCATTTGTTATGTCCATTTTGACTTTTAATATACCAAAGTTGATCCGAAGTCAAAAATAGCACGAATTCATGCATACATAATAAAAATCAGCATTTAAAAAGAACTTGGAAAGTGGAGGAAAATGGAAACTTCAATAAATTAAATGCTTTGAAGGGAGACTTCTGATTCGGTACAATGATAATGATAATCTTGAAATAACAATTAAGAAAAGCAAAACATAACAATAGAGACTTGACTTTTAATATACTAGAGGATATTTAAGAACTACATCACCGAAATAGACTACATCTTCTAAATGATATTGATATTGAAGATGCATGAGCTAGATTTCGAGCTCCTAACATCTTCAATGTTGCAATTTTCAAATGTTTTCCAATTGAAATAATAATCATACCTTTAGATGAACATGCATCTTCAATCACGTAATTATCATTTTGATTTATCATCAACTGCGCTAAAAGGATATTTTCTCTTCTATACTCATGCATCTAGGGGTGTGTGCAATATAATTGCACACAATATATTTGGAGAGAAAGTACTTCATGGAGAGCTTCCAAAAATTTGTGTCACTTGATAGTAAATTAAATTTTATTAGAGATTCAAATTTCTTCTCAACTTCCACTGTCCATGATTTCAAAACATCTTTATTGTCATCAAACTTCCAACTTGAGAAGGCGCCCATTAACCTTTGATTTTAAACACTCTATACCTCCATCGTCTTTTTAAAACAATCAACTGATTCATGGTACTCATTCGAGCTTGAGTCAGGCCTTCCTTTTCCAATACTTTATGCATTATTTCTAGATAAAGAAGGCATTGGCCAAATTTGGGTGCCTAACCACTTCAAACAGTCATCACTATTATATCGTTTTATGTTGATTGTCACCTCCCATTCGGGAACTTCAGCTTGAAACCTAGGTCCAATGGGAATAAATGGCCTCAAAAAATGGTTACCCCTAGAAGGTAAAAATTTCTTTCGAGTCAGCAAATTCTACATCTTCTTTTAATTTCTCTTTGATTGATATCGCGATACCATAAAAGTAACTCTTATTATCCATTAAATCTCTAGCATGAGCATAACAACTCTCTTCGTTTTTAAGATAACTTAATCGCTTCAAGGAATCTTCAGCGTCACTTAGGTGAGAATAATCTTGTCTAGAAATAGCACAAAATCCTACTCCGTCATTTTGAATAGGGGAATCATATTTCTGTGTCCTTGGTAAACTAATCATTTTTTCATCCGATGGTGTTGAACATAAGACATGAGATAATTTTCTTTTTTTATCTTTGGCAGTACCATATTTCTTTTTACCAACAAATTCAAAACTAATAGCAAATTTATCGCCATTTATGTATTGCTTACATTTCCTCTTCTGAAATCAAAAATAAAATGATTGTGACTCTATTACATGTAAAACCTATTTACAAACCTATACACTATCTTAAATAGTTATATCAAGTTTTGATTGAGTCTCTCTGATAGTATAATATCAACTATAATATCCAAATTTCGATGGTATTTAAAAAATCTCGATTGCATAACAATGTAATTCAAATCAAACAGAATGTTAACCAATATATATATATATATATATATATATATATATATATGTGTGTGTGTGTGTGTGTGTGTGTGTGTGTGTGTGTGTGAACGTATTAAATGAGAACTTTTAATAATAACCATACGATTTAAAATCAATGCTCAGATATGCATTTATGTGATATGTATTCAAATCAGAATCTATCTATTAATTACTGTCTCCTAAAATTTGATTGGAATCTGAGACAATGATTTTAAATCGTATGGTTATTATTAAAAGTTCTCAGTTCTCATTATAGCTAAAGTTCTCATTTGATACGTCCCCATATATATATATATATATATATATATATATATATATATATATATATATATATATATATATATATATATAAGGTTCAAGGTTTAAAGAACAGATTGTGGGACGGAGGGAGTACAATAATCGTATGCTTTCGCATTTTTCAAATGAAGAACACATTGTTTAACAATAATATTTTTCAGTTAATAGCCTTGATACTTCCCAATAAAAAAATATCAGGGCACAATCCCACACCAGATATATTTTTTTGGCCCCACGTTGTCTTTCTTTTTTTATTTCAATCTATATTTTTACTTTTCTTTATATTTCTACCTTGAAGTTCTATGTCTTTAACATGACTAAACAACAATAGCAATTAAGTCTTATCCTACAAAGTAAAGTCAGCTATATTGATCACTTTTTACCATGATATTCTATTAAGAATCATATTTCTATTCAGAATCATACTTCTATTCATATCGTGAATCTCAAAATATATCTCAATAACTTTTCTTATAGTCTTTCTTTGTCTTCATTTTTCTTGTTGAGAATCAAGTGTGAGGAAGAAGTCTCACATTGATCAGAAAAGAGAAGATTGAGCACTTTATAAGTGAGAACTCACACACCTATCCTCTTAAGATTTTGGGTGAATATGTGGTGTGTCTCTCCCAAGTGTAAAAAATGCTCTCTCGCGTTGATCCCCCGATTGTTGCCTCCAATAGTGGTATCATGAGCTTTAGGTTTCGAGTGAATTGACCGCCTTACATGTATTGCAAGTACTCCTCACAAGTGGTGGATAGGAGGTGTCTCGTTAAAGAGTGTCAACGGCAGTACAAGTGTATATGGAAGAAAGAGCTTCCACTTGAGGGAGAGCATTGTGTATAAACCCACACTTGAGGGGGGTGTTAAGAATCAAGTGTAAGAAAGAAGTCTCACATTGATTAGAAAATGGAAGATTGAGCACTTTATAATTGAGAGAACCCACACACCTATCACCTTATAGTTTTGGGTGGATGTGTGGTATGTCTCTCACAAAAGTGTGTCCTAAGTGTAAAAAATGCTCTCTCGTGTTGACCCCTGGATTGTTGCCTCCAACATTTCTCTAGTTGCTTGACTTTTCTCCATCTAATCTATTATCCTTACTGCAAAAATCTATAGGTATTATCTCTATATGCTCAAACCACTTAAGTTTATTTTTCACCGTTTTTTCTACTATAGGCCTTACTCCAACACTCTTTGATATTTTAATGTTTAATGTTATTATATCTAGTCTTACCACACATCCAACGCAACATCTTCATCTTTGCTATACTTACTTTATTCTAGTGTTGATTCTTAACTGTTCAATATTATGTCTCATACAACATCTCAGGTCTTACCGCAGTCTAATAAAAATTTTCATTCAGCTTGAGCGGTACTTTGTGTCACATAATACCCTCGAAGTCCTCCTCCATTTCAGTCACTCAACTTGATTTTGATGGTTTATATCGTCTTCTATTTCTCTATCGTTTTATATTACGAACCCAAAATATTTAAATTGTATGACTTAATGGATGATATGGTCTCCAACTTTCACAACTAGGTTAGAAACACTTCTTCTTTTGAACTTATATTCTACATACTTCGTCATAATTTTGCTTAAGCAAAAACTATTTACTTTTTAAACTCGTCTTCAAGTCTCTATCCTCTCATTTAAATTCTCCTTTGACTCTCCAAATGGGACTATATCATCTGCAAAAAATATGCATCTCAATGCTAACTCTTTGATGTATTTTATGAGTACATATTAAATTAAGGTAAAAAGGTAGGGCTTGGAGTAAACCTTGATGCTACCCTATTATAATGGGAAAATCATTTGTCTATCAACGATATCTCTTCTTACATATCTCAGTTATCTCAAATATATACAATTTTAACCCCCTTATTCTCTAGGGCTTTCCACAAATTTCTCTAAACACTTTATCATACGTCTTCTCAAAGTCAATAAAAATTAAGTGCAAGTCTTTTTGGTTCACTCAATATAGCTCCATCACATGTCATAATAGATAGATCAATTTCATGGTAGACCTTCCAAACATATAACCAAATTGATTCTTAGTCTCTTTTCTTAGCCTCCGCTCAATCACTCTTTCTCATAACTTCATAGTAAGATTCATTATAGATTAGAGCTAAAGTGTTTCTTCCCAATTCATTTGACATTTGTTTTGACCTCATGATTTCATTAAAGAGTTTAGTAAGACACTCAATATCTCTATCACTAAGAATTTTCTATACTTCAATAGATATGTTGTTTGACCCAACTATCTTATTGTTGTTTATCTTTTTCAACACATCTTTTACCTTTTATTTTTAAATCTGACAGTAGTAATTATAGTTTTGATTTTCGTTTTTAATGACTAAATATACAACTAAAAAATGAATAGAATTGAACAAATCTAATCTATGAAACATGAACTCCAATACATCCACCTGACTCAACACATACACGTCGTCTTTCTATTTTATTCTAGCTTTTGACGCATTTTTCAGTTTTTATTCTAATTATATGTTAGGACATTTTCTACCACCAAATGGACCGAACACATGTCTGAAAAATAATTGGAATTCAAAGAGTTTTGTTGCACATTCGGTACAAGTAGTATCCAAAACTAATTAAAATTTATTTTTAATTTTAAATATTTAATGTAAAAACAATATGGCATTAAATATTTTACCTAAATATGTATACATACCTGTGAATTTTTAGAGCTAGAATTCAAGAGCTCGGGAACTTGGTGTTTTTGATTTTGAAAACCATGATGCGATGACATTTTATCATAAGATTTCTCTCTCTAAAGCATACTTTTCACGTCTTGAGGCAAAATATACACACACATTTCAACTACAAGCTATTCACATTTACAAAGCGAAAATATGAGAGTCACCTCCAAATCACGTGGATATGTAATGTGTTAATTTAGTACTACTCTCTTCACACTTAAAAAAAATGCTAATTAAAATATTTAACTAAGTGCATTTAATCTTGAATTTCATATAAACAAGCCAAATTTAATATTAAGTCATGTTTAATATTTAATGAAAATTTCATCTAACTACTTTTAAAAATATTAGATCAGGCAAAAAAAAAAAAACTATAAAATAGGTCTGACTTGAGTCTTAAAAATTTAAAGTATATCAGAAGGAGAAAGTTTAGACATATGACTCGTGTTTAAGATATATGGATCAAATTACACAATAATGTTCGATTCAATATCATGTTTCTATCTAATTTGTTAATCTATAAAAAAAAAACAGTTTCTTTTAAAAAACTTTTAGGTTTTTATCTACCTCTCATTATTTGACTCGTCTCTATTTGATCTATTCTCCTTACAATAAAATTTACAAGTTTTCTTTCGACATGTCTAAACCCCCTAAACTTATTTTTCATCATCTTTTTTCCTATAAATACTATTCTCATACTCTTTAATAGTATCATTTCTAATCTTTATAAAATCAAATTTTAAAATAGAAAAGTTATTTTGCATGTACATAAACAAGTTCGGTGAAATTTAGTTTTCATACAAACCTTAAAGTATGTTGGATGTTGGATTAGGAAGTATACCAGAAAAAATGAAACGCCTCTCTTTTAAGAGATGATGTGATAACCTAATAATAAGAAAACATTAGTCTTCTATCCAAAATAAAATAAAGGGTTAAATATGTTTTTAGTCCCTATAAAATTACCAAAAACTACTTTTAGTCCCTATTAAAAAAAAGTCGACTTTTAGTCCCTATAAAATTACTTTTGCACTCACTTTTAGTCCCTGTAGAGGGACTAAAAGTGAGTGCAAAAGTGAGTTTATAGGGACTAAAAGTCAACAATTTTTTTATAGGGACTAAAAACCAAAATTGAGATATTTATAGGGACCAAAAACTTATTTAACCCTAAAATAAATTAAAGATGAATTATAAGCATATAATTTGATAATTATCATAAAACATTAGTCTTTTATCCAAAATAAATTATAAGCATGTTGGCCTATAATTTATTTTAGAGTAAAAAATTATGGTAAGATTAGGAATGTTAACGGGGCAGAGAGAATGCTCGGAAGATACTTCTTGCTCCCGCCTCACCCCCTCCAATTTATTTCCCATCCCCAATCTCCATTACGGGGAAATATTTTTCCCATCCCATCTCCACAGATCTCCACGGAGATCAACAGAGATCGAATCTTAAGAAAATTTCTAGATTTTTTTATCAAAACTATGACACTAGTATTTCGTTTTTACCATACATTTAAAAAGTAATTACCATAAGCACAATGAACAAAGAGAATGGTTGTTGTGATGAAGAGAACAGTGAAGATGATGAATGGAGGAGACAAAGATAATTGAGAAAAGACGGTGTGTACATTTTATGTATTTGGTGCACTTTCTAGAGCTAGATACTTGGGTAGTGAAACAATATATTATACCATAACACAAAAATAAAATGTTACACTAATGACTCTTCATTTTCTAATACATAAATATTTTTTTATGTAGACCTTTATAATTGTATATTATATAATATACAAAATGTAAATGTTAAATAATATGGTCGGAGTCGGAGAATCCACGGGGCGGATAGTACTTTCCCAATCCTCGTCCTAAAATATCATCGGGGAACTTTTCCTTACATCTCGTGTTTGCGGGAAAAAAAATCTTCAATTTTAGTGCTCCAAACAGATAATCCCCACAAAGATCTTCATTAACATATATATAAATTGACATCTCTAAGTAAGACGCATAAAAATCATGACATACGGTTAATATGGTCTTTTCTTTGATTACCTTGTAATTTAAATTTTTAACTTTAACCCCTTACAACTTTGTATTTCAAAAACAACAAAGAGATAAAGATCATACATAATCTATGGGATTGGATCGATGTAATAATATAGTATTTTCTTGTATTTCACACTGCAATGATGGTTTTATTTAAATCTTTTATATCATCTCTAATAGATAAATAGATAGCTAAATTAGGTAGAAGGAATAGAGAAGTAGACAAATTTTGAGAGAAATATTCAAACAACTATACTTTATTTACCAAAATTTTGGGCTAAGTTTAGATTGATAGTATTTAATGAAATAAAATCGTAGCTAACTTCATTATATTGTTTAAATTTACAAATAATAAATAAAATGGGATAAAAAAGATAAAATTTATTTTATCTTTCACCTAAATAATGAAGTGAAATTCTTAGTTTCATTTCACTCCAATTCATTCTCTAAGTTTCATCCAATTATAAAACAAATAAAATGAAATAGCCTTAGACTATGTTTAGATACTAGTAAATCACCCGTGCGAATATTTGATATTATATATATAATTTGTTTTGATATTTATAATATTTATAATATTAAATAATAAATATAATTATATAAAGAATAATGGTATTCATCCATTTGTATAGGTTAGAATAATTTTGTAGGGTAGTTTTATACTCAAATGCATAATGAAAGCAATATTTATAAATAAAAAAAAGTTGTCTGAATTTAACTAATCGTGTCCCGTTATAAATTTATTTATTAAGATATAGATTTTATTTAAATAAACATTTAGATATTTTATTGATAGTGTCCCGTGAGAAAAATAAAAATTTTGATATTTGAAAATAAAAATTTTGTGTCTCAAATAAAAACAATTGTTAAATAAAACATGTATTTTGCTGGTAGTTTTCAGTGATAAAATAGAAATATTGACATATGAAAATATTTTTTTAATAATTATGAATAATTTTGACATTTGAAAATAATATTTTTAATAATTATGTTAATTCAATTTATTAATTAATTTATGTTTAAAAAATAAAAAAGAAAAGAGAAAATTAATTTGAAAAGTGAAAGATTGAGGGACATGTGTTGCATTTTGGTTTATTTGGAAGTTGTATAAAATGGTTGGATTATGAAAAGACAATTTAGTCATTTTTGCTTTGTAAATTGTTGAAACAAAAAGGGTAATTTGGATAGAATGGTAGACTTCTTTTTTAATAGCTTGATAGTAGATTATAAAACAAATAAAATGGAATAGAGTGGATTGAAAGGGCCAAATGAAATAAAAATATTATTTTATTGTTTGAATAGTTCAAGATGAAAAAGAGCAATTTTGTCATTTCGTCTAGGGGTGGAAATAGCCCAGGTCAGATCTTAGAAGATTAAGTCTAGCCTACGATAAATTTAAAAAGTTTGAGTTTGCTATAAATTTAAAAAGTTTGAGTTTGCTATATTATAGATTTTCTTTTCTTGGTCTGACATTTTTAAAAGTCTGACCTGACTGAAAGTCTATTTAAAAGTTTGTTTTACATTAAAACTTCCAAATAGTATATTTTACCTATGAAATTTTGTAGGTCGGCATTTATATGTATATATAGGTCGATCTATTTAGCATAATTTTTAATAGAAATACATATATTGGTCGTCATATTTAGCCTATTTTTAATATATATATATATATATATATATATATATATATATATATATATATATATATATATATATATATATATATATATATATATATATATATATATATATATATATATATATATATATATATATATATATTGGCCTTCAATAGGTTTATCTAACTTAAGTATGATCTATTTAATTAAATAGATTTTTAAAAATCTAAATCTAGCCTAAATAAATAGGTTTATCATGGCCTTCAATAGACTAGACTATAGAACCTTTATGCTAGCCTCAACTATTCTCACTCCTAATTTCGCTCAAACAAAAGTTAATAGAAAGTCATGAAATGCATTTCTTCTAATTCTACTCAATTCCATGCATTTTAAATTAATCAAAATAATAGAACATATGTATATATATCATTATGTTGCATCTCATTCTCTTTTATTTAGGGATGACAATTTTACTCATCCCTAATGACTACCGAAACAATTACTCACGTAGGGTAGGATACAAACACACAAAATGAATACGAGCATGGACACGACAATTACCCATGAAAATAAGCGTATATTGGCGCGGGTACGAGTATCTTATTATCCACTCCACCCCATATTTGCACAATACATATTTTTATTTACTCCATCATTATTAAACTTGTACTCGTTTTAATTAAGGTTTTTATTTATTTCTTAACTCAATAATAATTTTTTTAAAATGTGATTATAAAATAAAAATAACATGATAAATTATAATTGATCCATCATTTTTTATTAGAAATGCGGGTAAATTGGTACGGGTATGGACACTTAGGTATACCTATAGGATAGGTGTGTGGGTGTAGAAGTTGGTGCCCACGCAAGTATGATTTCGGGTACAAAATTTTTTTTATACTGCGGATATGAAAACAGATACTATAGTTCCCTACCCTAACCATTGTCATCCCTAATTTCATTCCATTAATTCATACATAACCTTTATTTTTTTTATCTTTCTTTAAAAATTATTTTCCATCATCATATAATTTTAGGGTTTACTTTACATTTAGAGATGAATTTTGAGTAGGAAAAGATTCAAAACAAGATAAGAGATAAGGATCTCAACTTGAGAAAATTATGAGTGAAAAAAATTGGGAATCATTTATAGATGAAAAGTGGTAAAGAGAGTTATTATTTATAATAATTGAAAAAAATAAAACTTAAATCTGAACAAGAAATCATTGAGATCAAAATCATATCTCAAATAAATATATAAAATTACAATTAAGCTACATATGGTTTAGATTCTTCCATCAATAAGGAAGAAAAAGATAACTCAACAACATACAAAGTATAAAATGCAGAAAATCGAAAAGTTAATATAGAAATCTTGCAAAAAAAAAAAAAAAAAAATTACAAGGTGAAACATTAAGAAAGAAAAAAGACTCACCGCAAATCAAGAAGGAGCCACGCGCAACCTAGGGATGTCAACTTGCCTCCATTAGCAGGGATCCCCGTGGGGATTCCCCATTTGGGGCCCCAAAGACAGGGATTTTTTTCCCTGCGGGGATGGGGAACAAAGTCTCCCCCAAGACACTTCAGAGACGGGGGTGGCTTAAATATCCCCCGCCCCGCCTAAAGTAACATAATGTCCTTAAATTTTATATAATTTTAAATTATTATGGAAGTTTATTTGTCATTTCATATAATTAATCTTATACACAAATTTAAAATATATATGTATTGTTAGTAGAAGAGTGAGATATAAATGATTATTTCAATTTTTTTAGTTTGAAATTTTGGTGGTCATGACACTCAATATTATAGATTAAATATTGTTAAAACAATATATTTATCATAAAAGAATAATTTCTAAATTTCTTGTGGTTAGTTTTTCAAAATTTTACTATTAATTTGATTTAAAATAATAAATAAAAAATCATGTTTATGGATCTCTGCATGAACCATGAGGATCCGTGGGGATCCGCGGGGATGGAGATGGGGGACAAAATCCCCCCGTAGCGGGGACCCGAAGTGGGGATGAGGAATAAATTTGAGGGCGGGGATTGTGATGGGAATGTATCCCCCGCCCCCGCCCCGCCCCATTGACATCCCTAGCGCAACCTATGAAACTGATAATGAAGGATGTATGTATTGTTTGCTCCTTCAATCAAGAAGACATAATGAGTTAGGGTATAGTTGGTGCTTTTATATTAAACACTGATGGGCCTTACAAAATAGGCCCAATAAAATAAAAAGAAAGTTCAAGACAATATTAGGAAAATTATACCCCGTACCCCTACCTTTATCCCAATACCCCTACAATTTAAAAAAAATCCCAATTTTGTCCTTATTAAATTTTTAACTTTTCTTTTTTATTTTATTTTTCAATTTTAGTGAACCGGATATCCCAAGGGTGGGTGTTCCGGTTCTTTTTTTTTTTCAATTTTACTGAACCGGATATCCCAGGGGTGGGTGTTCCGGTTCCTTTTTTCATTCCATTGAATCCATTCATGTTCTTTTGACAACCTGCATCAAAAGATTGAGAATGATGTGGTTATGTTCAGATTTTTTATGTGATGCGTTTTCTTCTGTTCTTCCTTTGGATCGCGAATGCTGGTTTTAATACTGGTTTTAATTCTTTTGATTGTTGTATCTTTATCTTTTTGTATGTACCTGTAGATCATTAAAATAACGAACAAATTCATATGTGAAACAAAATTGTATGCAAAAGATAAGACTCCCTAAAAATATCTCAAAGTTCCTAAAAGTAGCTCCTTGAAAAAAAGAACCGGAACACCCAATTCTGGGATATCCGGTTCAGTAAAATTGAAAAAAAAAAGGAACCGGAACACCCACCCCTGGGATATCCGGTTCAGTAAAATTGAAAACAAAAGGAACCGGAACACCCACCCCTCGGATATCCGGTTCAGTAAAATTGAAAAAAAAAATATAAAAAAAAAGTTAAAAATTTAATATGGACAAAATTGGGATTTTTTTAAAATTGTAGGGGTTTTGGGATAAATGTAGGGGTACGGGGTATAATTTTCCAATATTAGAGGAATTTTCAAATTGGAATTTCTCATATTTTTTATTTAAATGTTTGATTTAAAATATTTGAGGTTTTTTCGAATATGTCGAAAAAATCTTTTAAAAATTAAAAAATTTGAAAAATTGGTTAATTTGATATTCGAATTAATCAATATTTCATATATTTTTTAATTTTATTTTTAAAAAATATTTATTTATAATATAATTAAAATGAATTATTTACAATAAAGAATAACATAAATACAAATGGTTATAAATAAAGAATAAATAGAATAACATAAATACAAATGGTTTAAAAATTCTTTCAGATATGTATATTCGAACTCACTCTTTTTCAAATGTTTTTTATTTAAATGTTTGATTTAAAATGTCAGAGCATTTTTCGAATATGAATATCCGAATAAACCAAAAAAACTTGAGAAATTTAGAATATTGGTTCGTTCATATTCAAATTAACCACTATCTCGAATTTCCTTTGATTTGATTTTAAGAAGATATTTATTTATAATATAGTTATAATATAATTAAAGTGATTTATTTATAATAAAAAATAAATTAAGTACAAATTGTTATAAATGTTATAAATAAAGAATAAAGAGATTAAATAAAAATTTAATTTTATAATAATTTATTTGTCACAAATTTTTTAAAATTATAAAAGTAACTATTTTATAAATGAATACAACATTATAATTATTATTATATCTTGATTATAATGGTATATATTTAATTATATTTTAATATTAATTTTTTAACAACTATTGAATTATTTCGGATATGCATATCCGAAAAATCCCAACATAAAAAAAAATGTGTCTTCGGATATGTATATCAGAAATATAGGAGTATTTTGGGATTTTCGCCAAAAATTAGTGAGAAAATATATGGGTGCATATATTAAAGACCATTTGATATATTAAAGAGAAGGATCAAAACTAACGATTTTGTTGAAGTCTTGTAAGACGTTAGTTTTTATGCATCTCGTTGACATATCAAAGGATTTTAGATTAATTTTAAATTTTGTAGAGATGATCTATATGATAATAGTTTTCAATCCAACGGTGGATTTTATTATATGGATATGTGATAGAGAGTTATCGAAAGTTCCATGTTACTAAGTTTGACAAGGGGTCATTCGATCCTGACTCTAATATATATATATATATATATATATATATATATATATATATATATATATATAACATGTGTCAAGTAGTCATTGGACCTTACTTTAAGATAGTATTTGTGTCTTCTTTTATTGAGTCTTTGGCTGACCCAGAACAATTTCTTCCAAGACATGTCATGAGGTATTTAGTGAGAAGTCTTTTAGAATTTGTGCCGATCTTATTATGCATATTTAAATGCATATGAGAGTGGAGGATTCTAATCGTCGGTTACAAAATAAGTGGGGAACGAGTGCATTAAATGTCTTTTCTATCGTTAGGACATTTCGTAGGAATCTCAAACATGTGGCCCTAGGCTCATAGGCTAGGGCGTGGCAATTCCTTCTAGGTTTCTCGAGTGTGCTTGAGTACCATTTTGTTCCCAAGTTATGTGGATCTACGTTCTTGCAAGTATGACGTTTGTAGCGATCTATTTTGTTTTGAATTTGACAACACTCTTAAGAGAAGTCTTCATCAGACTTGTTCAAAACTTGTTGGTTTAGATGATATCATCTGACATGTTGATCAAATAGTGGTGCTTGATATGTTGATTAAGTGGTGGTGTTTGATATGTTGGTCAAGTGGTTGTGCTTGATGTGCTTGCTGAAGAGGTGGTGTTTAATATCTTATTGAAGAGGTGGTGTTTGATTATGGTTCTAATTCTTGAACATGTGACTTCACACACAAGAGAAAGGTGAATTGTGTGTTTCGAAAAAACTTGATTTTGAAAAACTTTTAGAATTAATTTAGGATTTTAAAAGCATTTTAGAAAAGTTTTAAAAGTGAGCAGCAAAAATTAAAATTTAGAAAGTAAAACTTAAGGGAAAAGAGAAACCACGAGAAGTTATCAAGGTTCAGTAAAAAAAAAAGATCAAATACTCTCCCCAAAATTTATTCTTGAGAGTATCCAATAATTCTTTAAGAGTTTTTAGTAGGTTGAATTCTTGGTCTAATAAGTTGAAAGGTCTTACGAGTAGAAACCAATATTTTTATGCTTCTACTTTCGTAGTAAAACTTTGATTAAAAATAAAAAATTTGGAACATTAAATTATTCTCGTTAAAAATTTATTATGCGCTTAATTTTTACGAGTTCCGTCATCATGATGATCCTCACGTTTCGACAATTAAATTGCTCAAACATGGTAAAAGAAATATCTAAACAGCAAAAATTCAAGGCACACATAATAAAAATCAACAATTAAAAAGAACGTGGAAAGTGGAGAAAAATGGAAAGTAGAATAAATTAAATGCTCTGAAGGGAGACTTTTGATTCAGTGCAATGATAATTTGGAAATAACAATTCAGAAAAGCAAAACATAACAATAGAGACTTGACTTTTAATTTACTAGAGGACATTTAAGGACTACATCTTCGAAATAGACTACATCTTCTAAATGATATTGATATTGAAGATTCATGAGCTAGATTTCGAGCTCCTAACATCTTTAATGCTGCAATTTAAAATTTTTTCCAGTTGAAATCATAATCATACCTTTAGATGAACATGCATCTTCAATCTCATAATTATCATTTTGATTTATCAGCAATTGCGCTAAAAGGATATCTTCTCTTCTATACTAATTCATCTAGGGGTGTATGCATTATAGTTGCACACAATATATTTGGATGGAAAGTACTCCACGGCGAGCTTCCAAAATTTTGTGTCACTTGATAGTAAATTCAATTTTATTAGAGATTCAAATTTCTTCTCAACTTCCATTGTCCATGATTTCAAAACATCTTTATTGTCATCAAACTTCTAACTTGAGAAGGCGCTCATTAACCTTTGATTTTAAACACTCTCTACCTCCATCGTCTTTTTAAAACAATAACCTAATTCATGGTACTCATTCGAGCTTGAGTCAGGCCTACCTTTTCCAATACTTTATGCATTATTTCTAGATAGAGAAGGTATTGGCCAAATTTGGGTGCCTAACCACTTCAAACAGTCATCACTATTATATCGGTTTATGTTGGTTTTCACCTCCCATTCGGGAACTTCAGCTTGAAACCTAGGTCCAATGGGAATAAATGGTCTTGGAAGATGGTTACCCCTAAAAGATAAAAAATTCTTTCGAGAGTCAGCAAATCCCATATCTTCTTCTTTTAGTTTCTCTTTGATTGATGTCGCGATACCATAAGAATAACTATTATTATTCATTAAATCTCTAGCATGAACATAACACCTCTCTTCATTCTCAGGAGAACTTATTCGCTTCACAGAATCTTCAGCGTCACTTAGGTGAGAATAATCTTGTCTAGAAATAACACAAAATTCTACCCTATCATTGTGAATAGGGGAACCATATTTCTGTCTTCTTGGTAAACTAGTCATTTTTTCATCCGATGGTGTTGAACATAAGACATGAGATAATTTTCTTTTTTGATCTTTGGCATTATTAGTACCATATTTCTTTTTATCGATAAGATCAGAATCGGTTACAAATTTATCATCATGTATGCATTGCTTACATTTCCTCTTCTGAAATAAAAAATAAAAAATAAATACTTGTGACTCTATTATATGTAAAAAAAATTACGAATCTATACAAAATCTCTTTAGACACTCTAATCATAACTTATCCTAGTTAAAAAAAAATTAATTCAAAGATAACAAGACTTGCATTTAATAAGATTTATCTCTTTAGTCTCGTTTCCAATATATAATAGTATAAAGAAAAAATTTCGTTAAAAATGGTCTTGTATAACAATGTAATTCAAATTAAACGGAATGTTAAACCAATATAAATTGGGTTCAAGGTTCAAAGATTTGACTACATTAGTCGGAAGTCTAATCGATTGTATAATTTTAGTATTAATTTTTAAAATACTATACTACAAAAACATGAAATATTAATACAAAAATAAGTTTATTATACAAAAAATCCAAAATTTACTCCATTTAAAATTTCCAGGTAGGGCAATTCATGAAAACATCATTGTTGCTAAAGAGATGATGCACTTGATGAATAAAAAGAAAGGGAGGAAAGGCTACTTTGCTATAAAGGTTGATCTAGCAAAAGCTTATGATAAAATTAGTTGGGAGTTCATTTGGCATGTCCTGTGTGAAGCCAAGATTCCTGAGAATATAATAGATATTATTATGCATGCTGTTACAAGTGTTGAGACCAATGTAAATTGAAATGGAGCTAGATGCGAGTACTTTCGTCCCCAGCGTGGTATTCGACAAGGCGTTCCAATATCTCCGTATTTATTCGTTCTTTGCATGGACAAGTTGTCGCACCTAATAGAGCAGGAGGTCAAGAACAAGAATTGGCGTATCTTTCAAATGGGGAAGCAAGGTCCGGTGATATCCCATCTCATGTTTGTGGACGACCTTCTCCTTTTCGGTGAAGCTACGGAAATTCAAATGAATTGTGTTATGAAGACCTTGCAAACTTTCTGTAGTATGTCTGGTCAAGAAGTGAGCAATGAGAAAACGAGCATTCTTTTTTTAGCGAATGTGTCGCGTATGAATAGGAATAAACTGTTGCAAATTTCAGATTTTAAAGAGACGCAGAATTTTGGGAAGTATTTGGGTGTGCCCCTCAAAGGAAGAAAGCTTAAGGCAACAGATTATCATTACATGGTGGAGAAGATCTCTAACAAGCTTGCTGCTTGGAAAACTAACTCTCTCTCTCTCTCTCTCTCTTTTGCAGGTAGAATTACGCTGGCGAAAAGTGTTCTTCAAGCTATTCTGATATATCCTATTTGGGTGTGCCCCTCAAAGGAAGAAAGCTTAAGGCAACAGATTATCATTACATGGTGGAGAAGATCTCTAACAAGCTTGCTGCTTGGAAAACTAACTCTCTCTCTCTCTCTCTTTTGCAGGTAGAATTACGCTGGCGAAAAGTGTTCTTCAACCTATTCTGATATATCCTATGATGTCGGACATGATTCCAAAAGGCTGCATTGATGAAATTCACAAAGTTCAGAGGAACTTTATCTGGGGAGACACAGTGGAAAAACGAAGGTTTCATGCTGTTGGTTGGGACATTTTAACTAAACCAAAGACTCAAGGCGGTTTAGGGCTGAAACGTCTTGACATCATGAATAGGGCTTGCATTGCGAAACTAGGTTGGAAGGTTATGCAGAATGCAGATGAGCTATGGTGCAAAGTTATGAAAGGTGTCTATAATTATAGCCCTCACATGAATGATATTAGCTATACAGGAGCCAGCTCTTCACTGTGGAAAGAGATTGTCAAAACTATCCCTCTTGTTCAGGATGCAGGTATATGGAATATAGGAAATGGTCAGGACGTGAAGGCGTGGGACGATAACTGGCTCGAAATAGGAAAAAGCATTAGTAGCTATAATTTTCAGATTCCAGTTGATTGGTTAGGAGCTATGGTGAGTGATCTGACTGATGCAAATGGAGATTGGAATTGGAGACTGTTAAATGAGATAATACCGTGTGAGATTAGAAAAAGATTCCAAGCCATTTTACCTCCCAGCAATGCAGAAACTGATAAAGACGAGTTTTATATTGAAACAAAGCAGGATGGGTCTCTATCGGTTAAAGCCATGTATACAGATCTTGCTTATGAGAAAGAAGAAGAGGAGAATTCTGAGTGGAAACAGGTGTGGAAGCTTCAGGTCCCAGAAAGAGTAAAGACTTTTATGTGGTTGATGAAACATGAAAGATTGCTAACTAATAGCAGTAAAAGTGCTAAAGTTTTGGGTTCAGCTGCCTGCAAGTTGTGTGGTTGCCATAATGAAACAGTTTTGCACGCGATGCGGGATTGTAAGAGTGCTCGTGAGATGTGGGAAGTTTTGGTGCCGGTTAGATTGTGGAGCGACTTCTCCGAATCTGATATGAAGAACTGGGTCAGAATTAATATCGAGGCGAAAGAGTGGAGGAGTAGTTGGGCAATGGCGTGCCATGCCCTCTGGACATGGAGGAATAAAGAGGAACATGATGAGGAATTTAAAAGACCGTTTGATCCCGGAAACTGCATCCATATGAGAAATAGAGAGTATGCGGCAGCCACCAAGTTGGATGTTGAAACACTTTGTAGGAGCAGTATCAGTAAACAAATTGGGTGGACTCCTCCAGATTCAAACTTTGTTAAGCTCAATGTTGATGGAGCTTGTAAGCATAATTCTGTGGCAGGCTATGGAGGAGTAATTCGAAATAATTTTGGGAATTGGATTGCGGGATTTTCTAAAGCTTTGGGGTGTTGTAACAGTTTAATAGCTGAGCTTTGGGGAGTGGTTGAAGGCTTAAACCTTACTAAGCAGATGGGGAGGAGTAAGGTTTTAATTAATGTTGATTCTTTGGATGTCGTTAAGGCGATTGAAAAAGGACATACTAGAAAAGGTGAAGGAGTTGCCCTCCTCAAAAGGATCCAGAGATTGATAGAGATGCACGAAGAGGTGCATATTGAGCATACGTATCGTGAAGCAAACCAGTGTGCAGATGCTTTGGCAAATATTGGATGCACTCTTGACTCAGAGATTGTTATTTTTGAGTCGGTTCCAATGGCTATTTCTAAGATTTTCGATAATGATAAAAGTGGTGCCACCACTGAAAGAGTAATTTTCGTGTAGTTTGTTTTTGGGTTTCGGCCCTCCTTTGTACCAAAAAAAAAACTCAACTGTTCTTAATTTGTGTACGGGTAAATTTTAATAAAAAATCATGTTACTGTACTATACAATCATTGTATGCTTTCAAAATTTTCAAATGAAAGAACACATTGTTCATCCGTAAAAAATTTCAATTAATACTAGGGATGCCTAAAATTAAACTGGCCCAATAAAAGACCGTCAATCGAATCAAATCAAAACCATAAAAATTACATTTGATTTGAATTTATTTGAACCATTTTTTATTAGAATCTCGCGGTTGGGTTTGGTTTGAGATTTTGTATTTTACAAACTAAATCAAACCACATTACAAAATCTTACTGACCATTATATATTTCTTTAATTATTAAGAGAAATCAACAAGTATTATGAGTAATATATGTATATTTTATCATAATTTTTGTATGATATTTATTATAATTAACATATTAATAAAAACCAAAATATTATTTATTTATAAATATTATTTTGAGAAAAATATATCTTATCGTATTTTTTGTATTATATTTATTTAAGAAAACAATTTTATGTTTTAGACCTAAGATAAAATTGTAAAACGTAATTTTATGCATCAAATTATAAATTTATTTTGGCATTTACAAACTCATTTTGACAATTATAAATTTATTTTACGGTAACGTATGAATGATTAAAGACAAAATTATATTTTTATCTATGTGTAAGTATGGTTTGATAAATTTTTTGTAGAAAATCAAACCAATTCAAACCACATTGGTTTGATTTCATTTGATTCGATTTTATATCTAAAAGCAAAATGAAACAAACCAAACAACACTTTTTTTTTTGCGGTTTAAATGACTTTTAGCGTCAAAACTACATAAACCACACCGCGAACATCCCGATGAAAAATATCATAGCTAAATCCTACTCTAGATAAATTTTTTAGGCCCCACGTTCTCTTTTTTTTTTTCAATCTACATTTCTACCTTGAAGTTCTACATCTTTTAACATAGCTAAACAACAATAAGAACGTCTAATCTTACTAAGTGAAATCAGTTATATAGATTAAATTTTTGCCACAATATTCTATTTAGAATTATACTTCTATCTAAATAGTTAATCTTTAGATCTATCTTAATAACTTTTCTTATAGTCTTCTAATTGAGCGGTACCTTTGTGTTACATAAAATCCCTGAAACCCTCCTCCAATTCATCCATTCAATTTGTATTTGATGATTTACATCGCCTTCTATTTCTCCATCGTTTTAAATTTCGGACCCAAGATATGTAAACCGTATGACTTGATGGATGATATGGTCTCCAACTTCCACCACTTTATTAGGAACGCTTCTTATTTTGTTGAACTTACTCTATATATACCCGGTCTTACTTTTGCTTAGGCAAAACTATGTGTTTCTTAAGCTCACCTTCATGTCTCCAACCTCTCATTTAAATCCTCCTTTGATTCTCCAAGTAGAACTATATCATCTGCAAAAAGCATGCGTCTCGGTGCCACCTCTTGAATGTGTTTTACGAGTATATCCAAAATTAAGGTAAAAATATAGGACTTAGGGTTGAACCTTGATGCAACCCTATTATAATGGGAAAATTGTTTGTACCTCCACCTTGTGTGTTCTTACACTATTTTATATCTACTCATACATACCTTAGATACCTCAAATATATGCAATCCAAACTCGTTTTTTCTCTAGGGTTTTACACAAAATTTCTCTAGGCACTCTATCATACATCTTCTCCATGTCAAATATATTTGATATCTCTGCATACATACCTCAGATACCTCAAATATATCCAATCCAAACTTGTTTTTTCTCTAGGGTTTTCCACAAAATTTCTTTAAGCACTCTATCATACATCTTCTCTATGTCAATAAAAAATTAAGTGCAAGTCTTGTTGGTTCATTCGATACTACTCCATCACAGGTCGTAATAAATATATTGATTCCACGGTTAACCTTCCAAACATAAAACCAAATGGATTTTCAGTCTCTTTTTTTAGCCTCCGCTCGATCATTCTTTCGCATAACTTCATGGTAAGATTCATAGATTTAATCCCCTATAATTTGTACAATTTTGTATATCCCCCTTTATAGATTGGAACTAAAGTGTTTCTTTTCCATTCATTTGATATTTATTTTGACCTCATAATTTCATTGAAGAACTTGGTAAGACACCCAATACCTCTATCACCAAAAAAAATTACATACTTCAATAGGTATGTTATTTGACTCAACCGCGTTACTGTTATTCACCATTTCCAACACCTCATTTACCTCTTATTTCTAAATCTAACAATAGTAATTATAATTTTAATCTACTTTTCTACTGGCTAAATATATACAATAAAAATGAATAGAATTGATCAGATCTAATACAAATACACCCGACTTAACACAACCACAGAGACTTTCTAGTTTATTCAAGCTTTTCGCCTTTTTTCTTAATTTTTATTCTAATGATATGATAGGACGGTTTCTACCATCAAATGGACCGAACACATATCTGATTCAACTAGTCGAACCTCACTTTTTAATACTTTTTATTACATTTGGTAATAAAATTAAGATAATGTTAAAAATAATTGGAAATCGAAGAGTTTTGTTGCACATTCCGTATAACTAGGAGTGGCAAAACGAGTTCGGCCCATTAGGCATGCTTGTTTTGACCGCACTTTAGTGCGGGGCTGGCCAAGATTTTAGGGTCTCACCCTTTTATGTCACTGCCCCGTCCCCTCTGTTTTTCTTGCGGGCTTTTGCGAGCATGAAAATTAACATAAAATTTTGCATTTTTAGGCTTAATATGTGTAGTGTTCGTGGGCTTAGTCTGCCTCACACTCACTTTTTTGCGGAGAGGACCAAGATTTTAGGCTCGCATCCTTAACTATGTCTGTTCCGTCCCATTTTTTTGCAGGTATTTATAGGACAGACCTAAATGGAACGGTCATGCCCGTTTGCTATCCTTACATACAAGTAGTATCAACACTAATTAAAATATATTTTTAATTTTAAATAATTAATGCAAAAAAAAATATGACCTAAAACATTTTACGTAAATATTTATACATACCTGTAAATTTTTAGAACTAGAATTCAAGAGCATGGGAACTTGGTGCTTTTGATTTTCAAGACCATGATGCGATGACATTTTATCACAAGGTTTGGAAGCTGTCTCTTTTGACCGTATCATCATATCTCTACCATCAAACAACTCTAAAGCATACTTTTCACTTCTTGTTCCACTCTTAAGCATACTTTTTACTTCTTGAGGCAAAATATACATACACACTTCAATCTACAAGCGATTCACATTTACAAAGGGAAAATATGAGAGTCACCTTCAAATAATGTGTTAATTTAATAATATTCTCTTCACACTTAAAATAACATGCTAATTAAAAAATTTAACTAAGTGCATTTAATCTTGAATTTCATATAAACAAGTCAAATTTTACATTAAGTCATTTTTAATATTTAATTAAAAAATTCATTCTACTACTTGCACCAAATACTTTTAATTAAAATGAAAAATATATTAGAAATAATAGTACTAAATAGTTTTAAGATAGGATATGATTAAGGGTGGTTATAGGCTGGCCGAGCTAGGCTTTGCCAAACCTGAATCTAGCCTGTCAAAAATTTCAAAGCCTAAGTCTGACTTGTGGCCAAACAAAGACTTATTTTTAGTCCTAGGCCTGGCCTTTTCGAAGGCCTATTTGGCCTAAGAGCCTACAGAAAAGCTTATTTTATTTGAGCATTTATAAATAAGAAATTTAACTAATGTTTAAATAGACTAACAAATTCAAAGATCAACAAGACTAAATGCTTATTTGGTTTACTTATTAAAGTTTACCTATAAACATAAATTTTTTGATACTATTTATTTGAGAGAACTTAAGAGAACAACTTATGGCATTGTTCATACTGTTAATTGTTATATGTTCATCAAAATGACAAAGCTTGATTTTTGTATTTTACTTCGAAGTATGAATACAATATTTATAATAATAATTAAATTATACATATATATTTAAATAGGTCAGCCTACTAGGCTTAAAAGGTTTTTTATATGGCCTGTGGCTTAACCTTTCTAGCTAAATAGGCTTTTAAAAAATTCTAGACCTTTTCTATTTAAAAAAAAGTCTTGCCTGACCTAGGCCTACGTAGGATAAGCCGTAGGCCCTGTTAATCGGCCTGACCTATTCCACCCTATATATATATAGAAATACGCCAATCATTAATTTTTAAGAAACATAAGATAAGATACGTTTAAAATATATTAACAATTAGCTATGAGAAAAACTAATTGATAAATTCTAGAAAAACTAATTGAATTTACAAAATTTGATAGGAATTGATAAATCGGTAAAGTAATAATGATGATAAAAAGAAATCAATCTTAAAAAAGGTAATAGTGAGAGAATATTAAATAGTGTATCACAAATTACTTTAAAGTGAAAAATATAGTTAAAGTTTGAGAGAAGAGAGACAAAGTTTGATTTATATCCTATAGGAATTGGCATAAGATAGGTCGGTCTCTAAAGATCTATAATAAAGCCTATTTAGGTTTGATTTGGCATGCCCTGTTTAATAAAAATATTAGGTTTAATTTTTTTTTCAAATTCTATTTAATTAAATAGATTACACTTATGCTATAAAAAAGATCTATGAAAATTTATATATCAGTCTATATATAGATATCTATTAAAAAAAATAGGCTAGTATATAGAAGCTTGTATTGTCTATTTAAAGAAAAAGATAAATTTAAAAGTTTTAATCTGAAATAGTTTTTTAAATGAATTTTTTAACCTTCATGGATTAGCTTAGTGGTTGAGGCTTGGGTCTTGAGAGTGTGTTTCTCTCAAAGTCTCAAGTGTTCGAATTTCGTTGGGTGTAAACAATTCATGTGTTGGGTCAGTCCGTACAGAGATTTGCTACGGCTTTAAACGGGGCCCCCGCAATTGGACGATGGGATTTATCCCCTTGAATTAGTCGGTCGCAAGACCGGATACCAAGATTTAAAAAAAAAAACTTTTAAGATAGGCCCGACTTTTAAAAATATCAGGTCGTGCCAAAAAAACCTATAAAATAAGTCAGACTTGCCTTAAAAGTTTAAAGTATGTCAAGGTCTGGGCCAGACCTATAGAAAAATAAATCAGAAGGAGAAAATTTGACTTATGTTTTAGAGAAAAATATAAACCAACATGAGATTAAATGGCGTATTCGTGGCATATTAAAGACAGTTGTAAGTGTATCACAATGCATTGCCATTGTATCAAGACATATCTTTTTTTGTTTTTCGAATAAAAAAATTGGATACTCCTTCGATACATTACCAATGACATATTAGAGAGTATCAATGTATCAATACGTAACAGATACATTACGATATAGATTTTAGAGTATTCATGCTTCATTGTGCTACAACAACAGCCATGTCTTATTCTACTAAATGAGATCGGCTACATATATCAAATTATTGAGTAATGTTGTATCAAAAATCACTTTGCTATTAATCTCGAGTTCTTTTTCAACTAATTCTTTTATAATTTTCTATGTTTTACTCTACCTCAAGCAATCTGACAACCCCACATTTGATCTACTTTCCTTACTACTAAATTCACAATTTTTCTCTCTACAATTCAAACCATATAGACATAGTTTCTACATCTTTTTTACTATAAGTGATCTCAATACTCTCTCTAATATTATCATTTCTAATCCTAATTCATCTAGTTTTAACACATTTAACTCAACATATCTTTATCTCTTTAAACTTAATTTTTTTTTTCAAGTTACTCTTTGTTGCCCAATAATACAACATTGATGATCTTAATTCATCTAGTATTTCACGGTGAAATAGAACAGTTGTCATCTTGCCTAGGGGTGGAAATAGGTCAGATCATGCCTAAGAAGACATGAGTCTAACCTACGGTAAATTTAAAAGACCCGAACCTAGCCTATGACCTATTATAGGTTTTTTTGCCCCACTTGACTGTTTTTAATGTCTGGTCTTGCCTGAAAACCTATTTAAAATACGGTTTTATATTAAGATTTTGAAATAGTCAATTTTATTTATGAAGTCTTATAGGCCGACCTATATATGCATGTACATACCAACATTTATAGCTTAATTTCTAATATATATGCATATATAGGTGTCTTCTTTAGCTCATTTTTAATATATTTGAATGTATAAGCCAACGTACAAGACTTCGTAGGCTTTTTAATAACTTAAATTTGACCTATTTAATTAAATAGATTTTTTTAAAATGCCTAAGTCTAACCTATAAAATAGGCCTAACCTTAAATAAGCTAGATTATAGGTATCTATAGACTACCCTAAACTATTCTCATCCCTAATTTCATCCAAACAAAAAAATAATAAAAAGTTTTGAAATGCATCTAATTCTACTACATTTCATCCATTTTAAATTATCCTAAATAATAGAATATATGTGTATATCATTATGTTGCATCTCATTCTATACCATTCCATCTATTCAAATATATACTTAATTTTCTTATCTTTCTTTAAATTGGTTTTTCATTATGTAATTTTAGGGTCTACTTTATAGTGATTTTTATTTAGAGTAAAATTTCATATATTAACAATTTCATATATTTAATCGATGAATATTATTTTTCACCGGTATAGTCCAGTTCGGAGGTCAATTATGATATTAAGTGATTTCAAATCCTTTCTGATAATAGTTACATGTGATTGAACTGTGGCACTTCGTACTTAATTCAACGTCAATCACCACTGATCTAACTAACGATGAGTTTAAGGGATGAATTTTGATTAGAAAAATATTCAAAACAAGTTAAGCATCTCAAGTTGAGAAAATTATGAATAGAAAAAAAGTATTTGAAAACTTTTTATAGATGGAGAGTGGCAAAGAGAGTTATTAATTATAATAATTGAGAGATTAAAAAGTAAATCTGGACAAGAAATCATTGAGATCAAAATTATATCTCAAATATAAATATATAAAATTACAGTTAAGCTTTTTTTATATGGTTTATATTCTTCAATATATAAGAAAGAAAAAGATAACCTAACAACATAGAGAGTAGAATATGCAGACAATAGAAAAAATAACATAAAAGTCATGACATAAAAAGAGCACCAGGAGATGCAAGCTGAAACCACAAGAAGAAAAATACTCACCGCAAATCAAGAAAGAGCCACGCAAACCTATGAAACCGATAATGAAGGATGTGCCGATTGCTCCTTCAAGCAAGAAGACTTGAATTAGGGTAATTGGTAGATTTATATCAAAATTAATGGGCCTAAAAAATAAAGCCCAATAACAAAAAAAAATCCAAGAGAAATATCAAGGAAGAGAATTTCTTTATGGACCCAATCTTCTTGGACACGCGCGGCGAAAATAATAAAATGCTTCTATATTTTGAAAATACGTCTCCGAAATCATTTATTTTTGAAAAAAAATTGATTTCGGAAGTGCACTTCCGAAAACATAAAATTTGTAAGGTTCTAATTTTTGAGATGCATATCCGAAATATTCCAATTTTAGGTCTTGAAATGTTTCGGATATGCATATCCAAAAAAAATTCAATAATTATTAAAAAATTAAAATCAAGGTGAATTAACACAATTAATAGTATAATTAGTTGTATTAATTAAAATATATTATTAAATATATATCATTATAATCAAAATATAATAATAATATTAGCTTAATAAATATTTAAATTAACACCTTATTTACTATTTTTTATGATACATAAAAAATCATTTGAAAAACTAATGTAATTCGAAATTTATATTAAAATAAGAATAAAATAAAATAAAATAGTGAATAATTTTATTCTTACTTGATCTCTTTTATTTTAAATTTTTGTTGAATAACTATTAATATATTTATTTTTTTATAATTATATTGTATTAGATATAATTTTAGTAATTATTAATATAAAATCTATCAAAAAAATAATTAAATTTTTATGAGTTTTTTTTAATTTATAATTGGAATTAGCAAAGAAATATCAACTCTATAATTATCATTATTCCTATTCATAACTTATAAATTATATCAATTTTATGATATCTGAATTAATTAATATTTCAAAAATTTTAATTTTTTGGAATTTTAATTAATTCAGATATGCATATCCGAAAAAACTTCTGACCATTTTTTGGGGTTTTTTTCAGATATGTATATACGAAAAAATAACTGACACTTAAAATTTAACGTTTATTTTGAACTTTCAGTGCTTTCGGAGATACATCTCCAAAAACACCACAAAATGGGTGCTTTCAAAGGTGCATCTTCGAATTATGTGAAAATCTAAAAAAAAATTACTTCGAAGATACACCTCCGAAATAGATGTATTTTTGGATTTTCAGCAAGGATTCTTCCATAGAAGATCTAGAAAGAAATTTCCATTAAGGAATCCGCAACTCATCCCTACATTTTAATTTGGAGGATTTTTCCTGCAATTTTGATTTGACACTCCCACATACTTTATATTTTTACTGTATTAATCTTGTACAATTTTATAATTCATTTAAGAAAAAAGTATATTGGACCACTTTGAATTTTTTTAAAAGCTCTACAATTTTCCGTACATTTCAAAGACAATATTGGATATTCTCTAATGATGACAGGTAGGTTTATTTTGTTACCGTATTTTTTTTTTTTAAATTGAATTTTTCATGTTTTTTTTACCGCATGTTTGACAAAATCGGGTAAAATGCAAAGTTTTTTTCGCATTGTTTGAAAAATTCAATAAATATTCATACTTTCAATTGGATTTTTTGAAAAATTCAGTAAAAATACATACTTTTTTTGGTTTTTTTGAAATACGATAAAAATGCATACGTTCAACCGAATATTTTGAAAAATTTGGTAAAAACTTTGCATTTTTTCTAGATTTTTCCAAACATGCAAAAAGTTCATAATTTTTGATTTTTTTGAAAAATCTGATAGGTTAAAAAATTGTTTTATTTTTACAGGAAAGACTAGATGCACAGATGGTATGATTGTTGGTCGACAACGTGATAAAGCTACTGGTGTGAGGGCTTGAGAGACGGGAGGTGAAGTAGAGGACTCGCATCTCCGAGCTGGGAGAGTAGCATCATCCCACTCAGGCAACATGAAGATGTTGTTGGACCTTCTCATATAAAATACTATGTTTCATAATTTTTTTTAATATTCTATTTGCACCTCATGATACATACTTGTATATGATTGAATAATCACACTCACATAATAGAATACGGTGTAAGATTACGGTGTCAAACTTGGTGTCATTGTAGCAACCCTCTTGTTTATTAGATAATATTTTGGCACTTTCATTGATACATGATAAACATAGCTTAACATTTGATAACTTTGACAGACGATTACATAACATAAGAAAACATTAGTAAATACAAAAAACCTAAACACTACCAGTTAATTCTAGATGTTTTAACATCTTAATTATATCTTCAACAGATCTAGAATTTGTCGTATCAAACTCGATCGGTTTATTAGTTAGCATACAATGATATGAACTCCACATAACTTTCAAATATTCATCGGTCTTCAACTCAATAAGGTTGTTTTTACTCTTCCATCAGTATCAATCCAGTCTTCACGAAACTCGATCTTACTCATCTTTTTGTTATCGGTGTCGGGCAACAAATCAATCAACTTGAATCTCAAGACGCCTAGACATAAGGTGTCTTTTAGAAGCCGAAACTCTACTGAAGTTTCACCCTGTTGAAGTACACAAAAACTGAGGAAGATGCATTCTAAGATGTTATTCTTAACAACACATGACCTGTATTCTTACATTTTGGATTCATTCTGAACCACGCAAAACGGTCAATGCATTACATCCGTACAAAAGTGTCGGCAAAATCTCACCCTTTCAAATTTTACTATTTTATAACTACCAGATTTTTCACTCATGGACGAAATATCCGATAACATCTAGATGTTTTCAAAATCCGATACTAAGCAGGCATTTCAGATATTTTAACAAATCAGTTGCACCGGATTTTTCATATATACTACTAAATTTTTTGCTAGGTACCAGATTTTTTCCAGAACAAAACTTAGGTACAATTCTTTAAGTGTGGTTCTTACTATTTTCCAATGAAAATATGACAAATATACTTAAATATGATTTAGTGAGTGAAAATAGGAGAAATTAGCCTACGTGTAACAGAAAATTATACACTTGTCATAATTTTATTGAAAAATAGTAAGAACCACGCCTATAGAATTGTACTTAAATTTTGTCTTTTTTTTAAAATTGTTGTAACAATATTTTATCCAAATTTTTAAATTAAATTCTTACAAGGACAACATATGTATTATTAAAATATGTGGGGGATCTAGGTGTAATCGGGGTGGTTAGATAAAATCTCTTTAACTTGACATTCCATATTTTTATAATAACAAAAATGTCCTTATTATTTACATATTCAAAATTTTCATTTGGTAAAAAAATATTTTGGCGAAGAAAAAAAAATATGATAGTTAAGAAAAAATATTGGGAAAGAAATTTTTTGAAAATGGGTTGAAATTATGCAATTTTATTGGATATTGAAAAAGTGGTTATGAGTTTTTTTTTGGATTTTAAAAAGAAAAATCCAATATTTTCTAAAAAGTTGTTACATTTTTATCGCACTTTTGAAAAATTAGACACATTTATACTGGAGTTCTCTATAAAAAAACAAGATTTTCAAAATAATCTTGTATTGTCTACCATATTTTTTTGAAAAATCCGAAAAACACAAAAAAATTGGATTTTTAAAAGTTATGTTATATCGAAATTTTAGTTTAGTGTTAAAAAATTAGGTAGTTTAGAATGTTTTATTTGTATGGTTCGAATCTTGATGGTTCTCCTACAGATTTTATGTAATTTTTCACCATTGACCTTATATGTTTTCTTTACCTATTTTGTTTTTAAATTGCTCAATATTTAATAAGTTTTTGATATCTATGACGGTGATAATTTATTCGTTATATATTGTAAATGATAATATTTCCCTCCTGAAACCAACATGTTAGCATTAATGATTAGGAAAAAAAGGTAATGCACTGACAGTGTAAAGTATTTTTACACTGTCAACCAATGAGAGACATGCATCAGAATAAAGCCCATTTTTAATTTTAAAAAACTGTAATTACATGGCAAATTAAAGTATTTTGATTGGTTGTATGTCTAAAACTGATTTACACTAATAGTGCACTCTCTTTAAACTCTAATGATTATTTCACAACTGTTCATATAAGATTACAAAATTAAACATTTACCATAAAATTAACTATATGTTTGAATTATCGCAGGTAGTAGAATATTTGACATTGAAGGAAACCAAATCAACATAATTCTTGTTGAAAAATCAAACAATAACCAAATTGTTGCAACAATTCTTCCTAACCCTATTAAGCTATAGATTGTTGTTCTAGATGGAGAATTTTCCACTTTGATGAAAAAGAGAAGAGAATTTCTTTACCCACCTTCCTATGGGGGTCACCCCAGCGAAAATCCCAGTTTACCCTTGCTTCGGAAATGCATTTCTGAAGTTTTTTTTTTTAAATTTTCCCAGACTTCGGAAATGCATCTCCGAAAACACCAAAAGGGTGGTGTTTTCGGAGATACACTTCCGAAAACATCTTTTTTCACATTTTGGGGTAATTCGGAAGTGCATTTCCAAATTATGCAGAAGTCAATTTTTTTTTATGTTTTTTCTAATAGTCCCGTACGAAATATATACAAAACGTATAATATATACAAAACGGAAAAGCCGAACAAAACAAACGACATATCAATGTAATATACTAATATAATAAATAAAATTCAAATCATATATACAGACCGAGTCATAGTGTGCGAAATATATAATCCGAATAAAAAAAAATAAACCCGGACCCCTACTGGGTATGCCTAACCCTCTCTCCCTGGGACCTCCTCTGCCGCCTGTATGCCGCCGCACGGCCCGCATTGTAACACCCGTATAATTTTATTATTAATTTAAATTGGATATTTAATTAATAATTAGAATTATTAAAGGTTTGCGAAAAATAATGGAAAAAGATGGTTTATGGCAATTGGGCCATGTGTGGGATTAGTAAGAAGAGGGGGTATGGTTTAGGAAAGCCTTGTTAATTTTTTTTAATATTATTTTTCATAAAATAATTAGAGTTGGAAAAGAAAGAGGAGAACGTGAAAAGAAGAAGGGAGTTGGAACATGAAGAACGTGAAAGAGGAACAAAGAGGAAGAGACCAAAGATCCAGAATTTTGCTAAGGTAAGGGGAGACTCTTCCAATTATCATCTCTTATCATGATTATAGATGAGTAGTGTATGAATAGTTGTGTTGTTGAGTCAATTCTGTTTGTATGTCAGAGTTAGGTTTTGGGGTTCTAAGAATTGGTTTAGATTTCGGGATTTTGGATGTGTTGATTGATATATGATGATCTATTAGTTTGTAGGAATGAATCCTGTAAATGAAAACGTGAAATTGGACCGTTTTAGACTCAAAATCGTGGACTGGTATGAGTGGAAACGAGTGGGTTTTTGGACTGTTACGAAATTGCAGGTTCTGGGCATTTTCTGGTGTTTTGCGTATGGAACAGTGTCATACGCGTATGGGATGGAGTCATACGCGTATGAGGGACACTCCCAAGGGGCTATACGCGTATGATACGCAGGTGCCCTGTCCCAAATACTCTGTACTGGTGATACGTGTATGGCAAGGCTGATACGCGTATGGGTTGGTTTTTAGGCCATTTTGGATTCTGATGAAATGCGTATGATACGCGTACGGGGAAAGGTGATACGCGTATGGATGCGTATGGGCCTTATGATACGCGTATGGTCGCTGTATGTGTAAAATTTTGTTTGTGATTTTTCTGGAAAGTTCAATGATGTGTAACTTTCGATCTGTAGACCTGTTTTGTGTGCTGTTTGAGACTGTGTAAACCTTGTGATGTGATTCTGTGGTTTACTGATGATTGATTGTATTGAATGATGTTAATGTATATATGAACATGCTTAGTAATGATGATGATGATGATGAAATGAGTATAGATGATGCTACTCATAGAGTGGAGATGATGAAAGTATGTTATATATATATATATATATATATATATATATATATATATATATATATGTTTGCATGCATTCATAAGCATTGAAGAGGGCTGAATCCTAGATGATGAGAGGATTCAGTGTATGGCAAAATTCCCATTGTGTGGAATTTGTGCTGGCAGGGCCGTATCTGGACGATGATAGATCGGTCGGTGGATGATTCCACTGGTGATGTTTGGTACCACATGCATAGAGTCAGTTGCATTCATTCACACGAATTTAATAACATGACTATATGTATGCGCTTGTATTGTTTCGATGGTATGTGTTTGTATGATTGATAGATGATCTGGATATAGATGAGTTGGGTGAATAATATAACTGTTGATGTACTGTTATTTATAATGCAATAATATTTGTTAATTGCGAATGAGACTCACCCTTACACTATATTTTTCAGATTGAGGATAGCGGCTTCGACTCGGTGAGGATTAGCTCATAAGTCGGTTTTTAGTTATTGTGTCGGTGTCATGCTCTGATAGATGTAACACTGGGAACGCTTGTTTTGGAGTTTTGATGGCAACTCTTTATTTATTGTTTTGGTTGAAGTCTGATACATTAGTGATGTAATGTTGACTTGATGAATCATTTCCGCTGTGTAAAACATGAATTTGATTAATGAGTTATAATCTCAGGTTTTTCAGTGATTGCATGACCGATACTGATGTGTGTTTTCATTATTTATGAATTGTGACGCCTCTTTACATGTTACTCTGATGTAATAATTGTTTAATTGCCGCGGGTTATTAGAGGGGTGTTACAATAGTGGTATCGGATCGTAGTCGGTCGTTGTGACCAGAGTCTTAGTGTTAGTGTCAGTCTTCTGTGTATGCGACTAATACGAGTTATTTGTCGATACTTTTGTTCTGACTGGATTGTTTGTGATTAAGCAGAACAATGGCTGGAAGAGGTGGAAGAAATGATGATGCTATTGCTGAAGCTCTGGGCATGATTGTTGGTGTGCTTAGAGGGGGAGCTGTAGGAGCAGGGATTGGTGCTGATAGGCAATTGGGGAATTTTCAGAGGAACAATCCTCCATTGTTCAAGGGCACGCATGACCCTGAGGGTGCTCAGAAATGACTCAAAGAGATCGAGAGGATTTTCAGGGTCATTGATTGTGCTGAGAACCTCAAGGTGAGGTATGGCACTCACATGTTATCTGAAGAGGCTGATGACTGGTGGTTAGCAACCAGAGCTGAACTGGATGCTGATGGTGTAGAAGTTACTTGGGCTATATTCAAGAGGGAATTTCTGAGGAGGTATTTTCCTGAGGATGTCAGGGGCAGAAAAGAGGTTGAATTTCTGGAGCTGGTCCAAGGTAACATGACGGTACCAGAGTATGCTGCAAAGTTTGTGGAGCTGGCAAAGTATTATGTACACTACAACAATGATGAAGCCAGTGAGTTCTCAAAATGTGTCAAGTTTGAGAATGGTCTTCGTGATGAGATCAAGCAAGGTATTAGGTACCAGAGGATTCGGAGGTTTGTTGACCTAGTGGATTGTAGCAGGATTTTTGAGGAGGATAATATCAATCTGAAGTCATCTCACTCTCGCGAGTTAGTTGACAGAAAAGGGAAGAAGCCTATGGATAGAGGTAAACCATATGGTAGAGGTAAGTCTGCTGATTGGAAGAAACCCAGTGGGGGAGATTCCAGTGCTCGTATCAAATGCTACAATTGTGGTGACATGGGACATCGTAGGAATGAGTGCAAGCTTGATCAGAAGAAGTGTTACAAGTGTGACCAAGTAGGTCATATTGCTGCTGACTGCAAGAAAAGGGTTGTGACTTGTTACAACTGTGGAGAAGAAGGCCACATCAGTCCTAATTGTCCTAAGCCAAAGAAGAACCAATCGGGAGGAAAGGTTTTTGCTTTGACCGGGTCAGAGACTACTCCAGAAGACAGACTGATTAAAGGTACGTGTTTCATTCATGGCACACCTTTAGTAGCAATTATTGATACTGGAGCAACTCATTCTTTTATTTCTTTGGATTGTGCTGAGAGGTTAAACCTTGAGATATCTGATATAAATGGAAGTATGGTTATTGACACTCCTGCGTCGGGTTCAGTAACTACTTCGTCTGCATGCTTGAATTGTTCGGTTGACATTTTTGGCAGAGAATTCGGGATGGACTTAGTGTGCCTTCCGTTGAAACAACTCGATGTAATCCTGGGAATGAACTGGTTGGAGTTCAACCGTGTTCATATCAACTGTTTTGCGAAGACGGTAATTTTTCCCGAAGAGGTTAGTACTGATAATCTGGAGATGACAGCTAGACAGGTGAATGAGGCTATCGGGGATGGTGCAACAGTGTTTATGTTGTTCGCATTGATGAATGTGAAAGAAAAAGTGGCGAGTAGCGAATTACCTGTGGTGTGTGAATTCCCAGAAGTTTTTCCAGAAGATGTGAATGAATTACCACCGGAAAGAGAAGTGGAGTTTTCTATTGATTTGGTTCCGGGAACTAGTCCAGTGTCGATGGCACCGTATTGTATGTCGCCGTCTGAACTGGCCGAACTGAAGAAGCAGTTAGAAGAATTACTGGAGAAGAAATTCATTCG
Organism: Vicia villosa; assembly: GCF_029867415.1. Lineage (NCBI taxonomy): Eukaryota > Viridiplantae > Streptophyta > Magnoliopsida > Fabales > Fabaceae > Vicia > Vicia villosa. Next base: position 156,852,989 of record NC_081183.1, read on the forward strand.
TCCTAGTGTTTCTCCGTGGGGTGCGCCTGTGTTACTAGTGAAGAAGAAAGAGGGTTCGATGAGGCTGTGTGTAGATTACAGACAATTGAACAAGGTTACTATCAAGAATCGGTATCCTCTGCCGATAATTGATGATTTGATGGATCAGTTGGTTGGAGCGCGTGTGTTTAGCAAAACTGATCTGAGGTCTGGGTATCATCAGATACGTGTGAAAGATGACGATATTCAGAAACTGCTTTTAGAACAAGGTATGGACATTATGAGTATTCCGTAATGCCGTTTGGAGTTACTAATGCACCTGGTGTTTTTATGGAGTATATGAACAGGATCTTTCATCCTTATCTCGATAAGTTCGTGGTGGTGTTTATAGATGACATCCTAATATACTCTAAGGATGAGGAAGAGCATGCCGAACATCTCAGAACGGTATTGGAATTGTTAAAAGAGAAGCAACTTTTTGCCAAACTGTCGAAGTGTGAATTCTGGTTAAAGGAAGTCAGTTTTCTTGGGCATGTGATTTCTAAGAATGGTATTGCTGTTGATCCTACAAAGATAGAAGCTGTGTCTCAGTGGGAAGCTCCGAAGTCAGTGTCAGAGATTCGTAGCTTTCTTGGTCTTGCAGGTTACTACAGAAAGTTTATTGAGGGATTTTCAAAGTTAGCTTTACCGTTAACTAAACTAACCAGGAAGGGACAAGCTTTTATTTGGGACGCAAAGTGTGAAGAAGGATTCCAAGAGCTGAAGAGGAGGTTGACTAGTGCTCCTATCTTGATTTTGCCGAATCCGACAGAATCATTTGTGGTTTACTGTGATGCATCACTGATGGGTTTAGGTGGCGTATTAATGCAAAATCAACAAGTAGTCGCTTATGCGTCGAGACAACTCAAAGTACATGAAAGGAATTATCCGACTCATGATTTGGAGTTGGCAGCTGTAGTTTTTGTTTTGAAGTTGTGGCGGCACTATTTGTATGGTTCGAGATTTGAAGTATTCAGTGATCATAAGAGCCTAAAGTATCTCTTTGATCAGAAAGAGTTGAATATGAGGCAGAGAAGGTGGTTAGAATTTCTGAAAGATTATGATTTTGGTTTGAATTACCATTCGGGTAAGGCAAACGTGGTGGCTGATGCATTGAGTAGGAAGACCTTGCATATGTCTATGCTAATGGTGAAGGAATTGGATTTGATTGAACAATTCAGAGACTTGAGTTTGGTGTGTGAAGGTACTCCTACTAGTGTCAAATTGGGTATGCTGAAGCTAACTAGTGGTATTCTTGAAGAAATCAGAGAAGGTCAAAAAGCTGATGTTGGATTGATCGATAAGTTGACTTTGATTAATCAAGGCAAGAATAGTGAATTCAGAATTGACGAGAATGGTATACTGAGGTTTGGTGACCGAGTTTGTGTTCCTGATGTTGCTGAACTACGAAAACGTATTTTGGAAGAAGGACACCGTAGTGGGTTGAGTATTCATCCTGGTGCTACCAAGATGTATCATGATTTGAAAAAGTTGTTTTGGTGGCCTGGAATGAAGAAAGAAATTATTGAGTTTGTGTACTCTTGTTTGACGTGCCAGAAGTCAAAAATTGAGCATCAGAAGCCATCTGGGTTTATGCAACCGATGTTTATTCCTGAGTGGAAGTGGGATAGCATATCGATGGATTTTGTTTCGGGTTTGCCGAGAACTGTCAAAAATTGTGAAGCTATCTGGGTCGTGGTAGACAGGTTGACGAAGTCTGCACATTTTATACCGGTGAGAATGGATTATCCGATGGAGAAGCTAGCTCAGTTGTATATTGAGAAGATAGTTAGTCTACATGGTATCCCTTCAAGTATCGTGTCAGACAGAGATCCGAGGTTTACGTCTAAGTTCTGGGAAGGTTTGCAGAAAGCTTTGGGTACTAAGCTGAGACTAAGTTCTGCTTATCATCCGCAGACTGATGGACAGACTGAGAGGACGATTCAGTCGTTAGAGGATTTGTTGCGTGCTTGTGTGTTAGAAAAAGGAGGTACTTGGGATTGTTATCTGCCTTTGATTGAGTTTACCTACAACAACAGCTATCATTCGAGTATCGGTATGGCTCCGTTTGAGGCTTTGTATGGTAGGAGGTGTAGGACGCCGTTGTGTTGGTACGAATCTGGTGAGAGTGTTGTGATTGGTCCGGAAATTGTACAAGAGACCACAGAGAAGATTAAGATGATTCAAGAGAAGATGAAAGCTTCTCAGAGTCGTCAGAAGAGTTATCATGACAAGAGGAGGAAAACACTTGAGTTTCAAGAGGGAGACCATGTGTTTATGAGAGTTACTCCTATGACAGGTATTGGTCGGGCATTGAAGTCAAAGAAGTTGACTCCACGTTTTATTGGACCATTCCAAATTTCTGAAAGAGTGGGAGAAGTGGCATATCGTGTCGCTTTACCGCCGATGCTTGCAAACTTACATGATGTGTTTCATGTGTCTCAGTTGAGGAAATGCATTTCAGATCTGTCCCATGTGATCCAAGTAGATGATGTGCAGGTAAAAGACAATTTAACGGTTGAGGCATTGCCTGTGAGGATTGAGGATCGAAGGCTGAAGCAATTGCGTGGTAAGGAAATAGCTTTAGTCAGAGTAGCTTGGGGAGGACCGGCTGAAGGAAATGTTACCTGGGAGCTGGAGAGCCAGATGAAGGATTCTTATCCAGAGCTCTTTACCTAAGGTATGTTTTCGAGGACGAAAACTCTTTTAGTGGGGAAGAGTTGTAACACCCGTATAATTTTATTATTAATTTAAATTGGATATTTAATTAATAATTAGAATTATTAAAGGTTTGTGAAAAATAATGGAAAAAGATGGTTTATGGCAATTGGGCCATGTGTGGGATTAGTAAGAAGAGGGGGTATGGTTTAGGAAAGCCTTGTTAATTTTTTTTAATATTATTTTTCATAAAATAATTAGAGTTGGAAAAGAAAGAGGAGAACGTGAAAAGAAGAAGGGAGTTGGAACACGAAGAACGTGAAAGAGGAACAAAGAGGAAGAGACCAAAGATCCAGAATTTTGCTAAGGTAAGGGGAGACTCTTCCAATTATCATCTCTTATCGTGATTATAGATGAGTAGTGTATGAATAGTTGTTTTGTTGAGTCAATTCTGTTTGTATGTCAGAGTTAGGTTTTGGGGTTCTAAGAATTGGTTTAGATTTCGGGATTTTGGATGTGTTGATTGATATATGATGATCTATTAGTTTGTAGGAATGAATCCTGTAAATGAAAACGTGAAATTGGACCGTTTTAGACTCAAAATCGTGGACTGGTATGAGTGGAAACGAGTGGGTTTTTGGACTGTTCACTACGCCAAATAAGTTATTTAATAGCACTTTTTTATGTTTTTGATAGCACTTAAAAGTGCTATTAACCGCGCCGCTATTGTAAACGTTTTTTATTTAATAGCACTTTAAAAGCGCTATTAAAATACTAGTTTTTAATAGCGTTTTTCTTTAAGCGCTACTGAAGTGTACATTTTGTGCGTTTTTTGATTTGATTTTGATAGCACTTTCAACCTAAACGCTATTATAGGACACATGTTTGATAGCACTTTCAAACAAAGCGCTAATATATAGCACATGTTTGATAGCACTTTCAAAAAAGACGCTAATATATAGCACATGTTTGATAGCACTTTCTCTAAAAAGTGCTATTATAGGATGTAGCTATAAAATACTAAATGTTATGTCAAAAATATATTAAAACTCATTTCATTTATATTTCCTTATAATATGTGTTATAATACTTATTACACATATTTACAAATGAATAATAATAATTAAATATAAAAATTAATATATTACAAAAACAAAACATGTTAGTGTTAGTTAGAATTAACCTTGTAATTGACATTTGATATTGAAAGTTAAAGCTAATCATAAAACTCAATGAAACATAGAAGAATAGAGATTTCTTTTTATCTATGAACTCGTACAATACCAATATAAATCATAAAGTATTTTTATCATGGGGCATATATTTTTAACATAATCCTACACTTAGGGATATCTCTCGATAAATTAGTTGAATATTCCACAAGAATCAATGAATCATTTGCATTGTAAGTATAGCAAGCATAAATTTCAACAATCTCATTAAGTACAAATCAAGTGACTTGAAAAAATAAATATCTATTTTCACAACTAGATATCAAGGATGAAGAATGATTTTAAAATAAAATCTAGAACCTACAATTCTCAACTACAACCAATTAAAAGCACAAAGAAATTGTCCTTCACCACTTTTAAATCACTCTTTAAAGCACTAGCAGCAGAACATTCCAACCTGCAGAATAATTACAATAAAGAATATTAATAAATTAATGAAAGAGAAGTAAAACCATGGTATATTACTCATCAAGTCATTCCCTTCATAAAATATTCATTTTTTATGAAGGCACAAAATTCTTTTCCCTAAATTCTCAATACATCTGATACAAATAATTAATCTATACCACAAAAAAGAAGAGACATTACATGTAGAACCAGAGTAAAGTATTTTACACCTCATACCACAAAAAGAAGATTACTTCATACAGATTTTGACAATCCAACCTTCTAACATTTCTTTTCCGAGAATTCAGAGTCAAATCTTCCTCATTGAGATCTGGCTCCACTAAAGGTGCCTAGAAATTAATCACTAGAAATAATATTATAATTAACATATTGACGCTAATGTCAAACATAAATCAGGATGCAAATCCAAATATAGATTACAAGTAAATCAAATCACATGGTGGCGGCACAATTAACACACCTGCCTCCTTTTCAGCCCTTAATGGGATCATTCTAAATTTCCAGATGCTTAACTTCCTAAGTGATCCATAGAAAAATGAGAAGAAATTGCTCAAGGCCATACCCCATTTCCTGATCATCAAACACAAACATCTTATAAATAATATTTGAACTTAACTCAAACCAAAAGCTAGTTCATGTGGCAGACTTATTCTATTTGTTTACCTTGCAAATGTGTGGTCTAAGATTTAGAAACAATGGTCCTTTTCTTGAAATGTCATCCTTCAAACTAAGATGCTACAACTTAATCAGTCATTACTCATGAGAATATATTTCAAATTAAAGTTTTAATCTAATGATAAAAAGCCAAACTCAGTCCAACAGAAATGAATTGGATCCAGAACTGACCAAGTATTCCCAGCGTTGACACATTCTCATCTCTTCTATCGAAGTATTTTTTTACCTGATTAAAGTTTGGGGGTGAGAGATTATACATGAATATAGGCACAGGGCAACTACCATCATTAATCAGTACGGCTCAGCTGAAGTACATATCGAGCATTTTGCAGAAGAGTGTTGGCTTCCTAATTTGATGCATCAAGTGCACACGATTCTTTGATTTCTTCCTGCCATTTTTCGACTTGCTCCGGTGAATCCTGCATGTTAGAAAATTAAAAGAATCATACCATAAATTGTCAAAAACTAACAGTACTAAAAGTGAAGATAGTTCCAGATTTGAATGTTGAATGGTAACTTCATATCTCACATAATCAGTTTCTCTTCAAATTCATTACAGAGATCCTTAAACATTGTTTTTCCTGATTCTATGAGCTCAGATACCTACAAGCAATCCACAATTAAACATTTCAAGAAGTTGAAATTCATCTAAAGTATGTTTTCAAGCTTCAAACAGTGAGTAACTAACTATATATAGCAAATAGATACCCTCTGAGCAAAATTCTCAATCTTCTCAAAAACAAGAGAAATATTGAGTTCCATATCTTCAGATCTAATGAGGTTAGTCTCAAATCCTTCATCCTGTACTGCTTCATCTCCAATATTTTCATGTACATGTTTATTGTTAAAAGAAAAACAAATGAAATCTCAAATGATGTGCTCAAATGAAATCAAAAATTTAAAAAATTTGAGACTAAGTAGTTAATCACGGCCATAATCGGCGTGTTCACGACGGTGCAGAGGGAAGCGACCGCTTAGAAGCATTTCACGAGAACAGAACGCGCGCATTACTGTCGTGACTGCCTCTCATGGCGCATGTAGCTGCCGTCGCGGCCGCATGAAATGAATTTCACGGCACATGTAGGTTCCAAAAACTTCATATTTCACTTAAAAGTAGTAATTTGTACATAAGAGAGACATCAGAAGTTGTACATAAGAGAGACATCAGAATTTGCTGAAAGCATCAGGCAATGATTCGAACCGGAGCCTAAGCATTCCGAGTGTCCTTATCTGAAACCATAAACAAATGGATTTATCTGAGCAGGAAGGAAAATATTTTGTTTGATAAATAACCTATTTACAAAATTGAAGAATGTCTTAGTTTCATATCTTGTTTCTACGAATGACAACCATTCCAATATCTCATGTTTTAAACTTCAACTCCAATCATGCATATCCTTAGTTTCCACATATAACAAACGAAAGAATTAACTATACCGAATAACAAACGAAAGAATAAACCATAATCATAATTAATTGTAATCAATCTTTTCATACCAACCATGATGCATATACAGCTGAACCAGCAATTACGAGATCAACTTTCATTGCAGTTTTGAAGTTGAGCTCTACTTTATCCTCCAACACCTTGATCTGTCTTCTAGAAAGCTCTGACAATAAACCACCCTTCCTGCTAAGTGCAACAACTGAAACAGTGGATCCACGTCTCAAAAGCTCTGTTGCTAACTCCATCATTGAAAGCGGAGCTCTGGTCATGGAAAGCTCATAGAATACCAAGATAAATCTTCTGGACCAAACAAGACGCGCAAAGTCCCCCTTAATTTCAACTGTCAGTTTTCGCTTACCATGTGCTTTACCTTTGGAAGATTGCTTACTCTTTTTCTCCGAGCTTGCGCTTTACCTGTTAATGACGAACTATATATATTGAATCACAAAGCATAACACCCCAGCCCTAAAACAACCTCTGTACTAGGAACATAAAAACTGAATGGTGAGAATTACACACTTTATAAACGTAAATCAAAACGAATTCAAACAAGTTTCCACGGATGCGTGTTAACGATCGAAAAGCATATACATATATGAGATTTTTAAATGTATCAAAAGAATTTCCACAAGTAATAACATCAATTTCAGCTGTCGCACATGCTTAATAGGCACATAAATTTTGCAATTTCAACATGACATTGTTCAAGAATATCTTTCTATTTGAAATCACCTTTATTATATACCTTAGTTGAAGAGACTTGAGTTTGTCTGTGAAGCACTTCCTACTGACCTGATGTGAAAGATGTTAAATGTTTGAACAAAATTATCAGTTACACATAAGACAGAGAAAGAAAAGAAAGGTCACAATTTCACATGGACAAAACAAAAAATATTGTGTTATCAAGCATAATTAACACACTTGCCTACCCAAAAGAGTGATTATAATCGTATAAATATGCTCATTCGATTTACACCAAATCTGTCTCAGAAACAATCACCGCCCTACATCTTGTCATATATTAACCAGATAAAAATCAGCGCCCTATATTTATATTCTCATAAACAATCCAGAAACCTTTATGCACACTCAGATTTTTATCAAACAAATCAGATTTTGAGATAATTCTCAGATTCAAAATCCCTATGTTTCCAAACATCCGATTCAAATAGAACCAAACATGATTGCAAGCGAAAATAGCTCAAAATAAAGAAGAATTTGTAACCTACCTTCGAAGAATCCGGCGAAGACCTCAACTCCGAATCCATGAATTGTGGCCGAAGAACGAAGAAGAGAGCATGGTTGGGTTCGACGGCGTGAGTGGATTCGGCGGAGAAGAGTAATCGGTGAGAGATGATGTTTGGAGAGTATTTGGCGAAAGAGTATTAAGGGAAAGAGTTAGGAGAGAATTTTTTTGGGGGCAAAATGAAAAGTTTCCCCAATATTGTGCGCCAACAATGAAAATGTATCCGCTTTTTTTATTTTATTTTATTAATTTATTATGTTCCATAGTAGTATTTAGGGATGGCTAAAATAATAGCACTTTTACATAAAGTGCTATCTAAATGATAAAAAAAATTTTAAAAAAAATAGTGAAGAATATTAATAGCGTTTTTCAGAAAGTGATATCTTAGTGTATATTATTAATAGCATTTTTCAGAAAGCGCTATCTAAATGTACAATATTAATAGCGTTTTTCAGAAAGTGCTATCTTACTGAGGTTTAATAATAGCGTTTTTTTACTAAGTGCTATCAAAATCACATTGTTTGTATTTTATAATAGCGTCCGACCATAAAGTGCTATTATAAATATGTTTTTTCCTTTTTAATAGCACTTTTTTAAAAGTGCTATTAAATTAGGCGCTACAAAATATCAATTTTGGCGTAGTGGTTACGAAATTGCAGGTTCTGGGCATTTTCTGGTGTTTTGCGTATGGAACAGTATCATACGCGTATGGGATGGAGTCATACGCGTATGAGGGACACTCCCAAGGGGCTATACGCGTATGATACGCAGGTGCCCTGTCCCAAATACCCTGTACTGGTGATACGTGTATGGCAAGGCTGATACGCGTATGGGTTGGTTTTTAGGCCATTTTGGATTCTGATGAAATGCGTATGATACGCGTACGGGGAAAGGTGATACGCGTATGGATGCGTATGGGCCTTATGATACGCGTATGGTCGCTGTATGTGTAAAATTTTGTTTGTGATTTTTCTGGAAAGTTCAATGATGTGTAACTTTCGATCTGTAGACCTGTTTTGTGTGCTGTTTGAGACTGTGTAAACCTTGTGATGTGATTCTGTGGTTTACTGATGATTGATTGTATTGAATGATGTTAATGTATATATGAACATGCTTAGTAATGATGATGATGATGATGATGAAATGAGTATAGATGATGCTACTCATAGAGTGGAGATGATGAAAGTATGTTATATATATATATATATATATATATATATATATATATATATATATATATATGTTTGCATGCATTCATAAGCATTGAAGAGGGCTGAATCCTAGATGATGAGAGGATTCAGTGTATGGCAAAATTCCCATTGTGTGGAATTTGTGCTGGCAGGGCCGTATCTGGACGATGATAGATCGGTCGGTGGATGATTCCACTGGTGATGTTTGGTACCACATGCATAGAGTCAGTTGCATTCATTCACACGAATTTAATAACATGACTATATGTATGCGCTTGTATTGTTTCGATGGTATGTGTTTGTATGATTGATAGATGATCTGGATATAGATGAGTTGGGTGAAGAATATAACTGTTGATGTACTGTTATTTATAATGCAATAATATTTGTTAATTGCAAATGAGACTCACCCTTACACTATATTTTTCAGATTGAGGATAGCGGCTTCGACTCGGTGAGGATTAGCTCATAAGTCGGTTTTTAGTTATTGTGTCGGTGTCATGCTCTGATAGATGTAACACTGGGAACGCTTGTTTTGGAGTTTTGATGGCAACTCTTTATTTATTGTTTTGGTTGAAGTCTGATACATTAGTGATGTAATGTTGACTTGATGAATCATTTCCGCTGTGTAAAACATGAATTTGATTAATGAGTTATAATCTCAGGTTTTTCAGTGATTGCATGACCGATACTGATGTGTGTTTTCATTATTTATGAATTGTGACGCCTCTTTACATGTTACTCTGATGTAATAATTGTTTAATTGCCGCGGGTTATTAGAGGGGTGTTACACGCATCAGTGACGATCCTCTCCATCACGGCAACTGCCTTTGGACCGCCCTGATCAACGATACCTCGATCCAACGCGTCCCGCTGTTGCACCCCAAAATTTGCCCTCTTTATTTGAGCTATAAGTTATTAATGACGTTTATTTCGTCATTCAAAAATTGAAGAAAACAGTAAAGAGTTTTCATGGGTTTAAGAAGATAAGGTGTGAAGAATGGTTCAAACAGTGGAAATACGAGAAAATTCACAAATCCCATTTGGAAGGTGATATGAGCTAAGTTCTCGCGTGGCCTTGACTTTTTCGACGATATCTACAACTTTCGTGTTCGGCTCGGAAGCCAATTCGTTGAGGAAGCTTGTCAGATTTGCAAATTATTTGAGGTTTCACAGTGAAAAACAGTGCTGAATGTAGGGTTTCGGACCTCGGAAAATTCATATCTCCTAATCCGCTCGTCGGATTCACTTGAAACTTTAACTGGAGCTCCGTACCATCATTACCAAGATTTCATATTTTCGGACCGAAGGCCAATTATGCACGGAAAATTCCCTGAATTTTAAGGATCGTCGTGTTGTTTCGGTAAAAAGTGTGTTTTCGAGTATGTCGCGCCGAGTTCAAAAATTCACAACTCCTTCGATTTTTATCGTATGAAGTCCATTCCTGCGGCATTTTCTCAGAAATTTCGTTAGATTCGATTCTTCGTCACACATGCCTGTTCAGATTCTGAGCCGAAGATAGGGTTTTATCGAGTTCTTTGAGCGGTACTCACAAAATTCTGCACAGTCGTACCAGATGAATCGGCGATTCTCGTCATTCAAACGGGCGTATTTTCTTCATCGCTTATCGGATTGAGACGATTCTCGCGGCAACGAGTCCCGAATTTGGTCATCTTCACAGTGGCATTGGTTTCGTTCTGGAATTCAGAGCCGAACCGAGTTTCCATAAAAACGAGCCAAAATAGGACGCACCGAGGGCAATTTGGACATTTCGCGTTGACAATATATAAACATTTTGCTCTTCACAAATTAAGGGGGGACTCTCATAATTTCAAGTTACCAAAAAGATCAAAAACACTTTCTCTCAATTCTCTCTCAATTCTCTTGAATCAAAACCATAAATTACATAAAACTTTCATCAAAAACTCATCAATCTTCATCAAGATCAAGAACATGGATTGAAGAATTAAGATTCGAAGTTTGATTTTCTTCTCTCTCTCCTCAAATCTCGCGCGCCTCTACCTCTCTCTCACTTCGAATTTCGCTTTCGAGTTGTGTTCGCGTTCGTGTCGTGTTCGCGTTCATATCGAGTTCGTGTTCGCACTTCGGTTTAGATCTTCATCCGGTAAGCTTTCGGATCTTGAATTAAGTGCTTAATTGTTGACTATTATGTGAATTCGAATCTAGATCTACCTCTTGTTCTTGATTGATGATGGTTGATCGGTGAATTTGTTCATTTTTGCTTGAATTGATAATGATCATGTGATTTGTGTTTAGCTTTAATGTTCATTGCATGTAATTGATATCCGTTGATGATGAATTGTGGTGCTCGTGTTTGAATCCGTGATTCGTTGATGATTTTGTGTGCATAATTGTTTATGTTCATTTGTGTTGTTTGCAACGTACTCAATGTGTTTGTATAAATGCATGTGTTACACTTTCGATTGATATTTGCCTTGCTCGACGCGTCGCACTTAGCATAATTGTTGATATGTGACTCATTTGATTTGCGGATTTACGTATAGCATGAATATTCAATGTTTGTTCGCTTTGATTTCGAGTCGGAACGATTTTGGATTGAGTGCGAATGGCTCCGAGGCCTTAAAAATGCTTAAAAACTGGTTTTGCTACGTCAGGAACCGGGTTGTCCCAAGTGGGAACCGGTTCCCACTCAATCCAAAATTGTTGATTCTCTGCATTTTAGTACCAGGAACCGGGTTGTCCCTAGGTGGGAACCGGTTCCTGCGTTGTTTTTGCCCTCTGATTTGTGTGTTAGGAACCGGGTTGTCCCTAGGTGGGAACCGGTTCCCAGTAATTTGAAATGTGCTTGCTTATGTGATTTAGTACCAGGAACCGGGTTGTCCCTAGGTGGGAACCGGTTCCCAGTAATTTGAAATGTGCTTGCTTCTGTGATTTAGTACCAGGAACCGGGTTGTCCCTAGGTGGGAACCGGTTCCCAGTTATCTGCCTCTGATTTTTAGTACTAGGAATCGGGTTGTCCTATGCAGGAACCGGTTCCTGTGTGTAATTTTTGTGTTTTCTTTTCTAACTTCAATCTTGTATAAGTATTTACTCGTAGCTCCGATTTTCACGTTCTTTATATCAACGGAAAGCTTATGAGACGTACTATCTTACTAGATGCTTAGTTTTCATTAATTTGTAGATCATTCATGTTTGATTTCTCTTTGATGTTTCATTATCCATTTCATGTTTACATTACTTGTCCGTTTCCTTTCGCTTTATAGTAATAACGCAATTCCGATTGCGATGTTTGTTATCTCTAACTTGTGTGCTAATGTGCAAGGTTTTTGGATAGTCACCGACCGGCGCTTATTGCTTGAGTGTTCCGCTTACTTGCGGAACACGATTTATTTCGCTCGCATCGTGTTCTCATCCTAAAGACACGATCCTTGTACTTTATATCTGCTTGTTTGGTTTGCTTGTTCCTCTTGCAGGTGTATTGTGATTATGCTCGACGCATATGTCGACCTTTGTGTGCTTTCATGGCTAATCGGTGTGCTGACCATTTGCTTTTGCTTTGCTAGCTCGCTCGCGGGATTCTTAGTTTCTTCGCTTTGCTTCACTTTAGTTTACGGATCATCATCCGTTTGGTATTGATCCCGTTTCATTTTACTTTTCTCGCACTTTATCGCTTTCTCACATCATCCAATAACATGAGAAGTAGGACTTAGACATGCATCTGGCCAAGTGCTCGAAAGAGGCTCTGTTTTTGTTGGTGTGTTTATATTTGTGCTTTGCGGCAGGGAGTCACGGTGTAATAAGTCCTATATGGCACTCCGTTAAGTCCTCATGGAAGGCATGCGGAAAGGGTTAGCAATCAACCCCCGCCCAGTCTCATCGAGTCCGTTCGATATGCGCAAGCTACGCGTTGCTCGCTTCTGAACCTGCACAAGATCTTGTTATCGAGTATGTCAGGAAAAGGGTTCATGTAGCCGGACCCCCGCCTTTCCTATAGCTCGCGTCGCTCGACGTTGATGCTCGGTGTACGCACGCACCGTTTTCCTTTACGATCCGTGACGGCTTGGTTGCTGAGAGGGACTCGCTCCTCTTGTCTATGGCCCGATCATTTTCGCGAGGTCTAATGCTTGGTTGACTTGGGTTGAGTTGCTCCCCTTGGCTATGGCGGGACCGCTTTTCTACCATTCAGTCAGTACCGTTGGTTTTGTTTGCTTTACGAGCGATGCTCGTTTGTGTGACATTATTGTTTGTTTCCCTTATCCCCCGTAGGTTGCTAGTTTAGTTTAGACTTGTACCCTTTGTATGATAACATTAGGTAGCAAGCTTTCCCCCCTTAGTTTAGGTCTTCCTCATGCATCTTTTAAAACACAAACCACACTCTTTGATTTTCTTTTCTTAAGAGCTTGTTATTTCCGCTCCATTCCCAAGCCTAAGTCTCCAAAGGTCGAGCAGCGGAGTGTGAATTTAACTCGTTCACCTAAAAAACACAAAAAAAACAAAAATTAGTTAGCCGAGCTACGGTACCTCTGATTCCTCAAAAAGGATACGTAGGCAGCGGGATAGGGCCCGTGCGAGCATAACTCTTTCTTTTCTCTACATTTTGCATGCATTTTAGTCCAGATTAGCATAGATTTATTACACACCCATAGTTTTAGACACAAGCGTGGATACCATCGAGTACGATGGGCGCGAGGGGTGCTAATACCTTCCCCTCGCGTAACCGACTCCCTTACCCTTTTTCTCTGGTCGTGAGACCGTTGTTTTGTTTTGTGGTTTGCTGGCATTCCCTTCCTTTTCAGGATAAATATGTTAGTGGCGACTCTGTTAATTTTCACGATAGCGATACCGGCCCAAGCATCTCTATCCGCTGGCAGATCGGCAGGAGATCAATGGCGTGGTCATCCTCGGCCTGTTGGTTCTCCAAGATCTCCTCGTGTGCTGGCCTAGGAGCGCCAGGAGCGTCGAGTTTCATCAGAGGATGTGACACCCGATAGAACCATGTGACATACCCCTCCATATTGTGCCAGTCCTAGGTGACCCGAATGCGACGATACTCCTCCGAGACCACATGACGCTCCCAATCCTCAAATATGCCAGTGAGCTGCACTCGGGTCACTGTGTCGGGAGCAGCCTCAAAAGGTGACCTGGGTATCATCTGCACAAATCCAAACTGCCGCATGCACCGCTCAGGGAGATACCGCACAATGGTGTTGGTCCCGCATGCCAACCATCCAGAATATAACGAGATGCTGTCAAAGGGGACAACATTAGTGTAGTCGCTGAATGGCCTCCAAGTGACATCATCGTGCATCGTGCGGTCTAGGTACCCACAGTATGGTCCCACTGCATTGTTCCCCCTCTAAAGAATGTATCTGGCGGCCCTAGGCATGGCGTCCTCGTACGCGGAATCAACGCGGAAGCCGTGGATGCGGGGGAAGTAGGAGATGATCCAGCTCTGAAACACAAACACAATAATGTATTAAAAATAAAAACAAAACATAAATAAATGTGAAACAATTAAAATGAAACGTACCGTAAGTAGTGTGCAGGATCCGGTCAACTGCCTGGTCCTCCAGTTGGAGGCCTCATTCAGCTTCTGGTATAGGTATGCCAGAACAGCTGACCCTCAGTTGCACTGGTGAACGGTAGTCAAGTCCATGAAATATGTTAGTGGCGACTCTGTTAATTTTCGCGGTAGCGACAGCTGGCGACTCTGCTGGGGACGTCTTGACCTGTTGCTGGTCCAGACTCAGCGAGTCGATCCTAGCTCTTATGTGTTTATCTTTGGGTGTTTTATTGCTTTGCATATTTACTTGTTTGCATTGCATTCTATGTGCGCTTTTACTTTTCTGCATCATATTCTGGACTGTCTGGATCTCTGTTTGTTGGGTGGGCGTTACAAGAGGTAAAAGGCCCAATACCCAAGCTATGTGTGAACCATAGGAACCCTATGATACAGTGGGAGCATGGTTTGTCTCGAGGTGTACGTCTCGGGATGGATTATGTGACCACGAGCAGAGTAGTGGTTTCAAACGGAGGTATTATCATCACCCGCATCCGCGCTGGGATGATGCTTACCTTCGGGCGGACCGTATACTGCGTTTCATGACCTTACCTTGGCCCATATTTTACCCGTGAGTGGGGCGGGAATCAATGATCATTTAACAGGTACATTGTTGGTGCGTTGTTCTTGTTCGTGGGTTACCGCTGTTCTCGTTCGTGGGTTACCGTTGTTCTCGTTCGAGTGTACTATGGTCCTTGTTCGTGGGGTACTATGGTTCTTGTTCGAGTGGTAGTCTGTGTTCTATTCCAGTGTGTTATTGACTACGGGCTTTGGTTCCATGGATTGACATTCCGTGTTCCGTGTGGTATACCATTTGGGGGCCGAACCTTTGGCTCTATACTATGTGTGTTACCGGCAGTCCAGAATGCCTGGTGGGCGGCAACAAGTCCCACCACTTTGCATCATAGCATATTTATTTCCAAAAGAAACGCAAAAAAAAAGATATGTATAATAAGCATTTGCATGTCATGTTTTTCAGGGACATTCAGGAGTTCACTCGAGTTAAAGATGGACACTCCCATTGATACCGTCAAGGAAGCAAAGAGACATACGCATACCTACAGCTTCTTCCGAGAGTCGTTGACCGCATTAGAGGGTTTGAGTTCGTTAATGACCGCTTTCTGCTTGAAGAGTTTCACGGACAATTATGGGAATATCTTGACTTTGTTGGAAACCGTGGTTGATACTCCTGCTTTGCAAACTTTGATGCAATTCTATGATTCTGAAATGAGGTGTTTCACGTTCCAGGATTACCAGTTGGCTCCGACATTGGAAGAGTACTCTATTATTCTTAATCTCAAGATAAAAGACGAAGTGCCATTCATCGACATTCCTAAAGAGGTGAATTTCAAGTTGATTGCTGATGCTCTTTATTTGAGCATAAAAGAAATATCTGATAATTGGAAGTCGAGTGGAGGTGTCTCGGGGTTCTCTTTAAAGTTCTTAGTGAGAAAAGCTAAAGAAGAATTTGAGAAAAAGAATTGGAACGCGTATTATGCATTGCTTGCTGTGGCCATTTATGGGATTGTGATGTTCCCGAATGTTCCCAATTTTGTAGACTCGGCCGCAGTGCACATCTTCATGGGAAAGAATCCTATTCCTACATTGTTGGCCGATACTTATTATGCCGTTCATTCCCAATATGAGAAAAGTGGTGGCGCCATCACTTGTTGCCTTCAGTTGTTGTTCATCTGGTTCCTCTCTTTGTTGCCCAGCAAAGGACCTTTTGTGAAGACAAGGGAGACACTCAAGTGGACCCACAGGATTATGTCACTTACTTCTTACGATATTCGGTGGCAAAGGTACCGAATCAACGTTTCTGAGGTGATAATTGGATGCGGTGAGTGCGACAATGTTCCCTTGGTTGGTACTAGAGGTTGCATCAATTACAATCCCGTAGTATCCTTGCGTCAGTTGGGGTATACTTTGAAGGACAAGCCGGCGGATCATTTGATAGCGGAGACGGTCTATTTTGAGAAAGGGTCGGATCCGGAGAAATTGGAGAGGATAATTGTGGCTTGGAAAAAGATCCGTAAGCATTATGGAGCCCATTTAGGGAAGAAAGAATCGCTTGCTCTGACACCATATGTTAAGTGGATTGAAAAGCGAGTCGGAAGTTTGTTGCTGCCCCATGACAGAGTTGCACCACTTCAAAAGCAACCTCCTTTGATTCTATCTGAATTTGTGCCAACATAACTTTACAAGAATGCTTTGGCTACTAACTACAGGTTGCATGAAAGAGAGCAAGAGACCAATTTGAAATTCTTTGAAGAGAGAGAGGCAAAGATGAGGTTAATGCACCAGCTCAAGCAAGTCGAAGGTGCAAGTTCAACCCAAGCCAGTACCCGGAGGCGTCCTTACGAGTTGCTAGAGGA
Source organism: Vicia villosa (assembly GCF_029867415.1). Lineage (NCBI taxonomy): Eukaryota > Viridiplantae > Streptophyta > Magnoliopsida > Fabales > Fabaceae > Vicia > Vicia villosa. The sequence goes on from NC_081183.1 coordinate 156,869,780, forward strand.
AGATTTGCATCGCAAGCAGCAGGAGTGTCTACAGTTACAGAGATCAGAGAATAGTCTCAAAAGACAGAAGCGGGATTTAGATAAACAGATAGCGGAAGAGAAGGCTAAGTCTGCTCGACTTGAAGAAGAATTGACAAGACTCCGAGCCCAGCGGAGAGGAGATGGAGGAGCTCATTCTGTTACTAGACGATCCTAATGTCGCTGTGGAGTGGATTTGTTTGGTCTATGATGGTTGATTTGATGTTTATGCTTGATATTTGTCGCCCATGTCCAGGATTGTTGGATGGGGTCGCATTTTGATGTTCTGGATTTCCTTTGTATGCCTTATGAGCACATTGTGACACGGTTATGTGTTTTGTTGTATGAACTCAAATTCTCAGTTATGTTTGAATGAAATATGCTCAGTTTGCTGAATTATTCTCGTGTGCGGATTGTTATTCAAATATATTCGGTATCATGGTTTCTATGTCCTATCTGAAAGTGGGATGAACTCTTGGATACCTGAAAATTGACAAACATTTCATGCATATCATTCATATATCATACATGTCATATATTTGCAGGTTTTGCAGGGCTTATATCTTATGTCTCGCTGTTTTGTTATCTGAAGGAGTTCTAAGACGGCTAATCACCCGTATCCGACCAGGAGCAATCAGAGAAGGCAGATGGAACAGATTCAGGAACAAATGGCAGAGATGAGAGCTCAATTGATGGAGCAGATGAATGCGCAGATGACACAGTTTATGGAAGCATTGACTAATGTGACCAAGGGGCATGACGACTTGCGAGTTCTCGTCGAGAACTCCAGAAGGAATGAGAATGGAGGACATCGAGGGCTGTTTGACGATGTGTCTGGCAGCATTGACGATCATCATGATCCGAATGAATTTGATCATGTGGGAGGGCACTATAATCCTTTCAATCAGCATCACGGTTTTCCACCTCCACCTCCGTCTCGTCTGTTGGGAAGGAGAGATAATCAGAACCGTGGTAATTTGGATTTCAATGTTGAGAATTTTGACCAAGTATCAAGGCATAGTGCTGAGGGTGTACATGATGAAGTTGAAAGGTATCGTCTGATTGAGGAACGTCTCAGGGCTATTGAAGGCAAAGGGGTGTTAGGCATGGATATCAGTGACTTGGGATTGGTTCCTGGTGGGGATTCCACCGAAATTCAAAGTTCCATCTTTTGACAATAACAATGGGGCGTGTAATACGGTGAACTGACTTTTATGAAATGTGCGGATAGCAAGAGTCGCCACCGACTTTTATTTTATCCAAACAAGTTAGAAAGGCTAAAAGAAACAGGAAAAACCTTTTTAAAAGAAAACGGGTTCGGGGGGTAATTATGCAAAGGGAAGGTGTAAGGCGCCCTTTGTATCCATGGTTTTCCATGGGCTCTTAATTGCTTTGCTCTTTGTTTTTTCAGAAAAGTAGAAGAAAAGAGTAGGGACTTTAGCTCGTAAATGAGCGTAGCCCTTTTTGAAGAATTATGAAAAAGAATATAGAAAAGTTTAGAGTAAGGCAAAGCAATTAGGGGCAATTACCTTAAACTTAGATAATATGTTTCTTTTAGCCTTTCAGGATGAAAGGGTCTATCCTTGCCATAAGAGGGCAGGAAGCCTTTCGTTTGGAGGTTGAAGGGTCATCGCGTTATCATTCGCCATAAGACTGACCCATGCCATAGGGAGGCAGGTAGTCTAAGGAGAAGGATCAGAACAGCCTTTTTCGTAGGCAGCCAGAGGATACCTCAGCCTTTTCGTAGGCAACTTCCGAGGGTCGAGATCATGTGTATCGAAGGCAGCATCATTAGGGACCATGATCTTAATCGAGGCAACATGGCTGAGGTATCCTCGTATTCGAGGGACTGGCTATTCTGCAAAAAATCACAAGGCAACAGGCAACGAGGCAACAGGCAACAGAGAGGTTACCCAAAAGTGTGCGTGTGTGCACCAATCACGTGATTATGTTCAGTTAGTTATCTTATAATTAGGTGGTTCTAATTCAGTTTAGAGTTACACTCCCTAAAATTACTAACCACAGCAATATAGACAGTATAATTAAAGCAATATGGGGAAGGGAAATTGTAACCAGCGGAGGAGAGGGGAATTGAAACCAGCGGGATATAATTAAAAGCAGAAGATATAATAGTTTAGGGTTTAGGGTTACCGATACTCGTAGCTTTGGCAACTAACAAACCCTGCAGATTGGAAAAGGAAGAATAAACAAAGAAAAAAAATGGGTGAGTGCATTATTGGTTCGGAGGCAAACGAAATTAACCCTAAAATAAGAAAGTAAAAAGAAATTAAAAATAAATAAGTAAATAAGGAGCACTTAGCTTTGCATTTGATCTGACATGGTTGGCGGTCGGAGGAAACCTCGGGGGTAACCCTAAAAAATGGCAAAGGGCAGAAGCAAAAGAGTGAATGTATGCACAGTTCATTAAATGATGAACCCTAATAAAAGGAAATAAAATAGACTTTAAATTTTAAATGAATACTTAGCTTTGTGCTTTGAAGGTTGATGGGGAAAGGTTTTCCTTGAGCCTTAAGCATTGACCCTGACCATTTAAAGAGTTGGAAAGAATAGAGGAAAAGAAAGTAAGTGTAGGAGAAGTTCTATTGACAAAGGCATTAAACCCTGATTAGATATAATAAAAAGGTAAATAAATAATTAAATAAGAGAGGTTAGAACTTAGCTTCGAACTTGATGTGGCGCATAGTCGGAAGGCACTTGAAGGATAACCCTGAAAAGAAGGCACAGAAAGGAAATATATCAGTGTATGACAAATTCTCACAAACATTAAATCGAATGAAAATTTAATTGAATAACAATCGGATTTAATTAATTATTGGTTTTTCAACCTAATTAATTAAATCAAAGAGAAAATAATTTAATCGGAAAAAAGCGTTCTCCTGATTTTATGAATTTAAAATAAAATAGATATGATATGTTAAAGATATTAAAATAGATAAACTAATTTAAATATTTAAAATAAATTAATAAAATAAAAAATATAAATAAGTATTATAATTATTATTATTATTATTATGTAAAAAGGAAAAGATTTTTATTAAAAGAAATTATAAGAGAAAGAAATATATATATATATATATATATATATATATATATATATATATATATATATATAAATATAAATAAATAAGGATTTAAAAATAATAAAATAAAGAAATAAAAATTGGAAACTTAGCTAGGCTATCCTGTGTGGTTGTCTGAGAGAGTCCATGATGGACTAGCACTCCCAAGAGCGTTGGATTTGCTGGCGTAGTGAACGGACGGCTGAGATTGAGAGGAGCATCGTGATCTCGTTTGCATAGCGCGTATGGGATCTGAAGGTTAACTTTTTTGATGAAAAATATTGCAGGAGTGAAGGTTCGAACCCTCACCCTACAAGTCATGCGCTAATGCACCTTACCACCACGCCAACTGTGTTTCACTGTTTATCAATTATCACGCAAATAATAAAAACAAATACTAGAAACGTGAAGCAGAAAACGCACGCGCCTTTTTGAATGGCCCAATAGCCAAATGACAGCACATCGTCTCCTTCATCGTGACCTGCAGATGAAGCTTTTACAGCGCTTCTCACTGATTAGGCATAAAAGGCTAGGGCTATTACACCTGTTAATTATGAACTCACTCATATACGCATGAAAATCAAAATTAAAGCCATGGTTGGACTCGTCCTGTCCATACGAATCTAATAACACCTATATCAATCTTTAATTCGTACTAAATCAAAAACCCCTATTTTATAACTCATGAACCCTAGCATGGTATTCTGTCGAAAACAGGCACCAGGAAGCAATTAAACGTCCAGAATCATTCAAGACATCAAGATAAACAAGGATATGCATTCAAAAATCATTTATAATGCATGAAAAGATGAAATCGAAGGAAAAAGAAACCGGCCAAACCGTGGGGTATATGCACGCGTTCTTGACGCTTTGAGGCTCGAGGATGACTAGGAAACATTCAATGATGCTTTGAGAATATGATTGAATCCTTAGAACGTTTTGAATCGAGCTATAACTTCAAGAACGATTTCGATTTTTCTTTCATAGGATGAGTTCGGTTTTGGGGTTCTTGAGCAGTGAATTTCCAAAACCTTCATCAGGGTTTGTTCAATATATATAGTGGATCACTTTTAGGTCATAACTTGAATCAAATATCCATTAAACCATGAGATTGGATTTGGGGAAAATTTGATTGAAAGTTGGTATTGAATACTTCTATTTTTGACCTTAATTGATTCAATCACCATATACATGAAATTATATTGGCTATATGACATAAATAATGATTGGATTTGATTCCCATATGCTCTTAAATCAAATATTTGATTTTTATCTTAATTTATTTGATTTTAATCCTTTTTTAATTGAATAAAAAATCATAATAAATTAAATAAATCACATAAATTCGTGGGAATTGATTCTTGGGTTTTGGGTGACTTGTATAACAAGATTGGATAGAAAGAACTTGGGCCTATTTGCAAAAAGTCTCAAGTTTCTTCACATTTTTTCCTCCAAAATAGTCCAACTTTAATAAGGCCTATCTCTCTCAATTTTTGAGGTATGGAAGTGTTCTAGGACTTTTTAGAAACCTTAGAGAGTCCTCTAACCGGTGTCTTTGGTCTCATATCAAAATGATTTTCCATGCTCATTTTATATCTTTTTGAAAAAAGTGTCTTTTTGTTGACTTTTGAAAAGGACCTATAATGTTTTGGTCCATATCTCTTAAATGAAGCACTTTTAGATTTGGCATGTGAGACACAATTTTGTAGAAAATCAAATTTCCTTCAAAATGAGCTTTGGATGGAAAATTTTGGGTGTTCCATGTGAGAGTTATGGCTGGTCACAGTTCAGTTGACTTTCTCCTATACAAACCCTAATTTAGAAACTTTTTGATTTGTTGATTTTTGTTCTTTCCTTGATGAACCATGATCAATTCTTGATCAAATGGTGAATGATACTTCAATATGAGGATCTTGACAAAAAATCAGGAGTTCTGACTTTACTTTGACCACAGTTGACTTCTAGGTTAACTTAATCGACTGTTGACTTTCTGAACAACTGATTGACCAATTCTTTGAAATGAGCCTTGATACTTGTCATAGAGATAGTGTGAGATATATTGAGCCATAGGAGATGCCTTGGAGCCATTGATTCACTGATTTTCCTTTGAATGAACCAAACCCTAGTTTTAGAGCCTTGTATAGGAGAGTGTGTCTAGGAGCCTTGTGTATTGATTTGAACTTGTACAAGAGAAATAGTATGGGCAAATTTTAGGGTATGACAGGGCGACTTGTCCCATGACTCATGTTAAAGCGCATTATCGGAAGATGTCCGTATATTCTGAGGATGAGGGTTTTCTAATGCATTTCTTCCAGGATAGCTTGGCTGGAGCTTCCTTGGAGTGGTATGTTCAACTTGAGCGCACTCATATCCATTCTTGGAGAGATCTTGTGGAGGCTTTCATTAAGCACTATCAGTACAATGTTGACATGGCGCCCAATAGGACCCAGTTGCAGGGTTTGGTTCAGGGGTCTAAAGAATCTTTCAAAGAGTACGCTCAGAAATGGCGCGAGTTAGTTGCGAGGGTTCAGCCACCTATGACTGAGCGTGAGATGATTGACATGTTCACTAGTACTTTGTTTGGACACTATTACTTGGCTTGTAGTGCTTCAGCTACTTTTCTGAAATGGTGAGATATGGCGAACGTGTCGAGATGGGTCTAAAGATGGGGAAAATTCAGTTGGGATCTTCTTCTAATACTCCTAGTGGTAAGAAACAAGCTGAGGGTTATGCCAGAAGGAAGGAAGGAAATGCGGATGCCATATATGGAAGAAGGGGTTCAGGAAGAAACAATTCACAGGTTAATGCTGTCATGATTCCAGTGCCGCAACAACAACAACAGCAGGGACAACGTTCTAATAATGATCGCTATCCTCCCAGGACCAGGCCTCATAGAAAGATTGATCCGATTCCTATGACCTATGCTCAGGTGTTGCAAAATTTGCTCAAGATTGAGAAGATTACTTTGAGAGATGCTCCGAATGCTCCAGACACGCAATCTCCGAACTACAATGCAAATGCACGATGTGCTTTCCATTCAGGTGCTGCTGGGCATGATACAGAGAGGTGTATTGCGTTGAAGAACAAAGTACAGGACTTGTTGGATCAAAAGATAATCCAATTCACTCCTACACCCAATATTGTCAATAATCTGATGCCTACCCATGGGGGTCCAGCCGTGAATGCCATTGTCAATGGTGAAGAGGTGGATAGTGATTGTGACTTTGATAGCTGGATTCGTCCAAGTATTCCTGGAGAGGTGCCTAGCAACTGGACAATTGAAGATGTCATCCAAGTTACACAGGCTCATGAGTAAATTTCCTTGTTTTTACTTTTCTTATCATGACATAATTCCTACGCGCTGCCCAAGGCGTAGTGAATCATTTGTAGGGCCATGCAGTTCACGTTTTCAAAGTTAATCATGAAATAAAAGGACGTTTTTGCATTCAAATGTTTTGCTCCTTGTCTTTCTTTTTAACTTTTTTCCTTTAAATGGCAATGTTTTTGCACACACTTGCACATGGCTTAATAATAAAACTAAAATAAAAACATCAATCATGCAGATATTCCACCACCACGGATTTCATTGGTAATAGTTCCGCTATTGCTTGTTATGATTTCGACAATCCGATCTACCAAGCCGAGGAGGAAGCTTATGAAGATTGTGATCTCCCCGACGAGTTGGCCAGATTATTGAGACAGGAAAAGAAAGCGATTCAGCCGCATCAGGAGGAAATTGAGATGGTAAATGTTGGCACTAAAGAGCAAGTCCGAGAAGTCAAGATAGGAGCTGTGCTTGAGGATAGTGTGAAACAGAGGCTTATTGCTATGTTGAAAGAGTATGCAGACATATTTTCTTGGTCCTATGAGGATATGCCAGGTCTTGATACTGATATTGTGGTACACCGTCTACCTCTTAAGGAAGATAGTCCTCCTGTCAAGCAGAAGCTTCGAAGGACTCGCCCAGATATGTCTGAGAAAATTAAGAAAGAGGTTGAGAAACAGTTTGATGCTGGCTTCTTGCAAGTTATGAATTACCCTCCGTGGATTGCGAATATTGTTCTTGTACCTAAGAAGGACGGAAAGGTTAGGAGGTGTGTGGATTACAGAGATCTAAATAGGGCGAGTCCGAAGGATGATTTTCCTCTTCCCCACATTGATGTGCTGGTGGATAATACTGCTCCTTTTAAAGTGTTTTCCTTCATGGATGGTTTCTCTGGATATAATCAGATCAAAATGGCACCAGAAGATATGGAGAAAACAACGTTTATCACACCATGGGGAACTTTCTGCTATAAAGTCATGCCTTTTGGGTTGAAAAACGCAGGGGCGACGTATCAGCGTGCCATGGTGACTCTTTTTCATGACATGATTCACAAAGAGATTGAAGTGTATGTTGACGACATGATTGCAAAATCTCACACTGAAGAAGAGCACTTGGTTCACTTGCAAAAGTTGTTTGAAAGGCTTCGGGAATTCAGACTGAGGTTGAATCCAAACAAATGCACTTTCGGAGTGCGATCCGGAAAGCTGTTGGGCTTTGTTGTTAGTGGGAAAGGTATTGAGGTCGATCCTGCAAAAATAAAAGCGATACAAGAGATGCCTGAGCCGAGAACATAAAAAGAGGTTCGTGGTTTCTTAGGGAGATTGAACTATATTGCTAGATTCATCTCTCATCTTACGACCACTTGTGAACCAATATTCAAATTGCTAAGAAAAGATCAGACGGCCAGGTGGAATAATGATTGTCAAAAAGCATTCGAAAAAGTGAAAGAGTATCTGCAGGAACCTCCGATACTAATGCCTCCAGTTCCGGGAAGGCCTTTGATTAAGTACCTCACAGTTCTTGAAAATTCAATGGGATGTGTGCTGGGTCAACATGACGAGTCTGGCCGAAAAGAGAATGCAATATACTACCTTAGCAAAAAGTTTACCGACTGTGAATCTCGATACTCACTGCTCGAGAAAACTTGTTGTGCTTTGGTGTGGGCTGCTCGCCGGCTGAGGCAGTATATGTTGGTTCACACCACCTTATTGATTTCCAAGATGGATCCTATCAAATATGTCTTTGAGAAGCCCGCTCTTTCCGGAAGAGTAGCCAGGTGGCAAATGATTTTGACTGAATATGATATCCAATATACTACCCAGAAAGCCATTAAAGGTAGTGTGTTGGCAGATTATCTTGCGCATCAGCCGGTCGAAGATTATGAACCGATGAAGTTTGAATTCCCAGATGAGGATGTCTTGTACATCAGAGATTGTAACATTCCTGGACCAGAGGAAGGACCCGAACCAGGATCGCGATGGACGCTCGTGTTCGATGGTGCCTCTGATGCACTCGGGAATGGTGTTGGAGCTGTAATTACTTCTCCATCAGGTTTTCATATTCCGTTTACAGCTAGAATCTGTTTTGACTGCACTAATAACATGGATGAGTATGAAGCCTGCATCTATGGCATCGAAGCTGCGATCGATTTGCGAATCAAGTATTTGAAAGTTTATGGTGATTCCAATCTTGTCATTAGCCAGATCAATGGAGATTGGGAAACTCGCCATCAGAATCTGATTCCATACAGGGAGCATGTGATGAGACTTATTCCATACTTTGATGAGATCACATTCGAGCATATTTCTAGAGAAGAGAACAATCTTGCTGATGCTCTCGCTACTTTGGCTTCCATGTTCAAAGTGAAGTGGGCCAATGAAGCGCCTAACATTACCATCAACAGGTTGGATGAGCCAGCATTCTGCTTTGAGGCTGATGTTGAATTGGATGGCAATCCTTGGTATCATGATATCAAAAAGTTCCTCGAAACTCAAGAGTATCCTCCCGAAGCGTCGGTGACTGATAAGAAGTTTCTGAGAAGGTTTGCAGCTAAGTTTTACCTTAACGCTGGGGTGTTGTACAAGAGGCGTCATGATGGTGTGTTACTCCGATGCGTCGTAAAAGAAGAAGCTTCGAAAATCATAGAGGAAATGCATGAAGGTGAGTTTGGAACCCATTCTAGTGGGCATACGATGGCTAAGAAGATTTTGAGGGCTGGTTACTATTGGTCCACTATGGAAACCGGTTGTCATAACCATGTCAGAATTTGTCACAAGTGCCAGATCTATGCTGATAAAGTGCACGTGCCGCCTGTGCCTTTGAATGTTTTGACTTCTCCGTGGCCTTTTGCAATGTGGGGCATTGATATGATTGGGGAGATTAAGCCTACTGCTTCTAATGGACATCGCTTCATTTTGGTTGCCATCGATTACTTCACCAAGTGGGTTGAAGCCGCATCTTATGCGAATGTCACCAAGCAAGTGATTACTCGCTTTATCAAGCACAACATAATCTGTCGTTATGGGATTCCTGAGAAGATCATTACTGATAATGGATCAAATCTCAATAAAAAGTTGATGAAGGAGCTTTGTGAGTCCTTCAAGATCAAGCATCATAATTCTTCTCCGTATCGTCCAAAGATGAATGGCGCTGTTGAAGCGGCCAACAAGAACATTAAGAAGATTGTGCAGAAAATGGTAGTGACCTACCGAGATTGGCACGATATGTTGCCTTTCGCTTTGCATGGTTATCACACCTCTGTGCGTACATCGACTGGGGCAACTCCTTTCTCACTAGTTTACGGCATGGAAGCGGTACTGCCAGTTGAAGTTGAGATTCCTTCCCTGAGGATTATGAAAGACGTCGAGCTTGACGAGTCAGAATGGGTACAGAATCGGATGGATCAGTTGAACCTCATCGATGAGAAACGCTTAGCGGCTATTGGACATGGCCAAGTGTACCAAAAGAAGATGAGAAAAGCTTTTGACAAACGGGTGCGACCCCAAAGCTATAAACCAGTTGATCTGGTGCTCAAAAGAATCATTCTTCCTTAGGGGGATCCTCGAGGCAAGTGGACTCCGACGTATGAATGCCCCTTTGTTGTGCAAAAAGTATTCTCTGGCGGTGCCATGATGCTTGCAACAATGGATGGCGAGAACTTTCCGCACCCTGTGAACGCAGATGTAGTAAAAAAATATTTCGCATAGACCTGATAAAAAAAAGAAAAAAAAAAGAAAAAAAAAAAGAAGAAAGAAAAAAGGAAAATAAATCAGGCAAAAGAATGAAAAAGAAACAAATATACCCGCTAAGTTGAAAACCCGAAAGCGCGACTTAGGCAAAAAAAAGGGACAAAAGCGAACGACTACATCTCGCATGCCACCTTGGCAATCACCCTTCATACATGCTTGAAATGTTTAGGGCTCCCGACCGAGGGATAAGCAAGACTCCGTGTTCTTGAGTTCGCACCTGGCAGCTCAAATCCCTAAAGCATTCTCTAATTCCAATCGTCGTGTTTAGGGCTCCCGACCGAGGGATAAGCAAGACTCCGTGTTCTTAAGTTTGCACCTGGTAACTCAAATCCCTAAAGGCACTCCTAAACCCCGTCGGGTCCACAAGTTCGGTGATGTTCGGTCGTCAAAGCGGGCAGTGATCAATCCTAATGAGTACGGTCTTCCAAAATAAGGAGATGAGAACGTCAAAGTTATAAAAGTGATAGCGGGATCGAAACTAATGGATATCCGTTTCACATTGCCATTCCTCTTCTATTAAAAAAAAATGTGTAGTTACCTCTTACTAGGAATTGCTTCTTAAGTGTATTCGCCCTTCTTCGGGCATTTTTTTCATATCAATTAATAAACATATTTTTATCTTAAACAGCTGTTTTCTTTTACTGTTTTGTTTGCATAAAACGTCCCGGGTTTGTGTTGAACTTTGCATATGAAAACTACATTGCTTTTACAATACATGATTAGAAATGATAAAATCTTTGAAATTACTTCGAAGTCTTGTGTAACCAGGATGGCAGATCAAGATGCTATGCTACATCCTGGGGCATTTTCATTTGTTTGTCTCGCAGGTACGTCCTTGCAAGCACTTCGCATCAGCATATTGACGGACCTAGCTATGAGAGATTCTCACTCCCCAGCCGAGTGCTTCCTAATGAGAGATCCTCATTCCCCAGCTAAGTGCATTCATATGAAGTCTTCTTTGTTCCAAGATTCTCATCTCCTCAGCAAAGCGCATCTCAATGCATTCTCTATGCTCCAAAAGCCTCATTCCCCGGCAGAATGTCTTCTCCCCAGTTGAGTCATGATTGGATGGTATCTGATTCCCCATCAACTCTTAAAGAGGTCTCTCGCCCGAGTTCCTCGTTCTCCCTAGTAGAGCGCTTCTCTCTCCAACAGATGGACCTGTTTTCCCCAAGAGAGCCATCTTATTCCCCAGTGGAATGGTCTTAACAAGAGGTTCTTATGTCGGGTTCCTTATCCCCAGCAGATTTCTCATATCCCTAGCAGATCATTGCACGGTAGTATCTATCTTCCCCACTGAGTTTCTTTCCTCAGCAAAGATTCACACGCATCCTCAGCAGAATCTATGTCCGTCAAAGATTTCCCCAGCGGAATGCGTCCTATACAAGCAAGTTGGTCATTCCCCATCAGAGTTGTCCCCATAACTTGTCTTTATCTCCACATCCTCATAGTGTCGAGAATTTGCTTCTCCAGTGAAGTAGCCAGGGTATTCCCCAAGCAGTTGATTGGGATGTTCATATCCCCCAAGCAGGATTTATTCCCTAAATAGAGCTCGTGTCTAGATTTGATCGTCTCCAGCAGATTTTTGATCCATCTTTGCCAGCTCGCAGTTTGTGACTCCTGGTCACTCATCTTGTCCTCCCCGCAGAGTTCTATACTCTCTCCAGGAATGCTTCGGAAATTTAGTGCTCTTCCGTTGTCTCCCTAAGCAACGTTCGAATCATGCATCATTTGCATTGCATTCTCTAAGCGTGTAGCGTCTTTCTCCTCGGAAACGTTATTCCATACACATTCATACATGCACCATGCATAAATCATATCATATCTGTTTCTTTCTGCAGGAAAGTTATTAAGATACGAAGGCTCCTCAGAGAGCAATATTCGCCTAGTCATTACAGGCGCTTATCCTGATGTTTTGAATCAGAAGAGGATTGTTCTACTTATTTTCTGGCGCAGCTCAGATCAGTTCAAAGACATTCCTATTCCCGATGCCCCCAGATCGGTGGAAGATATTTGTTCATATCCTGATATTCAGCTCAGTTGAAGGAACCGCCTCCGGATCTCCCAAGATCTTCCGAAGGAGCAAGCCCTCTGATACATCAGATCAGTTGGAAATATCTACTCCCTGACGATTTAGATCGTTCAGAAGAAGAAACTCGTCTGCCCAGTCCGGATGCCTAACTATCAGTTGAAGACACTTTCTTTACCCGGCGTACACAGTTCGGAAGAGATATCTGTTCCTATCCTAATATTCAGATTCAGATTAGTTGAAGGAACCGCCTCCGGATCTCCCAAGATCTTACGAAGGAGCAAGCCACGGATATCATCAGATCAGATGGAGATGTCTACCTGATCGATTTTGTCTTTCAGATGAAGATTGTCCTACTTATTTTCTGGCATCATGTCCAGATCGAGTTCTTTGAGCGGTACTCACAAAATTCTGCACAGTCGTACCAGATGAATCGACGTTTCTCGTCATTCAAACGGGCGTATTTTCTTCATCGCTTATCGGATTGAGACGATTCTCGCGGCAACGAGTCCCGAATTTGGTCATCTTCACAGTGGCATTGGTTTTGTTCCGGAATTCAGAGCCGAACCGAGTTTCCATAAAAACGAGCCAAAATAGGACGCACCGAGGGCAATTTGGACATTTCGCGTTGACAATATATAAACATTTTGCTCTTCACAAATTAAGGGGGGACTCTCATAATTTCAAGTTACCAAAAATATCAAAAACACTTTCTCTCAATTCTCTCTCAATTATCTTGAATCAAAACCACAAATTACATAAAACTTTCATCAAAAACTCATCAATCTTCATCAAGATCAAGAACATGGATTAAAGAATTAAGATTCGAAGTTTGATTTTCTTCTCTCTCTCTCCTCAAATCTCGCGCGCCTCTACCTCTCTCTCACTTCGAGTTTCGCTTTCGAGTTGTGTTCGCGTTCGTGTCGTGTTCGCGTTCATATCGAGTTCGTGTTCGCACTTCGGTTTAGATCTTCATCCGGTAAGCTTTCGGATCTTGAATTAAGTGCTTAATTGTTGACTATTATGTGAATTCGAATCTAGATCTACCTCTTGTTCTTGATTGATGATGGTTGATCGGTGAATTTGTTTATTTTTGCTTGAATTGATAATGATCATGTGATTTTGTGTTTAACTTTAATGTTCATTGCATGTAAATGATATCCGTTGATGATGAATTGTGGTGCTCGTGTTTGAATCCGTGATTCGTTGATGATTTTGTGTGCATAATTGTTGATGTTCATTTGTGTTGTTTGCAACGTACTCAATGTGTTTGTATAAATGCATGTGTTACACTTTCGATTGATATTTGCCTTGCTCGACGCGTCGCACTTAGCATAATTGTTGATATGTGACTCATTTGATTTGTGGATTTACGTATAGCATGAATATTCAATGTTTGTTCGCTTTGATTTCGAGTCGGAACGATTTTGGATTGAGTGTGAATGGCTCCGAGGCCTTAAAAATGCTTAAAAACTGGTTTTGCTACGTCAGGAACCGGGTTGTCCCAAGCGGGAACCGGTTCCCACTCAATCCAAAATTGTTGATTCTCTGCATTTTAGTACCAGGAACCGGGTTGTCCCTAGGTGGGAACCGGTTCCTGCGTTGTTTTTGCCCTCTGATTTGTGTGTTAGGAACCGGGTTGTCCCTAGGCGGGAACCGGTTCTCAGTAATTTGAAATGTGCTTGCTTCTGTGATTTAGTACCAGGAACCGGGTTGTCCCTAGGTGGGAACCGGTTCCCAGTTTTCTGCCTCTGGTTTTTAGTACTAGGAACCGGGTTGTCCTATGCAGGAACCGGTTCCTGTGTGTAATTTTTGTGTTTTCTTTTCTAACTTCAATCTTGTATAAGTTTTTACTCGTAGCTCCGATTTGCACGTTCTTTATATCGACGGAAAGCTTATGAGACGTACTATCTTACTAGATGCTTAGTTTTCAATAATTTGTAGATCATTCATGTTTGATTTCTCTTTGATGTTTCATTATCCATTTCATGTTTACATTACTTGTCCGTTTCCTTTCGCTTTATAGTAATAACGCAATTCCGATTGCGATGTTTGTTATCTCTAACTTGTGTGCTAGTGTGCAAGGTTTTTGGATAGTCACAGACCGGCGCTTATTGCTTGAGTGTTCCGCTTACTTGCGGAACACGATTTCTTTCGCTCGCATCGTGTTCTCATCCTAAAGACACGATCCTTGTACTTTATATCTGCTTATTTGGTTTGCTTGTTCCTCTTGCAGGTGTATTGTGATTATGCTCGACGCATATGTCGACCTTTGTGTGCTTTCATGGCTAATCGGTGTGCTGACCATTTGCTTTTGCTTTGCTAGCTCGCTCGCGGGATTCTTAGTTTCTTCGCTTTGCTTCACTTTAGTTTACGGATCATCATCCGTTTGGTATTGATCCCGTTTCATTTTACTTTTCTCGCACTTTATCGCTTTCTCGCATCATCCAATAACATGAGAAGTAGGACTTAGACATGCATCTGGCCAAGTCCTCGAAAGAGGCTCTGTTTTTGTTGGTGTGTTTATATTTGTGCTTTGCGACAGGGAGTCACGGTGTAATAAGTCCTATATGGCACTCCGTTAAGTCCTCATGGAAGGCATGCGGAAAGGGTTAACAATCAACCCCCGCCCAGTCTCATCGAGTCCGTTCAGTATGCGCACGCTGCACGTTGCTTGCTTCTGAACCTGCACAAGATCTTGTTATCGAGTATGTCAGGAAAAGGGTTCATGTAGCCGGACCCCCGCCTTTCCTATAGCTCGCGTCGCTCGACGTTGATGCTTGGTGTACGCACGCACCGTTTTCCTTTACGATCCATAACGGCTTGGTTGCTGAGAGGGACTCGCTCCTCTTGTCTATGGCCCGATCATTTTCGCGAGGTCTAATGCTTGGTTGACTTGGGTTGAGTTGCTCCCCTTGGCTATGGCGGGACCGCTTTTCTACCATTCGGTCAGTACCGTTGGTTTTGTTTGCTTTACGAGCGGAGCTCGTTTGTGTGACATTATTGTTTGTTTCCCTTATCCCCTGTAGATTGCTAGTTTAGTTTAGACTTGTACCCTTTGTATGATAACATTAGGTAGCAAGCTTTCCCCCCTTAGTTTAGGTTTTCCTCATGCATCTTTTAAAACACAAACCACACTCTTTGATTTTCTTTTCTTAAGAGCTTGTTATTTCCGCTCCATTCCCAAGCCTAAGTCTCCAAAGGTCGAGCAGCGGAGTGTGAATTTAACTCGTTCACCTAAAAAACACAAAACAAACAAAAATTAGTTAGCCGAGCTACGGTACCTCTGATTCCTCAAAAAGGATACGTAGGCAGCGGGATAGGGCCCGTGCGAGCATAACTCTTTCTTTTCCCTACATTTTGCATGCATTTTAGTCCAGATTAGCATAGATTTACTACACACCCATAGTTTTAGACACAAGCGTGGATACCATCGAGTACGATGGGCGCGATGGGTGCTAATACCTTCCCCTCGCGTAACCGACTCCCTTACCCTTTTTCTCTGGTCGTGAGACCGTTGTTTTGTTTTGTGGTTTGCTGGCATTCCCTTCCTTTTCAGGATAAATATGTTAGTGGCGACTCTGTTAATTTTCGCGATAGCGACACCCGCCCAAGCATCTCTATCCGCTGGCAGATCGGCAGAAGATCAATGGCATGGTCATCCTCGGCCTGCTGGTTCTTCAAGATCTCCTCGTGTGCTGGCCTAGGAGCGCCAGGAGCGTCGGGTTTCATCAGAGAATGTGACACCCGATAGAACCATGTGACATACCCCTCCATACTGTGCCAGTCCTAGGTGACCCGAATGCGACGATACTCCTCCGAGACCACATGACGCTCCCAATCCTCAAATATGCCAGTGAGCTGCACTCGGGTCACTGTGTCGGGAGCAGCCTCAAAAGGTGACCTGGGTATCATCTGCACAAATCTAAACTGCCGCATGCACCGCTCAGGGAGATACCACACAATGGTGTTGGTCCCGCATGCCAACCATCCAGAATATAACGAGATGCTGTCAAAGGGGACAACATTAGTGTAGTCGCTGAATGGCCTCCAAGTGACATCATCGTGCATCGTGCGGTCGAGGTACCCACAGTATGGTCCCACTGTATTGTTCCCCCTCTAAAGAACGTATCTGGCGGCTCTGGGCATGGCGTCCTCGTACGCGGAATCAACGCGGAAGCCGTGGATACGGGGGAAGTAGGAGATGATCCAGCTCTGAAACACAAACACAATAATGTATTAAAAATAAAAATAAAACATAAATAAATGTGAAACAATTAAAATGAAACGTACCGTAAGTAGTGTGCAGGATCCGGTCAACTGCCTGGTCCTCCAGTTGGAGGCCTCATTTAGCTTCTGATATAGGTATGCCAGAACAGCTGACCCTCAGTTGCACTGGTGAACGGTAGTCAAGTCCATGAAATAGCGGAGGTAGGTCACATCGACGTACCTTGCACTCTTGTCGACAAAGAGTGCAGCGCCTACCACAAACATGTACCAGCACCGGAGAGGGCAGCCACGGAAGATACCCGAGCCAGACGACTCCTCGATCCAGATGCAGAGGTACCCGCGTCCATCTGCACGGGAACTCGCACACGTCCCCGGCCCTGCCCCTGTCCCTGCGTCGACGCCAGCTGCGCCGCCCGCTCGCGTCTAGCCGACGCAGTCTTGGTCTCTCTACCCTGTCTAATGCGTGCTTGGTTGCCTGCCAAGTTCCTGAAAACAATTGAAATCAATAAGTATGCGACACAATAGAAAAACCTAAAAAAAAATTCATTTCTGGACAACTTCGGAAGTTCATTTTCGAAACTGGGAATGGAGGTGTTTTCGGAAATGAACTTCCGAAACACCCCTGCGAAGAAGTTTTCTCCAACTTCCATGGCAGACCCCAAAAACCAACATCAAAACTACATTTAATCATTCTAAACAACCTAAATAGCAATACCAACCTACCCCAATATAATTTTTCAATTTCTAAACACCCTAATAGAGATTTGAATCATAGATCTAAAAATCGAAAAACTTACCGATTGAAGAGATTGGAGGGCTTTTGAATGTAGTATAGCAAGGTGATTGGAGCCTTTGATGTAGCCTTGGAAGTGGTTTACAAAAAATATCTTTGGGGTTGAGTTTGAAGTTGATTAGGGTAAATGAATTGGGGGAGGGGGCTGTTTTGCTAAATCTGCAAAACGCGCAGTATTTCGGAAATGCACTTCCGAAATGCTGTTTTCGGAAATGCATTTCCGAAATAAGACAAATTTTGAAAAAAACAGGCGCTTTCGGAGATGCATTTCCGAAAACAGCATTTTCTTGCATTTCGGAAATGTATTTCCGAAGTAAGGGGTATATTTGGTTTTTCACCAGAGGTGACCAAGAAAGTTGAAAGGTGGATAAAGAAATTTCCAAAGATAATTGGACCAGTGAGGAATTCAATAGAAAAATAGTGAAAGAAAGAAATGGGAAGACACCATTGCTTGCTGGAGAATTGAACATCACTATGAGAGTATGCAACAGTTAGAGATATAGAATTCACTGATAATTCTAGCTGGATAGCATTGCTTTGTTGAACCAAGGTATTTTCATTATCCAAACATTAATCAAGCACCAGTAGAGACAACATATCATCAGACTGAATATTATGGTGACAGAGAATATTGCTCAAATGGGAGGCTTTTGTTGGTTGACAGAGAAACATCATTCGCAAATGATTTTTCATTTTCTTATGGCTTTTCAGACTCACAATCAGATGGAGAAATCACACCTTCAAGTTCAGGTCTTTGCGACATTGATGGTGTCATAAGGCATCTTTAGATATATTAAATTCCTAAATAATTTATTAAATATGTAAGATTTCTTTTTAAAATTTTGTAACTTATACCTATGTATTAGAAATATCAACTGGTATAAAAGAATAAAGATAAACAAAACGGTTGATCTTTGTTAACACAGTTCTGTCAATAGTATTTATTTGTATAACTATAGAGCAACTATGATTTCTTTTATTTCTAATAAAATATGGACTTCAATGTTATAAGTCATATATATATATATATATATATATATATATATATATATATATTTACCTAAACCATAATCCTTAGTTACCCACAACAAATAGTTATCTTTAACCATAATAATCTCCATAATATGAGTTATATTAAACAATAACCATAATAATTTCAACAATATTAGTCATACTCAACAATCACCACTTTTGTCCAAATGCAAGTAGTTCTCATATGTTGTGAAATCTCACATCAATATGCTTGGTCATAGCATGATACACCTGATTATTTTTCAAATAAATGATACTTCGACTATCACAATGCAACCTAAGTCCACCTTACTCAACACTCAATTCTCTCACTAATCCTATAAGCCATAAGGCTTCTTTGGCATCTCACTTACCACCATGTACTTTGGTTCAGTTGTCGACATGGCCACTATAGAATTGAACCGATAATTTTCAATAAATAGGTCATCCTAGTAAAGTAGATACATATTCTATTGTAGACCTGATATCATTCATCTAATTTAATTAGAGCTTAAAATAATTCGCTAATAGAATAATCATAGCCTTCGAATTACTCTTGTCATGTATAGTCCCATTGAACCCCTCTGACTGCTCCATGTATAGAGCTTAAAATGTTGTCTTCACACCTATAAGCTCTAAATGCATATCTCTGTTGGCTATCAATACTAACATAGCCCTTATAGAAATATGTTTGACAACCAGAGAGAAAATCTCATCATAATAAATTTCCTTTTGTTGTGAGTACCCCTTTTCTATAAGATTAGTTGGTTTTACCCCTTCTTTTTATATTGTTGTTGGTTTTCTCTTGAACACCCACTTACCACATCCACTTATCTTTCTCTTGGCTAACTATAGCTTCTCGAAAATTTGAAAGGTCTTCAAAACTAGTAAGAAGTGCATAGATTGCAAAATCTTCACACTTATATCTTTCTGGTGGCTTGGTTGAATGATGCTCTATGTCCTGTACAAGAGCATAATCTTGTACTTTAGTTTAAACTACACGTTTGTGGTCAATTTTTGTATTCGAGCCTGGTTCCTTGTGTTGTACAGGTACTACCTGCATATTGTTCATTGGTGGCATATCAATATCTTTCTGAATCACCTGATTGCTGGAAGTCTCTCCTTCAGATGATATATATAGGGAGCATATCAAGTGAGAGTATTTTATAATGAGAGATGAGAGGAACAAATATCAATCATTGGATTCATGAACAGAGAGAATGTTAATACATTAATATGGCTATTAATTTCTCTCTGTTGATGAATCCAATGATTGATATTTGTTCCTCTCATCTCTCATTATAAAATGTTTTCACTTGATATGCTCCATATATCTCATCTCTCATTAAACACAACAACTTTGTTGATTACCATCGGATCTCATAACTTGAATCCCTTCACACCTTTGGAGTAATTGACAAAGACACACTTTTTTGACTTTGAGTCAAGTTTGGAACGATCTCCACTAGATATATGCACATTTCTGATAGTTCCCAAATCATCTAGCACAACTTCAAGACATTTTTAAAAATATTTTCTTGAGAAAAAAAATATGTTTAAAAACTTGTATCAATGTGTGTGTGATTAGTCATATAACTTTACGAGAAAGTCTTTAAGCTTTTATAATGGTACTCACTCAGACGCGTCAAGGCGAGCTCTCACACACAGTAAAAATCAGCAATTAAAAATCAGCAAGAATTCATGGCACACATAATAAAAATCAGCAATTAAAAAGAACTTGGAAAGTGGAGAAAAATGGAAACTTGAATAAATTAAATGCTCTTAAGGGAGACTTCTGATTCAGTACAATGATAATCTTGAAATAACAATTCAGAAAAGCAAAACATAACAATAGAGACTTGACTTTTAATATACTAGAGGACATTTAAGGACTACATCTTGGAAATAGATTACATCTTCTAAATGATATTGATATTGAAGATGCATGAGCTAGATTTCAAGATCCTAAGATATTCAATGTTGCAATTTTCAAATTTTTGCCAATTGAAATCATAATCATACCTTTAGATGAACATGCATCTTCAATCTCGTAATTATTATTTTGATTTATCAGCAATTGCGCTAAAAGGATATCTTCTCTTCTATACTCATGCATCTAGGGGTGTATGCATTATAATTGCTCACAATAGATTTGGACGGAAAGTACTCCATGGCGAGCTTCCTAAATTTTGTGTCACTTGATAGTAAATTCAATTTTATTAGAGATACAAATTTCTTCTCATCTTCCATTGTCCATGATTGGAAAACATCGTTCTAGTCATCAAACTTCAAACTTGAGAAGGTGTCGTTAACCTTTGATTTTAAGCACTCTCTACCTTCATTGTATTTTTTTTAAACAATCAATTGATTTATGGTTCTCACTCGAACTTGAGTCAGGCCTACCTTTTCCAATACATTTTGCATTATTTCTAGAAAAAGAAGGCATAGGCCAAATTTGAGTGCCTAACCACTTAAAACAATCATCACTATTATATTGTTTTATGTTGGTTGTCACCTTCCATTCGGGAACTTCCGCTTGAAACCTAGGTCCAATGGGAATAAATGGTCTTGGAAGATGGTTATCCCTAAAAGATAAAAATTTCTTTCGAGAGTCAGCAAATTCCATATCTTCTTCTTCTTTTAGTTTCTCTTTGATTGATGTAGCGATACCATAAGAATAACTATTATTATCCATTAAATCTCTAGCAAGAACATAGCAACTCTCTTCATTCTCAGGATAACTTGGTCGCTTCACAAAATCTTCAGCGTCACTTAGGTGTGAATAGTCTTGTCTAGAAATAGCACAAAATTCTACCCTATAATTTTGAATAGGGGAACCATATTTCTGTCTTCTTTGTAAGCTAATCACTTGTTCATCCGATGGTGTTGAACATAAGAGATGAGATAATTTTCTTTTTTTATCTTTGGTATTATTAATACCATATTTTTTTTTATCGACAAGATGAGAATAAGTGACAAATTTACCATCATCTATGTTTTGATTACATTTCCTCTTCTGAAATAAAAAATAAATAATTGTGACTCGATTATATATAAAGAAATTTACGAATCTATACAAAATCTCTTTAGACACTCAAATCATAAGCTTATCCAAGTCCAAAAAAAATTTTAATTTAAAGATAGCAAGACTTGCATTTAATAAGATTTATCTCTTTAGTCTCGTTTCCAATATACAATAGTATTAAGAAAAAATTCCCTTAGAAATATTGTTGTACAACAATAATTCAAATTAAACGGAATGTTAAACCAATATAAATAGGGTTCAAGGTTGAAAGATTTGACTACATTAGTTGGAAGTCTAATCGATTGTATAATTTGAGTATTAACTTTTAAAATATATACTACAAAAAATATAATATTAATACAAAAATAAGTTTATTATAAAATTGAACTCACCCAATAAAAAACTGTCAATCGAACCAAATCAAATCAAAATCATAAAAAATTATATTTGATTCGGATTTATTTGAACTATTTTTATTAGAAACTCGCGGTTGAATTCAATTAGAGGTTTTGTATTTTTAAAAACCAAACCAACCATATTATATATTTTCTTTAGAGAAATCAACAAGTATGTGTATATTTTATCATATTTTTGTATGATATTTATTTTAATTAACATATCTATAAAAACCAAAATGTTATTTATTTATAAATATTACTTTGACAAAAATATATTTTATCGTATTTTTTATATAATATTTATTTAAGAAAACAATTTTATGTATATCATTCCTTAGACCTAAGATAAAATTGTAAGACACAATTTTATGCATCAAATTATAAATTTATTTTACGATAATGTATAAATGATTAAACACAATTATATTTTTCTCTATATGTGTATGTATAACTAGATAAATTTTTTTGTAAAAAACCGGACCAATCCAAACTAACATTGGTTTGGTTTCACTTGGTTCGGTTATATATATCTTAATCTTAATCTTAATATATATAAATCCAAGGTTGTCATGATGGCAACCCTAGCCACATGTCACCTTGGTAGTATCTCTAAACCAAATTTGCCACATGTCACATCGATAATAAATCTAAACAAAAATTATAATTTTCCAAATTTGCCACATTTCACATCGATAATAAATCTAAACAAAAATTATAATTTTGACTTTTATTAATTTAACTCTATATAAAAAATAAAATAAATAAATATAATAATCGTAATAATAATATAATATGAAATCACAAATAATAATAACAATTATATAAATATGTAATATATAATATCTAAATATATAAAACATTTGAGAAATAACTTATTTATGTAAAAATAAATTTTTCTTAAATTATATTAAAAACTCTAAATAACTTTTATATAATTAATTTATAATAGAGAAAAAATAAAAATATATATAAATACGATTTTAATTTATTTGCAGCAAATAAATATATTAAATAAATTTTTCTTAAATTATATTAAAAACTGTAAATAACTTTGATAATTTTTTTCTATTATGATCACACTAATTTTCTAATTTTTCTGTTTTAAATAATTTGAATAATGTTCTTTTTTTAGGTATTGCATAAAATAATTTAAATAATTTGAATAATTTTCTAATTTTTTCTGTTTTGGTTTTAATTTAAAAAATAAAAAATAAATTTTATTTTAATAATCACTAAAATTATAACTAATAATGATATGTAAGTATAAAATAAAATAAAATTTCATTTTAATAATTATTAAATTTTAACTAATACACTTTAATGATGATTTTATCTTTAATATATTTTTATATTATTAGTTTATAAAAAAATCAAATTATTTTTATGAATTTCTAAATTTGAATATTTTATTTTACAAAAATTTGTCTTAATTGAAAATTAAAAAATTATAAAATTTGAATATTTTATTCTACAAAAATGTTTATTAATCATAAAAAATCTAAATTTTAAGTTAATTATATTATAAAGAGTATGTAATAAGTATTCAATTACGTTTTTTTTACAAATTGATTACATTCATGTAGCATAAATAAATAATAATAAATAGAATAATGAGTAAATGGACAAAATAAATAACAATTGATAAATAAATAGTGATTAATCCAATAATCATTGTTATTTATTTTATGTAACGTAAAAGAGCTAAAATTTTAAATTCTTCTATTTTTTATGGAATGTTTTAATGAAATGTTATTAATATTATTAATAGTATTAATAATAGTCTACAAAAACGGTTATAAAATAGTGTCTTTTTGTATTTTTACACACCTTTATAATCACTCCTGATACTACCTTCATCATTTACCAATTTCATTTGGTATCATTTTTCACCTATTTGTTCTTTTCTAGGATTTTCATATCTCATAACAACGATTTTTTTTTCAATTTCATTTGCTAACATTTTCTACCCATTTATTCTTTTCTAGGATCTGCATGTCTCATAACTATTTCAATCAGTAAGAATATTTTTTTCCTAATAACTATTTATAAATTTGTTTATCTTTTTGTTAAACTTCATACACATTTATTTTATTTTCATATAAAATATAATATATATTTTTGCAGGTTTAGCGAAGATAAAATATTGCAAGGAAAATCATATTTACTTTGAAAAACCTCTGTCAAAAGTGATTCAATGGAGGCACTATTGTGAGTGAAATATTTAGATGAAATTTTCTAGAATCTAAAAATTAGAGCTTAAATTGTAAGCAACCTAACAAATCTTTGGAATATAAGAATAGTGGTCAAACTGTATGTCACCTAATAAATTCTTGGATATAAGAATAGGGGTCAAATTGTAAAGTCATTTAACTTAAATCTTTAGGATAGGAGAATAGTGGTCAAATTGTAAAGTCATTTAAATTAAATCTTTATGATATAAGAATAATGGTCAAATTGTAAAGTCATTTAAATTAAAAAATTGTAAGTCATTTTACTTAAATCTTTAGAATATATGAATAATGGTTAAATCGTAAGTCACTTAACTTAAATATAATTTCACATCGATACATTGACAAATTGACAAGCCAATAACATATCCTACAAAATTTTACATAATGAAATACATATTTAGATTTTCTAATTTATATTTTTATATTTTCATCTTTTATTTGTTTTGTTTTTATTTGTTTTGTTTTTTTTATTTCATTTGTTAATTTAGTGAGATAGATCACGCTCTCCCACTATTGAATTTTTTTCTTTTATGTATATTCGATTTACAATAAACCAAACAACATTATACATTTTGTTGATAATATGTGTTTAAATTTATTATTAATTTAAATACAAATGATTCACGAAAATATTGATATGGTGTAATCAATTTAATAAATAAAAAATTATATTACTATAATTAATTCATAGTATCGA
Source organism: Vicia villosa (assembly GCF_029867415.1). Classification (NCBI taxonomy): domain Eukaryota; kingdom Viridiplantae; phylum Streptophyta; class Magnoliopsida; order Fabales; family Fabaceae; genus Vicia; species Vicia villosa. The sequence continues at coordinate 156,894,366 of NC_081183.1, forward strand.
AGATTCATGTATTAAATTATATTATTATAATTAATTCATAGTATTGAAGATTCATGTATTAAATTAATTCATAGTATTGAAGATTCATCTATTAAATTAATTCATAGTATAAAAATTGTATTACTATAATTAATTCATGTATTAAATTATATTAAAAAATATTTAGTTTTTAAGTTGATTGTATTGTAATATTGATTATATTCTTTAACTTATGTGTATGTTGTGTTTATTTCTTTAAGAAATTGGATTAAAATATCTCACTAAAATATTATATTGTATAGGATTAAAAAAGTTTGAAAAAAATGATTTTGTTTTATTTCTTTATTTATTTTATTTTTGCTTTCATTTGTTAATTAAGTGGGGAAGGTCATACCCTCCCACTATAGAAATTTTCTTTTTTTTATTAATTATATTTGATTTATAATTTATAATAAACCAAACAAAATTATAGTTTTTGTTGATAAGATATTTTGAGTTTATTATTAATTTAAATAGAAATGATTCATGAAAATATTGATATGGTGTAATCAATTTAATAAATAAATAGTTATATTACTATAATTAATTCATAGTATTGAAGATGTTTATATTAAATTACATTAAAAAATTATTCATATTTTTGAGAAATTTTTACAAAAAATATTTGAGATCTATAAATATTATTTATTTCGTTAAATAAAATTTATATTCTATGTTCTTTTATTTTATTTTTAAATATATTAATTGAAATTTATTATATTTTTATTAATATTATAATAATTATTTTTAATAGTGTTAGCTGAATATATTATTATTAATTATTATTAATTCTTATATCATTGTTGCTCATTGTTGCTCTTGAGATTTATGAGACTGTTGTTGACATAAATACATCTATTTTTATTATATTCATTTGTACTAAAATTAATTTAAATTGTAAGTTAAATGCTAAAATTAATATAGTTCAAATAGTTTTATGCTCATAATGTTAAAAATAACTTACTTATTTTAATATATAAATTGAAACATAATAGATTTTCTGATAACCTTAAAAAAACAATATTACAAAACATTTTTTACATTATTGTTTCTCATTAAAAAATTAATAGTATAATTGTAAACATAATTTAAATATATGCAAATAAAAAATCAAATATTAACTATTATGAAATAATGCAATTTTATTTCTAATATACCCGTGCGGAGCACGGGTCGACAATCTAGTATCAGCAAATCGAAACAAACCGAACCACACATTTTTCTCTTGCGGTTCAAATGATTTTTAGCGTCAAAACCACTTAAACCTCACCGCGAATACCCCTAATTAATAACCTTGATACTTTCTAATGAAAAATATCATAGCACAATCCCACTCCAGATATATTTTTTAGGCCCTACGTTCTCTTTCTCTTTTTGTTCTTTCAATCCACATTTTTACTTTGCTTTATATTTCTACCTTGAAGTTCTACATCTTTTAACATAGTTAAACAACAATAACAACAACGTCTAATCCTACTAAGTGAAATCTGTTATATAGATTATTTTTTTGCCATAATATTTTATTTATAATCATACTTCTATCTAAATCGTTAATCTTTAGATATATCTTAATGACTTCTCTTATAGTTTCTAGGTCTTTCTCTTTCTTAAGTTGTTTGACTTTTATCCATCTGGTCTATTCTCCTTGCCGTAAAAATCTATAGGCCTTCTCTATGTATGGTCAAACCACTTAAGTTAATTTTTCATCATTTTCTCGATTATAAGTGTTACTTTAACACTCTTTGATATTTTAATTTTAAATCCTATTATATGTAATCTTACCACACATCCAAGGCAGCATCTTCATCTCTACTACACTTACTTTATTCTTGGGTAGATTCTTAACCACCAAACATTATGTCTCGTTCAACATCTCAAATCTTATCGCAGTCCAATAAAAAAATTTGTTCAGCTTGAACGGTACCTTTGTGTCACATAAAACCCCTGAAACTCTCCTCCATTTCAGCCACTCAATTGGTATTTGATGATTTACATTGCCTTCTATTTCTCCATCATTTTATATTACGGACCCAAGATATTTAAACCTTATGACTTGATGGATGATATGGTCTCCAACTTTCACCACTAGGTTAGGAACGCATCTTCTTTTGTTAAACCTACATTATATATACTTCGTCTTACTTCTGCTTAGGCAAGGCAAAAACTATTTGTTTCTTAAGCTCATCTTCACGTCTCAAACCTCTCATTTAAATCCTCATTTGACTCTTCAAGTAGAACTATATCAACTGTAAAAAAACATATATCTCGATGCTACTTCTTGAATGTGTTTCATGAGTACATCCAAAATTAAGGTAAAAATATAGGACTTAGGGTTGAACCTTGATGCAACCCTATTATAATGGAAAAATTATTTGTACCTCCACCTTGTGTGTTTTTACACTATTTGATATCTCTTCTTACATACCTTAGATATCTCAAATATATGCAATCCATGGATTTTGCGATTTTGCTCACCCTAAACTATCTGAATCGTGAGTAGAATCCCAATTCAGAACAAAATCCCAATAAAATCGCACTAAATCGCTAAATCACAGCAAAATCCGCGAGCTCATATGGATTCCACCGATTGTGTTTTTTTTGTGGGTAATTTTAGAATGGGTAAAGACAACTCGTTTAAGTTTTGTGACCTGGTTTTAACCCTTTTTATTTAAAAAAGGGGGAAAACCCTATTTTATTGATATCAACAGTGTTTCTTTCTCCTTCAAGTCTTCAACCTTGACTCTTGCGAATTGCGTTTGCTGCTCTGTTTGCGAATAGCATAATATATTTACTATTATGAGTTGAATCCATCGATTCTGGTTGCAATTTTCGATCATGCGATCTTGATTTTCTCTTTCGATTCAACAAAACGATTTGAGTATAATCCACCAATTTTGATTGCGATTTTTTGATCTTACTATCCTCTTTCGATTCAAAGTAAACTCTCGATTCTGACAACCTTGGGTTTAATCCCCCTATAATTTATACAATTTTGTATATCCCCCTTTGTTCTTAAAGATTGGAACTAAAGTGTTTCTTCTTCATTCATTCAATATTTATTTTGACATCATAATTTCATCGAAGAGTTTGGTAAGACACTCAATACCTCTATCACCAAAAAATTTCCATACTTCAATAGGTAAGTTATTTGACCCAACCGCCTTACTGTTATTCATCATTTTCAACACTCCGTTTACCTCTTATTTCTAAATTTGACGGTAGTAATTATAGTTTTGATCTACTTTTCTAATTACTAAATATATACAATAAAAATGAATAGAATTGGTCAGATCTAATACAGTGACACCTGACTCAACACAACCACGCCGACTTTCTAGTTTATTCTAGCTTTTCACCTATTTTGTAGTTTTTTTTTCTAATTATATGATAGAACGGTTTCTACCATCAAATGGACCGAACAGATATCCGATTCAACTAATCGAACCTCACTTTTTATTACTTTTTATTACATTGGTAATAATATTAAGATACTGTTAAAAATAATTGGAATTCAAACAGTTTTGTTGCACATTCCGTACAAGTAGTATTCAACACTAATTAAAATATATTTTAAATTTTAAATAATTAATGTAAAAACAATATGGCCTAAAACATTTTACGTAAATATGTATACATACCTGTGAATTTTTAGAACTAGAATTCAAGAGCATGGGAAGTTGGTGCTTTTGATTTTGAAGACCATGATGCGATGACATTTTATCACAAGGTTTGGAAGCTGTCTCTTTTGACCATATCATCATATCTCTACCATCAAACAACTCTAAAGCATACTTTTCACGTCCTGAGGCAAAATATACACCCACTTCAACTACAAGCAATTCACATTTACAAAGGGAAAATATGGGATGACACCTCCAAAGAGTATCCGTGGCATATTAAAGACGGTTGACAGTGTATCACAACGCATTGTCACTGTATCAAGACGTATCAATTTTTTTTTAAAATTTTTTAATATAAAAATTGGATATTTCTTCAATACATACCAATGATGTATTAAGGAGTATCAGTGTATCAATACATAATAAATACATTACGACATAGACTTTAGAGTGTTTCATTGTGCAACACCGATAACTATAACAACCATACCTTATTCTACTAAATGAGATCGACTACATATATCAATTCATCGTGTAATAGTGTATCAATAATCACTCTTCTATTCTACTCATTAATCTCAAGATCTTTTTCAACAATTTCTTACAACAATAACCAAGTCTTATCTCACTCACTCATATCAGATACATGATCAAATTACACAATAATGTTCTATCTAATATCATGTTTCTTTTAAAGATTTTATAGGTCTTTATTGTTGGATCTTCACAGGGAACATCCACATTGGGTCAAGAGCAACACACAAGTGAAAGAGACACCACATATTCACCAAAAACCTTAAAATGATAGGTGTATGGATCATTTCACTTATTAAGGTGATAGGTGTATGGATCATTAAAAGAGACACCACATATTCACCAAAAACCTTAAAGTGATAGGCGTATGGACCATTTCACTTATAAAGTGTTCAACCTCCACTTCTCCAAGCAATGGAGGACTAACAAGTCACACTTGTACACAACAATCCCACCTCAAGTGTGAGTCAGAAGACTTTCGATATAAGGATCTGGTTCTGATATCACTGTTGGATCTTCACGGGGAGCATCCACATTGGGTCAAGAGCAACACACAAGTGACAAAGACATCATATATTCACTCAAAACCTTAAGGTGATAGGTGTATGAGTCATCTCACTTATAACGTGTTCAACCTCCACTTTTCTAAACAATGTGGGAATAATAACTCACACTTGTACACAACATTTATCTACCTCTCATTATTTGACTCGTCTCGATTTGATCTATTTTTCTTACAACAAAATTTACAAGCCTTTTCTCTACATACCTAAACCAGCTAAACTTATTTTTCACCATTTTTTTTTACTATAAATGTTACCCTCATTTCTCTAATAATGTCATTTTTAATCTTTATGAAATCAAATTTTAAAATAGAAGAGTTTATTTTGTATGTGAACAAACCTTAGAGTATGTTGATGAGGAAGTATCCTAGAGAAAACGCCTCTCTTTTAAGAGATGATGTGATAACCTAATAATAATAATAAAACATTAGAATTTTATCCAAAATAAAATAAATTACATTATGATAAAAACAAGAAAAAGATAAATTATAAGCATATAATTTGATAATTATGATAAAACATTAGTCTTTTACACAATGTTTTAAAAAACATACCGAATCGGCCGGTCGGATCAAGTATGTTATTGAACTGGTGAGAACCGGCCAAATCAGATCATAACTGAAAAAATCGGCGAACCGACGGTATTAAAAAATTGGTGGTTCAAATGCATGTTTTTTCTGCACAAAACGACGCCGTTGTCATGATTGTTTTTAAGAGAATAAAATTAAAATATAACCAGACTTCATTCAAGTCTTATTTAGAACAAGTTTTCTCCTGTTTGCAATTAGACCTGGTTTAAAATTTATTTAAATTTATATTTTGTATTATTTTGTTGTGAGTGATGATTATATTTAGAATTTGAATGTAAAGAATAAACATGTGATATTTTGAAATTTTAAAATTTTGTAGGTGTTATGATATTTTTTAGAGACTCAGTCATCCGATTTGACCGATTTAATAAATATATAGTATTGCAATAGAGACTGATTTATTCAACCAAGTTATCCGATTTAATCCAATTTAGTCATGCGGTTTGATCAGTGACCCAGTACTCTCACCGATTTAATTATCGGTCCGATTTTTAAAACACTACTTTTACACCAAAATAAATTACAAATATATAAGCTTATAATTTATTTTGGAATAAAAGACTATATTCTAAATTTTATAACAAATAAAATAGAATGGAATGGAATGAGGGAGTGGAATGAAATAAAAATATCATTTCATTGTTTGAGTATTTTGCGGTAAAAAAGAACAATTTGGTCATTTCGCCTAGGGTTGGAAATAGGTTAGACCAGGCCTTAGAAGACATGAGTCTAGCCTATGATAAATTTAAAAGGTCCGAGTCTAGCCTGTGACTTATTATAGATTTTGTTTGCCTTACTTGACTTTTTTAAAAGTTTGGTCGAGCCTAAAAGCTTATTTAAAAGTCTATTTCACTTTAAGATTTTTAAATAGTCTATTTTTCATATGAAGTCTTATAGACCGACTTATGCATATATAGACCGGCATATTTAGCCTAATTTATAATATTTATGTATATATAGGCCGTCCTATTTAACCTTTTTTTTAATATACGTGAATGTATAGACCTGTGTATAAAGTTTTGTAGGCTTTTTAATAGCTTAAGTTTGACCTATTTAATTAAATAAAATTTTAAAAAAGTTTAAGTGTAGTCTATTTATTAAATAGGTTTGATCTGACCTTAAATAGACTAGACTATAAATCCCTATAGGCCGGTCTGACCTATTTTCATTCATAATTGTGCCCAAAAAACTATCTTTATCCCTAATTACACCTAAACAAAAAATAATAGAAAGTGATAAAATGCATTTCTTCTAGTTCTGCTTCATTCCACCGTTTTAAATTATTCCAAATAATAAAATATATGTGTTGCATCTCATTCTATTTCATTCCATGAATTCAAACGTATCCTTAATTTTCTTATCTTTCTTTAAATTGGTTTTCCATTCTATAATTTTAGGTTTTATTTGTGAGTTTGGAGGGGAGGGAAAAAGGCTTCCGAAAACGAAATTTTTTAAAAAATATAGAAAATTACTTGACATTTTTTGAAAAACTGATTTTGTTTAGAATGATAAAAGAGTCATTATTATTACTATATTTTTAATTTTTAAAATATTATAACAACCTACAAAATATTTGTAAAATTTATGTAAGCCCTCTAAAACTTTCAAAACCATCATTTAATATAATTGTTGAATTCTCTATTTTAGGGGGTTTTTGGTGTTATAAATAAAATCAAACCCTCCAAAACCTTCCTACTCAAAATTTTTCTATTATTTTCACTCAATCTTTCTTATTTTCCACAACACTTCTCTCTCTTTTCTTCCAAACTCGCAAACAAAGTCTTAAAATTTAATTTACATTTAGAGATCTTTAATTAGAGTAAAATTTCATATATTAATAGATGAATTTTGATGATGAAAAGATTCAAAACAAGTTAAGCAGCTCAACATGAAAAAATTATAAATAGAAAAAAAGAATGTAACAATTTTTTATAGATGGAGAGTGGTAAAAGAGTTATTAATTATAATAATAATTAAAAAATTAAAAATTATGAATAAGAAATCATTGAGATCAAAATCATATCTCAAATACAAATATATAAAATTACAGTTAAGCTTGTTTTTTTTCATAAGGTTTAGATTCTATAAAAAAAATAAAAAGATAACCCAACAACATAGAGAGTAAAATATGCAGACAATAGAAAAAATAACATGAAATTCATCCCTTAAGGAGATGCAAGCTGAAACCATGAGAAAGAAAAATACTCACCGCAAATCAAGAAATAGCCACGCAAACCTATGAAACCGAGAATGAAGGAGGTGCCGTTTGCTCCTTCAACCAAGAAGACATGAATTAGGGTAATTGGTAGATTTATATCAAGTTTAATGGGCCTAAAGAATAAAGCCCAATAACAAAGTCAAAAATATCCCTCTAAATTCGGCACCATTTTGTAATTTTAATATAAGGTTAATTTGGAAATGCATTTGCAAATGTATATTTTGGACATGTATCTCAGAAATTGCATGATATTATAAATCAAACAAAAACCAGAAACATGACAATAGCATTGAATTGAAAACGAAACAAACACCAACACCAAATTGACATTAAATTAAAACGCCTAACATTGCTTCGATAGTCATTAAAATGAATTCATCATTACATATCATTAAAACAGAGATGTTGTAATATAATGATTATATCCTCGATGGATCTTTGAATCGTCGCATTCACTTCATTCGAACCCTTTGATTCATAACGAAAAAAAGCACTCCACATAATCTTTGAATCTTCATCCTTCTTCAGTTCAAAGTTGGTGAAATGTATTTTTCATTCGCCGTTGACAACTCGGCAATTTTCTAGAAAACGCGAGAGAGTATTCAGTTTGGATATCAAATGTGTGAGAGATGTTTCCTCAGTGGCGGCTTATCGCAATTGAAATACACAAATGCAAGGTGGGGATATGAACTCATTCTCTCGTTTTCGTATGTTATTTAGATAAAATAGGTTGAGAGACGCCCTATTTATACATGTATTGGGACGTTTTGGACATTAGAATTCACCATTTTTAGCAGTCTGTTTGTTTGATGAGAGAGGAGTACACAAGAAATGTCGTACTATTTCTTTGGCTGGAAATGTACAACAAATCTTTGAAGCAAGATTGATTTTCTGCACTTGCAATCTATCTAATGGCCAACAACAACATTATGTGAGATAGATTGCAGGGGCAAAAAAAATATTTTGTTCTAGATAGAAAAACATTGAAGATTTTTTCTATCTTACAATCCATCCCAAAAAATGATGCATGCGAGTTTAGGGTGGCTTCATATAAGTAAGGATTAGGTTAAAATATGTTTAACGAATGCTTTTATAGTGAAATTTGATTATTTGATTCCTCGGTTATATTGAAAAACTAAAGGGTTAGTTTATTTAATTTACACTTAAATAAATAAAAACTTTAAATTTAATCACAAATTTTAATACCACAATTCATGCCCCCCCTCCCTCTTGTGCTTGAGTCACTTTTCCAACACATGAGTCATATAGAACCGGTGAGGAATCCGCGATAGCTAGAATCTAATATGAATGATCATTCACATAGTACATATATACATCATTTAACTAGTTTCTCTAGTATGTGATCAATCACAAAGTACACGTACACATCACCGAAGGTTCTACATATGCATGGTCATTTAACTAGTTTCTTTAATATGTGATCATTCACAAAGTACACGTACACATCACCGAAGGTTCTACATATGTGTGGTCATTCACAGAGTACTTGTATATAGAGAATTAGGACGCCGTCTAAGGTGGGAGACCCTCATAGGTCTCTCACGTGAGAGACTAATTTTTTTTTTTTTTTTTGGGCTCAAATGAACAAGGACCATTAGATTAGGATTAGATTAGGTGTCTACACTATCAACCAATGCACTATCACACATAATATCACTACCTTCCCTTCCACATTCTCCTCTCTCTCTCTCTCTCTCCATCTCTCACATCTTCTCTTTTCTTCTTTATTTGTGTTCATAAACATAATTAAATATGAGACATATATTTATTACTATTAAATAAATAAATATTAAATAATTTGACATATATTTATTGTGCTATTAAGAATAATTAATTCCACGCTATTTCTCTTACAAATATGATTCTTTTTTTTTTTTACATTTTCATTAATAATATTTTAAATCAATTTATTATATTTATAAGTTTTTAAACATATTAATTCATTCATAATCATTATAAAACTTTGTTTTCAATTAAAAGCAAACTTTTATTAAGATTAAAATAAATAATAGTTAATTTGTATTTAAGATAGTATTTAATTCGGTAAAAAAACAGATAGTATTTAATTTTTAGATTAATATTATTTTTATTTTAATTTAATTATAAGAAAAAGTGTGTTATTTTTCAAATACGGAAAAACTGTGATATTTTTCAATCAACAAAATATATTTACAATACAATAAATGTTATGTTATTGATTAAAAAAAATAATTAAAAAGAATTACAAAGACATTGCGGTCTTATATGGATGCATCCTATCAAATATAAAGATAAATATTACTATTTAAATTTAAAACCTATTTTTATCAACTTCTAAGGTATTTTAATATTTATGTAAATTAACAATAATGTTAAATTATTCAATTAATTTTTATTATACTATTTTTGAATTGATGATAATATTAAGTATTAAATTATATGAACAATAATTATAAAATTTGTTTTAATTGTTAATAATGTATTAAATTATATGTTTAATCTTTTAAATATACGCGTAAAGAAATATTTTGATCCAAATTCTATTAAAATAATTAATAAAAAATCGGTGTCATTGATTTAAAAAGAAGAAAAATATATATGTCAGTTTATAAGTTGTTGATTAATACAAAAAAATTCATAACAATAGTTGTATTAGATTTTTTATTAAAATATATTAATTGGTATTAAATTTTAAACTTATTATGGTATAATATTTGTATTATTTTATTAAATTTGTACTATATGATCATTATTACAATAATAATTACATTTTTTTTGTACAATTAGTAAAAAATAAAAGTAGCTATACTTAAAATAATTTAGGAATTTAAACACGAGAAAAATATATTATTATTTTTAATTATTTTTATTAATAATATTTTTATTTTGAAATTATTTTTAATTTAAAATACAATAATTTTTAAGAGAATATATGTACAAGTGAGCTATATATTATTGATGTAATAATTTAGAAATATATGTTATTAATGTGAATAAGAGAAATATATGTCTTGATTAAATATGGACAAGTCATTAAACATTGATGTTGAAGTGCCTTCATTGTCTTGCCACCTTTGCAGTGCTCGAGGAAGATTCAACTCAACGCCATAACCACTTTCGTCTGTATCGATAGAAGGTTTCCATTGCTCCACAAGGGGAACCAACACATTAACTGGGTGCCCCATATCTGGCCTTTGATATGGTTCACGGGCGGTGCAATGGCCGGCCAGCTCAGCCATTTTATATATGCTCAACATTGTTTCCTCATCTGGGTTGAGAGTTTGATCAATTGTCTTTGGAACGTTTTCCTTGTTAATGAGTACCCTTCGGAACCATGTAACCAAATGAGACCTTTCATCAGGCACAGAGTCGTCCAATGCCTTTTTACCTGTGATCAGTTCCATCAAAACTACTCCGAATGCGTAAACCTCCACTTTGGTTGTCACTCTTCCGGTAGCTGCAAGAAACAATATTACATTAAATATAAATAATGGAATAGACTGGCATAAATCAAAAGCACGCAATGCAACAAGAATGAAGCATAGTTCACAAGCAAAGACAAACAACCAGGCCTTATCCCACTTAGTGGGGTTAACGATGCACCAAGTCATAGATGAATAAATTGGGATGACAGACTCTGCAACAGTAATTAGTGACGACGGAGTATTTGAATAAAACTTATGAAACCGGTGAAGAATATAATTGCAACTATACGCACCAGCAAGAGTTATACAAAGAACACAATGTGTCTGAATAAAACTTTTGAAACCGATGAAAAAATAATATTGCAAAGCAGCAGCAACAAAGAACTGCTAAACACATATTCGGATCAAATAACAATTATTTTTCCTTCCAACTTTTGTTTTATGTGGCTTTATTCAATTAAACAACCAAACATTTCTCAGCATCAGGGCGTGATATTAACGCAGTACTTATAGGCTATAGCTATAATTACCAAATAATGTACAAGATAAGAATTTAAAAATTAAGGCACGTGCTTAAAACCAAAAACTTTGTATACCTGCGTACTCGGGTGCAAGATATCCAAATGTTCCGGCCAACCTTGTCTCAAGAGAATAATTCCCGTCAGGTGCGTTTTTAACCAACCCAAAATCTGCAACTTTTGCTCTCATGTCATTGCCTAATAGTATATTTGATGGTTTTAAGTCTCTATGAATGAAGCTTTGTTGAGCTAAGTTGTGCAAGTATTCGATCCCCCGTCCAACATCCAAAGCTATTGCCAACCTTTGTTTCCATGTCAAAGGAGTGTAACCATTTTCCTCACATTCAAACAGATGATGCGTTAGTGTACCTTGAGGCATATGCTCATATACCAAAAGCCTCTCATTGCCATTGATGCAATATCCCAAAAGGGCGACCAAATGTCTATGCCTAACCTTAGTAAGAACAGAAATCTCTGCTTGGAACTCATTCAATTCTTTGCATCTATACAGATGGATAACTGCGAGCAGTTTGAGCCAGAGTAGTAACATAGGATAAAGGAAGCAGTAGATGTGAATTCAAAATAACCCCAACACAATAATTAATTACTGGTTCATAAGCTACAATCAAAGGCTCAGCAGAAATTAAACATAAAAATGCTATAGCGAAAAATCAAAGAAAACAGAAGAGAAAGAATCAAGAAACCGACGGAGGAATTGCATCGAACACTTTGTAAGCAAGATTGAAAGACTCAAAACATATGCATACAACCACACAAAACAGACCATAAAAACACCCAAAACAGCTTATTCATATAGTAGTAAAAACAAAAAACAACCTATTCCTAAAGACTAAAAGAGTTTATTCTTGGAAGAGTAGTAACACACGAAAATATCTTACATGAAAACAAAACAAATGCAGATACATAAGACACACAAAACAACTACAAGAACACTCAAACAAAGTTGAACACATAGAAAACAAAACATTGAAACAACTTACCTCAAACAAAACCAACATAGGAATGAAACATTGAAACAAGCCACACACCTTGCAACTATGAAGCAACGCACAACCACCATTTAAACCTCCACTCACTTCTCCGATCCGGCCAACAACTTTAACGGAAACATCGACACCACATCGAGCAGCTCACGGCTATCCTCAAATGTAAATGTAGACCATAAGAATAAACTGGATCTGGAAAAAGAAATAATGGAGGAAGAGGAATCAAATGAGAAGAAAGAGAGATGGTGGACAAGAAAGAGAGAGAAAGCAAAGGAACTGTATTGAATATTGAAAAAGAATATTATTACCCGGGTAATAGGAGGTAGCTTTTGATTTGAGATATTTTTTGAATTTGACATTCAACAATACTGCCACCTGTATGCATCGGGTAATTTGATTGGTCAAGGATAATTGATTTAGTCAATAACATAAATGGGCATGATTTAGTGTAATTAAATTTTATTATAAAGGGTATATATCTTTCATTCTTAGGTAGGTAATTGATTTCTTAATTATTTTTTGTTTAACCTGAAAATAAAAGAGGGAAAATTTGAAAATAAAAGAGGGAAAGTTTTAGAATATGAGAGGGAATGAAAAAAAAGTGGGAAACCTTCAGCATATAAGAGAGAAAGAAAAATAAATTCTAAAATTTCAATTTTTTTAAATTTATTAATAAATTTATTCAAAATATATCTTAAAAATCATTCATTAAAGTTAGTAATTGAAATATAAATAGAGAGACAATGCACTAATTATATTATTTAAATATGTCTTAAAAGTCATTTATATATATACCAAGAATAATCAAAATTCACTCATAGGTTACACTAATAGCTATGGTTAATTTAAAATTTTTATATCATTCTAATTTAATGGTTATAAATGACCACTTAATAACTCCATGATTATTTTTAAAAATAGTCTCTCCCAATTTTAGTAATAAATAATTTTTTATTTATTCAATCTAATACCTTATCATATAATAAAATATATTTTTCTCACTATTTCTAAAAACTCAACTTATTCTTCATTTTTTAAAATGTGATTCTAAAAAAATGAAATTATGATGCTAAATATTTTAATAAAAAACTCACGATTCTTAATTAAAAAATCAACTTACTCTCAATTTTAGAAAATTTCATTATTTTTTATTTAAATAAAATTCTATTTTTAGCAGCATTTTATTTTATTTTATTTTAAAATTACATGTTTTTTACATTTTATTTCATTATTTTTTATTTAAATAAAATTTTGTAACATGGTACACACACAGTCGACATCATCACTTGACTCCTTGACATGGTTTACACATAGTCGGACATTATCAGTTCATCTTTAATATGATACAAGCATAGTTAACCATCATCAGTTGACTCCCTGACATGGTTCACACATAGTCGGACATCATCAGTTCATCTATAATATGGTACACACATAGTTGACCATCATCAGTTGACTCCCAGACATGATTCACACATTGTCAGACATCATCTGTTCATCTCTAACATGGTTCACCCATAGTTTGACATCATTCGTTGAATCCCTGACATGGTTCACACATAGTTCGACATCATCAGTTGAATCCCTGACATGGTTCACACATAGTTCGACATCATCAGTTGACTCCCTGACATGGTTCACACATAGTTCGACATCATCAGTTGAATCCCTGACATGTTTCACACATAGTTCGACATCATCAGTTGAATCTCTGGCATGTTAGTAACATAGTTTGAGATCATCAGTTGAATCCTTGACGTGTTTCACACATAGTTCGACATCATTAGTTGAATCCCTGACATGGATCACACATAGTTTGACATCATCAGTAGAATCCCTGACATGGTAGACACATAGTTCGACATCATCAGTTGAATCCCTGACATGTTTCACACATAGTTGGACATCATCAGTTGAATCCCAGACATGGTTCACACATAGCTAGACATCATCAGTTTAATCCCTGACATGGTTAACACATAGTTCGATATCATCAGTTGAATCCCTGACATGGTTCGCACATAGTTCGACATCATCAATCGAATCCCTGACATGTTTCCCACATAGTTGGACATCATCAGTTGAATCCCTGACATGGTAGACACATAGTTGGACATCATCAGTTGAATTCCTGACATGGTTCACACATAATTCGACATCATCAGTTGAATCCCTGACATGATAGTAACATGGTTCGAGATCATCAGTTGAATCCCTGACATAGTAGACACATAGTTCGACATCATCAGTTGAATCCCTGACATGGTTCACACATAGTTCGACATCGTCTGTTGAATCCCTGACATGGTTCACACATAGTTCTCCATCATCAGTTGAATCCCGGACATGGTTAACACATAGTTTGACATCATCAGTTGAATCCCTGACATGTTTCACACATGGTTCGACATCATCAGTTGTATCTGTCACATGTTTCACACATGGTTCAACATCATTAGTTGAATCCCTGACATGGTTCACACATAGTTCGACATCATCACTCGAATCCCTGACATGGTTCACACATAGTTCGACATCATTCGTTGAATCCTTGACATGATTCACACATAGTTCGACATCATCAGTTGAATCCCTGACATGGATCACACATAGTTTGACATCATCAGTTGAATTCCTGACATGGTTCACACATAGTTCACCATCATCAGTTAAATCCCTAACATGGTTCACACATAATTCACCATCGTCAGTTCAATCCCAGACATGGTTAACGCATAGTTTACCATCATCAGCTAAATCCCTGACATGGTTCACACATAATCGAACATCATCAGTTGATCTGACATGGTTCACACATAGATTACCATCATCAATTGAATTCCTGACATGGTTCACACATAGTTCGACATCATCAAGTGAATCCCTGACATGGTAGACACATAGTTCGACATCATGAGTTAAATCCCTGACATGAGTCACACATAGTTCGACATCATCAGTTCCATCCCTGACATGGTTCACACATAGTTCGACATCATCAGTTGAATCCCTGATATGATTCACACATAGTTTACCATCATCAGTTGAATCCCTGACATGGGGCACACATAGTTCGACATCATCAGTTGAATCCCTGACATGGTCCACACATAGTTCGACATCATCAGTTGAATCTCTGACATAGATCTCACATAGTGAGACATCGTCAGTTTAATCCCTGACATGGTTCACACATAGTTTACCATCATCAATTGAATCCCTGAAATGGTCCACACATAGTTTGACATCATCAATTGAATCCCTGACATGTTTCACACATAGTTCAACATCATCAGTTGAATCCCTGACATTTTCACACATAGTTCGACATCATCAGTGGAATCCCTAACATGTTTCACACATAGTTCGACATCATCAGTCGAATCCCTGACATGTTTCACACATAGTGTGACATCATCAGTTGAATCCCTGACATGGTTCGTACATAGTTGGACATCATCAGTTTAATCCCTGACATGTTTCACACATAGTTGGACATCATCAGTTGAATCCCTGACATGGTTCACACATAGTTAGACATCATCAGTTGAATCCCTGACATGTTTCACACATAATTCGACATCATTAGTTGAATCCCTGACATGGTTCACACATAGTTCGACATCATCAATTGAATCCCTGACATGGTTCGCACATAGATGGACATCATCAGTTGAATCCCTGACATAGTTCACACATAGTTTACCATCATCAGTTGAATCCCTGACATGGTTCACACATAGTTTATATTCATCAGTTGAATCCCTGACATGGATCACACATAGTTCAACATCATCAGTTGAATCCCTGACATGGTAGACACATAGTTTATAGTCGTCAGTTGAATCTCTGACATGGTAGTAACATAGTTCGAGATCATCAGTTGAATCCTTGACATGTTTCACACATAGTTTGACATCATCAATTGAATCCCTGACATGTTTCACACATAGTTCAACATCATCAGTTGAATCCCTGACATTTTCACACATAGTTCGACATCATCAGTGGAATCCCTAACATGTTTCACACATAGTTCGACATCATCAGTCGAATCCCTGACATGTTTCACACATAGTGTGACATCATCAGTTGAATCACTGACATGGTTCGCACATAGTTAGACATCATCAGTTGAATCCCTGACATGTTTCACACATAGTTCGACATCATCAGTTGAATCCCTGACATGGTTCACACATAGTTTACCATCATCAGTTGAATCCCTGACATGTTTCACACATAGTTCAACATCATCAGTTGAATCCCTGACATGGTTCACACATAGTTCGACATCATCAGTTGAATCTGTGACGTGGATCACACATAGTTCGACATCATCAGTTGAATCCCTGACATATTTCACACATAGTTCGACATCATCAGTTGAATCCCTGACATGGTTCACACATAGTTCGGCATCATCAGTTGAATCCCTGACATGGATCACACATAGTTTGACATCATCAGTTGAATCCCTGACATGGTAGACACATAGTTTGACATTATCAGTTGAATCCCTAACATGGTTCACAATAGTTCGACATCATCAGTTGAATCCCTGACATGGTTCACGCATAGTTTACAATCATCTGTTGAATCCCTGACATGGATCACACATAGTTCGACATCATCAGTTGAATCCCTGACATGGTAGACACATAGTTCGACATCATCTGTTGAATCCCTGACATGTTTCACACATAGTTCGACATCATCAGTTGAATCCCTGACATGGTTCATACATAGTTTGACATCATCAGTTGAATCCCTGACATGGTAGACACATAGTTGGACATCATCAGTTGAATCCCTGACATGTTTCACACATAGTTGGACATCATCAATTGAATCCTTGACATGTTTCACACATAGTTCGACATCATCAGTTGAATCCCTGACATGGTTCACACATAGTTCGACATCATCAGTTGAATCCCTGACATGGTTCACACATAGTTTACCATCATCAGTTGAATCCCTGACATGGTTAACACATAGTTTACTATCATCAGTTTATCTGTAACTCGCTTCACACATAATTGACCATTATCAGTTGAGTCGTTGACATGGTTAACACATAGTTAACCATCATCAGTTGACTCCCTGACATGGTTAATACATAGTTGACCATCATAAGTTGACTCCCTGACATGGTTAACACATAGTTAACCATCATCTGTTGACTCCTTGACATGGTTAACACATATTTGACCATCATGAGTTGACTCTCGGACATGGTTAACACATAGTTGACCGTCATCAGTTCATCTGTAACACGCTTCACACATAGTTGACCATCATCAATTGAATCCGTGACATGGTTACCACATAGTTGACCATCATCAGTTGACTCCCTAACATGATTAACACATAGTCGGACGTCATCAGTTGACTCTCTGACATGGTTAACAAATAATTGTCCATTATCGATTCATATGTAACACGCTTCACACGTATTTGACCATCATCAGTTGAATCCATGACATGGTTCACACATAGTTTACCATCATTAGTTGATTCCCTGATATGGTTAACACATAGTCGGACATCATCAGTTCATCTGTAACACGCTTCACACATAGTTTACCATCATCAGTTGAATCCCTGACATGGTTAACACATAGTTGACCGTCATCTGTTCATTTGTAACACGCTTCGCACATAGTTGACCGTCATCAATTTATTCCCTGACATGGTTAACACATAGTTGACTGTCATCAATTCATCTGTAACACGCTTCACACATAGTTGTCCATCATCAGTTGACTCCCTGACATGGTTAACACATAGTTGACCATCATCAGCTCATTTGTAACATGCTTCGCACATAGTTGACCATCAACAGTTGACTCCCTGACATGATTAACACATAGTCGGACATCATTCGCTCATCTGTAACACGATTCACACATAGTTTACCATCATCAGTTGATTCCCTGACATGGTTAACACATAGTTGACTCTCATCAGCTCATCTGTAACATGCTTCGGACATAGTTAGCAATCATCAATTCTTTTGTAACATGGTTATTATTATTATTATTATTATTATTATTATTATTATTATTATTATTATTATTATTATTATTATTATTATTATTACTACTACTATTATTATTATTTTGATATTATTATTATTATTATTATTATTATTATTATTTTTTGTTATTATTATTATTACTATTATTATTATTTTGGTTATTATTATTATTATTATTATTATTATTATGATTATTATAACTATGTGTTATTATTATGGTTTTTTTATTATTATTATTATTATTATTATTATAATTTATTTAAACGTGAAAATATTTTTTTTTTAAATAAAAAACCTTATAATTTAAATTAACGTGAGATTTCTAAATTTATACATAATTTATTTTTTAAATTTGAAAAAAAACAAATTTAAAATTAACGTGAGATTTTATAAGTTAAACTTAATTTGTTTTTTAAACTAAAAAAACTAAAATTTTAAATTTTACAAAATAAAATCAACGTTAGATTTATTTATTTAAATTTTATTTATTTTTTAAACTTTAAGAAAACATCAAGTTTTTAAATAAAAAACAATATTAATTATAATTTTAATGCAAATTTCAATTTTATATAGAATTTAACATTTCTCAATTTTATAGCAAAACAAGGTTTTATCATTTTTATGCTTGAAAAGCCAAAATTATGCAGAATTGAAAAGGCCCATTTATCATACTTTGCTTGCAACGTTTTTAATTCATTAAGCATCATTTAATGCTAATCATTTGCTGTCCTCCTTTTTCCTTTTTACTGTAGCAGCAGACATGTTGTCTTCCTTTTTCCTTTTTACTGTAGCAGCAGACATTGGGAACATGTCTATTACTTTATGGAGTGTTATTGTGTGTTGGGTGCACCATAATATCATATGTCCAAATCTGATCTAATGGTATTATATTCATTTAAACCCAAAAAAAAAAAAATTGAAGTCTCTCACGGTGAGAGACCTAAACAGGTCTCTCACCCTAGCCTGAGCCGAGAATTAGTGTCAATCATAAATATGGTCATTCACACATAACACATTTATAATAACTAACAATTTAGCTCATGTACATGGTCATTCACGTAGTACGCGTACATGTTGTCAGGCATTACACCCACTTCGACTCATTTCTTAATACTCGTGATCATTTAATAATCACAAACATCACAAAGTCTCCTTAACTAGATTAGCGTCCTGGTTACAAGTTATATTGATGAACGTGTAGAAAATCTCAACATTTCTCATATTTATTTCAATTGATCCCTTTTAAAACCAATGTCATCTTGTAATCATTATCTTGTGATACATCTAAGTATCCAAGATTTCCTATTAGTTTGCTTTAATTCATGTCCTAGGGTTACCTACTATTCTTATTTTACTTCACAACTATTCATTAATCACAACATCACACATACATACAAGTGTTATAAAATTTTACCACAAGATAGATCTTTAAATTCAATTTCTAAAGCAATTGATTTCATTTAAATTAGAGCTACCAAACTAAAGTTATGATATTTTCAATCCGGCCTCACATTTTTAACTCTGGTATTCCAAATAACAGTCCCACAAGAACAAAGAAAACAACTTTTTACTGCATATTCTTGCATCTAATCATCACTTAAAATTTCTCTTTAGCACAATCAGGTTTTGATACATAAAATCACGTGAAATTAGTAATTTGGGACAATAAACAAGCATGCAACACACATCAAACAATTGAACATAAGAAAACACAAATAATCATGCAAACAAGAATCACACAACTTAAAATACCCAATTCCCACATGAAAACCCCTAAATTTGGTCTACTCTAAAATCCAAGATAATGACCCCACCTTGGGTTAGAAATTCAGAAATTGATGAAATTAAAGAGGGATTAATGATGATCTTGTAATCTCTTGAGCTTGCTTTCTTTCTTCTTCTTCTTTCAAAATCCTTCCTCTCTCCTTGCATTCAATCAAGAACATGAACAATTTGATTTCTTCTTCCCTTCTTTCTCTCCCATGCCTATCTCATTCTCTCTCTCTCTCTCTCTCTCTCTCTCTCTCCCTCTCTCCCTCTCTCTCTCTCTCTCTCTCAACAACCCTCTAAATTCTGGTTTGGAAAGAGATGGTGTTATAAATCACAAACACCATGAATGCATTATGGCAGACATGGATAAACAAAGGAAAAGAGAAGAAGATGAAAGAAAGGTTGAAGCTTTTGATATGAATTAATCAGCTTGGTGAAAGTTTCAGTACAGTTAGGCTTATATAGTTGCTTGAGAATCAATGAAAGAGCCACAAACAAACTGTAACTAACTAACAGAAAATAACCAACTTCCTAACTAACTTTGCAACTTCTAAAGCTAAAGGCAAATCAGTTACAAAGAGAAGGAAATAAAAGCTATCAGAATTATTATTTCAACAGCCTCCCTCAAGCTTAAGCATGATAAATGTCTATCATGCCAAGCTTGGATATGAAGTCATTAAACTTGCTGGGATTTAAAGGCTTTGTTAGGAAATCTGCCAGTTGCTCTTGGGAGGATATAGGGAGCAGCTTCATGACACCTTTTTGAACCTTTTCTCTCACAAGGTGACAGTCAATCTCAAGGTGCTTTGTTCTTTCGTGAAAAACATGATTAGAAGCTATGTGTAAGGCGCTTTGATTGTCATAATATAGAGCCGGTGGTCTGCAACATGTGATGTTCAAATCTCTCAAGATATACAGAAGCCAAATTAATTCACACGTGGTTGATCCTAAAGCCCTATACTCTGCCTCAGAGGATGACCTAGAAATAGTTGTTTGCTTCTTGGCTTTCCACAATACAAGAGAAGACCCGATGAAGAAGCAATAGCCTGATGTGGATTTTCTAGAATCGACACATCCTGCCCAGTCAGCATCAGAATATCCTAGAATCTGCAAATTTGAGGATCTAGGAAACAACAAGCCCTTTCCAGGATGCTGCTTCAAATATCTGATTACATGACATGTTGTGTTATAGTGCATCTGTGCAGGATTCTGCATAAACTGACTCAGCTGTTGTGTTGCAAGGGTGATGTCAGGTCTTGTATTATTCAGATACAAGAGCCTTCCAATAAGCCTTCTATATGTTGTGATATCTTCGAAAGGTTTGCTATCATCTTGATATAATTTTGTTGAGGGATTCAAAGGTGTGGTAGCTGGTTTAGAAGCAAGCAATCCAGTGTCGTGTAGCAAATCTAGGCAGTATTTCCTTTGAGAAATGACAATGCCTTCTCTCGAATGTGCCACCTCAAAACCAAGGAAGTATTTCAAAATCCCTAGGTCCTTGATTTTAAACTTGCTATGCAGTATGCCTTTGATCCTGTCAAACTCAGTCAAGGAAGTGCCAGCCAAAATCACATCATCAACATAAACCAGCAGAACTGTGATCTGATCATTCTTAGAAAGATTGAACATAGAATAATCTGAGTTGGATTGATGATAGCCAAGTTGTAAAAGAAGAGAGGTGATTTTTTCATACCATTTCCTACTGGCTTGCTTTAAACCATAAAGGCTCTTAACAAGCTTGCAAACCTGATTTGGTTTAGCACATTGAATCCCTTGAGGCACACTCATATATACATCTTCTTCTAAGTCTCCGTGCAGAAAAGCATTGTTCACATCCAGCTAATGTAAATACCAGTGCCTGATGGATGGTACAACCAGTAGAACACGGACAGTAGAGAGTTTAGCAACGGGAGAGAAAGTATCGAAGAAATCGAGACCTTCAACTTGGTTGTAACCCTTGGAAACTAACCTTGCCTTATACCTTTCTATAGAGCCATCAGCTCTATGCTTAATTTTGTAAACCCATCGACTGCCAATAGGTTTAACATTCTCTGGCAGATTGACTAATTTCCAAGTTCCATTGATAGCAAGGGCTTCTAACTCAGAGTTCATAGCCTGCACCCAATGTTCATTCTTACAAGCTTCTTCATAGGATTTTGGCTCTAAATCACTTGTGACTGAAGAAATGAAAGCTCTATGAGAAGAAGATAAATAATTGAAGGAATGAAACGAGGAAATTGGATAAATAGTACCTGAAGATGATGATTGAGCTGAAGAATGTGAAGAATTGCACACATAGTCCTTAAGGTGGTGAGGAGCATGTCTGTTTCTAATTGTTTGATGATTTTGGCCATGATGGATAGCAGGTAACAGTGGTTCAGGTACAGAGTTAGGAGATGATGGTGATTCGTGGGTAGCTGGTGAATTTTGTGAAATAGTAGGGTCTAGTGAAATTGGTTCAGTAATGGCAGGAAGGGACTTGTATGGTGAATTAGTGTGATACTGCAAATTAGGTTGATAAGGAAAAACGTGTTCATGATGAACCACATTTCGAGACAAGAAGATTTCACTGTTATTCATGTCAAGGAGAATAGCTCCTTTAACACCTTGTCTAAAACCTAAGAAAACACACTTTTTACCTCTATGGTCAAGCTTTGTCCTATGAGATTGGATGGTTGAGGCATAAGCTAAGGTTCCAAAAACCCTTAAAGCTTGCAGATCAGGTAGTTCATTAAAAAGAAGGTAGTAAGGTGATTTATTGTTCAAAATACGGCTAGTGACTCTATTCATGAGGTAAACTGCATGATTGACAGCAAAGCTCCAAAAGTTTTTAGGAGTATTGGACTGAAAAAGGAGAGCTCTAGCTATGTTCAAAATATGCTGATGTTTTCTTTCCACCCTCCCATTTTGTTGGGGAGACTCAACACAGCTAGTTTGATGTAAAATGCCCTTAGAAGCATAGAAGGTTGGCACTATAAATTCAGGTCCATTATCACTTCTTATGACCTTAATTTGAGATTTATGTTGGACTTCAACCATTTTAATAAAGTTGAGGACATTTTGTCTAATTTCAGCTTTGGATTTCATTAAGATAATCCAGGTATACCTACTGTAGTCATCTACAGCTGTAAGGAAGTATGAATGACCATAGTAAGATTTTATGGCCAAAGGGCCCCAAACATCAAAATGTACAAGATCAAAAAGATTTTCTGCTTTATTGAAACTAGAATGATAAGGGAGCTTTTTGTGTTTGGCAAAATGGCAAACATCACAAGCAGCTCCTTGATCTACAACAATGAAAGGAAAAGTTTGACTTAAAGATTGCAGTCTACTATGTGACAAATGTCCTAATCTGAAGTGCCATAGGGCACTCTTAGGTATTGAACATGTAGAGGTATTGTTGATGTTGGAGCTAGCTTCATTCTCCCTTTTAAGAACTAGGTGGTACAATCCCTCATGCTTCTCAGTCAAACCAATCATCTTCTTCGATTGCTGATCCTGAATAAAACATTGAGTGTCATTAAAATTCACTTGGTAATTGGAATTATGACACAGTTTGGAAACAGATATTAAATTGACAGAGAATTCAGGAATATAAAGCACATTTGTGATGAAAAAGGTGGGAGAGAACACAACTGTACCAACATATTTAGTTGAAGCGAATTGTCCATTAGGTAATTTAACACTAATAGGAATGATGGCATTATAGGAATGAAACCAAGACAGAGAAGAACATATGTGGTCACTTGCACCAGAGTCTATGATCCAGGAATTGGAAATGCAGCATTTATAAGCAAAAGAGTAGGAATTACCATTGTGATTTACATAAGAATGACCTATAAATGATGTAGAACCAACTTGGTTGGAAGTGGCAGGGGTGGAAGCTTGATGAAGAGAAGAATTCTGAATTAGCTGCACCACTATTTCAAACTGATCTTGAGTGATATGAGAAACACTACTGGTAGAAGCAGCTTGCTGAGTACCAACTTCTTCACCATCATCATTCTCACTTGCAGCAACAATATTGGCAGTGGAATTTTTGCCAAAATGAGGTGGAAAACCGTGCTTTCTATAGCACACTTCTATAGTGTGGCCAGTCCTACCACAAGGAGCGCAAACCTTAGATTTAGAGGTATTGGGCTGAGAAGTATGATTGCCTTGCTTGGGATTGAACCTCTTATATCCAACAACATTGATTAGAGCTTGAGATTCATCAACTGGTGCGAATTTGCCTTGTCTCTCATGTTGGAGCACCATTGAGAAGATCTTGTTCATAGGAGGTAGTGGATCCATAAGAAGGATTTGTGACCTACCTACAGAGAAATACTCATTCAGACCTGTCAAGAACCTGATAGCATACAGCAGGCTGTGATTCTTCCTAGCCTGCCTCATAGCATCACACGAACATCGAACCCTGCACACACAATTGGGAATAGGCATGTAAATCTCCAATTCTTCCCAAAGAATCTTCAGGTTTGAGTAGAATTCAGTGACTGATTTGGATTCTTGTTTGAGGACATATATTTCTTGTTGTAACTCAGAAACGCGTATCAGATCTCCTTGTGAAAATCGCTCCTTCAAATCATTCCAAACATCGAGCGCATTTTCCATGAACACGATGGATTGAGCAATCGATTCTGAAACTGAGTTGAGGAGCCATGAATGAACTAGCATATTGCATCGATTCCACGCGCGAAAAGAAGGATCAAAGTCATCATCGGGAATTGGTATGGATCCATCCACAAATTCAAGCTTCATCTTCCTGCCTTGAGCGCGACGCATCGATCGGGCCCAAGAATGACAGTTGAATCCTTCAAGAATCGGTGTAACTTTAACAGTGGAGGGGCCATCACTAGGATGAACATAATAGGGACTGGTTGGATCCAATTGCGGATCAACAGGAGCTAGACGTGGAGGCATGATCTCAGGTAGATCGCACAGGCTCAAGATACCATGTTAGAAATCACAAACACCATGAATGCATTATGGCAGACATGGATAAACAAAGGAAAAGAGAAGAAGATGAAAGAAAGGCTGAAGCTTTTGATATGAATTAATCAGCTTGGTGAAAGTTTCAGTACAGTTAGGCTTATATAGTTGCTTGAGAATCAATGAAAGAGCCACAAACAAACTGTAACTAACTAACAGAAAATAACCAACTTCCTAACTAACTTTGCAACTTCTAAAGCTAAAGGCAAATCAGTTACAAAGAGAAGGAAATAAAAGCTATCAGAATTATTATTTCAACAGACGGAAATGAGAAGAATGATGAAACTCTCACAAAATTTGCCTTATATACTTTCTAATGAAAAGACCCAAATGCCCTTAACTTTTTTCAAAAATTCCAAAAGTACTTTTTTTGAGCTTCTAAATTATTAAATTCATAAACCTTAGTATTTATGTTTAATTAATTTCATATTAATATTGGTTTAAAATTAAATGGGATATTCCAAAAAAAACTTTTGAAGCATTTAATTCCTACAAATTTTAAGTAAGTAAATACAATAGGAAAGTAACTTACAAATATGTAACCCCAAAAAAAAAAAAAAAGTAACTTACAAATATGTATGATGTCTTTCTATATTTCTCTTGTGAAAAGAATATAAAACTAACTACAATTTTGATAAATAATGAAACACCTACCGCAAAAATTTCATGAAGTTGTAGATTCTGGTTCTGATCTAACAGGAGATGAAAGAATAGGTTTTGGTGGTATTTCTAATGAATTCACATTCCCTTCTAACATTTCAATCACTCCACTCATTGTAGGCCTGTCATTTGGAAATGTTTGAATGCACCATAAACCTACAATGGTCATTCTCTTTGCAATCTCATCTTCTACGGCGGTTATAACATCGCCCGATCTAAAATCACTGTCTAGATCAAACCTCTTGTATACCCAATGTGGAAAGTATATCTCACTTGTTTGACTTGCTTCAGCATCAATGTTTTTCCTCCCTCCAACCATTTCCATTAGCATCATCCCAAAGCTATAAACATCGGACTTGTGCGAAACACCTCCAAAATTTCCACAACTCAGGAGCTACATATCCCATTGTCCCTCTAGCATTGGACATCGAAATAATGCTCTCTTTTTTGGTACAAAGTCTTGCTAACCCAAAATCTGATATCTTAGGACAAAAACTCTCGTCTAAAAGAATGTTATGCGGTTTGATGTCAAAATGTAAAATTCGAGTGCTACATCCCCTATGCAAGTACTCTAGCCCTCGAGCTATCCCTTTCGCAATTTGAAAAAGAACCTCCCAACTCAAAGATGGATTGGTTTCAGATCCCTTGTTGTAAATAAATTTGTCAAGGGAACCATTGGACATTAACTCATATATCAATGCTTTTTTTCGGCCATCAAAACAAAATCCAAGCAGGGTGACAACATTAACGTGTGAGGTTTTAGTAATACTAGAAACCTCATTCATAAATTCTTCACCATTTTCTTTGGATGTCTTCAATATCTTTACCGCGATAGGGAAACCATTGAGTAGTTTTCCTTTGTATACAGAACCATAGCCACCTTCTCCAAGTTTGACTTTAAAATTGCTGGTCATTTTCTTTATATGTGAAAATTTGTATCTTCTAACACTAAAGGCATCATGTGTTTTTAAGAATGCTTCAATTTCTTTGTTATTCTTTCTTGACTTGTACTTGAAACAAAACATAGTGATACATATGGATAGTCCTACTAATGCTGCACCTGCACTTCCTGTTAGGTGGCTTAGTCAATGAATTTATGATTAAGATTTTGTTTACATATTTTTCCTTATACTTGTTATTTTGTGGAAGAATCATGTTTTGATACAAGAAAAATGTGAAGAATGCATCAATAAGCCTATAGTGTGATTCATGAAAATGTGAAGAGTGCATTAATAATGCTTCAGGTTCTGTCTAGTTCATAGTTAAAACTAATAGTTGGCTTATAAAAGAAATTACTAGGCAAAAATTAAGGTTTCATGAATGAATATACCACAAAATAGTATAAGAGATGAATACCAAAGGAAGTTAGATATATCACCTAGATTGATTTTCTTTTTCCAATGCCAGCTCGAGTGATTACCTGTGACAGTAGTACAGAGATCATAGAGACTAGAGAGGAATGTGTTAATGCATTGGTTACTCCTTTTGAATTAGGACTACATAGTACAAAGTTCAATAGGAAGTTCATAACTAAAGCTGAACAAGATTAAAATGGATACTCATGGAAAACTAAGTATATAACAAAAGAACATATTATTTGTAACAAAGGTTTTAAAAAACGGTTGCGGTCGCGTTTCGGTCGCGTTGCGGCTTTCACGATTTCGATCAGTACAGGTGTTGTGATGCAAATAAGGTCGTCACGGTGTGAATTTCTCACAACATTGCACAAAATAGGATTCTTGTAAAAATAGTATGATTCCTTTAAAAATAGCGTGATTTCATTTTTACAGTAAAACAAAATTTTAGTTCAAAATTTCCATATTTTGATTTCTATAAAAGCAATTTGATTGGTGCTTTTAGAATAAAGATTTTCATCAATAACGGTGTGTAAACAACTGTAATGGTGTTTCGCGGGTGTAACGGGGTTTTGTCGCGGCCGTAACGGTGTTTCGTCTGCGATTTTTTTCTCAGCCTTAAAATGGTGAATAACGGTATCGAAAGGCTCCCATACCGTTTTGTCGCGGCCGTATTCACGGTCGCGGACTGTTTTTTAAAACGTTGTCTGTAACGTCATATCTGAGGGCGTGCAAGGCAGTTTGCAGCATAACACATGGTCTAAAAAATTTCACAGTAAAACGTGGTTAAATAATGTCTCGTAAAATGTTTGTCACAGTTAAATTCTAATTAAATAAGAGTTGTTATTCTCTGATAGCAGCACGGAGCAGCTGACTCCAAAAATGGGATAGCGAGATAGCGTCATTTAAACATTTTTTACTTTAGGCAACGACATTACAATATCTCAGCTATCCCGTTATTTACTTTATAATGGCTGCTAATTGCTATAGTGTTCTGCTGCACCTGTAAGGCTTTTCCTATAGCGGTCGGCTTCCGCTCTGCTCCAGTATAGCGGTATACCGCCGCTATTGGCCAATATTGACTACTTTTAGTTAAATAAGGTCGCTCTTCGTTTTGTCAAGTTTGAACTGCGACTAATCTACACTAGAACTTCAAAAATTTGAGATAGTTTTGTTAATATGGAAGATTTCATCAATAATGCCCAATAGTGGGCTTGTTCAATCTCAGCTAATGGAAACTTGAATGAATCCTAAGAAATGTATGTTTCATCTTAAGATTTTGTATTTAATGAAATGAGGGAAATTTAAAGAAACAAAGAAGACATACCTTTGGGATCAGAATCATATCCATCAGGGGTATAATCATAATAGCAAGATTGAACAACATCAAGATCACCAGTATTATTCCCACAATACCCTTCACTTCCCAAGCACTTTATGCACTCTTCATTCACAACATATTTCACCAGAAACCCCTCATCTAAAATTTGAGCAAGATCATCACTTCCAATCACACCAAAATTAGTATGAGGCACAAAAGCAAAATCTGCCTGCACTCTGATATGTCTGCCACATCCATTTAACTCTGGAGTCTGTTCCAAAATCTTCCCTTTTGCATCCTCAAAGCATATGGCATTATTCTGAGGTCCACACAAAGATTGGTAGTTAGCATAGGATAAGACATCAGATGAACAATGGTAGAATATGCTTATGTTTTGTGTTCTTGTTGGAAACTGGAAAATAGTTGGACTCAAGTAATTATCGTTGAACTGCGGAGTACAGGCGTCGTAGGCAAGATCGGTTCGCTTTATTTTGATGGTGTAAGCTTTGAGGTCAATACTTTGTACTGTGTAATTCTGTGAGCCTAATAGAATTGTAGTAGTGGCGTTTTTATTTTCGTCAATGAAGCAGTTGAGTTTAAATGGGTCGCCGCCGCCGCAGTAAGAGGGACGGTTGTGTCCCCAAAAAGGATAAGAGATGTTGGATAGTTTTTTACAGTTGTAGGTTTGTTCCCTGCAAATGGAATAATTGCGGTGCATGGTTTGAGGTTGTTGTGGTTGTTGACAGTTTGATATTTGTGGGAAAGTGGTTAACAAAAAGAAACAGATTATATGGATAAGTTTATCCATTAATTGCTGTGTGCAAAAGGATCTTTGATTTTACTGTTTTTCATGCTAAAATCATCAGGGTTTTGTTTTCTGATCAGTAGGAGGAAGAAGACCAGTAACATTTATTGTTGATAAGTTATGTTTGATGAAACAAATTCTCTATAGTAACGTGTCGTGTCACTTAGTTACGGATTGTTAGTTGGTCCACTCGCAATTGGTGCTAGATTTACTAGAGAGAATCATGATTCGATTTTCACAACTACAATTGAAAGGAATTGAAATCATTTTATGCTAGAACTGACCTCCGAATTGGATTATCGTTCCAATGGACAAATCTCGTCCTTTGATCTAAATCAACAGCAAGAATCATTTAAAATTGATTTTATTTTTGTATAGTCTCAATCTCAACTATGATCTTAAATTAACTCTTCAGATTTTCTGAAGGGAATCAAATTTTAAAATGATATGGCCACCATATAGTCAAGGAGAAAGGGTCAACTTTGGAAATATGACTCATCTGTTTCTTTTTCACTCATTTGTATTGTATTGTATGGCTGCTACCTAATAAAATATATGCAAAACCAAGTCAACACCTTTTTTAGTCTATAATTTTTTGTTCTTTAGTCTGTTTATCTATTATAAGAGTATTTTAAATGGAGTTTGCGTTTAATAATCGAATTATAGGACTAGAAAAATTGAAAAATGGATTAAATTTTGGTGTGTTTGTTTCCAAGTTTAGAAATAAAATTTTCGAGAATATATAAATAAGAAATGTGTATAATATATTTGTTACAAAATTGAAAATAATTATTTCTAAGTATAAAAAATATAAAAAAAAAAAATTAACTTTTCATAACTTTTCATATTTCCATGAAATTTCATGTAAAAGATTGTGAATATGTATTCCAATAAAATTTTATAAACTTTTATTAAAAAATTAATTAAACTATAAATTTTCTTAGAAATATTAAAATGTATGCCAAACAACTTTTTAAAATAATTCCTTAGAAGAAATTTTCTATCTTTATTTTTTCGAGTAAGTAATTTCTTTTTTTTTTTTTTTTGGCTTTATACCACCGGTTTAGTCCGGCTCGGGGGCGAGTTCTGGCATCAAGTGGTTCCATCCCCCTCCCGATCGCAGTTGTGGGGGATCGAACCGTGGTTCTCCCTACCAAGTCCAGCGCCAATCACCACTGGACCAACTAACGATTGGTCGAGTAAGTAATTTCTGGAAATAAACTATGAATCCATGAAACAAACGCCCCCTTAACATTTAGCGACTATCATTTATAGGTTGGAAAAGTACAAGTCATTAATGTTTTATGATGAATTCAGCAGTCGAATTTGTGACAGCATTAGTGATGAAAATTTGTGACCGCTTTTTGTAGGAGAATAAAATCGTGCTTCTAATGCGTTGCATATGTTTAGTTGAATTATTGGTGTATTAGGTGTTTCGAATGTGTCATGGTTATATTTTAATCTGATCAATTTTTGAATATTCACATTGATGTAGCCATTACCAATTATTAATATCAATAGTTATTCTAGACATATGACTATGATTATGGGTATTATAGTTGTTGTTATTGTTGGTACATCCATGCATTGAAGAAACTATTTTTTAGCAAATTTAAAAATAAATAAAAAATGGGCTCTTACAATCTATCTCACATAATGATATTGTTGTTGATTCCACCTCTTGCAATTTATTGTTATATTTGTTAAATATTTATGGTTGTTGGTGGATATATGGCAACACTAGAACAAAGGTGTTGATGAAGATCGTACTTGATCAAGGGCATTTTCTGATTTTCAGATGTGCGCCCTATAGTGCAAGGGTGCAATGAGAAATTACCTTCTTTCCGTGTTAAGAACTTCTTCTACATGAGCATAAGAGTTGAGAAAAAAATCGAAAAAGCATTGAAAGCTAAAAGTTGACATAACTTTTGTTTCTAGCCAAATTCTACTGTTCTTCACTCGACTACAAGAAAATATAATATTCTAAGCAAGGACAATTTTACAAAATTTTCTAAATGGAATGCAGTGTTATCGAAAACCTGTTTCCAAACATGGAATTGATCACAACTCACAAGAAAAAGAAAAGGATGACAAAGAACCTTCAACTTTCAATCTTCGGACATATTTGATGACTGATGAAGATCTTTTAGGGTTTCAGGCACTTCCTGCCCACATTGTTCAAGAATTGAGATGAGTGGTCCAGCATGTTCTGTATCGCTTTTTGTTAAGAAACCATACAAAATGCCGTTGACACTATGACGGGCCATTTTTGTCAAAATATGCTCATAGTTTTCCATAGTGGGTACAAAACTTGGTAGGACTATTGCATCATACATCCCTATATCCGCGGTAGAGATATCTTCCAAATCAATCATTGTAACCAATCTCCTCTTTGGATCCACACTGCAACAAAACAGTACATTAGCTCCTATAGAAAGTTCAATATAAAGTGAGGCAAAATACAAGAGTAAGTGTTATAGTGCAACTTGTGATGTGATACTGGTATGAAAATGAGTTTGCTACAGAACTGTCATTTAAATTTGTATAATCTTGAATGTCGTTCATTCGTTTTATTCTTTATCTACGACATTCATTGTAAGTTTTGTATTTCATTAAATCTTTAGAATGTCACTAATTAATATTTATCGAACAAAATGGAGCCGAGCATATTGCAACATAGACTTTAATTATAGTGCTAAATGAATATCATCTTGGATATATCCAGATGTTCAAGAATCTTATATAAAAGATTCTTGAAGAATGCAGGGACCGTTGCTAACAAAATCACAACAACTGTTAAATACTTAAATGTACATACATTTAGACAGTCGAAGTACCAAAACAATAAAATGAATCCAATGACACGTCAACAAGAGGTTTCTTAAAGCTGTATTAACAAATGATGGCTGCAATAGCCCCTTCTCAACACTTTACTTTTTTCAGTAGACTTCTCTTAAGCTCGGTTAGATGCATATCATAATAAAAGAAATTAAACCAAAATATGCACAAAGACATTTGGTGTTACCTATCATTAATAGTAGCTGCATCAGATTCAAGTGACGTGGAACAGCCCATGGATTTCAGAGTCTTGACCAATTTATTGCACTTGACATCCTTCCTCAAAATATATAGAAGGTTTGAATTATGAGTCTGGCTGCTCCAAAATTGACATAGGACATCAATGCTCTGCAAGAATAATAGTAATAACAAGCGCTTTTAAAACTTGACATCCAAATAAAAATGCATAGCACGTGCAAGCATTTTCCATAGCAGTATTGACCATAAACACTAAATGAAAATCTTGTATAAGGATGTGCATTGTGTAAGCTACAAATTTTAAGGGATGATATGGAAAAAGAATAATGAGGACTTAAGCTTTTAAATATTATAAACATTTAAATGTCGGGTTATGAAAGATGAAATTGTGAAAGTTCTGAAAATAAAATCATTCGATAAATTCAAACATAGTAGTAGAATAATAGATCATGCATTGGTTCAAATTGCTTCATATCATACAAACAAACCAAAAGATTTTCACATGGAGCTAAACTGTTTGAAACTAGCTCTTCATTAATTTCATTAGAATAAGTTAATATTAAGCTTATTCAAACCCTAAGAAAAGGATCTGCAATTGTCAAGTCCAACTAAAGAAAACAAGTAAAACTAGAGCAAGAGAAATGGCTGAGATTCATGTTGAACTCACATCGATATCTATAAACTACGATAATAATCAAAACTTATCTCACTAGGTGAGGTATTGTAGAAAGATCAAATGAACACTGAAGTTTCTCTAAATCTATTAAGAGGGGAGCAAGGTCATTTTATTGGTAAATCTTTTCTTAAAAGTACAATGGAAGTTCATATAATAATCTCTAGCTTTAAGTAATTTAGTTCTATTGATCTCATAAGTGTTAATTTCAATACAAAAAATATACTCCCTTCGTTTCTTTTTAATTGTCACTTGTGTAAAAAAAATATTGTTCCTAGTTGTTTGTCATTATCAAAGTTCAATACAACATTAGTTACTGTGTTGCCAATAATATCCATAAGTGTTTATTGTACAGAGAAATATATGAAATGAGATGATAAATAACTAAGTATTATAGGAAAGCGATAAATTTACCTTAACATGTTTATCCTCATCTGATGTACACACTTGAACCGACTGTACAATGCATGAACTTTGGCTGGCAATTGAATTATTAATAGATATTCTACAAATAGGTCTCGTCAGAAGATGCCTAACTACTGGGATAGATGTATGGTTGCTATCATTGAAAACCACAAGAGTGGGATTGCCAGAAATAAGCTTCTTGATGGATTTTATTGCATCGGCATGGCCAGCATTACAAATAGCATTGAGCCCGTCAATAACCTATTTAATACCAAAACATTAACTAATCAATAGAAGATGGTAAATAGAATAGGATACTAAACAAAAAATGTTTGGAACTTACTTATAAAGAAGTCTAATGCTAACTTGTACCCTAAGGACATAAGTTAAGGAACCAATTGTAGAATATTTTTCTTAAAAGTCATTCATTCAACTTAAAAGTCATGCATTCAACTTTTAAAGGACAACAAATTGTATTATTCAATGATAAATATCTACTTTTGGATTCCTTAACTTGTGCCTTTAGAGCACAAGTTAGCAAGACCATATAAAGAATACAGGTAATAATACTTCAGTCATTAAAACCCATGCATACAGTTATTTTAATATTAAAAGATGCCTATAAATGTCAGTCAACTCCTATGCAAAATAATTAAATTATAATGAAAGAAAATAAGTAGAAACATGAATATTAAATGAAGATAGAAAAACACGGCAAAAGTAAACATATTTCGAGTACAGATCAACCGAGTTTCTACCACTTAAATATAGCAATGTATTCAATCATAAAATACAGATTCCTTGGGAATGTTGACCAAACAATGACTGAGACATCGTTTAGGTTTAGAATAAATAGGGGAAGACATTGTGGAGTTGATCACTGTGGAATTTGATAGGAAAAGGGGTCACTTTGGCATCAGAAGGTGCAAACCCTTGAAGTTCTACGATTTAATTTGCAATTCAAAGGGATTTTCCCTATTTTCTATTCTATATCAGTTGATTTCTATCAGAATGATAAGGACCTTTGATGTAATGGAAATGGAGGATAGCAGTGAAACAGATTGTGGAACATTTGCACAACCAAATAATTCAGAATCATTACAGGTCTGATTGAGGAAAAGGAGGAACAGATGTGGCATGACAAGGAGCTTGTAACTAGGATGTATATAGTTGGTTGTTGAGGAGGAAGAGGTACTCAATGAATCATAAGGACTTTTGGTGCAAGGGAATTGGAGGATACCAGTAGAACAGATTGTAACATTGTTTTATATTTTCTTCTTCTAAATAGATATATACATACTCTCTGCATGGAACATTGGAAAGAAAACATACCAGCATAGAGACGTGAGAAATATCAATTGCCTTCATTGAAACAAGCTCCAAGAGCCTCTCAGGAGTAGCAATGAGAAACTCAGGCTCACAACTTTTCAGACTGTAAAAAGACAAAACAAATATTCAATAGGTTAGTTACCATAAAGAGCAAAGCTGAGAAAACCTTAAAACAACTAGTTATATGATGCAATTTCTCAAAAACATCCATGCAAACAAGGACCGCAGGGAACTTAAATAAAAGAACAACAACTTGCATTACCAAAAATTGGTTAGTACAAAAAATTCCTATGCTCTAATAGCTCTATGCATATCATGTCACATTGATCAAACACATACACATCAATTTCAATATGTTAACAATGTAAAACAAAAGACAAGGTTTAAGAAATTACCCTTGAATCTGATGATCTAAGGAAGCACCAGGATGAACACTCACTGTATGTACTCCTAGAGATTTCAAAGGCTTGCAAACTGTTCGAACCTGTGTTATCAATTTTAAACTTTTAGTATTCAAGTTATTATCAACGAAGTCAGAAGGTTGTGAATGTTCACAATAACAAGCAGGGTTAGTAAATTTCCCTTCCCTTTATTGCTTGCTATTGCCTTTCATTGAATAGCAGAGTAAAAGTTTATATCATCATGAACTCTCTTGGGTGGGAGGAAAAAGAACGTTTGGGTGCATCATGCATGTTTCGAGATAGAGATTTTTATCAGAGATTAAATTGTAAGCATGTAAAAGAATTTTATCTAACCTGGCCAGCTTTCTTTTCAGAAGGGACGAGGAACAAAAGAAAGGGGGTCTCTAATGATAAGCCTTGTTTCTCTTTTCTAACAAAAATATCAGCTGCCGCAGAAACCATCCAAGCAATTTGCTCAGTACTAGCAAAGCTCCCACTGGTGTCCATCAAATCTTTACCAGTAGAAAAACACTTCGAAAATTCTAACCCCCATGAGTCAAGAAAGAAGGAGTTTCCCTCTCCCTCAGTGTACGCATCATCATGTCGCAGTGCATTCTCAATCGCACTCAGACACCAAAATACAAATTTCGAAGGGAAATCTGAAATTTCACTATCATGCTGCTGATTCGTCTTTACATTTTCCTCCTCTGAGTAACTTTTATTGTTGGCATCATTTCCAGTTCGTGAAATACTTCCACCAACTGTACCTTTCCTGCCGGGTGCACTCTTCCCTTTAACACGGTCTTTCTTTTCTTTTCGGGTTTCAGGCTCCCGTGTTTTGAATTCGGGTTTCCCGCGTCTATCATTGAATGGATCATCTAGAGTAGGTAAACTATAGCACATTCCCTAAAAAATTATGAATATATTACAATCAATGAATACAGTTCAACAGACATTATGGGAAAAACTGGTACTGAGGATTCAAACCATAATCAAACTTGATAGAAATTTTCTATAACATTAGGAATTAAGTTAATTAGGTTTAGTAATATTTATCTGAAGAAAAGAATAACCAAAACAGCTTAATGAAAAAACCAAACTATGAACAAAAATTGGATCTAATTGAAATGAGTATAATTAAGAAGAGTAAGTATGTGATTTATGAAATGAAGGGTTGAACCTCGCAGTTGCGGCGTTTTCCGGCCTTGCGGCGCTTTTTGGCGGCGATAACAGCGCCAATCTTTGCAGAGACGGAAGTGGAGTCATTTTTGCTGTTTAGTCTTTTTCGAAGCTTTTTGTTCTTCTTTTTTAGGAGAGAATCGTCACCCTTGGCCATTGCTGCAGGTTTGGAAGAAGAGAGGGAGTGCTGAGGTTTTGTGCTTCTTCTACTGCGGCGCCTCCACTATCTTCGTTTTCGACTTTTTGACAAATGAGGTTAGTTAGTTTTATTTTTGGCAAAATTATACGCAGGGTCCTTTATCTTATTTTTTTTTTAACATGGTCCTTTAAGTTTATTTCGCTACAAAGTGGTCCTTTATCTTAACTAACGTTTGCACCGTTTACCTTTTCCACAAACTTCGTTCCAAAAACGCTTATGTGGCAGTAACCATTGCTGATGTGTCATTTAACTCTGGTGAACTAGTTATTTGTCACATGCAAAAATAGGATTATCCCTAATTTTCAGATTAAACCTAATTTCAAGTCGTGTGACTGAACCCAGAGCTTGAAGACGAAGACGACGAAGCGACTGGAGACGAACACGAAGCAGCTGGAGACGAACACGAAGCGACTGGAGAATCATAACTCGTGTGAGCAAACGAAGCTGACATAGGTAAGAAAGCTGCATTTCCAGTTTTTATTTTGTGTGTTTGATTGTATGTTTAGGTGTAATGTCACGTTGATAGTAGCTTTGA
Organism: Vicia villosa; assembly: GCF_029867415.1. Taxonomy (NCBI): domain Eukaryota; kingdom Viridiplantae; phylum Streptophyta; class Magnoliopsida; order Fabales; family Fabaceae; genus Vicia; species Vicia villosa. Next base: position 156,931,559 of record NC_081183.1, read on the forward strand.
TGTGTTGATGTTAGGGTTTGTTGTTTATTTGATTGTTGGGTCTGGAATTTCATACTGTTAACAGGTAATGGATGGGTTTAATGTTGATTTCCACCATGGGGGGTATTTTGATGGTGACAAATATGAAGGAGGTGAACTGACTAACTAGACGTGTGATGGTGATAGATGGAGCTACTTTGAGATCTTAGGGGTTGTGAAAGAGATGAAGTACGAAGGGGTCTTGGAGATGTGGTATGACTTTGCTGGAACATTGAAGCCGTTAGAAGATGACTTTGGTGCAATAGAAGCACTTAACTGGTCCAAGACTAATGGGAAGGTAAAAATATACATTGTCCACCCTATATCTCAACCTGATATAATAGTGACCCCTGAGGAAGACCAACAATATGTCTGAGACCTTTAATAGTGTTATATTAGGTGCAAGACAAAAGCCTATTGTAACAATGTTAGAGGAAATCAGAGGGTACCTAATGGATAGATGGGCAACTAACCGGGCAAAGATAGAGGATTACAATGAATCTGTATTACCAAGAATTAAGAAGGGACTTGAAAAAAGACAAGAAATCTCAAGGTTCTTTATAGCAAGGTAATTTTTACCCTTTACTAAATATATGTTGATGATTTATTTAAGCTGACATGATATATGTTTGTTTTATAGGTTGTCAGGTGACATGATTTATGAAGTGAGACATACAAATATGACTGGAGAAAAATACACAGTTGATCTAAAGAAGTTTGAGTGCTCTTGTAGGAGTTGGATGCTCACTGGCATTCCTTGCTATCATGCAATTACTTGCATCCAAAGTAGATTTGAAAGCCCAACTGACTACATTCCCTCCTTCTATAGAAAGGATACTTACCAGGCTTTCTACCAACCATTGATTTATCCAACAAATGGGGAAAACTTATGGGAGTTGACACCATATCCGGATATACTTCCACCACCAACCAGAAGAGCACCAGGTAGGCCAAAAAGAAGGAGAAACAAGGATGCTGATGAAAAGAGGAGTGATGCAACACATGTTTCAAGAAAGGGGCTGCCAAACAAGTGCTCAGTATGTGGTATGTCTGGACACAACAAAGCATCTTGTCCAGCTGCTCCAAGGCAATCCCAAACTGCCACCAATGTGGAATCCCAAACTGCCACCAATGTTGAATCACAAACTGCCGCCAATGTGGAATCACAGACTGTCCAATCTCAACCAATCCAAAGAATGCAAACAAGACAGTCATCTCTAAGCCAGCCCCAAGTTGGTGAAGCCCCAACAACAAGAGTCCAGACACGACAAACCATCACAATTGCTCAGTTGCTTGCAATGAGAAGGGCAAGACAAGGACCAACTGCTGCATTTCAGCCACCAACAAGCCAAAGACCAAAGCTGGCCATAAAGAGAAAGGGAAAATAGATGATACTGCATTCTGTTGGATTGGTGTTACTGCATTTTGTTTATTTTGTGTTTTTTTGGTGAAATCTTGTTGGATTGTTACTTTGTATTTTGGAACTGATCTTGCTGTACTGATGTAATTTTGCTGTACTCATGCTAGACCTTTAATTTTGAATATATGGTTCTTATTTTGGAGTTTGGTCCTAATATGGATCTAAAACATATATGATTCTGCCTTTGTATTTTGAGTACTATATCAATGTATTATGGATCTACAACATTGTGGATGTGTTTCAATCTAGTAAGTTCTTCTTTAGGTTATTTTTGAGGTACCAAATATATAAACAAAACCTGTAAATTATATTTAAGATTGTAACAAAACATGACTATTTGTTTTAAATTTGTAACAACCAGGTCCTTCTACTTATATTGTAGTAACATAATTCGTACATTGGTCAATGCAGAATGTTATACAAATACAACACAAAATATGCAGAATTGATATAATCATTCGCTTCATGTTTTACACTGCAGTACAATTTGGTTATTCATTCACCATTGCTTGATCAAAATAAACATCAACCCTACAACAAGCATAACTAAAAACATAATGACATAGACTTGTAGCTTCATCATTTTTATCATATTCTTCAGCATCTCATTGTCATCCTTTGCAGAGGCCCTTCTAAGCATCTTTATTTCTACATCTTTTTCTTCACATTTGGAACATTTGGAAATTACTGAAGCATCAATCCCTGGATTGGTTTCATCATTGTAAAGGTTCTCATACCACTCAAAAAAGTTGCACCCAACATTATCAGGTTCACTCTGTTAAAAAAAACATTAACAAGTCAAGAAAATAAGTTAAATATGACTCAAGAAAATAAGTTAAACTTACCACAAAGTATCTACATCCCCAAAATAGCTTCCCAGGGTTCCTTCCTTTCTTCTTAACTGTTCTAATAAGTGCTTTGGCTCCACACGAACAAGTGGGTGCCATTTCATATTGAGAAGCACCTGAAATGAATGTATTAGAGCTCTGACTTCTTCGATTTGGACCGCTGCTACCAGGCCATTGATTGAATTTGGGGAAGTTAGGGTTCTAAGCAATTTGAAATTGGGGAGATTGAATCCTACGTATTTCAGTCCTAATATAGAGTAAATATTATAATTAATGCTTATTCAGCACAATTAAGTGACACATCAGCGACGTTACTTGTAACACCCCTTTTCTAACCCCAAATATATCATACAATCAAGCAGAGTAAGCATGCATAAAGGAAAAAGGGCGTCACATGTTATTTTCATCACAATGAAAACCTAAAATAAAACATCCAATATTCTTAATATGCAAAGATCATATTTGTAACACAAATGTATATCTCATGCTTTCATACATTATGCATAAACGCTTGCGGAAAACAATTGAATTGCTATTAAAATTTCAATGAATATATCCCATACTATATTCATCTACCAAATTCGAATTAACATTTAAATCCACAATCTTGGCCACATAGCCTTAAACAACATATCCGAGATCTCAAACAAATACATCTGAATATCCAACAAAACATAGGGAATAGCAATATCCAAACATAAGCAGAAGTCTAAATAAAATCCCCCCAAGTGTTACATGATCAGAGCATATGACTCGCTACCTAATCCAATAACAAACTCAGGAGCTCCTCGGCTAAATCCTCGGACAAGCTACTACTCGTCGGAACCTGCACGTTATCAACGAAGGATAACATTCAAACAGAAGGGTGAGAATTCAACTTCTTATAGAAAACATAATAATGGGAAATGTAAACATAACAAGCATACATTTTACTATTCATCACACTTCTCAATTAAGCAATTCACATATCATATACCAATCATCACTCCAAAACAAATCACATGTATACAAGACAATCACATAACACACAATGTGACTCGAAATGCAACAAATATGACTCAATGCATGTGGTACCCAATGTGAATCCAATGTTTCACCGCTTTCCGATTCAATGTTTAGAATCCAAGCCACGCTCCCGATCCGGACAAGATCAAAGCCAATACGCCTATCTCCAATTAAGGATCACGTCTTCTACGCCTATTTCCATTCAAGGATCAACGTCTCTTACCATGTGAACCCAAGTTTCACCGCTTCCACCATAAAGCTGACCATGCTATGAATGTATGTACAAATACCAACAATTTATGCAATTAAGATTATCTCATCAATCTTAACTTACCGCATATCACCATAATCCAACTCTATGAATTATCCGCCAACTGTACACAATATTCACACACACAATTAACAATTGCAACAAGGCATAACAACCATCATATACCCAATCACATACATCATGAATACATCTACACAAAGTGTTCCAACAATTGTTATACATCACATACAAACATAACACACATAAGACAATCACATGACATTCCATATAATAACGTCACAATTAATCAATCAAGTTCAATTAAATCCTATACTATCATATAGAATATCACGATAGCTTTCTAACGCTTCGAACGGCGCATAAAACGGAGCTACGGATCAAAAGTTATGGCCTTTCAAAGTTTGGAAAAAGTTTTGTAAAACAGGGTTCGCGGCGCCAACAAAGTTCGTGGCGCGAACTTAGTGAATCAAATATTCCTGAGTTTCTGCCAAGCAGTTCGCGGCTCGAACAATAGTTCGCGGCGCGAACTAGCGATTTCAGAAAATCCCAAATCTCATAAAACAGCATACGAATTTCATCCCAAAACCCTTAAACTCAACCCAAATCAAACTAAAAACACCAACCATCATGAACAACAATAGAATACATGTTATAACCACAAATATAGCACACATTTATGGGCCTTCTAACATCATAACATCATCAAACATCAATTAAAACACAGTCCAAATCATCAATTCATGCATTTGTTCATAAACCCTAACTCTTTTCTATGTTTCCATGAAATTGCAAAGATGAAGAGATAATCACAACAACACACATTGCCCAATCATATAGTCTATAAGAACTTGTATTCAAACCCTTACCTCTTGAATTTCTCCTTCTAACTTCAAGAAATCTACAATCCTCCTCTCTTCTCTCTTCTACTCTTTTGCCTCTCTTCTCTTCTCTACTTTTCTTTCTATCTTTCTATCTAATTTAGGTTAACTCATAAAATTCTCTTCTAACTCTCATTAGCTCATTGGGCTTAACCCATCAATTATCCTCATTTCTAATTCCCATTAAGCCCAATAGCTAATTCTAATAAAATTCTACCATTTATTAATTAGCTAAGTAATATATTACCACAAAATCAAATAATTATTACTCAAACAATAATTAAATAAACACACAAACAATACCAATTATCAAATAATCCTAATTAATTAAAATCTAATAAAAATAGGATGTTACATTACTGCCACCTAAGCGATTTTGGAACGGAGTTTGTGGAAAAGGTCAAACGTGCAAATGTTAGTTAAGATAAAGGACCACTTTGTAGCGAAATAAACTTAAAGGACCACCTTGTTAAAAAAAAATAAGATAAAGGACCCTGCGTATAATTTTGCCTTTATTTTTCATGCTAGTTACACCCTATTACTCTTAGACAAATTAAATTTAGAAATTTTAATTGCATCCAATTCTCTATCATCACTTTTAGGCATTGTTTTAAAAACTGGATCGGATCGGCCGGTCGGACCGGTCAACCAGGAACCGGCCAGGTAACCGGTCTAGTTTAATAGCTGGATCGAGAATGTCATTGAACTGGAGTGAATCGGTCAAAACCGATGTAAACCGCTAAAATTGGAAAAATCGACGATTTTTGTGAACCGGTGGTTTAAATGCAATTTTTTAATTTTTTTAATTTTTATTATTTTAAAAAATTAAAACAATGTCATTTTGACTATTTTAATTAAAAATTAAAATAAAATATAAAAAAAATTAAAAAAATAGTTGTAAATGCTGTTGATTTTGTTACAGATGATTTTGATATTGAGGAAGGAGATCCTAACATTGAAACAATTTTTCTTTTATTGAAATTAAATTTAGTAGACAATGGAACTATTTTGTTATAAATTATTCAATTAAATTATGTTGCGATTAAACTTTTGTTTATATTTTATAATTATGTACTATTTAATTGTGTGTGATACCTATGTGTAAAATTAGAATTTAAATTATGAACTTGTGAATTTTTTTATAATATGGAGTTTTCAAAAAAATTAAGTACCAGCTATATTTTGTAGGGACTGAATCATCTGGTTCGACATATTTTATACCTATATAATTTTGTTATAATGATCGGTCTATTCAACCGAGTTATCCTGTTTAACCCGGTTTAGTCATGTGGTTCGACCAGTGACTCAGTGGTTCGACCAATAAACCAGTGACCCAGTACCCTCACCGGTTTGATGTCCGGTCCGGATTTTAAAACACTGCTTTTAGGGGTGGCAAAATGAGCCGTGGACCCGCGCATCCGTCAAAAAATTACAAATTGGATTGAGATTTTCGTCGCCCGCCATAGCCTTCTCCGCCAAATCTCATTGTCTGCCGCCCGCCAAAGCCAGTTGTTCTGCCTAAATCCGCTCTTTTTTAGTTAATTCTATTAATTCTAATTCTTGGTGATTTTATTTTATACATTTATTTGTGAATATATGCAATTTTTTAAGTAAAATTTGTTTAAGAGATGCTTATAAAAAATGGTTCTAAATATTATGTGAAAAATCTAATTGAAAGGTAAAAAAAAAGTCTATTAATCTATTAAAAAAATGAAGATAAAATATTTAAAAAAATAGGCGGGCAAACCCGCCACCCGCCAATCCGCCACCTTGGTGAGACGGGCTAAGTTCTTATGCCCATTTCAATTTGGCGGATTTGTCCGTCCCGTTCTTTTTTTGAAGGGTATATGGTGTGGCGGGACGGGCAACCCGCTTTGCCACCCCTAATCACTTCAAATCAGTCAAATTCATCCCTTATATATAAAAAAAATTGAAAAAATAGCAATCTATACCCTAAAAATGTAGGGATTAGAATAATCTTTTTGAAAAATAATATTATTGAACAATATATACCCCTATAATTATTAGATGATGTGACATGCCAACTACATCTTCCACTCGGTTTTTTTTAAATATCCAACATTTTAATTCATCTTTCATTTCGCCACTTCTACTGCTACTGTGATGAATTAATCAATGCACTCTTGTAGGTTTCCTTCTTCTTTTGCTGAATTGGGAAGAAAAATATTCTCAAAGTTTCCTCAAAGAGTTTAGGCTTTCATCTATGACGGTCTTGAACCACGTCATAATATCTCCTATAAGGGTAAATAGTAATAGTTTGCATTTCATGGCTCCCTGCACGTAATAGTAATTGAGTTTGGTGGTGTATACATGCTTGATATGCTTGTCTGGATCTCCTGAGCAATCAAAGTTGTCCAAATTGAGAGGTTTCTCGAGAGATTTTAAGATCATGCTATCAAGAATCCACCTTAAGAATGTGTTACTCTTCTCGAAGGAGCTTGTGTTTTGATGTTATGTCTTTCCTTGCCTTGGAAGTAGCGGTAGGACAAGTGGCGAGGATGGAAAATCTCTGATGGAGTGTGACTACCTCCACTTCCTCTAAATTCGTGAGATGAGTTACAACTTTTTCGACGTCAAGTATAATACATGAATCCAGAGACCGCTCTACAAAGGGAGAAGGTGTCAATAGTGAGATTTAATTTTTGTTATCATGTGAGTAGCTTATTCTTGTTAATAATAAGTTGTTGTGATTATACAAGCTTATTTTTATGAATGCATCCATAAAATTTAGGGGAAGTTATCTAATGAAGTTTATTTTCAATATAAGCTTTTAATCTTCTTTTTATAAACTAATATCATTAATTTTCTTCATAAAGTATGAAGTTTAGTTAAGACTTGTTGTATTTCTGTTGGTGCAATGGTAAATTTCTCAATTGGGTCTAGACCATTTTTCTAGTTGCTTAATCTCTCGTTCTAAGAAAGAAAAAAAGAAAATAAATATATGAAATGAACATGAACATTGATATTACACTTTCCTAATCCTAAATAGTAATATACATCTCTATTAGTTATACAATTAAGGAACCCACTATCTTCCTCCATCTCTTAGAAAAATTACATTTTAGCTATAAAATTGTTATTGCTTTCAGCATTTTGTATGATGGTTTCATGTATATATACAATCTCTAATAACTATACATAGAACAAAGTTAATTAGGAATCAAATAAAACATAACTAGATTTGATTCAAGAGTCTTGTGAAAAAACTTTGAATATGAAGTCACGAAAACGCCTTGAGTATTGTCTTGGATCAACAGCTGATATTGAAGTTGGATCATATTGAATGGACTTATAAGCATGCTCAAGCTTCTTGCTAATGTCATAGTCTTGAAGTATGTCTATAACACCAAAAAACAAGACAACCTCATAATATTCTCCAATAGGCTCTCCTACAAGTTGCAATTCACAATCACTTAATTTTCTTACTGTTCTTTCAACTCTTGCTGGCATATTCACTCCTAGTTTTATACTCTCCCACTTAGAAGGATCTAGAAGAAGTTGATCCATGTCCGCTCGTGAAATACGAGGTGTTCCTTCACTCTCTGAATCACCTAAATTTTAATGTACCCTAAAGTGTTAGAACATCAACCAATAACAAAAGAGAAAATAAAAGACAACGAACACGAAGATTATATAGTTAGGCCAAGAAAAGTACCTGGTGGAGTATGAGATGTTGAAGGAATAAGATCTCCTTCTGGTGATATGTCTTTGAAATGAATCCCAACAAGTAAACTATAGTCCATAATCCCCTCTTGTTCAAGAAGCTCACAATCCCTATCAATTTGCCTGCAAAATTCTTGAAACCAAGATTTTTGCAGGCGAAATATAAAACTTAAATCAAGATCTTTAAGAATAGTGGTTTCAGTAATCTCTGACTCAGGCTTAGTTGTTATGCGTCCTAGCGAAGAACCCTTTAAATCATAGCGTCTATGTATGGTATACTCAGAACAAAAAAGGTTTCCCATTATGATAAATCGAACCTGAAACCCATAAATTTCATTAACATTTATTTTCTTATAACGATAAATACTTGTAAATATGAAAAACTTGTAGCCGATCCCACCTAGTGGAATAAAGCTCAGTTTCTGTTGTACGAAAACTTCAAAATATTTAAAAAATAATATTACCTTCTTTTGAGAGGGTCCATTTAACTTGACACAATGCAAGCCATAAAACTTTGTGACTAGAGCATTATCAAATGCTCGAAAATGATTGTAATAAGCTGGAAGCATTCTCAAGAGAGCCTACAAAATAAATTCAGCCAAATGATTATGTTATTAAATATATATTTATGTTGAGAGAAGATAATTAGTATGAAACTCACTTTAGCCTCAGCTTTCTTCATTGTCTTAATCATATAACGATCATCATTGGTTAAATAAAAGAAGCTTCCACTTTTTCCAGGTGAAGAGAGTTCGCGTAGGGCATCATTTCCACATATAGATAACATGTAATCAGCTGCATCCACCTTGAATAGCCTCCTTAGAGTTCTACATTTATCACATATAGAAAACACCTTAGTTATAATATGCAAAATGCAACAATGAATAGATATAGTATAATAACTATGAAGTATGATAGCTATGAAGTACAAACGCATACACCAGACACGACACCTACAATAATATATTGACATCAGACGCCTTTTTTCATAGGTGTCGATACTACAGAGTATAATAATAAAAGGGAGTACCTAAAAACTACCGGACAATAATCCTTCCACTTGAATTCACTAGATGGATGTGGAGGTGTATATTTAGAACCTTCAGGAGGAAATCTAGTCCACACTTTCTCTTTGGAATCAAAAGCAGAAGGTTTGAGATCAAAAGATGCTGAGGGGGCAGGTCTTCCAACAGAATGCCTATATGTGCAACATTATGTTATATTATGAACTAGAAATACAAGAAACAAGATTTTAATTTTTGTTTACATTGGTATATAGTACCTGATTCCTAATTGTAAATTGAGCATGAGCTCATAATTTTTATGTCCTTTGCATATGGTCTCTCCTTGCCTTTTTGATTTCTTTGGTGCTTTCAAAGTTTGTTTTGGATTAGAACTTTGTATATGTAAACTAAGCAAATCATTATCATCTTTAATTGGGGTTCCACTACCATTATTACTATGACTATTACTATTATTAGTATTTGTACCTTCACCATCACTACCCCATAAATGCATTCTATCACTTGGCTTTTCAAGCCCTACACTTACCCTAGCATCCACTGACATTCTCCTTGGCTTAGTAGTAGAACCATCCCCTCCTCCACCTCCTCCCTTTGTAGACCTCCACACCGCGAGTCTCTTTTGTGATGGCAAAATTGATACCTTCTCCCCCGGACTTATCTGATGTTCACTCAACTCATTATAAACTTGTTGTGGATCCCAATCAAGATGACCCTCTGATGACCCATCAAATGGATAATATGTCCCACTTTGATCCCTCGGATCTTTACTCCAATTACCTACATAAAAACTTCCATCACTCCATTTGAAAGTTCCACTCCCTTTAGGTAAACCATCTTCCCAATAACCATCATACCTATTCCCATTACTCCAAACAAATGAACCTTTACCCCAAATACTCCCATTCCTCCATTCACCAATGTAGTACTTCTCATCTTTCCATGCATATTTTCCTTGTCCATCTTGCAACCCTCTTCTCCATTCCCCCTCATACTTATCTCCATTTGAATAAACTTTCTCACCATGACCATGTTTCAAATTCATCACCCATTGTCCCTTATAAGTGTCCCCATTTGCAGCACTATATGAACCTATCCCATCCATATAACCACTCTTGAACTCCCCTTCATAACAAGGCCCTGTAGGCCAAGTGAACCTCCCTTTTCCCATTGTTTTTCCTTTGAACCATTCTCCAACATATATACACCCATCTGTCCATAAATATTTCCCTTTCCCATGAGGGAAATTATCTGCCCATTCTCCTTTATAGTAATCTCCATTAGGTAGAACCCTTTCTGCCATGTATACTTCCGTTTCATCCCTGTTATCTTCTTCATCTCCATGCCCTCCATGCGCTGTTCCGAATATGCTATTCGCACGCCTCTTCGCAACTGCTTGTGTCTTCTTCACCGTAGCTTCCCATGCCTTCATCATACTACCATCTTTACCCATCATTTTGTTCTTTTACATTCCCACCAAATACTTAATAAAATAAAAAATTCATTACAAGATTATTGTATCATTAATGGAATATATAGTAACACAAAATTTTGTTGATGGTTTTTGGATATGAAACCAACACATGCATGTTGGTGTAAGATATTTGGTTCTCATATTCTTGGGGATGGAAAGTTGATGTTATAAAATGCACATGCACAATATTTTGTTATTACTTCATTGAGAAAATAATTCTGAGAATGTAGAAAACTGTGAAATTTTTCATAACTAGATTGTTTTTTTCTTCATGCTTCAATGTTTGAATTGTTTTTTTGGTGAAAGAGGAAGATTCGGTGATCTCCTAGAACCACTAATAAAACCGTAAGATATGGAGACAAGTGCTAAATCAACGGGTTTATTTACTATTCTTACCAAGGTCATAACAAATTTATCCATTTGGTGTTTTCTTCACTACATATAATCTTTTCAATTCTTTTTTTCCTTCAAATTTTATGTCAAATAATCATTTTCATCATAAATAATAATAACTTTGTATTTTTCTAAAATGTAATAATAGGTTGTATTAATAATTGTGACTATTTTTAGTCTATATCTTACTAGTAAAATGTGAGTATTTGTCTATTCAAAATATTACTATTATTTGTTTTTATTTTTAACAAACTATGGACTGTAAAATTAATTGTCCTTTTTTGTTTTAAATTCTTCTAAAAGCAAACATTAACAGAGAAGGAAAAGGAATACAGTTTATTCTCACTTCTCAAAAATAATGTCACTTTTGAGCTATATTCTGAGATGAGTCATGATATTCACCATCATTCCTATCATATAATTTTCAATTAAGAACTCTATTAAGATAGTTTGAGTATAAAAGCATACATTTCTACAATGGAGAGATTATACACCCAAAATCAAATAACAAAAGCTCACAATTTTTCTAAGAAATGGAGAAAATATCTAATCTCGACAAATGGATCCCATGAATTCATAAACCTATTTAAAAAGTATTTAGTACAACACAAAATATTAGAATTTGGGAAGTTCGATCTTAGCGTCAAACTAACTGATAATAGGCGCATTTGAAAATCAGAAGAACAAGACAGAATTTGCTAGTTTCCTCAATCAAGCAAATCGGAAACTGGAGTTTTCCTAAATGGATCAACTTGAGCCAATTGGTCAGATAAAGCTCTGTTGGGAAATAAGTTATCAGCTTTCATCCTCTCCCTGATCCCATATGCCGGCATATTTGCGTTTTTATATGCCTGTGCTAGAGAATGGAACGGAGTTATTCGAGAAGTATAACCAGCTTGTCTCATTCGATGGAAAATCTTCTCTGCGTTATGAACGTCACCCCTCTTTGCATACTGCTCCATAACAGTCATATAAGTAGTAAACAATGGCTTCATCCTTTTCTGCTGTAGTGCCTTCTGTAAAACAGAGTCGGCCTTTTCGACTTCCCCTGCTTGAACATAAAGTGACACAAGTGCATCCCAGGTCAGTGGACCTATTACACACCCACTATCTCCCATTTTTTTAATAAGATCCTTACCCTTGATTAGCATCTTATTCCTTGTATAAATTTTAAGGAGCGCTGAGTAATTCTTGGCGCTAAGTTTCCATTTATTTGACATCATCTCAAAAACTGCTTCTGCTTCTTCAATTCTCTTCAACCTTCCCCAAGCTTCAACTGCAGCAAGGCAATCCTCAACCCGAGGCTTTGACTCACAAACCTTCCAAATTCTCTCGACTTCATCAGGCCTTCCCAGAATTGCATAAAGGCGGAGCAAAGTTGGGCATACCCACAAATTCTCTTTCAAGTTTTCACCTTCAATCTCCTTCAATATAGCTTCAGATTTCTCTGTAAGCCCGGCTGAGGCATAATGCCTAGCCAAGGTTGCCTGTGTTTGATGGTCTATTTCAACACCTTCCGCCTTCATTGTTTCAACAATTTGATCCATTCCATCAATATCATTAGATACACCCTTCACGTCTATTAAAATTTTATAAGTAAAAGGAGAAGGTTTGATATTCTCCTTTTCCATCATAAGTAACACGTCAGCTATTTTCTTCTTGTCAGTCCTCTTATAAATTAGAAGCAACTGGTTACAAGCGAATGGTGTAATAGGAAAATCTAGCTCCCTCATTTTGTTGAATATTTCCTCAGTTTTCTTCAAATAGTTCAAACTCGCACAGTTAGCTAGTAATGTTCTATAAAGTAACTCTCCTTTGAAAGATTGTGGAACATGCTCCAAGTATTTTTCTGCACTTGGTAGGCCGCGCAATTTGGCAATCAGATCAAGTTTAGAAGCATACTCTCTATCAGTAAATTCAAGCTTTTTGTTTGACTCTAGCCAATCCAAGACCTACAGTTCCGACCATAGAAAGAAAAAAGAAAAAATTACATTATAAAACATAATCTTGTAGAACCAGAAACATAAACAAGGTAAAAATATATACATTAACGATAAACAATGTAATACATAAAATATTAATTCATGAAGTTTCATAAAAAAAATTGTTTCTTTGTTTTGACACACTTTGGACACACCATAGCCTCTTTAATGGAAATTGAAAAAATTGGAACAAAAAGTGTGTCCTGTGTTTTTTAGATTAGTGGTGTCGACGTGTCCGTGTCAAAGTCTATGCTTCATTCAATTATAAATAATAAATTAATTAATAAAAACATGTGTAAACAAATCATAACCCTTCTGCGTCATCGCAAAAATCTATGTGGCAAGTGCCACATGGACACTTAGTCACATATGCTGGGATTGAACAGCAGGGAACAAAAGTGTTACAAAAAATATTGAAGACTAAAAGTCGAAGAATAATTTATAGACTAAAATACAAATTAAAAAATAAATTGATAAAAATAAATAAATCCAAGAAAATAAGAACAGAAACAAAAATGTGCTTAAATCTGACACAAGAGATTGCGTTCAAGTGGTTAATGAGATCCACCTAAGGATGAACCATCAGGAAGAATCTGAGTTTGAATCCTGGACGGAACAATTCTTAGCCAGACTTTGCTTACCTCGAGGACGAACTCCTTACTACCAGGGAGGGATCCCTTCCCATGAGAGCCGGAGGGTTAACACCCAAAAAAATCAGAAGACTGAGAGAGAGGGGGGAGCTGAGAATGAGTTTTTTTGGAACCAAGCCATTGGATAGAATGTGTGAATAAAGTGATCAGCAAAACATGTTGCTTTATTGGCCAGAAAAATAACCATAACCGGTCAGAAGACGGTTAAACAAGTAGACATGGCTGGAAAAACACAGGGTCTCTGGAAAATCACCAGAAAACAAGTGGGATGCTGAAAATATGAAGTTAGGCTGAAAGTTCAACAGAGGTGGGGCGGTGCGGTTTTGTCCAATGGCACAACAGAAAAAAGAGTAAAGTGGAGCATGTGTGCGTAATATTGACATTTAGCAGCCAACCAGCAATGGCCATACAATCAAAACACAGGATAATATTTTTTATGGTGCAGGAGGCCCCTGAAAGCATGATAGGCGATGTATTCTAACAAATGCAATTGTCGATGACATCAGAAGCTATCTCTAATAACAGAATGTAAGCTGTTCTTACTTCTTAGTTTAATCATACAGTTACAGCAATATAGTTACTAATACATACGGGAAGTAAACCATACTTATATGCAATTACTCTATTAAAGAATAAGTGGGATGGAATGGACCTATGAAACTCAGATGTGACAATAAGCCAGCAATAAGTGGTTCAGTATAGCAAGTAACCTAGGACGGACCAGACATTTTATCAATAAATAGCTTATTTGTGGTTTGATTTGTACTGGTAGTGGTATGTACCTCCAAAAGGCCAACTTGCAGAAATTCTTACCAAAGGATTGTAGTCCACATTCTTACCAAAGGATTTTGCCCTAACAACTGTATTTCTAAACCTATTATTCATCTATCGTAACATACTCATCTCTTTGACACTAAGTAAACTATCTTAACATAAATATTTAGAATGTTAAATTGCATAAATTAGACACAAATATAAGTCTAATTCATTTACCTGCAAAGCCTTTCCATACATTCTACGCTTTCGAAGATTAAGTAAGGTCGACGAGATCTCTTTCCTGCTCAACTCTTTACCTTTTGCAACCCACTTGTCCAAAGCAGAATCAACTGATAAACCCGAAACGTTTACAACAGCCTTGAATAGTTCAGACCGACTCTTTCCACTCTTTGATTTTTTATCACTCTCGGCATCCGACAACTCCAGCTCATCTTGTGGCTTTCCACCATCCTCTTCGCCATCCGACAGGTCTGTTTCAGAGTGAACACTATCTCCATCTGCATCATGCTCAGTCAACTGATCTTCAACCTCCAAGTCATCATCATCGTCGTCTTTCTTGTTACTAGCATCAGCTTGTGACGAAAGTTCACGCCTGCTCAGAGTAAATTGCTGGAAAGCATTACCGGTGCGGTAAAATGTTTGGCCGGTTGACAGAAATCTGGCATGTATGATTTGATGAGAATCAGGAAGAGCATCCTCATTTTCCACCAAAGTGTTTGGAATCAATTTGACACAAGAAGCGTGAGAAGCTCCTACATTATTATTAAGCGCTTGGTTTCTACAATCAATTTACAATAAACAATTAGCAAAATTCATAAAATTAGGCACACATAGTGAATCAGAAAACGCTACAGCATAGTTATTAATAAAACTAGTGAAAATGGTTATGAATGATGAATAAAAGTGAAGAAAAATGATGCTTGATGAAGGTCTGGAAATGGTGATGATGATGGAAGAATGAGAGTGATTACCTTAAGCTGAGGCGAATCGAAGTTCGACGAAGAGTCCACATGGTTAGAGAAGAGGGGAAATGAGCGACGATGAAAATGTGAATGCTTAAACCCTAAAAACTAAACCAAACTGAAAAACCCTTCTACTCTACCCTTTGTTTAATATCTTGTGTATTCCACTTCTAAATTACGATAAAACCTTCCTTCAAAATACAGTACAAAACTATATTCTCACAGAAAAAAAATACAAAACTATTCATTGTTTTATATGCGGATGAAATCACTTTATGTAGGATTCTTTTTAAAGTGAGAAAGTCATTATTAAAAACTAGTGTCTTACCCGTGCGTTCGCACGATTGAGAAAAAAAAAATATTAATAAAAGATTAAATTTTGGGTAAAATTGAAAAAGTTATAAAAATAGTAATATTTTATTTAACAAATTATAATGAAGGAAAAATTTTAAAATCGCAAATTCACGAATTATAATGAAGAAATATTCAATCAAATTATATAATTCAATTAGTGATAACTATTAGCCCAATCTCAAACTATCAGCTAAGGAGAATCGAATATTTTTTTTGCTAGCTAAGGAGAAAATTAATTATTTTGCCTCAATTATAACTACAAACTATCAGCCCAATCTCAAACTATCAGCTCTGTCTTGTAGGCCAATGAGAAACCACTACAAACTCCATTTATAATAATGATTCATTCAAAATGCATAATTAATAGAAAAATATTTTGACCAGTTACTTCATGTTCCCGTTAATATTCATTATTTTGATAAGTAACTTCGTATTCCCGTTAATATTTCAAATTTCTTCCCGTTAATTTTCAAAATTTTGATCAGTAACTTCATGTTCTTGTTAATATTCATTATTTTGATCAGTAACTCCTTGTTCCCGTTAATATTCATTATTTTGATCAATAAGTTCGTGTTCCCGTTAATATTCCAAATTCGTTTCCGTTAATATTAAAAAAAATTATCAGTAACTTAATGTTCCTGTTAATATTCAATATTTTGTCAATAACTCCGTGTCCCCGTCAACATTTATTATTTTGATTAGTAACTTTGTGTTCCCGTTAATATTCAAAATTTGTTCCTGTTAATTTTTAAAATTTGGATAGTAACTTAATGTTTTCGATAATATTCAAAATTTTGATCATTAACTTTGTGCTCCCATTAATATTTAATATTTTAATCAATAACTTTGTGCTCCCGTTAATATTCAATATTTTGATCAGTAACTCCGTGTTCCCACTAATATTCAATATTTTGATCAATAAACTTCATTTCCCATTAATATTCAATATTTTGACCAGTAACTTCATGTTCCCCTTAATATTTAATATTTTGATCAGTAACTTCGTGTTCTCGTTGATATTCAATATTTTGTTCAGTAACTTCATGTTCCCGTTAAAATTCAATATTTTGATCAATAACTTCAAGTTCCCATTAATATTCATTATTTTGATCACTAACTTCGTGTTTCTGTTAATGTTTCAAATTTGTTCTTGTTAATATTCAATAGTTTGATTAATAACGTCATGTTTCCGTTATTATTCAATATTTTTAGCAGTAACTCCATGTTCCCGTTAATATTATATACTTTGCTCTGTAATTTAATACTCATGTTAATATTCAATATTTTGATTACTAACTTCATGTTCTCGTTAATATTCAATATTTTGATTAATAACTTCATGTTCCCGTTAATATTCAATATAGTTTGATCAATAACTTTGTTTTCCCGTTAGTATTCAATAGTTTGATCAATAACTTCGTGTTCTCGTTAATATTCAATATTTTGATCAGTAACTTTATGCTCTCGTTAACATGCCATTTTTTATCAGTAACTTCATGTTTCCGTTAATATTCAATACATTTAATATTTTGATCAGTAATTTAATATTATCTTTAATATTCAATATTTTGATTAGTAACTTCATGTACCCATTAATATTAAAAAAAATTCTATTAATATTCAATATTTTCATTAATAACTACATGTTCCCGTTAATATTCAATTTTTTTATCAGTAACTTCATGTTTCTATTAATATTCAATATTTTGATGATATTTTTGAAACAAAAATAAATTAATTTTAACATTGTTTAAAAATATTCGATGATAATTAAATTTTTTTATAATAACAAAAATCTTAAATTGACAAATTATAATGAAGAAATATTCTATCAAATTATATAATACAATTAATAATAAATATTTAATATAATTGATTAAACTCAATTTACAAATCAAATATATTATTCCATATATAAAATATTTGAATCAATAGTTAATTATTCCTATATATAAATATTTTTGTTTTGGAATTATTTATAAAACTATTTATTTAAATCAATTGTAAACTTATTTTCGTTATTACATTTAATTAAATGTGTTAATATCAGTACCATATGTGCGTACCATATAATTACCCGTGTGTATCCGTAATATATTATTTTGTATTTGGATAGAATTGACCCATTAAAGTTTTAATGGTAATATTTCAATTATATTATATTATATATAGATAAATATATATATATATATATATATATATAGAGGAGGGATCAAATTACACCCTAAGAGTTACACCACGAGTTACACTCGTTCAATAACTACATTTTAAATTAATATTTTTTAAATTCAACCGTTGGATTGAAACATAATATCATATAGATCATACCTATAAAGTTTGAGCTTAATCTATAATGATTTACTATGTCATTGTATTACATCAAAATTAACGTTATATGAAAGCTCATTTTGACGTTAATCTTTGGATATCTTGATCGTATAACAAATCATTATAGATTAAGCTCAAATTTTATAGGTATGATCTATATGATATTATGTTTCAATCCAACGGTTGAATTTAAAAAATATTAATTCGAAATGTAGTTATTGAACGAGTGTAACTCGTGGTGTAACTCTTCGGGTGTAATTTGATCCCTCCTCATATATATATATATATATATATATATATATATATATATATATATATATATATATATATATAGATATATTGATTATTGATGAACTTGTTCAGTTAAATTTTAAATTTTATAAATGACAAACAAATTGTATGATTAATAAAAAATATCATACAATTTTGATATTATTTATTCATATATTACTTATGTTTCATTCTATTACTACTTATTCATACATTACTTATGTTTTATTCTATTACTATTTATTCATACAATACTTATGTTTCATTCGATTACTTATGCTTATTAACACCCATAGTTATTTTTAAATATTTTTTTTTAAAAAGTCAATAGATCTAATATATTTATTTTATTTAATAATCTCTAAAAAATTTCATATATATATATATATATATAACTTTCATATTTTATATTTTAAATAATTTAGCAGTATTAGTAAGAAATCTTATTAAAGTGAAAATAGAAAATAGTAGTTAGTTTTTCTATACAGAGAATGACAATGGCACATGTTGTATTTTAAATATTTTGAAAATATACATTATTTTTATAATAATATCTATGAATTTTTTATCAAAAAACTCCATACAATATATAAAAGCAATGATATGCCTAAAACATTTTATTAAAATATGTATCTAATAATATTTATCCTTTTGTTAAATGAGAGGTTAAAATCTTCTAAACATATGAAATTTGGTTTCAAAATTATGTTGATAAATTCATTATTTTGGAAAGTTTCTATTAAATAATTTTGAAGGAAATCAAGTGAGATAAATTATATTTATTAACTTTTAATGATAATATGATTCACTCAATTTTTGGTGATACAACATCAATATAATTGGAGTACTAAATATATTTGTAACATATTTATTTTATACCAATTAAGATATTGGTAAGTAATTGATATGATTTTAATGTATTGATTCTATATCAATTAAATTATTCCCAACGTACTGATTTTAAGGTATGGGTCGTTAAAAAGGCTTTTATATCTTACAAAGCTAGATAATTTTAGGTAAATCATACAAAAGTACAATATTTACTCAAAATTATATTATTTTTAGAGAAATCGTACAATATTGTAAAAAGAATATAATTTTGTAAGATATAAAAGTACAATATTTTCTCAAATCTAATAATTTAAATATACATATGGTAAGTACTAAAAGAATAAGAAATCAAAAGTTGCAATCACATGCATTAAATCATAAATTAAAAGTTGCAATCAATCGATCAATGATTACTAAAGATAATTATGATATTTAACTTTTTTATAAGTAAATGATTTATGTCTTTTCATTCTAAACTCTTTATTTACCTAAAAAAAATACTGTCTTTTCATTCTATTTATATATTATAATATCTATAATTTTTATAGCTACTAAGATTTAATATAAATATCACTCAAAGATAAAATCAATTAATCAATGAAATTTATTTATTAAAATTTGCAATAATATACCAATTATTTCCATATCAAGAAAATAGGTGTGCTGCTTCATTATTTAAACAAACCATTCTTTAAAATCACGTTCAATTCGACCATAATGCTTGGATTATTATGGATAAGAAGTTAAAAATTGTAATCACATTAAATCAAAAAATTAAAAATAATAAATCAAAAGTTGCAATCAGATTAAATCAAAAATTAAAGTTGCAATCAAGTAAAATGATTATGATATTTAATTTTTTATAGGTAAATGATTTATGTCTTTTCATTTCAAAACTCTTTATTTACCTAAACAAATATAATGTTTTTTTCTTTACTCTTTGATTCTATTTTCTTATAAACTAGTAAAGGACCCGTGCGCCCGCACGGGTCACGTAAAGTCGGTATAAATATTAAATAAATATAATATGGTTATGGTTAAAGAATTATATTAAAATATATATTAATTAAGCGAAATAATTTCTTCAATGATGATTATCATATCAATATTAATTTAATTTATCAATTTGTAGTTGTTTTCAATGATGATATTTATGTTGGATAAAAATTAAAATAATATTAGAGATAATTAATTATTATTGTTGATTACAATTTCTCTGAAAAAATATAGTTCTTGATAAAAAGTAAAAAAATAAATAAAAATTGAGATAATGTAGTTATTATGTACTATCATTATCAACAATTTTTATGGGCTCCCACCCCTAGTATGTCTACCCGCCTTTTTTTCCGCAGACGCACATTATCAACAATTTTTATGGGCTCACACCCCTAGTATGTCTACCTGCCTTTTTATGAGCATGATTCAAATTGCAAATTTAAATTATCAAAATAAAAAATTACAAAAAAAATTATAACATCTATATAAGTCAAGAAACAAAAAATAATGAAATGACATATTATAATTCAATGCAACACATTATGAGATTTAACTTTAAATATATATTTAATTTGATTTACCAAAGAAAAATTTGTACAAAAGATGTATATTATTAATATTAATGTTACTTATCACATATATGTCGTTAATTTCTCATATTTGTGTTAGCTACTCATACCGAATCAAAAATACTAATGTAATGGAATAAAAACAGCAAAAATATTTAATTCAAATTGCATATCCAATAACAAAAATAAATAAGTTATTAAATAAAAAATAACTTATAATTTTATTTATAATCTTGACAGAAAAAGATTTATATACCAACTTTTTCTTTATATTTGATATATTTAATGAAATGAATATAAATTAGAATTAATGTCAAATATTTTTTTTATAGATATCAAAGAAATGAATATAAATTAGAATTAATGTAAACTATTTTCAATGGGAAAGATACAATAATGCGTATTGAAAGGTGTTATATGCGTTTAATTTTTAATTTTTAATTCTATACAAAATCTTTTTTGTATGTTTATTTACAATTATTTTATACTGATTCCTCTATTTGAATTTGAATTATGTCAAGGTACTATATATTTGTTGATATTGTATGGAAGGTAGAGAGTTATATGAATTTCACTTTTTTATGATTAATTAACCGTAATGATTACTTTTAGATATTGGAATTGATTTGAAAACTTGTAGCATGCAAAAGAAATAATGATTGTTTTTAGATATTGTCAAATATTAAAGACATAAGGCATGCTAATATGAGTTGATGATGAAAAACGACAATTGAAGGCATGAAAATCGGATTAAAATATTTGTTTAAACTTGGACATGAAATTAATTTTGGTAGACATCAATTTTCTTATTATGATAGTAGTTATTATAATAGTAGATCAATTATTTCTTAAAAAATATTAATAATTGCAAATGTTAAAAAAGAAGACTAATTATTATCACCTAAAACTACATATTCCCAATGACATTTTCTTCAAACTTCTAATTAAAAAAAGACTATTAATTATTACCACCTACAACTAAAACCTACTACAACTAAAATCTTCCTCTATTGGTATATCAGATCAGTATATCAGATCAATCTATTTTTTTGTCTAACAGGTTCAGTTTAATCAATGACAAAGGATTGCGATAAAATAAAATAAAACTATTTAATATTTTATTAAATAAATTAGGATTGGAAAACAAAAAAAAAGTTAATCGTGTGAATTTTTTTAGCCATAAATAACTTATAGAGATATTATTATTATTATATATTAATTTTAAAAATATTATTATTTCTATGATTAATAATTTGGGACTGTTAACTCAACATAATATTTTTATTAGGTTGATTAATGTATAATTGTTATTAATAAGCTCTTAATGTTGATTATTATGAAAATTTAATGAAAAATGAGACTGTTCTCCCATCTAACCATCTCCACATTTTTTTTTGTTAATGTCCTTGATGCAGTCAAATTTTTTACTCTTTGTCACTGGAAAAAAAATACATTAATAAATAAAAGGCAAGTAAACCAAACGTAGAGGTTGGTGTGAATCATAAATCTACTATAAATCGAAACAAAAATTTGATGAATGAATAGAGTGGGAATTCAAAAGGTTAATTTTCTGTTTCCAATATGTTAATTTCTTTAACCGAGAAAAATTGTTGGAAGTATAATAGGGTTTGGGAAAAGACTTTAGGTCAAATATGATTAAATATGATTAATATTTAAAGTAATAAATAACATTGTGCGGAAGAAATTAGAAAGGACTGTGGTTCAAAAGCGGTGTTTGTGACTCTTCTTTTTTCACGTGCGACATTTCTGTTAAAAAATAATGCATTTAAGACTTGTTAGCTACAATTAACATTGAGAATCAAAAAAATTAAATTGGAAAAAGAAATGAAGCATGCTTGAATTATTTGAAACATAAATATTTGGCACGTAAAGAGTCACATAATAAAAATGGTAATAATTTAATTGGAAGTTTATATATACAGTATGCTTGTCTAATTTATACTACATATTTTATTCGTTATCATTTGGAACTGTAATTAATGATGGTTAAGAAAAATTAAAGATGAATTCTTATTAGCACTAAAATTGTGTTTTTCATGAAAAACAAAGAAGTATATTTAATGCATTTTATAATTATTTGTGTGTAATTAATTTTTTATTTAGATTGAAATAAATAAATTGAAAAATCATATTTAATTTATGAATTAAATCAAATCCTAATCCTTTTTTAACTCTCCATTGAACTTCAGTGAATCATATATTTAATTTATTGGTATTTAAGATGGTCCTCCGAACTATAAAGACACTTTATTTTTGGTGAAATTTTTATATGAGAGAATCGTAGTCAAACTCTCCCGTGAAATCTTATCCTTCCTTTTGAAATTTTACGTGAGAAAATTGCAATCCCAATTTTAAACTCTCCCGTGAAATTCATGTACCAATTTTAAACTCTCCCGTGAAATTAATGTACCAATTTTTTTTCAATTAAATATATTTAAAGTTTTTTTTAAAGAATTAAATATGAGGATGTACACTACTTATATATATTATTTTTATAAATAGTAAATAAATATATAATAGTTGATATCTTGGCATTTTGTTTTAAATATAAAAAAGAAATAAATTTGTGCCTTTCATAAAAAAAATTGTTTATTCATCAATCATAATTTTCTCATGTTTTTTAATAAAAACAAATATATGTATCAACTTTTAGAATAAATGTTAACATCTTATCATAAATAAATGCTAACATTTTTTCATGTCAATTTTATTTTTATTTGTATCATGTAATAATAATAATATATATATCATTTTTTATCAGGTATATGATATTTTTTATTTAAAAAATTTATAAAAGAAATCATACTTAATTGATTGAAACAATTTTTTATAGAAGCAAATTATTGTTGCCTATAAAATTATAGTGTAATGGAATAAAAACAACAAAAATATTTAATTCAAATTGCAAATCCAATAGAAAAAATAGAATATTTATCAAATAAAAAATAAGTTATAATTTTCTTCATAATCTTGTATTATTAGAAGATAAATTATTATTTTTAGACCAACACTTTCCATTTTTAAAGGTTGAAATATATATTGAGACTAATTTACAATAAAATAGATACTAAATAGGCGAATATTTATTGTATTCGTAATGATTGTGTTTTGGAACCTATTAATTAGGAATTATTATTATATATTAAATATAAATTTAAATTTTAGATGATCCACTCACTATAGAATCTCCATTTTAAATTTCTTCCCTTTGATTTTGATTTTTTAAAAATATATTTCATTAATAATAATAATATTAATTGAATGATGGACATATGATATTCACATTCTCATACATGAACATACAATTAAAAATAGTTAATAAATCTACTATAAAATATACAAAGAATAACAATTTTGTGTTTCATAGAAAAATGGTCAATACCAACTCTTTCTTTGTATTTGATATATTTAATGGAATGAATATAAATTAGAATTAATTTCATCAATTTTTTTATGGATATTAAAGGAATGAATATAAATTAGAATTAATCTCAACTATTTTCAAAGTGGAAGATACAATAATGTGTATTGAAAGATTTTATATGCATTTAATTTTTAATTTTTAATTCTGTAATCTTTTTTGTATGTTTATTTAAAACTATTTTATACTGATTCCTCCCTTTAAATTTGAATTATGTCAAGGTACTGTATATTTGCAAATGTTAAAAAAGACAACTAATTATTACTCGCCTAAAACTACATATTCTCAATGACATTTTCTTTAAACTCTCTAAATAAAAATGATGTTTAATTATTACTATCTACAACTAAAACCTACCTCTATTGGGTCCTTTAGTTTTTCACCATGAATATTTATACAACAATCTATATATGTTAACTTATCTAACGGATTCAGCTTAACTAATATATTATGATAAATTTAAAATTCAATGTATTTTGACTCTTATCTCACTTTATTGAAATCATACGTGTATAATATAAACCGTAAAATATAATATTAAAATATTTTGATAAAATACAATTTTAATAATATTGATTATATTTTAATAGTGTTTGTAATGGAAGTTAATATATTATTTTTTTAAAAGAATATCACAAATAAATCAAATTGATAGATGGTTAAAAAAATACTACTACATCCCATTAATAGAATAATTATTTTACAGGGACTCATTTCCCATTATCCCATATCCACCCATTATGTATTTTTATTATAATAATGAGTCTTTAATATTAAGGTTAGAAAAATATTACTACAATCCTTTCATAAAATCAACGTTTAGAAATTAAGGGAATTTGGTCTATCACTGTCTCTTGAAGCCGCTCTTTAATATTAGATGTGTAATTATTCTCAGGGGTATGCAAAACCATCTTTAATTGATTGTGATTAGGGTAATTAAGGGAATTTGGTGGTAATTGATTTTTATATATTAAAATAGATTTCAAAATTATGTATACATTTTTAATTTGTAATATTTTATCTTTATTTTTTGTTTTGTTCGACCTTATAATAAATAAATATCAATAATATTTTATAAAACTAACTTTGTATATATTGATAACCTTAATTTCTTAATTTGACCTAACTAAAATATTCTTTAGTTCTATGAATTAATATAAAATATTATCTTATTTACATATTATAATATCTACAATTTCTATAATTACTAAGATTTAATATAAATATCACTCAAACATAAAATCAATCAATTAAGATTTATTTATTAATATTTGCACTTAAAATATAAAAAATTAAAGTTCATTCTATGAATTAATATGAAATATCATGTTATTAACATAGTATAATATCTACATTTTTGACAAAACTTGCGCAAGCATAACCCAGTAATTTCAAGCAGATTCTCCATTGTATATTGACACCAGCCAACTTGATTTCTACTTCTACAGCTCAAACTTTCGGGACAGTCAAAGAAGAATATTTATTTCAAACGAATCGTATAGACGATGTTTTCTACTGCCTGCACCAGAAAAAAATCCAAAACACATATTAGGACAATATTTAAATTGTTACTAAAAAAATAGAAAATAGGGATTGGAAACAACCCATGTAAAAAATGAATCATATACTATGGAGTGACGCCAATTGGTACTTCAGAATGATACATTACAAATTCAACCTGCAAATAACATGAAACGCCAATTAGTACTTCAGAATGATACACTACAAATTCAACCTGCAAATAACATGAAAGATATTTTCTATCAAGAAAAGAAAGAAAAAAATGTTAAATTTCGGTTTGTCCATGAATAGTCGTGGGAATGGCTATAATTGCAAAAATAGTATAAACCAAAATTTTCCACATGAATAGTCGTGGGAATGGCTGTAATTGCAAAAATAGTATAAACCAAAAATTTCCACGATTAGGTTTGATGAATATGATAGATACTGTGAAAGTATGATGGTTATATATAGTAATGATAAAAGTGTTTTGAAACGTGGAAGGTGGAGGGCTTGAAAGGCAGAGCTTGGAAGGCAGAAGCATTATATGAGGTCATTGGTGCTGTAAGCAGTTGTGAATGTGAATGGCCAGAGAAAGTAAATAATTTGTAACTGCGAGATCATGAGAGGTTGGAGGTTTAAAGTTCAATCCTACAATGGAAAAGGAATGATGTGGAATTTTGTGAGAAGAGAGGCTGATGTGGCATAGCTAAGAGATGAGGAAATGGTAGACTTTTCTTATATGATAGATAGAGTATTTTGAACAATCAATTATCCACAAAACAATGTGCAAAATATTTTAAGACTAGAATAACACTGAACAATATCTATAGATAGATTTTTTTAATTATTTATAAACAATAATAAATGTATATAAATTTATCAAATTATTTACAAATTTAATAAAATGTAGGTTAAATATTTTTTTTGGTGTGTTTGGTTTGAAGTAGAGCGAGGGGAGGGAATATTTAAAATGAAATGTGTTTGGTTCAATTTTTAGGAGGGGAGAGGAAGGGAGGGGAGGGGAGCAAAATCCCTCCAAATGACACTTTTTGCCTTCTCCGAATTTGGGGGATTCGGAGGGGAATATAGGGGATCTGAGTTTTAATATTAATTAAATTATTATATTTACTAAAATATTCTCAGTTTTATTTTACTATTTTAAAAATATTATTTTCTTTCATGTTCTTATTTTTCTTTTTGTAATTTTTTCTCTATTGCTTCCATCAACTTATTATAATTATTCTTCACCTTCAAATTATTTTTATTTAATAAAAATTATAATTACTATAATTTTTTTTATTATAATTTATTTTATATATTTAAAAGTTGTTATCAACGCATAGTTTATTTTGTGTCGAGAGTTATAATACGAATCAAGTGTACTCAATTTTTTTAATATTATGCGATAAGTTATGACATTTTAATCACTTAGTTATACGAATATTATTTCCAAGAAAATATTTATGAAATATTTACAATTGAATATCATATCACTTATATAAAATTACAAGGATAAAATTGTAAATTATTATTAAAATCCCTCCCATCCCCTCGTGAACCAAACATATTTTTAAACGAAATCCCTTCCTTCCCCTCCCCTCCCCTCGTTTGAACCAAACATATATATAATTACAAAAAATCCCTCATCTCCCCTCCCCTTCCCTTACCTCTGAGTCTATTTCGGTTCTTTAAGTTAAAAAAGTTTTAAATTGATCATTTAATTATTCAAAAAATTCACGTTTGTCTTTTCTGTCCACACCGTTAGTCAAAGTCAATGGATTTAAATAGGTGGCAGACACGTGTTATATTTATTTAATTAAATTGTCACCTGGAATATTTCTCGTTGGCCACCTGGAATACAACACTCTAAAATATAAAAATGAAAAGGGGATTGAAATAGAAACACAAAAGTAAGAAAAGGGGATTGAAGGAAACCCTAGCGCAGCAGCCATTGTAGTATCTCCAAGGTTTGGGTGCGAAGCAAATTCAAGTTGAAGCGAAGACAACTTTACTTTTCAGGTAAGTTATATGTATGTCTTTCAAAAGTTATTGTATTTTGATAGTTTAGGTTTTTTGAAATCCATTTTTCTAAAATACTTGTTACTTTCTTCGCTTCTATTTAGGGCATAGTTTGAAATGGATGAATTATTGAACATTACAATCCATCACAGTGGTGAGTTCGTTGATGAGAAACTTAGTGTGTATGAAGGGGTGAGGTTTCCAAATTGAGAGTAAATGCTGATAAGTGGAGCTATTTTGAGTTGTTAGGTGCTATTAATGAACTAGGTTACGAGGTGCCAACAACTAGTCAAGCATCCCAACAGGCAACAAGTGCCTACTCAAGTATCCCAACAAGTGCCTACTCAAGCATCAAAATCAGTTCCATCACAGGCATCCCAATCAATTTCATCTCAAGCATCCCAACCAATTCCATCACAAGCATCCCAACAACCAAGTCAAGCATCCAAGCAAGTGACACCAAAATCCAAGCAAGTGACTCCAAAATCCAAGAAGTTATCAATTAGAAGGCCAACTACCCCTTTCATACCACCTGGTCCAACAACTAGGTTGAATGCAGTCAGAATTGTTATTGGTCCAACAACAAGAAGGACAACTCCTAGTAAGAGATCCACACTAAACTGGAAATTTTAGATTTATGTTAGAGCTGTTAAGTAGTATTTTGTTTTATGTAAGAAATGTTGTTTGGTTATTAAGCAACTTGTTAAAGTCTGTTGAACCTATGATGTAATGTTAAGGTATTTTGGACCTATAATGTAATGTTAAGGTCTTTTGGACAAGTAATGTTATGAACCTAGGTTATGAATTTATGATTGTTGTTGGTATTGTGAACCTATGTTAATTCTGAATTTTGAACATATGATTGTTGCTGGTATTTTGAACCTATGTTATGTCTGAATTTTGAAAATATGATTGTTGTTGGTATTTTGAAACCAACTAATAAATATTGATCCCTTAATTGAGCATAAATCAAACATATTCTTCATTTGAACCAATACTTTAAGTGAAACACATAATGAAATGGAAACATGTTAATTCATAAGACCTTTTGAAACTGATACAATTGTTGCAACATTTTACATACCAACACATTCTAAAACAAAATGCTAATCTGACTCAAACTAATTCAAACTGATAAACTTGTTACAACATTCTAAAAATAACCACAACTAAAATAATACAAAATAATTTCTTATAATTTTTTTCTAGATTCATCATCATCTTCAATTGAATTTGTAAGTCCCTTATTTTTCTCTTCAGCCTATTATTTGCTGACTTTAAACACTCCACCTCCATTTTTGCAGCCTCAAGATCATGTTAAAGCTTCTCCAACCTATTCTTTTGATTGCTCATAAATTGATCTTTCTCATCCTCTGCGTCATCATAGAACCATTGAAAATATCCATAGTCAACTTGTGTTGCACCCTGTGTATTTCACATTGCATCCCAATCAGAACAAAAACAGTTCAACAAACAGATTAATTTCATTTTCCTCTTATAATGACGACAACCTCGTAACTGTCTTCCATTGTTCGTGACAGTAGAAGCTCTTCGAAGAGTAACTATGTCTCCACAGCTAAATTTAGGTTTCCATTGCAAATTCACGTCCAATTGACCACTGTTCTTTACATTGAATTCGTATGTACATTGTCCATAATTCGTTGTTGACGATGACTTCATTTTCCACGATCAATTTCACCCTTGAATGAACTCAGAAACTATGAATCCTAATATTTGGGGATTTTGGAACGAAGAAGAAACTGAGAGCAAATGGAAGCAAAGAAGAAGAACATATAAAAGAATCCACATCACCTGCCACGTAGACTAAATCTAACGTCTGTTTCACCTTATTTGACAGAAAAAATCAACGTGAACCTTTTTGAACAATTAAAGAATCCATTTGAAATTTTTTAAATTTAAGGGACCAAAATGGACCCCTAGATAAACTTATGGAACAAAAAAATATTTTGCCACAATGTACATAATAAAGGTAAAGAAAATAGAAGATGTAACTATCTAATAGATATACATAATAAGGTTAAAGAAAATAGAAGATGTAAGGTTATAAAAAAATATAGAAATCTCAAGAAAATTCAAATCTAATTTTTTGTTCAACTGAATTATGAAATGTATCATATAAGAAAAGTCTCCCTTTTCTTGATCAATGGGACTGTCCACATCAGCTACTGTCTCCCTAATATTCTACATAAGCAGCCTCAACCTTCTATTCTTCCATCCATAACTTCCAACCCATATGGCTTCCAAACCTTTCCCATTAATTTCATTCAATATGTACTTACAATATGCAGTTACCAAATATTATTCCCACAAACCTTTGTATTCCATATTTTGCAACGGTTCCACGCTTCATTATCCCTCTACTTAAAATTACTAAAGTCAGACCATTTTACAGCGATGGACAGTTTGGAAGTGGTAGATGTGTGATCGAAGAATAACATGAAATCAAAAATGGGAATAGGATACGTGCCTGCAATATTTCATTGGTAAATTGTTTGTTTAATTATTGTTCAAAAATTTTACTTTTGTTAAGAACTATTCATACTAACTTTCTGTAATGTTGGTAAATTCTTTGTTTAATTATTGATCAAATTTTACTTTGTTAAGAACGGATTCATACTGACTTTCTGATTGGCCAGAGAATCACAATTTTCAATTCTTCAAATTGGAAATTGAGAAAATATTAATTGGTTTAGTGGTCCAAAACCTATCACTGTGTAATGGTATTTACATCCTAAATCCTAAAATGTAAGTGGCAATGATATGATATTAAAATTAATCAAATTTTATGGATTTACTTTATTTTTGTTTTCATTTTTTTTCTCACTATTGTTCATAGGAACAATCATGCATTATGATATGATGCACCTACTCAGATGGAGAGGAATTTTGAGATCATATCTTTGGTGTGTTAGCGTATGATATGTGATAGCATGATTTAGTTTCTAAAAACTATTTTTTTAATTTTATAAAATTACAAGATCAAAATGCATATTTTAGTGGGTTATTTTATTCATCATATATTATAGCGACATATTATAGCGACGGTTAAATTTATGTATTTTTAAATTATTAGATTTGAGAAAATTATCTAATTTTGTAAGATATAAAAGCCTTTTTAAGGACCCATACTTAAAATCATTATGTTGAGAATAATTTAATTGATATAGAATCAATACATTATAATCAGATCAATTACTTAGTACTCCAATTATATTGATGTTGTATCACTAAAAATTGAGTGAATCAAATTATCCTTAAAAATTAATAAAAATAATTTATCTCACTTGATTTCCTTCAAAATTATTTAATAGAAACTTTCCAAAATAATGAATTTATCAACATAATTTTGAAACCAAATTCAATATCCTTAGAAGATTTTTGACCTCTCATTTAACAAAAGGATAAATATTATTAGATACATATTTTAATAAAGTGTTTTAGGCATATCATTGCTTTTATAAAAAAATGCATAATTATTATTATAAAAATAAAATGTTTTAGGCATATCATTGCCTTTATATATTGTATAAATTTTCTTCATAAAAAAATACAGAATAACTATTATGAAAAAGTTATCACATTATTGGTATTAAATTAAATTACATAAAAGTCGTAAGTTGTAAGTATTTGTTTAAAGAATTCATATCATGGTGAAGAATAATTCTGGTGCAAAATTTGAAGTAAGGAGGTTACACCAAACAAACAATTTATTCTTTGTAATCTAAATGTAGTGAATTTTACAAAATAATTAAGAATGTTTTATATAAAATAATAATTAACATTAATTGAAATTTAAATAATTATAAAATTACAAATAAATAATTATAAATTTCAAATAAGATATTATACTTTTTAAATATTTTAATATATATTATATGATATAATTATTTTAATTATGTAGATTCATTGTGGTTAATTTATTTATATAATATTTTTGGTTCTTATGTACATTATATTAAATATTTAGTAAAATTAAAAGTATTTAATATATAATACTTTTCTATTTAGATAGTTAATAAAAGTATATTTTCAAAATATTTAAATTACAACATGTGCCATCGTCATTCTCTATATAGAAAAACTAACTACTATTTTCTATTTTCACTTTAATAAGATTTCTTACTAATACTACTAAATTATTTAAAATATAAAATCTGAAAGTTATATATATATATATATATATATATATATATATATATATATATATATATATATATATATATATATATATATATATATATATATATATATTAATGAAATATTTTAGAGATTATTAAATAAAATAAATATATTAGATCTATTGACTATTTTTCTTAAAAACATATTTAAAAATAACTATGGGTGTTAATAAGCATAAGTAATCGAATGAAACATAAGTACTGTATGAATAAATAGTAATAGAATGAAACATAAGGAACGTATGAATAAATAGTAACAGAATGAAACATAAGTAATATATGAATAAATAATATCAAAATTGTATGATATTTTTTATTAATCATACAATTTGTTTGTCATTTATAAAATTTAAAATTTTAACCGGACAAGTTCATCAATAATCAATATATATTTATCTATATATAATATAATATAATTGAAATATTACCATTAAAACTTTAATGGGGTCAATTCCATCCAAATACAAAATAATATATTACGGATACACACAGATAATTATATGGTACGCACATATGATACTGATATTAACACATTTAATTAAATCTACTTTTAATATAATAAAGTAGAAGACATATGAAATCCTATCATTATCCCTCTAATTACCAATTTGAGGGTGATAAACAGGGACATAGATGTAATTGCATCTCCCTTAATACTTTAATTAATAAATACATTTTTTAATCATTTGAAAAGAATGAATTTGCAGAGTCATTATTTTAGCCACCCAAACACTCTTTGGAAAGAATCAAAGAGCTTTTTCATAAACCACATTGGAACTGCAAAATCCTTTTCATTATTTATTTCTTATTTTTCTTCATATTATTTAATTCTTTACACTAAACCATTTAATTGTTTCCACTAAAGCACGTATTGAAAACATCACCTTACACTCAACAATTATGACTTTTTCTTGAAAACATTCAATTTTACTTTCCAATTCTCTTTTAATTTCTCAGAGCATTCATTACATTACTTGAATGTGTTACTTTTATTGGGAACACTGAAAAAACTTTTGGACTCCCCCACTTTCTCTTCTTCCATTTGCAATTATTTATTTCCAACTTCTTTAGTGTTCCTATAGAAAGGAAAAACCGAACAATATGGCTTCAAAATAGTTTTTAGGGAAATGCTAACAAGTGCCCCAGGGGCACTCTTTAATAGCTTTAAAAAGTAAGTTTTTCTTGGAAATATGCGTAATTAATGCATTGAAAATTGAAATGGTGAACTTTTGAAAGAATATTTTCTTTATTTAGAATGCTTAAAGAGTGCCCCTGGGGCACTCGTTAGCATGACCCTAGTTTTTATACACTCTTTCCTTTTCCTCACCGAAAACGCATGAAAGATGTGATCTCCTCACCATTCATTTTTCTTTCAGAACAATAGAATCAAATCAAAAGCAACACAAATCCAAAAATTTCTCAACTATCTAAAAAACCAGAACCAATCGATGTGGTTGTGGTGCAAGTTGACCAGGTCTGAGTGTGCGTGAAAGAGGTGGAGCGCGGTGGTACTCTGGCGAGAGAAGTGGTTTTGTATGATGAATATTGGTGAGGGTGGTTAGGTGAGAGGCGAAGGTCTTCAGAGATTCGTGGTCGACAAATCCAACTTCATCTTCTTCTTGCTACATCTGATTGCATTTTTCAAAATTTGTTTTCAATGATTTGTTGTTGTACGTATGTGTCTGTGATATTTCAGTCACATATCCAATTTACTTTTGATAGTGAGATATTACAAGGCTGAGATTTCTCGAATAAATTACAAAGGGGGATATTTCATCAACTAGATTTGTGAAGGTGTTCTCATGGTTAAGCGACATACCATCTATAAAACTCTACCTTCAAACTGATACATCTAAGATGACTTACGATTGGTTTTTTAGGTCTCTCATTTTCCCAAATCAATCATTTTTAGTTGTTCTGAGAAAATTTTTGAAAACTTACATTTGTTTTCCTTTTGCCTGCAGTTTAGAGAAAAGTTACTGTACGATGATTTCCTTCATACAAAATCATTTTCCAGCTACATTTATTATCTTCCTCCATTAATCGTTTTTTTTCTTTTATTAATCCATGAAATTTTCGACTGAACCAATTTGATATTTATGCTAAAAAATCATACATTCACGAATTCTCAAATTGATTCGTTTCAGTTTTTTTAGCTGTCATACAATCGGATCAAATTTTAAATTTTAAAGGTAAAGCTTTGTTGTTATTCTTTTGTTTGCAGTTATGAAATTGGATTTGTTTTCATTTATGTAACAAACTCATATCTTCTTTATCTTTTGAGATATGTTTTTTATAAATCATAAATTTGCAAATACTTATAAGTTATAATTCACTTAATTTGAAAAAGGTAAAAGAAAATTGTTATTCATAAATTTGCAAATACTTATAAGTTATAATTCACTTAATTTGAAAAAGGTAAAAGAAAATTGTTATTATAGTAATAGATTCGTTTTCAATTCTGAAATTGTTGGTCAGTTCTAAATTTCTAATGTATATTTCTATGATTAATAAAATATAAATTTGTGATTTTCTAACTTAAACAACTTATATATCAGGTTATGGTACTAACCGAATTGAATTACTGGAACCATTACGAGAATTTGGCCTTTATCTCCATTTAAAAAATATTTTTATCATTTATGAGACTGCTTTAATTTATTTTCTATATCTTCCCAATGTATCATTATAGAATCTTAATAATTTCATTTTGTTTCTCTTTGCAATGATGAGTTTATTTTTTTCAATACATTTAAAATAGGTCATTCTATATGCCTTTACATTTATCTATTTTTATTAGTCTTTTCATTAAACACTTTCATCCATATTTTTGTGTAGCATTTTGGTCAATCATAAATAGATTGCAACTATAGCATAGAACAATGTATTATGATCCATCATTTTCCTTGATTTTCTTTTATATAAATGTGTATATGTGATAAATTTCTGTTAGTGATAATTATCGTCTTTTTTTTTTTTGTGATAAATGTTTGTTAATAAAAATATTAATAATGTTACTTATTATGATAAATGTATGGTTATAACAATAAAATAAAAATATATTCTATAATCTATCTTTTAATAGGTTTTTAACATTAAAGAAGACCAAAAATAAAAGTAGGTTTTAAATATTCCGAATTTTTTTGTTATTAGGTTGTTGTAGTTATTAAAGAGTTTAATTATACATTCAAGTTTTTTATTTTACCATTATATAGGAAAATAAATTACAAAGAAAAATAAATTTATTAATATGTTAATTATGAGCTATAATTAATTATTATAATTCAATTTTAGTTTGTTGTGTAAAAGGCATCTACTTTAATATTATGAAGTATACTATCAAATTTACGTAATTAATTATTTAGTACCTCTAAATATCATTTCACGTTAAATATTTAATTAATTAAAAAAGTTTACTATAATCATTATTAATGGCTTTTGAATTTTCTTTCCACATTAAAATACAATTTTTTTGAATTCTACCGTATTTCTAAATAAACCCTATCAGACCTTTAATACACCATATTTGTATTTTTATAATTGTTGTATAATGAATCAAAATATCAAACGTACCATGAAAACTTCCTTTAAACACTATTCCCTTTTTATAATTGTTTTATTACTTTCACTTACAATGTAAAATCTTTGAAAAACTTCCTTTAAACATTATTCCCTTTTTATTATTGGATGTACCTTTTAAGTATTCCAAACATGAAATATTATTGGTAATAATTGATGTGCAATTAATTATTCACGGGGAAAAGGAAAAATCCACTCGATGCAAGACACAAACTTATTTCTTTTTTATATTTAAAACAAAAGGTCAAGATATCAACTATTATATATTTATTTACTATTTATAAAAATATTATATATAAGTAGTGTACATCCTCATATTTAATTCTTTAAAAAAAACTTTTAATATATTTAATTGAAAAAAAAATGGGTATATGAATTTCACGGGGAGAGTTTAAAATTGGGATTGCAATTTTCTCACGTAAAATTTCAAAAGGAAGGATAAGATTTCACGGGAGAGTTTGACTACGATTCTCTCATATAAAAATTTCACCAAAAATAAAGTGTCTTCATGGTTCGGAGGACCATCTTAAATTCCAATAAATTAAATATATGATTCACTGAAGTTCAATGGAGAGTTAAAAAAGGATTAGGATTTGATTTAATTCATAAATTAAATATGATTTTTCAATTTATTTATTTCAATCTAAATTAAAAATTAACTACACAAAATAATTATAAAATGCATTAAATTATTACGTGCCAAATATTTACGTTCCAATTAAATTATTACCATTTTTATTATGTGACTCTTTACGTGCCAAATATTTATGTTTCAAATAATTCAATCATGCTTTGTTTCTTTTTTCAATTTAATTATTTTGATTCTCAATGTTAATGGTAGCTAACAAGTTTTAAATGCATTATTACTTTAAATATTAATCATATATATATATAATCATATTTGACCTAAAGTCTTTTTCCCAAACCTTATTATACTTCCAACAGTTTTTCTCGGTTAAAGAAATTAACATATTGGAAACAGAAAATTAACCTTTTGAATTCCCACTCTATTCATTCATCAAATTTTTGTTTCGATTTATAGTAGATTTATGATTCACACCAACCTCTGCGTTTGGTTTATTTGCCTTTTATTTATTAATGTATTTTTTCAGTGACAAAGAGTAGAAAATTTGACTACATCAAGGACATTAACAAAAAAAAAAAAGTGGAGATGGTTCGATGGGAGAACAGTCTCATTTTTCATAAAATTTTCATAATAATCAACATTAAGAGTTTATTAATAACAATTATACATTAATCAACCTAATAAAAATATTATGTTGAGTTAACAGCCCCAAATTATTAATCATAGAAATAATAATATTTTTAAAATTAATATATAATAATAATAATATCTTTAAAACTTATTTATGGCTAAAAAAATTCACACGATTAACTTTTTTTTTTGTTTTCCAACCCTAATTTATTTAATAAAATATTAAATAGTTTTATTTTATTTTATCGCAATAAAGGACCCAATAGAGGTAGATTTTAGTTGTAGTAGGTTTTAGTTGTAGGCGGTAATAATTAATAGTCTTTTTTAATTAGAAGTTTGAAGAAAATGTCATTGGAAATATGTAGTTTTAAGTGATAATAATTAGTCTTCTTTTTTAACATTTGGAATTATTAATATTTTTTAAGAAATAATTGATCTACTATTATAATAACTACTATCATAATAAGAAAATCGATGTCTACCAAAATTAATTTTATGTCCAAGTTTAAACAAATATTTTAATCCGATTTTCATGCCTTCAATTGTCTTTTTTCATCATCAGCTCATATTAGCATGCCTTATGTCTTTAATATTTGACAATATCTAAAAACAATCATTATTTCTTTTGCATGCTATAAGTTTTCCAATCAATTCCAATATCTAAAAGTAATCATTACGATTAATTAATCATAAAAAAGTGAAATTTATATAATTCTCTACCTTCCATACAATATCAACAAATATATAGTACCTTGACATAATTCAAATTCAAATAGAGGAATCAATATAAAATAAGAGTGAAGACCCATTTTGGTCCCTCACAAAAACTACAGAACCCAAATTAGTCCTCCACAAAAAAAAGGACCCGGTTTAATCCCTTACAAAATATAACCGGGTCATATTAGTCCTTCTGGGGATATTTTTTTCAAACCGGTTTTTTCTTCTACTTTTAAACCGTGACTGGACCGCCAAGTCGTATTTTATTTTTCATTTTTCATATTTTAAATACTAAATTGATTTTTATTTTTAATTTTGATTTTATTTTTAAACAATTCAGATTTTAAAATACAAAAAAAAAGATAAGATTTGTTCTGAAAAGGAATCGAACTTAAGACATTTAGGTCACATCCTATGCCTTTACCACTATGCCAACGTACACTTGTGACAAATAATTCGCATGACTTATAGTAATATTAAAAATTCTAAATTTAAAATATAAAATATAAAATTTGTACCCATGAGGTCTCAAACTCAAGTTCCTTCAAATTTAATGATAGTCACTTCACTGTACTGTAAATATGAAAAGTGATTTAAGAGCGGGTGAATCAGTTAGATTAATCGGTATTAGTGAATTTTTCTCTATTATGAATGTTAGCAATATTGTTCTAATTTTTTAAAAATTGTTATAATAGTTTCAGAAAAATCAAAACATTGTTAACATTCATTATCGAGAAAAATTCACTAATATCAATTAATCTAATTCATGCAACCCCTCTTAGATTACTTTTCATATTTACAATAAAGTGACTACCATTTAATTTGAAGGGACTTGGGTTTGAGACACCGTAGGTATCAAAATTTATATTTTTTGTTTTAAATTCAGAATTGTTTAATATTACTATAAATCATGTCAATTATTTGTCATCAATGTGTGTTGACATAGTGGTAAAGGCATAGGATGTGACCTAAATGTCTTGAGTTCTATTCCTTCTCAAAACAAATCTTATCTTTTTTTTATATTTTAAAATCTGAATTGTTTAAAAATAAAATCAAAATTAAAAATAAAAATCTATTTAGTATTTAAAAAATAAAAATGAAAAATAAAATACGACTTGGCGGTCCAGTCACGGTTTAAAAGTAGAAGAAAAAACCGGTTTGAAAAAAATATCCCCAGAACGACTAATATGACCCGGTTATATTTTGTAAGGGATTAAATCGAGTCCTATTTTTTGTGGAGGACTAATTTGGGTTCTGTAGTTTTTGTGAGGGACCAAAATGGGTCTTCACTCATAAAATAATTGTAAATAAACATACAAAAAAGATTTTGTATAGAATTAAAAATTAAAAATTAAATGCATATAACACCTTTCAATACGCATTATTGTATCTTTCCCATTGAAAATAGTTGACATTACTTCTAATTTATATTCATTTCTTTAATATCTATAAAAAAAATATTTGACATTAATTCTAATTTATATTCATTTCATTAAATATATCAAATATAAAGAAAGAGTTGGTATATAAATCTTTTTCTGTCAAGATTATAAATAAAATTATACGTTATTTTTTATTTAATAAATGTTCTATTTTTGTTATTGGATATGCAATTTGAATTAAATATTTTTGCTGTTTTTATTTCATTACATTAGTATTTTTGATTCGGTATGAGTAGCTAACACAAATATGAGAATTTAACGACATATATGTGATAAGTAACATTAATATTAATAATATACATCTTTTGTACAAATTTTTCTTTGGTAAATCAAATTAAATATATATTTAAAGTTAAATAATGAGATTTAAATGTGTTGCATTGAATTATAATATGTCATTTCATTATTTTTTGTTTCTTGACTTATATAGATGTTATAATTTTTTTTTGCAATTTTTTATTTTGATAATTTGAATTTGCAATTTGAATCATGCTCATAAAAAGGCGGGTAGACATACTAGGGGTGGGAGCCCATAAAAATTGTTGATAATGTGCGTCTGCGGAAAAAAAGGCGGGTAGACATACTAGGGGTGGGAGCAGTGTTTTAAAAACCGGACCAGTCATCGAATCGGTGAGGGTACTGGGTCAATGGTTTATCGGTCGAACCATTGGGTCACTGGTCGAACCGCACGACCAAACCGGATTAAACCGGATAACTCGGTTGAATAGACCTGTCATTATATAGGTATAAAACCGGTCGAACCGGATGATTCAGTCTCTAAAAAAATTTAACTAGCTTTTAAATTTTTTAAAAACATCATATCATAAATTCACAATTTCATAACTTAAATTCAAATTTTAAACAAAGGTATCACACATAACAAAATAGTAAAAAATTACAAAATCTAATTGCAAACAAAGTATAATTACAACAATAATAATAGTACATAATAACTACATTATCTCAATTTTTATTTATTTTTTTTACTTTTTATCAAGAACTATATTTTTTCAGAGTTAAAATTCTAATCAACAATAATAATTAATTATCTCTAATATTATTTTAATTTTTATCCAACATAAATATCATCATTGAAAACAACTACAAATTGATAAATTAAATTAATATTGATATGATAATCATCATTGAAGAAATTATTTCGCTTAATTAATATATATTTTAATATAATTCTTTAACCATAACCATATTATATTTATTTAATATTTATACCGACTTTACGTGACCCGTGCGGGCGCACGGGTCCTTTACTAGTGTTGAATAATAACGAGAATAAGTTTACAATTTATTTAAATAGTTTTATAAATAATTCCAAAACAAAAATATTTATATATAGGAATAATTAACTATTGATTCAAATATTTTTATATATGGAATAATATATTTGATTTGTAAATTGAGTTTAATCAATTATATTAAATAGTTATTATTAATTTTATTATATAATTTGATAGAATATTTCTTTATTATAATTTGTCAATTTAAGATTTTTGTTATTATAAACTATTTTAATTATCATCAAATATTTTTAAACAATGTTAAAATTAATTTATTTTTGTTTTAAAAATATCATCAAAATATTAATATTAACAGAAACGTGAAGTTACTGATAAAAAAATTGAATATTAACGGGAACAAGTAGTTATTAATCAAAATATTGAATATTAATAGAATTTTATTTTGAATATTAATGGGTACATGAAGTTACTAATCAAAATATTGAATATTAAAGGCAATATTAAATTACTGATCAAAATATTAAATGTATTGTCTATTAACGGAAACATGAAGTTATTGATAAAAAATGGAATGTTAACGAGAGCATAAAGTTACTGATCAAAATATTGAATATTAACGAGAACACAAAGTTATTGATCAAACGATTGAATTTTAACGGGAAAACAAAGTTATTGATCAAACTATATTGAATATTAACGGGAACATGAAGTTATTAATCAAAATATTGAATATTAACGAGAACATGAAGTTTGTAATCAAAATATTGAATATTAACGTGAGTATTAAATTACAGAGCAAAGTATATAATATTAACGGGAACATGGAGTTACTGCTAAAAATATTGAATAATAACGGAAACATGGCGTTACTAATCAAACTATTGAATATTAACAGGAGCAAATTTGGAATATTAACGGAAACACGAAGTTAGTGATCAAAATAGTGAATATTAACGGGAACATGAAGTTATTGATCAAAATATTGAATTTTAACAGGAATATGAAGTTACTGAATAAAATATTGAATATCAAAGAGAACACGAAGTTACTGATCAAAATATTTAATATTAAGTGGAACATGAAGTTATTGGTCAAAATATTGAATATTAACAGAAAATGAAGTTTATTGATCAAAATATTGAATATTACTGGGAAAACGGAGTTACTGATCAAAATATTGAATATTAACGGGAGCACGGAGTTATTGATTAAAATATTGAATATTAACAGGAGCACAAAGTTAATGATCAAAATTTTGAATATTATCGGAAACATTAAGTTACTGATCCAATTTTTAAAAATTAACGGGAACAAATTTTGAATATTAAAGGGAACACGAAGTTACTGATCAAAAAATAATAAATGTTGACGGGAACACGGAGTTATTGACAAAATATTGAATATTAACAGGAGCACGGAGTTATTGATTAAAATATTAAATATTAATGGGAGCACAAAGTTAATGATCAAAATTTTGAATATTATCGAAAACATTAAGTTACTATCCAAATTTTAAAAATTAACAGGAACAAATTTTGAATATTAACGGGAACACAAAGTTACTAATCAAAATAATAAATGTTGACGGGAACACGGAGTTATTGACAAAATATTGAATATTAACAGGAACATTAAGTTACTGATAATTTTTTTTAATATTAACGGAAACGAATTTGGAATATTAACGGGAACACGAACTTATTGATCAAAATAATGAATATTAACGGGAACACGGAGTTACTGATCAAAATAATGAATATTAACAAGAACATGAAGTTATTGATCAAAATATTAAAAATTAACGGGAAGAAATTTAAAATATTAACGGGAATACGAAGTTACTTATCAAAATAATGAATATTAGCGGGATTATGAAGTTACTGGTCAAAGTATTTTTCTATTATTATGTATTTTGAATGAATCATTATTATAAATGGAGTTTGTAGTGGTTTCTCATTGGCCTACAAGAGAGAGCTAATAGTTTGAGATTAGGCTGATAGTTTGTAGTTATAATTGAGCCAAAATAATTAATTTTCTCCTTAGCTAGCCAAAAATAATCGATTCTCCTTCGTGGATAGTTTGAGATTGGGCTAATAGTTTGTAGTTTAATCAATTATATTATATAGTTATCACTAATTGAATTATATAATTTGATTGAATATTTCTTCATTATAATATGTGAATTTGCGATTTTAAAACTTTTCCTTCATTTTAATTTGTCAAATAAAATATTATTATTTTTATAACTTTTTCAATTTTACCCAAAACTTAATCTTTTACTAATATCTTCTATTTTTCTCGATCACAATACGCGAAAATGACGGGTACTCATGCGAACGCCCGGGTAAGACACTAGTTAAAGTTCAATAATATTAGCATGTTTTGAGTTCAACACTCGGTAACTTTACTATTTTTTAAACTTGCAGAGTTTCGGTATACTTGATAAAATCGCAATCAGGAGGCAGTGATAAAAGAAGTGGTGAAGGGAACCTATTAAATGGTAAGAAGATGAGATTGTTTATCTCATATCCGATAGTGGACAAGTCATGTGCAATGTGCAATGTGCAATGCATTCTGAAGAATGGTGGCATGACAACAGTGACAAGTGAAAAGAATGAGATTGTTTCCATCAGTTATAATAGGGAAGAGGATATTCATGGATTATAAAAAGCAAAACAATGTAATAAGGAAATATAATTTTTTTATATCCTTATTTGAGTTAAATGTTGGGCAAATTGGTTCTGAAGGATGCTAATTTTTTTTATGGTTATTCTAGATATAATTAAATTGATATTCTCTTGAAAATCAAAATAACTCATCTGTTTTTATCACACATTTACTTTTAGAAGGATGTAATTTGAGCTATGGAATGCATATGCAAATTTCAAAGATCCATGATGTAGCATCAATACAAAGAGTTTTTTTTTTTATTTTTCTCTCTTTTCCATGTCATGTTTTATAACAAGAACCAAAACCAAAATAAAAAATAATTGTAAAAACCAAAATTAAATATTATTTTATAAAAACTAAAAGAAAAAGTGATATAGTTACATGGAAAATTTCATATTTAATCTCATTCTATAACAGTTTATGGAAAACAGTCGACAGTTTTAATGGTTTATCATAAATAAATGAATTATGTCTACCTCTCCTCCAAAAATCTCCACCTATAATACATCCTCCCGCAAAAAAAAAAAAGAAACCACATCGAGTACGATGATGGTCTCATTTTTTCTTTTTCTTTAAAAATGATGCAGCACGCAGGAAAATCCGGTCAACTTCGTCAAACTTAGGCAAGTCAGCATCCTTTTCCATATTTTTGGAGTTGAATGATATTTGTTGCAGATGCTCCTCAAAATCATCGGTGTCTCCATCACTTTGCTCAGGAAAATTATTAAATTCATCCAAATAAAGAGGCTTCTCCTCCTTTACCAAATTCTCTGTATCTGAATCTGTCTGAAAGATGTCTGATAATTTATCAGAATATGAATCCAAATCAGAGTCCAGATCTTCTTCATCCTCTGAGCAACCATTGTTATCATTAAACATAGCACCAATTTTATCGAATTTCTCTGATTGGGAATTTGAAACACTGCTTGGTTCAACACTCGCTTTGTCACTTATTTGAATTCCCTCTGTTGCTTCTATGTTACTTTCACCTGTGCTTTTAAGTTGTGCTCGAAGAATTTCAAGCTCTTGCTCAAGTTTGGGAATATATCTCCTCACAGCTCGGAGGCCATCCCTATATTTTGACTTATCCAATGCCTGCATAAGATGAGAGCAAACAGTTTAGTTTTCGTGGAACAAACAATTATCATGAACAACAAAAATTGCATATATACATCCAAGGACTATAAATGTTAGAACTCAAGCATTACAGTGGTTCCGCAAATGATGTTTAGTGTGGAATTGGAAGAAGCAAGTTTTTATTGTACGGAGGCAAGCAGAGAGTGACTATAAATGATGTTACAGTGGTTCTGAAAATGTTGACAAAGTACCTTCTTTCTTGAGAGAGTGACTCGCGGAGACATTATCTCTGTTGGCGGTTGAGAG
This sequence comes from Vicia villosa, assembly GCF_029867415.1. Lineage (NCBI taxonomy): Eukaryota > Viridiplantae > Streptophyta > Magnoliopsida > Fabales > Fabaceae > Vicia > Vicia villosa. Next base: position 156,975,717 of record NC_081183.1, read on the forward strand.
TAATTTTTCCCTCTGTACATTATTATTGTGTCATCTTCATGAATGTCAAGCACTATGCCTCCAGTTAATCTTGCCAGCTCAGTGGCAATCTCCCTAACCTCCTCTGCTGAAAATGTCTTCACCACCACTTGCAAAGTTTGATGTTTTTTCCAATGTAGATGCATGTTCAAAATTACACCTTGGTAAATTCCCCTTCTACCAACTGGCACGTAATTTTTGCTTTTCAGACCCATTTTTAAGAAGAAAAAGTGCTCTTCTGGTGTCAATATCTCAGGGTCATGGGTTGTTTCTGATGATTCTGTAGGCTCAATCTTCTTCAAAGCTTCGCGGAGTTTCTCTTCTTTTTTTCGAGCCTAAAATGGCATAGAAAGAACTCTATATTCACCAACTGACATAATAAACATAAAATAAACACACCAGCAAACCCAAAATATAGATGTCTTATCTTATGTCTAATTCAAAACAACGAAACAAAAATTGAATGAGAATGCAAGAGCTTTTGCACCCTTGAGGAAAGCAATAAATGGGAACACAAATTGTTTCATGCCGTAACATTGGAGAACATAAGACATGCCATTAGTACAGATAAATGCCAATTTTGATTAAAAAATAGCAGGAGCAAAAATGAAAATATCATAACAGAATTATAAATGAAATTGGCGTCCCAGGGCAAAACATGGGTGGATTGGAAATTGAAATTTATGCAAGACAGCAATACAGTCTTTCAAACGTTGTTAAGAGGGTGTAAAGCCCTAATATGAGGGTTGTTGTTATCCACATAGGTGTGTTTGGGGTAGCTACAAAGAGGAGGAGACGATTGTAGCGATGAGTCAGAAGCAGGAATTGCAAGGTCCGATACGCATATTCACACAAGTTTTCAAAGAGCCTCAGGGGTTACCCAGTAAGAAAGGAAAGGAGCACAATCTCTGTTCGGTGGAGGGGCAAGGTCTACTGAATGTAAGGCCGCACCCATCATTGAGAAACAAGTCGGAGGCATATTGCAGGCTGATACTATTCGGCCTAGTCAAAGCGCTTTTTCCAACCCCATGATTTCAATGAAGAAGGATGAGTTCTGGAGGATGTGTATTATCGACTCTTGAGCCCTCAACAAGGTAACCATTCCCAACAAATTTCATATTCTGGTGATTGATAAAATACTAGACAAACTACATGGTACGCAGTTTTTTCCAAGCATAACCTTAAGTCAGGGTATACCAAATACGCACGAGAGAAGAGAACATCCACAAGACGAGATTCAAAACACACAATGGGCACTATGAGTACTTTGTAATGCCTTTTGGCCTCATGAAGTCTCTCTCAACGTTTCAATCCTCTCTGTAGGAGCATTGCTCTGTGTCAGTTAGGGATACTATTCCTCTCTTAAACTTCATTTCCGTGAATAATACAAATAATCCCTCATCTATCATTTCATTCTCTAATTTACAATTCTACTATCTGTTATCAAAATACTAATATGAAAAAAAACATACATAAAAACAATCAGATTATTTCAACAAATTGAGGGAAAAAAGAGAAGGGACCTTACCCTTAATAGCTTGTATAAAATTCTTTCCTCTGTAGTCATCCTTAGAAACTCTTTCTTCTTCTTAAACCTAAAGAACTTAAGCCATCTTACAACAGCTCTTTTCCCCTTGAGTTTTTTCCTCATTACTTTCACATCACTATTAGCACCATTAGCAGTTGGGGAATTTGGAGAATCCTGAAGTTCGTCTACAACCTTATGATTGAACTTTAAAAATGGAGATGAATGAAAGGTTTGGCAGCCTAGTGTAGAAGGAAGTTTGAAATCATGTTGATGGCCATAAACCTTGCACATTACATAATTCAAGCTACAACAGTGTAAGTACCTTGTTTTGTGAAATAAGAAGAAGGGAGTGAGATTGTTATTGTACAAGTGAAATTTGTTGAGAAGCGGTGATGTAAAAACCCTCCACGCCATTTTTGTCGTCTCCGATGAACCGTTCAGTTTTGATTTCCTCCTCCGCCTAATGACCACCGCGAGAGCGCGTTATGGGCTTATGGCAATGGTGGAGGCGGAACAATGGGGGTGTTAATGGTTTGGATTTTTTTTTTATCCAGACTAAAAAATGGATTGGTTTTGAAATCCGGTTTAGAAAAGAAGAGATAAAATACAGAGCCGGTTTCACAATTGGAATTATTGCAACAAACTGGTCTTTTCAAATTTAATTGTGCAAATAAATAAGAGTAATGCTATTTAGTAGCAAGCAAATTGAAGAAGAAATGCAAGAATGAATATGTGTCACTATTTAAGTGGTGAATTTTAAATTAATTTTAAATTTAATTTCCTTTTTAATAGGGATCATAATGGATGGTTAGAATTTATTCTTGCATTTTTTGTTTTTCCATTTTCTTACTAATAAGCATTTTCCAATAAATAATAACCTTTTGAAGTAATGTTTTAAAAATCAGACCAGAGATTAAATCGGCAAGACTTTTGGTTTAACGTTCGTTTGATTCAACCGGTTAAACTTATGATTGAACCGTTTATTAAAAAAATTAATAACATAAAGCTAAATTTTATAGATAAGTTACATAATCATATTTTTACAAATTAATAAAATAAATACTTACAAACTTAATAGTTAATACTATAAAATTATTGATAGACATAATTACACAATATAAAAATACGCCTAAATAAACGAAACTATAACAATGTTATAACTTATAAATGTGTGTTGCTCTTTTATATTAAAGAAGAGTTTTTCTTTTTCGTGAAGGTAAAATGCTTTAAATATGGATGCTAACATGTTAATGATTTTCAAAAATTTTATTAAAATTGGTCAATGATAAGCATTTTGTTGAACCAGACGATTTTACAAAATTGGCTCGGGTTCTTTAGTTTGAACGATTTTGAGCAGCTCAATCTATTTTTTTTTACTCCGATTTTAAGCTACTTATATTTTTACAAGACTAACCGGACCGGAGTCACCTCCAGTTCTCGGTCCAACCGGTTAAAACAGACAGTAATGTATAATTTTTAAAACATTGCTTTGAATATTCTCAAGGCTAACACATTTAGGATCACTTTGGTGCCAAATTACTATTATTATCATATTATTATATTAAATAATATTTTTTTCAAATAGACCGGTTTGACATATGCATATAAAGCACAGTGTCCCAGTTCACCTTCATCATCGACCATATCATCTAATGTAATCGCACATTACTTCAGCCTTGCAAGTATGTGTCTTGTTATTTGAGGTCAACTTGTGCTTGCTTGACCTTTGACTTCTTCTTGTCGAACTTCTCTTTCGATTTCACTTGTTGGTTTTTCACATAAATTTCTCACTAAATCTATCTTTACATTTTCGATTTAATCACATTCCTTAAGCTCATTTATGATCACGTCTCTGGTGATCACTACTTGCTTCTTCACTAGGTCTAATTACTTATATCCACCAGTCGAATGATATCCTATTATGACCATTTAACTTGTCATCAAGTTTTCTTCTCAACTGATCATGCACGTGTCCATGTGCTATAGATCCAAATACTTTCAGATGGCTTAAGCTAGGCTTGACACCAAACCAACATTCTTCTAGCGTGATTCCTTCTAGCTTCTTCGTTGGATATTTGTTCAAAATGTGTGTTGGTGTCGACACAGCCTATCCCCATAGTTCTTTGGGTAACTGCTTGTCTTTCAACATATTTCTCCCCATGTTCATGATGGTTTTATTCTTCTTTCAGCAGTTACATTTTGTTGTGGAGTGTAGGGTGGCACAATCCTTTCTTTTCACATAATGTGTTGAAGTCTTTTATACATATTCTTCACCACCATCAATCTCAAAATATTGAGCTTTAGACCACTTTGTCTTTCGACCATAGACTTAAATTTGACAAATACCTCAATCACTTCACTTTTCTTTTTGATCAGGTAAGTCCATAGTTTTCGACTAAAATTATATATCAATGTGACAAAGTATCTATTACCTCTAATTGAATCCACCTGAATAAGACCACACACATCATAGTATATGATTTTAAGAACTTCCTTCGACTTGCTTTTTGTATCCTTGCTGAAGTTATTCTTGTGTTGCTTTGCCTGCACGCATTTCCCACACACTTCATTTGGAATGTCGATTTCTGGTAAACCTGAAACCATATTTCTTCTTTTCAAATTTATGATGTCTTTGAAGTTAAGATGACCAAATCTATGAGGCCATATCCATTCATCTCTACTAGTTGCAGTTGCCAGACACTTGTGCTCAATCACATTAAGTTAAATCCCGAAGGTTCTATTATAAGGCATACAAGCCTACAAGATCAACCTTCCACCTGAGTCGATAACTCTCACCATCTTATCTTCAATCGACACTTTGAAATTATTTTCAACCAACTGCCCTATGTTGAACAAATTATTTTTCATGCCTAATATATACAATACATTGGAAATTACTGACCTTTAGCCATATTTCCTCGTAGTCAGACCATCACCAACACTTTCAAAAACTAAGGAGTTGTCATTTGCAAATTTCACCATTTTCTTCATCGAAGGTTTTATGTTGACAGATCAACCTTTCCTACCAGTCATGTGTGATGAGCATTATGAATCCAAGTACCATTGGTCCTTGAATCTTTCTTCATCTCTTGTTGTGACCATCAACAACATTTCTTCTTCTTCATGCTTTGGAAGCTTTGCATTATTTTCTTGATTCTTTTGTTTTCAGGACAATCACTAAAGTAGTGACCATATTTTTTACAATTGAAACACTGAATGTGACTTTTTTCAGGTTTTCGTCCACCACCTCTTCCTCTACTTGCAACACCATATATGTGGTTGCTTTGGTATAAGGGACTTCTTGGATTTAACAAATTCCCTTCCTGCTAGTTTCCTCGACTAGTCAAATTGTTGTAGTCTCCTCTACCTTTGTTGTCGAGCCATTTTTCCTTGCCTTTCTTTTCTCTTGTTGATTACACCAATAGAGCCACATTACTTTTTGACTTGCCTGTAGCTTTTTCAGTCATTCTTTGTTCATGAGTCCCTTGAAGCTCTTCCTTTTTCAATGTTGACAAATCCTTCAATTCTTTTATGGATACATCACGTGATCGAATTTTGGAGCCAATGACCTCAAGATCTTGCAACAATCGATCTTGATGTCAATGCTTCTCCATATACCTTGATTTGATTCATCAGTTTCACAACCCTAGTGATAATGCTTTCACATTCTTCCACCAGAAGCAATTCATACGTTCTTTTGTGAGTTTGTAACCTCACCTCTTTTACCTTCTCTGCGCCTCCAAACGATTTCTCCATAATTTCACATGCTTCTTTCGTTGATTCAACATCTCTCAGCTTTCAAAGTTATTTGGTTCAATACATTGATGAATTATAAAAAGGGGTTTATAATCTTTCTTCTTCAACTCTTATGTGCAACCTTTTTTTCATCCGTCGTGTTTTTTGCAAGTGGTGTTACTCCTTCCTTCACAAGATCCCAAAGATCTTGATAGCAAAAAACAATCTTCATATGCTTACACCAATTCTCATAATTCTCACTCTTCATAATTGAGAAACTCATCGGAAAATGTGCATTTGAATGATTTATTGGATGATTCACCGCACTATGCTTCAGAAGAATCACACAACCAGTGCGCTGATACCAGATGTTGGAATTACACCCAAAAATCGGAGAATTCTGAAGCAATCTTAATGAACATGAATAAATTCTTCCGATTGATTTCGCCATTTATTCTCCATTCTTTACTCTTCACCTGTTGTAAAATGATTGTGAGAGAAGAAAAGAAAAGACAAATTGAGGAAGAAAGGAGAAATTAGGGTTTAGGAGAAATTAGGGTTTAGGAGAAAAAAAGGAAAGAAGAAGAAAATTCTACAGAGTTTCTGTCTCCTTTCAAAACTGAAAAACTTTATTCGACTTTTCTCCACACACATTACTGAAGGATAGAAAAACACTTAGAAAGGGGGGTGGGGGTTTGAATAAGTGTAGCTTTAAAACTTGTAAAATAAAAACAGTTTGCACAATGATTTTTATCCTGGTTTGTTGTTAACTAAACTACTCCAGTCCACCCCCTTGGAGTGATTTACCTCACCTGAGGATTTAATCCACTAATCACACGAGATTACAATGGTTTTCCACTTAGACAACTTCTAAGTCTTCTAGAGTATACTGATCACAACCTGATCACTCTAGGAACAATCTGCTTAGATACCCGCTAAGACTTTCTAGAGTATACTGATCAACAACCTGATCACTCTAGTTCTTACAACTTAATGTAAACAAATTCTTTTAAGAGTTACAATGCTTCTTATAAAGCTATTATCACAACCGTGATTTTCTCTAAAGTTTAAGCTTAGTCTCACTAAAGTATTACAAAAACAATGTAGTGAGGTTGATGATGAAGTTTGAGAGCTTTTTGAATTTTACAGCGTTTCTGTATATTTGCACAAGTGTTGTATTCAGAATTCGTAACGTAGCTTCTCATCAGAACTTCATATTTATAGGCGTTTGAGAAGATGACCGTTGGGAGCATTTAATGCTTTGCGTATTCCGTACAACATTGCATTTAATGTTTCACTCTTTTGTCAACTACCTCGAGCCTTGCTTTCGCTGTGTCCACTGATATTGCCTTTCATAGCTTTCAACGTTCCTTTTGTCAGTCATCATAGCCTACCAGCTAGTACTTGCTTCTGATCTGATGTTTGTGTGAACAACGTTTAAATATCATCAGAGTCAAACAGCTTGGTGCAGAGCATCTTCTTGTCTTCTGACCTTGAAGTGCTTCTGAGCGTGATACCACGAGAACTTCAGTGCTTCTGCTTCTGATCTCAAGTTCTTCTGATGCTTCCATAGACCCATGTTCTGATTCTGCTTGACCATCTTTTGATGTCTTGCCAGACCATGTTCTGATGTTGCATGCTGAACCTTCTGAGTCAGTGCTTTTTGCGCTGATTTTGTGCATACTCTTTATATAATTCCTGAAATGGAAATTGCATAGTATTAGAGTACCACATTATCTCATACAAAATTCATATACATTGTTATAATCAAAACTAAGAATATTGATCAGAACAAATCTTGTTCTAACAATTACAAATGATAGGGTACCTCCTTTTTATAGGTTGAGATTTCTTACTCACTAAATAATCTCTAATAAACTAACTAAAACATACTACAAAACAATGCTAAGTCGAAATTCTGTCGAGGCTAACTATTTCGACATTTTAAAACTTACTTCGACACACTAAAATTCGACAACAGACTCTAACGAATTACATACTTTGATATAAATAATTACATTCTAAACAATAGTTCAATTAAGTTGAATGTCATAATAAAAATATAAAAATAAAGTATGAAAAAAATATTTTTTTTCTTTTTAATAATAAGTTATCATTTATGGTTTAATTTTAGTGTACTAAAGAAACTAGTGTCTTACCCGTGCGTTCGCACGGGTACCCGTCGTTTCCGCGCATTGTGATTGAGAAAAATAAAAGATATTAGTAAAAGATTAAGTTTTGGGTAAAATTGAAAAAGTTATAAAAATAGTAATATTTTATTTAACAAATTATAATGAAGGAAAAGTTTTAAAATCGCAAATTCACGAATTATAATGAAGAAATATTCAATCAAATTATATAATTCAATTAGTGATAACTATTAGCCCAATCTCAAACTATCAGCTAAGGAGAATCGATTATTTTTTGCTAGCTAAGGAGAAAATTAATTATTTTTGCTCAATTATAACTACAAACTATCAGCCCAATCTCAAACTATCAGCTCTGTCTTGTAGGCCAATGAGAAACCACTACAAACTCCATTTATAATAATGATTCATTCAAAATGCATAATTAATAGAAAAATACTTTGACCAGTTACTTCATGTTCCCGTTAATATTCATTATTTTGATAAGTAACTTCGTATTCCCGTTAACATTTCAAATTTCTTCCCGTTAATTTTCAAAATTTTGATCAGTAACTTCATGTTCTTGTTAATATTCATTATTTTGATCAGTAACTCCTTGTTCCCGTTAATATTCATTATTTTGATCAATAAGTTCGTGTTCCCGTTAATATTCCAAATTCGTTTCCGTTAATATTCAAAAAAATTATCAGTAACTTAATGTTCTTGTTAATATTCAATATTTTGTCAATAACTCCGTGTTCCCGTCAACATTTATTATTTTGATTAGTAACTTTGTGTTCCCGTTAATATTCAAAATTTGTTCCTGTTAATTTTTAAAATTTGGATAGTAACTTAATATTTTCGATAATATTCAAAATTTTGATCATTAACTTTGTGCTCCCATTAATATTTAATATTTTAATCAATAACTCCGTGCTCCCGTTAATATTCAATATTTTGATCAGTAACTCCGTGTTCCCACTAATATTCAATATTTTGATCAATAAACTTCATTTCCCATTAATATTCAATATTTTGACCAGTAACTTCATGTTCCCCTTAATATTTAATATTTTGATCAGTAACTTCGTGTTCTTGTTGATATTCAATATTTTGTTCAGTAACTTCATGTTCCCGTTAAAATTCAATATTTTGATCAATAACTTCAAGTTCCCATTAATATTCATTATTTTGATCACTAACTTCGTGTTTCTGTTAATGTTTCAATTTTGTTCCTGTTAATATTCAATAGTTTGATTAATAACGCCATGTTTCCGTTATTATTCAATATTTTTAGCAGTAACTCCATGTTCCCGTTAATATTATATACTTTGCTCTGTAATTTAATACTCACGTTAATATTCAATATCTTGATTACTAACTTAATGTTCTCGTTAATATTCAATATTTTGATTAATAACTTCATGTTCCCGTTAATATTTAATATAGTTTGATCAATAACTTTGTTTTCCCGTTAATATTCAATAGTTTGATCAATAACGTCGTGTTCTCGTTAATATTCAATATTTTGATCAGTAACTTTATGCTCTCGTTAACATGCCATTTTTTATCAGTAACTTCATGTTTCCGTTAATATTCAATACATTTAATATTTTGATCAGTAATTTAATATTATCTTTAATATTCAATATTTTGATTAGTAACTTCATGTACCCATTAATATTAAAAAAAATTCTATTAATATTCAATATTTTGATTAATAACTACATGTTCCCGTTAATATTCAATTTTTTTATCAGTAACTTCATGTTTCTATTAATATTCAATATTTTGATGATATTTTTGAAACAAAAATAAATTAATTTTAACATTGTTTAAAAATATTTGATGATAATTAATTTTTTTTATAATAACAAAAATCTTAAATTGACAAATTATAATGAAGAAATATTCTATCAAATTATATAATACAATTAATAATAAATATTTAATATAATTGATTAAACTCAATTTACAAATCAAATATATTATTCCATATATAAAATATTTGAATCAATAGTTAATTATTCCTATATATAAATATTTTTGTTTTGGAATTATTTATAAAACTATTTAGGCTTAATTGCAACTTTAATCTTTGTCTTTTTTTTGATTTTGATCCCTCTGTTTTAAAAATCACTATTTTAGTCCCTTTTTTAAGTTTTCTGTGCAATTTTCGTCCCTCTATTTTGTTTTTTTCTGCAAAATTAGTCCCTATTCATGTCTCTTTTTCATTAGAAAACTCAAAAAGGGGACCAAAATCGTGATTTTAAAAATGGGGGGACTAAAATCGAGAAAAAGACAAAATAGGGGGACCAAAGTTGCAATTAAGCCAACTATTTAAATCAATTGTAAACTTATTCTCGTTATTACATTTAATTAAATGTGTTAATATCAGTACCATATGTGCGTACCATATAATTACCCGTGTGTATCCGTAATATATTATTTTGTATTTGAATAGAATTGACCCATTAAAGTTTTAATGGTAATATTTCAATTATATTATATTATATATAGATAAACATATATATATATATATATATATATATATATATATATATATATATATTGATTATTGATGAACCTGTTCAATTAAATTTTAAATTTTATAAATGACAAACAAATTGTATGATTAATAAAAAATATCATACAATTTTGATATTATTTATTCATATATTACTTATGTTTCATTCTATTACTACTTATTCATACATTACTTATGTTTCATTCTATTACTATTTATTCATACAATACTTATGTTTCATTCGATTACTTATGCTTATTAACACCCATAGTTATTTTTAAATATTTTTAAAAAAAAAGTCAATAGATCTAATATATTTATTTTATTTAATAATCTCTAAAAAATTTCATATATATATATATATATATATATATATATATATATATATATATATATATATATATATATATAACTTTCATATTTTATATTTTAAATAATTTAGTAGTATTAGTAAGAAATCTTATTAAAGTGAAAATAGAAAATAGTAGTTAGTTTTTCTATACAGAGAATGACGATGGCACATGTTGTATTTTAAATATTTTGAAAATATACTTTATTTTTATAATAATATCTATGAATTTTTTATCAAAAAACTCCCTACAATATATAAAAGCAATGATATGCCTAAAACATTTTATTAAAATATGTATCTAATAATATTTATCCTTTTGTTAAATGAAAGGTTAAAAATCTTCTAACCATATGAAATTTGGTTTCAAAATTATGTTGATAAATTCATTATTTTGGAAAGTTTCTATTAAATAATTTTGAAGGAAATCAAGTGAGATAAATTATATTTATTAATTTTTAATGATAATATGATTCACTCAATTTTTGGTGATACAACATCAATATAATTGGAGTACTAAATATATTTGTAACATATTTATTTTATACCAATTAAGATATTGGTAAGTAATTGATATGATTTTAATGTATTGATTCTATATCAATTAAATTATTCCCAACGTACTGATTTTAAGATATGGGTCGTCAAAAAGGTTTTTATATCTTACAAAGTTAGATAATTTTAGGTAAATCATACAAAAGTACAATATTTACTCAAAATTATATTATTTTTAGATAAATCATACAATATTGTAAAAACAATATAATTTTGTAAGATATAAAAGTACAATATTTTCTCAAATCTAATAATTTAAATATACATATGGTAAGTACTAAAAGAATAAGAAATCAAAAGTTGCAATCACATGCATTAAATCATAAATTAAAAGTTGCAATCAATCGATCAATGATTACTAAAGATAATTATGATATTTAACTTTTTTTATAAGTAAATGATTTATGTCTTTTCATTCTAAACTCTTTATTTACCTAAAAAAATATACTGTTTTTTTCTTTATTCTTTGATTCTATTTTCTTATACATTTCAAAATTATGTATATGTTTTGAATTTGTAATATTTTATTATATTCTATATTTATTTTTTTTGTTCGACCTTAGAATAAATAAATATCAATAATATATTATAAAACTAACTTTATAAATTATATATATATATATATATATATATATATATATATATATATATATATATATATATATATATATATATATATAGAGAGAGAGAGAGAGAGAGAGAGAGAGAGAGAGAGAGAGAGAGAGAGAGAGAAGGGATCAAATTACACCAATATGTTACACTTATAGTTACACTCATTAATGACCTTTAATTTTATTTTAATCCAATGGATAGAAATATTTAATTAGTGACTCATGATTCTTATTTAAAATAGTTTTATCCTATTTTTGGTAATGAATAATCTTGATTTTAACAAATTATAATTTATTATTTTTCTCATAAAATAAATTATAATCTCTCCTAATTTTGTTTCATAAAAAAAATCAAGATTAAAAAAAAACTTTTATTATTTTAAAATATATCAATTATATATAGAATTTTAAGTAAATAAAATATAAATTTATTTACCTAAAAAATAGAAAAATTTGTCTAAAGTTAAAAAAAATTATATAAAAATAAGTTTTGATATTAATAAATATTAAAAATCATAAATTATTAAGAAATATTAATAATGAAATAATAATAATAATAATAATATTAATAATAATAATAATAAGTGAATATAATATAGTTTTATAATATTATAAAAATTGTGATTTGTTTAAAATTGTTAGTAAGCATTTTTTGATGAAAAATAATGTTCGTTACTAAGAAAAAATTGGTATAAAAATTTTGATTTATTTTATAGAAAAAATAATATTATATTCGCTTAATGTAACTAATAAAACTGTTTTATTTTTAAATACAATATAAAATAATTCTCAAAATATGTATAAAATATACTTAAAAAAACTAAATGATAAATAATTAGAACAAAATAATTTAGATGTGGATCAAATAAAATTTTATTTTAAAAAAGTATTGTAATTTTTTAAATTAAGAATACAAGTTTTTTTAATTAAAAAAATCATAGTTTTATTAAGAAATGATAAAAATAACATATTTTAAGAAATATTAGTAAAAATATCTTCATTTTTATTAATATTTTTTAAAAACGTGAATTTTAATATTTCTTAGTAACAAATATTATTTTTCATCAAATAATGTTTACTAACAATTTTAAACAAACCACAATTTTTATAATAATTTAAAACTATATTCTATAACCATTATTCTTATTTATATTTCTTAAAAATTTATGATTTTTAATATTTATTAATCTCAAAACTTATTTTTATATAAATTTTTTTAACTTAAAACAAATTTTTCTATTTTTTATGTAAATAAATTTATATTTTATTTACTTAAAATTCTATATATGATTGATATATTTTAAAATAAGAAAAGGATTTTCTTTTAATCTTGATTTTTTTATGAAATATTTAGAATCACGTTTTTTATAAAATTGAAGTGTGATTTAATTGTTACAAAATTAGGAGAGATTATATTTATTTTATGAGAAAAATAATAAATTATAATTTGTTAAAACCAAAATTATTAATTACCAAAAATAGAATAAAACTATGAGTCACTAATTAAATATATCTAACCATTATATTAAAATAAAATCAAAGGTTATTAATGAGTGTAACTATAAGTGTACCTAACTAAAATATTCTTTAGTTATATGAATTAATATACAATATTATGTTATTTATATATTATAATATCTATAATTTTTATAGCTACTAAGATTTAATATAAATATCACTCAAAGATAAAATCAATTAATCAATGAAATTTATTTATTAAAATTTGCAATAATATATCAATTATTTCCATATCAAGAAAATAGGTGTGCTGCATCATTATTTCAACAAACCATTCTTTAAAATCACGTTCAATTCGACCATAATGCTTGGATTATTATGGATAAGAAGTTAAAAATTGTAATCACATTAAATCAAAAAATTAAAAATAATAAATCAAAAGTTGCAATCAGATTAAATCAAAAATTAAAGTTGCAATCAAGTAAAATGATTATGATATTTAATTTTTTTATAGGTAAATGATTTATGTCTTTTCATTTCAAAACTCTTTATTTACCTAAACAAATATAATGTTTTTTCTTTACTCTTTGATTCTATTTTCTTATAAATTTCAAAATCATGTATACATTTTTAATTTGTAATATTTTATCTTTATTTTTTGTTTTGTTCGACCTTATAATAAATAAATATGAATAATATTTTATAAAACTAACTTTGTATATCATGTTATTTACATAGTATAATATCATGTATTTTGATTCGTTTGAAATTAAATTTCATTCTATGAATTAATATAAAATATCATGTTATTTACATAGTATTACGTTTTTGACAAAACTTGCGCAAGCATAACCCAGTAATTTCAAAGCAGATTCTCCATTGTATATTGACACCAGCCAACTTGATTTCTACTTCTACAGCTCAAACTTTCGGGACAGTCAAAGAAGAATATTTATTTCAAACGAATCGTATAGACGATGTTTTCTACTGTCTGCACCAGAAAAAAATCCAAAACACATATTAGGACAATATTTAAATTGTTACTAAAAAAGAAAATAGGGATTGGAAACAACCCATGTAAAAAACGAATCATATACTATGCAGTGACGCCAATTGGTACTTCAGAATGATACATTACAAATTCAACCTACAAATAACATGAAACGCCAATTAGTACTTCAGAATGATACACTACAAATTCAACCTGCAAATAACATGAAAGATATTTTCTATCAAGAAAAGAAAGAAAAAAATGTTAAATTTCGGTTTGTAATAGTCGTGGGAATGGCTGTAACTGAAAAATTAGTATAAACCAAAATTTTCCACATGAATAATCTTGGGAATGGCTGTAATTGCAAAAATAGTATAAATCAAAATTTTCCACGATTAGGTTTGATGAATATGATAAGGTTTGATGAATATGATAGATACTGTGAAAGTATGATGATTATATATAGTAATGATAAAAGTGTTTTGGAACGTGGAAGGTGAAGGGCTTGGAAGGCAGAAGGGACTTGGAAGGCAGAAGCATTATATGAGGTCATTAGTGCTGTAAGCAGATCATGAGAGGTTGGAGGTTTAAAGTTCAATCCTACAATGGGAAAGGAATGATGTGGAATTTTGTGAGAAGAGAGGCTGATGTGGCATAGCTAAGAGATGAGAAAATGGTAGACTTTTCTTATATGATAGATTATATAGTCACTAGTCACTACATCACAAATAACAATTTATGAGTAAAATTACAAAGATATTTGTGATAAAAAGTCAAGTAATTAGTAATTGTGGGAATTATATAAATGGTATAAATTGTTTTTTTTTCTAAAAATAATTTATTATTTACATTAAAATAAATGTAAACGACAGCATTTGTTCAAACGACGACAGAAGAGGGAAGAATCAATCGAGGGTTTCATTTCTCCTCCTCCTCCTCACAATCACCCTATCAATCAATCATCCTCACCCTCAAATCCCCAAATTTCGCACTCGTAATTTCCCTCTCTCTCGTTCCCCATTTTCAGTTTTTGTATCCATATTATGCTTCTTTTTCTTCCATCAAACTTGAATGTTTTTGTTTTTCTATGCTGTTGTAACCACAAATTTTGAAATTTTAAAATGAATTTATTCACAAGTTTTGTAACTAGGATTTGTAAATTTAGTCTTCTGCTTCTGGCTCGTGTTGATTCTTTAATTTACTGAGAGTTTTTGCATGATTTTAACTGTTAGTGTTTGCAGGCTTTCTAGGATGGATTCAAACTCACAGTCTCCGCCGCTTGGCGATTCGGACACCAAAAATGTATTTCGCAAGCCGTCTGGGGAGGCAGCTAATAGGAATTATCGGCGTCGATCACCTATTGACGGGTCATCGTCACCTGATGGTTTGAATCTTTTCAACTCTTGGACTTGTTATTTTTTATGGAGCTATAATGGTCTTGTGACGAATGAGTATAATGTTTAGGGTTTTCGTATATTGTTTGGAATTATTGGTTAATAATATGAACTGCATCATATTGTTCATGCTTTCTGCTGAATAGTAGATATGTATTGATGTCTCGAGCCTGTTGTTTGTACTCCCACTTGCTGGAATGGAGTTCTTAAGAAGTCGAAGAGTATATATATATATATATATATATATATATATATATATATATATATATATATATATATATATATATATATATATATATATATATATATATATATATATATATATATATTTTCTGAAGATGCCCCCGTATTTATATTTTGATACCACCCCCTATGCTTTTGTGAGAAAAATTGAACCAATTGAAGTGCATTAGAATAACAAGTCTTAGTCAAAGCTCAGGATATTTAAGATAATATTGAGAAAAGGTTAGCAAGTTACTCTCAAAAGCTATTCATGAAAAAGGCACAAGCTTTATGGATCTTTTTAAGAGACTAATAATAGAGTGGACGACAGAAAACACAAGTTTTTATATGAATTTGAGAACCAGAAGTAAATTTAAAATCATTTAAGAAGATGAATAATGGAATAATAGATGATTAGATACGATACTGTTGAGGTACAGAAAGGTTAGGAAAGAAAATCTAAAGATGTTTCAGAAGATTTTGTTGTAGCATGACAGTCGAGTGTAGGGAAATACTTTAGGGTCTGTTTGGCTTGTGAAAACATTTTTGTTTTCATATCCTGATTTTACTTATAATTACATTTGCAATAATATCACTTGGCTGTATTCTGTTTCCTGATTTTACTGTTTTTTATGTATAATTATCTGTTAGTTCTTAGTGCTTCGCAACCTCTTTGGCCTAGTGAAGCAATTTCAAGTGCCCCTCTTTGATTAAACTTGTCATCACTTTCTTTTGTCATGGTGCATGCGGTTTGTGTTCCAAAATTTGATGTTATCCTTTTAATGTCCAGTAATAAGCATATCTATGTAATCATTTGTGATGTTTGATCATGGAGAGATATTATTCATGACAGGATATTGTGGCATTGTCTGATCCTTGTTGTCCACCCCACTTATTGAGAAAAAGGCTGTCATCATCTTCTAAGCTTAGTTAATGTTAATTAGTTTACTGTTCATATAAAGTTAATTGGTATATTTGCTTTTATAGGTAAAGTGTCATTCATTACATTTTATGGCATTGCTTACTGTTTGATAAGCAATGCCTTCTGGGCATGTGCTATTATCAGTAGCCTTGTGTTCCAATCTGCCACCAAGTACTTTGTTCAGGAATTTGTATTTCGTCTCTTGCCAAATTTTATCTGAGCTATTCTATATATGGAGTAGGGAAAGGATGAAGAGATCTATACCCTTCATTTTATGCAGGTAGTCCCAGGCGAGAACACAGCTCAAGTCCATATCCATCAAGGGAAGATTCTGGGAGAGCCTCTCACCATCATTCAAGGAAGCCTGACGGAAGGGAACAAGACCGAAAATACGGCAGAAATCAGTATGGAAGAAGCAGTGATTCTCTTAGACATTCTGACAGACAGTCATTCCGGAGCTCCTATGGTAACTCAAGACATGACAAGTATGCAGATGAGGATAGAAAACATGAAAGGTTATCATCTCGTTCTGCACGTGAGTCAAGGGGAGATCATATGAGACAAGATAGTGATAGCAGGTCAAAAGACTATGGGCGTAGTATGGATAAGTATTCACGTGAAAAATATGAAAGGTCTGATTATAGAAACAAGGAGAAAGATATGGAAACATTTTTGCAGCATCAGAAATATAAATATTTGTGTTCTCCATGTGACAGGTCTGGATCTGGCAAGAGGTGTGTGGAATATGATGAGGTGGAGAAGGAAAGGCGTACAAGGGACGGAAATGGTCGAGATGAAAGAAAGGATTCTCAAAGAAGTTCTGGAGATCACAAAAGTGACCGTGCTGTTTCCTATTCAGAATCTAGGAGCCAAAAAGATGACATTGAGATTAGTAAAAACAAGGACCAAAACTCTAGAAAGGTAGGCGGGGTGTTTGGTATTGAAGATAAAGAATCTTTTGGGAAGAAACAGAAGTTGTTTGGTGCTGACAAGGATGACAATTCTGGAAAAGATGGTATTGTCTTTGTATTTTTTTTAAGTTAAGCCGGACGCAATTATTCCTCTCAAATTTATTATTGTATTAAGTTGTTTTTTTGTGCTAAAGCAGATGAAAGGAAGACTTCAAGGACAAAGCTTTCTCATGAGAGCAAGCCATATGTAGGGGCTGCTAAGACCAGTGGTTTTGATAGTGGCAATGATATAGATGCTGCAAAAGTGGCAGCCATGAGAGCTGCTGAATTAGGTATAGACTGCATTTTCTAAAAAGCCTTTTATTGAGATGCGGGCTTATATTTTGTTTGTCATTGGTTGGATTTTGATTGTTTGAAGGTTCATGATTACAACTTTTAACCATTTGCCGAATGTAGGTTATTGTGGATTGGATATATATACCATGGGCATGTCTATTGCTTTCAATTTAATAGACACATGTCTCCTATTTCCAGAAATGAATTTTTTCTACTAACTTTTGTTACCAATTCTTTAACTTTAGATTCTAATACTTGTAGATCTCGTATGAGTTTTATTTATTTGGAAATTTTGATGCATAACAGTCAACAAGAACTTAGTAGGGCCTAATTGCTTGACTACGGACCAAAAGAAGAAACTGTTGTGGGGAAGCAAGAAGAGTACACCCACCGAAGAGGTATCTATGATAATTTTTTACATCTTCCCCTTTATTGTCCAAGTTTTTACTGAACTCTTTTATATAACAGTAGGTGTGCTTCATGCTCAATGGGTTATTGAGTCATGTTATACAGTATCACTTTTCTCCCCATTTATATTGGATTCTTCGATAACAGCTGTATTATAGTTGTAGCATTGTAGCAATATAATCTCTTCTAAATTTTGGAGATGCTTGTAAACAAGAGGTTGTTTTTTTGTTTAACATCAACAGAACTTCCTCAGCTGGGCAAGTCATGAAGGCATCCAACCTTTTAAAGTCTATCCCCTGTCATAAAACTCACGCTCTAATGAATTTGGAGTACTCACTTTAGAGGATATAGTAAGAAACGTCAACCATTTGATGAGAAAATCAAATGTTGATATTCTAAGCAACACCCATAATTTGTTATGCACATACACATTATGTCAGCTGTTGATATGTCTAAAAGATTGAGATTACTTTATCTTCTATAAAGTGAATGGCACACTTTAAAGGAGGTAGACTCCACTCTAGGTAATCTCATCCCCCAAAGGTGGGGTCTTTCGTGCTAGATCAGAAACTTATAGTCTGACCTGCTGTGTCCTCTGGTTGAATAATGTTCTCCTTTGATGTTTACTGTTTCATTTCTAGGAAATTATATATATAAATTTTATGGTGCTAGTTGCCCAATTACATTGACCTGACTAGTTAGCTGACTTATCTATTTCATTTTGTACAAATATGATACACCTTCTGTCGAAGTTGCATGTGGTAATAGGAATAGTAGGGGGGTAAATAGTAAATGCCTGGGCCTACAGTTCTGGATAACCTCCACCCTAGGTTTCCGGATTTATTATCGTGCCATTTTTCTTGCTTTCTGCCATGGTTAATCATATATGTAACACTTGTTTTTCTTTTCCTACAACCTACTACCATGCGATTGATGTTCTGTAATGCATTTTCCAAATGATACAGTCTGGCCACCGCTGGGATATGGCAATGTTTGATCGCGAGCGACAGGAAAAATTCAACAAACTCATGGTAAGTTTTGATTGAGTTGGTTGTTATATTCTGACCCAACAATAACAGGAGATTGTTTAGTTGTTCCTGAATGACTGACGTACTCTTTTAGTGTTTCTTCGCTTACTGTTTCTTCGCCTACTAACACATTTTGAGTCTGAGGTTGTACTCGTGCCTATGGCAAATTGTAGGGTGTGAAAGGAGAAGCCAAAGTGGAGCAAAGCTCCGACAATCAAAATGACAACGACGCACTCCGAGCTGAGAAGCAGAAGGAACTCCAGCTGGATCTTGAGAAACAGTACACTGCAGGTCTCCGGCGAAGAGATGGCCGTACGGTTGGATTAGGTCTTTAAACGTTCACCAGAAGAATTTTGCATCCTTTGACTTTGGCAGTTATTTAGAGTATACAAAACATTCACTAGTGTTATTCACTGGATTAGGTCTTTAAACTTATCATGTTTGTTATACATGTTTGGGAGTTTATCACGTGTATGATCTATATATGATCTGATATTTTGAGGAGCTTATCACAGTTACAAAATTTAAATGTGATGTGTGAGAAAACATAGATACTGATGAGACTCCTTCTTCGATATCAACTCAAACAAATTAGAAGTTTTGAAGTATTGTTATTTGGTACTTGCTTGATATGTGGATAATAAGCATAAGATTAGTGATTATGGCATTATGAATATGTTAAATGGCGCATAGGTCAAAGGAATCATAATTGTATTTTTGATCTGATAAATTTAAGCTGGCCACTGAGAATTGTCAAGACAATTAAGAACGTTAACGAGGGTAGTAAAAGAAAATAATGGGGGAGGCAAAACCAGACATTTCGTTAATCTCGGCATTTCGTCGTAAACCAGTCAAAACAATGTATTATGTAATCAAATTTGGTTCAACTCCTTTGGTATTTAAAAGAGGCTGGTTAAATGACTCGGTAGTTCTCGAACTAACATGGGTTCAACCCCTATCTAACACAATATTCTGATCTCTACTCTACATCAATGTGATTCCGAGTGATTTATAAAAGAGATCTGGTTAGGTTGAAAAGTATATTTTGTTTATAAACTACATTTATCCTTGATTTTTAAACAATACCCTTTAATGTACAATAACAAATATGAAGTGATAGAGTGGTTCTCCTTAAAATTTTATCATTAGAGCATGCTTAGAATAAAACACTTTAACAGTACACAACCTAAAACTTATACAAGATAGTTAATCAATAATGATTAATCCAAAATGTTGAAGTAATGAGTAAAGAATATAACAAATTAGTTAAGTTAGCATTCATACGAAAATGTATGCTAATAAATTCTCTCAGCTGTAGATACAGGTCGTAAAAAAACTACAATAACTGTAATGTTATCTTTGCTGCCACGTTCGACAGCTTCAGTAGCCAACCTCTTAGAACACATGCCAGCCTCTTTAACTGTGTCTGTTATTATACTTATCACATCCAAACTGCTCATCACATCCCACAGACCATCGCTAGCCATCACCTAAATCAATTATTTTAGTAATCAATACTTCAAATGACAACTTATCTAAAGATTCATGCAAATAATGGCAATGTAGCTTAAAACTCCTCACCAGAAACTCATCCTCAGCACATAAGGTGTGCTCAGTTATCTCAGGTTCTGCAGTTACAGCAGGCTTCAGATCATCGTCGCCGATAGAACGAGTAACCTGTGCAAAGTGACAGTCAATCTTTACTTGCGTGCAATAAATGGTAAAAGCTCAAATCAAATGCATGTAGAAGAAACATATCCCGGAGTTTCCAAAGATGTGATGATGTGATATAAACTATAGCAACTAATTCGAACAAACCTGAAGCGCAGGAAGACCAACCCTCCAGGTATCAACTTGCCAATGTACTTGGCCCCCGTGACGAATAACACGCTCTCTCTCTTGAAGACAGCTTGCAACATGATCCTAATAACAATGTTAAGATTTGAGAGTTACAAAAAAAAAAAAAAAAAACAAATAAAAGAGCGCCAACAGTTTTTAAAACTTCTCAGGAGCTCACCTTACTTAGAGCAGTGGGATTACCAGCACAACATAAGATTGCCCGGCAATCACCACTATTAGCAACAAACAGCTTGTTGCCACTTACAATAGCAGCAATTGCTGTACAACCAGGATGCATATCCTTCTGGATACATCTGTTGGATTTGCGATAGGAATCAAGCTCTTTTCTGAAGGCAGTATCTGTTCTAACGAAGGCTTCCACTAGTGTATTAGCAGGACTGCACTTAAATGTTAAATAACCAGTTAACTTTTGAGATAAGAGGGAAAAAATAGTAAGGCTGAGGAAGGGGGCATCTAGAGTGCAATATACCTGTCTGTAAAACTTAAAGTTTGCAAAATTGCTGGTACAGCCTTAGAAGAAAACTCGGCAGCTGCTGCGCCTGCATAAGTAACAATCATGCGTCTTAAGCTATATAACATAACATTAAATGGTAATCAAGATTATAATCATGTGTGACAATCATATTTAAGTCTGTCCTGAAAAGCTTTCAAGATCCTAATATCAATGATCTGGTGTTACTTGTTAGTATGTGGTAACAATGAACAAGACAATTGTTTTTCTTAATTTTGAATAAAAACAAAAAATTTAGATACTTATATGACTAATATGTACCTCTGTGGCCATCAAAGATGCCAAAAGCATAGACATCCTTTTCATTGCAAAGATGGGGCAGAATGAAATGTGTGTCTTCCATAGCCTCCCTTCTCCCACAGGTAGCATAAGATCCCCAAGACAATATTGGACGGTATGCTAAAGGCTCGTCATAAGACTCCCACGTTCTGAAACAAGGATCAGTTGCACTAGAGGCATTTCTGACCAAAAGTTCACCTTGAGTAGACCAGTTAATACTCTCTTGATAAGTCTTGTCCACGGGATGGTCAACATGCAAGTTATAAGGCCTAATATGCATATCTTCCACCTTCTTTACCTTCTGTTGTTCCATGATAAAATCAAGCTCCTTCACAATATCATCAAAGGAAGGTCTGCTTTTAGGATTAGCATCCCAGCACTTCTGTATCATCGATATTAATCTCGATGGTATACCCAACTCTTCGCTAGCAAGGACTGGTCGTAATCCATCAGAAACAACTGCTGCTGTTAGTTGTTGTTCAGTATAGTTCATCTCAAGTACTGTGTGAGCCTGCCATGAGGAAACATCGATCAATATCACTTTTACAAAGTATTAAATAAGAAATTGCCATACAAACAAAAAAGAAAGGCTGACCTGTGCTTCTGCACGAAGATCAGTATATGGCACAACACCAGTAAGGAGTTCACTGCAACATATTGAATAAAAGTTTTTGATCGTTCAGTTTTCCTTGAGCCAAAAAAGAATACGAATGGAAGAAAAAAAAAATTCAAATTCTTACTTGATTGATATCCCAAAACTGTATACATCTGACTTTTCTGTGTGTAGCTCCTTTCTTAATATTTCGGGTGCCATGTAAATAAGTGTCCCAACCATATTCTTTTTGTGGAAACCACCTGTAGGTTTTCCAGAAGATTTCCAATTCTCAAGAGAAACTCCTTTAATATCACTCTTGTATTCTGCCAAACCAAAATCGGTGAGGCGTGGACAAAGATTTATGTCAAGCTGCATCAAAGATACATTAGATCAGTAAGGTAATGTAAAAAGAGTATGATACACCAAATATCGCAGGCAATGTTAAATAACTAGAGAATCAAAAGATATGGGAGACATTTACAAGAATATTTGCTGGTTTCACATCTCTATGAAGAATCCCGAGATTATGCAGATATTGCAAGGCCTTTGCTGAAAAAAATAAAGTTCAAGGAAAAGGGAAAACTGTCAATCACTCTGTTGTCTTTTACTCTTTGATAACCTTTCAATCATGTAAATTTCATAATACATGATTGAAGTTGTTAAAATACAAAGGTTAAACAAGTTGAAAGGAAAAAAAAAATCCTAGTCTGATATAATACTGCTACAATTGGCAAATTCTTCATTTGGACAGCTGGACTTTTAACTAAGAATTCTGGCTTGAAAAGGAAGTCTTAATGCTAAAATAAGTTATCATTAAAAAAATTTCTAAATAATTGTGCTAAGTTTTTTTATTTTGATTAAAAAAAAAACTTTGCAAATCACTTTACAATTACAAACGCAATACCATCCGTTGGGGAGAGTCCGGAGAGTGTCAATAGCTAAACGTTCAGAACCCTAAACACCACATACCCACTCAAAACCTAAAAGTTTTAGGTTTATGGGTCGTTTCTCTTATATACCCAACATTTCCTCTATTTCTAGTTGATGTAGCACTTTAACCACTCACACTTGAATCCAACAATCATCAACATCAAAAGAAAAGTAGATAAGATCATAAGTTACTTGGTAAAAATATTCTCAATCCTTCTATTCGTAAATGAACATTTATTTATAGTCCGAAGTCTTGCCATATTGACGAAAATGTAATCATTTATGAATTCTAAATCTAACTTATCTCTACAAAATTAGCTCGTAAAGTGAAGAGTGACAACACTACAGGCTAGCACAATATGCAGGAAAAAAGTTAAAGTAGGCAAAGTATATACAAACTGAAATCAAACTATACCTAACTGCGTTGTGATCATAAGCGCGTCATTGACGGTAGGAACCCATTCTTCGACATGTAACTTGTGGCCAAGATTGGAAGATTCATATAATTTGAAGAAAAACATATAATTGGGTGGTTTTGCATGGGCAGCAATTAGTGTAGCTATTCCCGGGTGATCTAGCTTGCTACATTATTCAAGAAACAATAGCAATTATAGAGATTTGAAACCCTAGGTAAGCATGCAAAAAGTGGTAGTAGGAGAAGAAAGAGAAGAGAGAAACCATAGCAATTGCAATTGTTTATGAAAGTCATTGATGTGTTGAGAAAGTGCCAAAACGGGTTTCTTGATAGCAACCTTGTCTCCATTCAAAGTGCCTTCATAGACAACACTCTCAGCTCCTGTGAATAACAAAAAGTGAGATGAGAATTGAGATATATAGTTGAAGAAATTGGGAAGTGAAATGAAGAAAAAGCAACCTCTGGCAATAGGGGAGAGAAGAGAGTAAGAGGAAGGAGGGAGATGGAGGGGGATAGAGGAACTGGTGCAGCAGCCCCTGATGCAAGTGTTAGGCTCCACAATCGATATCACCATAGTTGGTTCTTGCGATGAAGATGGTGATGATGATATGTTTGATTTAGAAGAGACAGGCGAAGCAATGATATGTGTTTTGTTTTGGGTGGAAGTGGAAATTTCGCGTGGTTGGTTATTGGCTATTGTCGCATAGTACGAATGTTCTAGCCAGTTAGTGAGTTAGATTCGACAAAACCAAATCAAGTCTTTTCGATAAAGAAAAAAAAATGCTTTGTTTTATCTTTAGAAAATTTATTTTTTAATTTTAAAAATGATTTTTATTAAAATATTTTTTAAGATATTAAATTATTTTTAAGAGATTAATTGAAATACACTCCGTGTAAAGTGTAAAGTGTAAAGCAACTTTACACCATCATTCAATTAGAATAAAGCATTTTGATACATGGAAAGAGAAAATTACAAAAAAAATAGTTATTAAAACAATTTAATCATCATTTATTTATTTTAATTTTTAGTTTCATACTAATGTGTCAAAATCATTGATTTTAATTGGTTGATGGTGTAAAGTTGCTCTGTGTATCAAAATTAATTTCAAAATTTAAATTTATTATTTAATAAATTAAATGATTAATTTTGACATTGCATAATATAAATGTATACTATTTAAAATTATAATTTTTCAAAATTAATATTATAAAAAAGATTTTTATAAAAGTTTATTTGAAATAGCTTCAAATTTTTGTAGTTTTTTAAAATTTTAATATTCTAACAAATTATAGCCAAATGATGAAAAAAATTGTTACAAAGTTAAAGAAAAAAAAAAGCAAAAGAAATACTAAATCCTTAAAAAAAAGTTCTGGCTATATCCGCTACAAGGATGTCAGTGCTCGAGGAGGAGATGGATGAATCAGAAGATCGTTGCTACTAGTAGTTTTTACCTTTGCCATAAAATCAATACTTTAGTTGTCTTATCTAACGGTGGAGATGACTCTAAACATGGTATTTTCTAGAATAATCTTTAATACTTTGAATAAACACCGCATATTTAAGATACTTATTCAAATGGTTTTCAATGAGACTAATACTGACAAAAGAGTCAGAGTAGCAAGCTGAGCCGATAATACCCATGCCCTTGGCTAAAGTAAGACGTTGGTAGATGGCCTTCAAAGTTACGCATGAATGATATTTGAAAAATTTAGTATGAATCCAGAGAAACCACATTGGCAAGTTCCATTGAATGTACACAAGATGCAAAACCAATACAAATTGGAGTGTCATTACAATTTAAAAAAATAATAAAATATCTAAAATAATATTTCAAGGATAACTATTTATATAAATTTCTTATTCGAAGTTTTTTTTTAAAAAAAATTCTTTATAAAATTTTTTAAAACAATTTTTTTTGAAATAAACTACCCCAAATTAACCAGTCTAATCATTTATTTTGTTTTGCAGATCCTTAAAATTTAATTCTCTTACATTTCTCTATAGTAATTTACACTAGTGCCACATGTTTGGAAAAAAATCTTTAAATGCTCCTGTTTAAAAAAAAAACTCAATATTTCTTACTTTTTAATATTTATTAATGTTCTGTTCGAGAACTAAAAAAGAATCATCTAATTCCATGAAGGATTAAAAACTGAAGAGAGTTTGATAATAATGGTCTTCAACGACCACTTTGACCTCCTTTACGGCGGTGTGAGGTGGACCTGCATGATTAACACTCTAACGCCTTAGTCAGTTCAAGATTTAAGATGAATATATTGAAATTGGAAATCAGAGGTTATGTACCTTATCATCGCACGTGAACTATTTTTATATTTGGGTCGAATAGAGTGAGTCTTTGATGGATTGGGCTTTTGCCAATTGAACCTTTTGGTCGGCACATAACAGTTGCCCCCCAAGGCTTTACCGAGCACTGAAAGAGTCGGGGTAAGATTTAAGTATCATTGATCGGCCTCCATATCGTAGTCCGTGTGAAGTAGAACTGGATCACTTAGGATCAATTTTAAAAAGTAATGAGGCACAAACAAATTTAATGTGGTTTTATCATCGAGATGCTTCGTCACCCATTTTTTGCACGTACAATGATATGACCAACTAGGGTGTCACCCAGCTTATAGAGTGCTTGAGTGCACTTTAGTTTGGCGTGTTTCCATGAGTGGAATTATAGTCGTTTGATCTTGTGAACCTTGTATGTAGTCCGTCTTGATTCTTCAACTGCCATTGCTTATTAATAAGAGGAGTTGAATATTTGAATGTTTTAACCACCTTTTAACTTTCAAATTTTCAGTTACTTTCCAAGAGAAACATTTTCGTTCCCTTTTCCTGAGAGCATCACCATAAGTGATTCAAAGTCTTCGCTTAAAGCATTTTTCTTTTCTATTCCTCATGCTTAACCAGCATCTTACCACCAGGTACCTTTCTAACTCAAGTTTCTCCTTCAACATTTTCTACTTTTATTTAAGATGAGTGGTAATAATATTGATTTAGTAAGTGATTTTAAAGGGGAAACTTCATCTAGGTCGTCCCATGATTCTCCTCATCCTTCCCTTAACAATGGGCACATAGGATTAGAAATTATATTCGTATATGACGATTCTGGGTCAAAATAGATGCCTGAGACTTCTTCGGAGGAAGACACTTCTTCTGGGTCGTTAGATGCCCTTATCACAAATTTAGGCAGACAAATAAATTGCTCCGAGACCCCCATACCCCTCCCTTTCTTTTGAAATAGGAGGTACAAGCCAATTTTCTAAGGAGGGAATGCGCTAAATATTTTTTTTCAAGTTCTTTTGAGGACTAAAGGTCTCGAGCCTTGTGACACTAAAGTGTTAAAACAGTTGAGTCTCTGGGCCGATGGGATATGTCGATGTATGACTGGATGGATGTAATGATAGTGGATACTCCCTCGACATTAAACACTAAGGCCGCCCTTGGTGATGCTGAAATTGTGGTTGGCGACCCTTCGAAGTGGTCGGTCCTTACAGTTCCAGGATAGTAGAGGATATGCAGTTCTTTTGACGACTGCATGTTCCTATTTTTATGGGTGTTTGTTTACAAAGTTAGGACTTCGACTGCAGTTTTCTAAATTTGAACTATCTGTCCTAAAACATTTGAAGGTTGCACCTTCCTAGCTTCACCTGGGGTCCTGGGCGTATGTGAGGGTCTTCTAACTGTGTGTCGGGCACAAATCTTAAGAGCACTCTTTTAAATTAATTTTTTCGTTTTTTTGTTCAAAGCGCACATCCCTAAATAACTTTCATAACCATGGGCTTCTTCAGCTTCACTTGGTCGTCTCTTGGTTTGACCCCTTTATTCTGGACGAGGATGGATTTTGTAGATGTTTTATATTAGTGAATCCCCTCACCCCTAATGATCACTTTATTTTTTTCATATCTATGCCGACTCCCCCCAATACTGTTAAATTTCGTATCCGAAGTATTGGTCTAAGATCTACTTCAACCGGGATGTTGGCTCCTATTGTACCCAATCAGGCTCTATTTCTCCAAACGAGGTGATAAATCCTGGTTTTAGGGGTTTGTCTATGAGGAAGGGTTCGACTCTGGTGAGGTTCCCCCTACCGAAGTGAGGAAAAAGCGCATTTATACTCATACTATCTTGAGTACAACTAATTTTAAGGAGAGGAAGAAGATTTTTGGTGAGAGCGGAGTCTTCACGGTTTTTTTACTTGCGTAGTTTTCTTTTGCAGATAACATGGATAAAGTGAGCAAATTGAAGATGTTCCACTACCTAACTTCACAAATTTTACTAAACGAAATAGGGTGTGTCCGTAAGTGCATCTCCATAATATCTCCCGAGACATGATCAGGATTCTAAGGTCCATATTGATCTAAAACTTGTATAAATATGGGTATCTATTCTCATCTTTTTAAGAAATTCACATCACACTAGAATGAGTATATATTGGCATGTCGCATTTGTCTACTTCAATGATGCAAAGGCCTCACTTGAACTTAGGGTCGCATAGTACACCTCTCTTGTAGATTTAAAATCTATATTGGAGATTCTCCTATACTACCCATACAATCGAAAAGTTGTGAAACTTGGGCGCCGTTCAACCTCGATTGACAACGAAGGAAAAATTTAGTTCAACAAGTTTGAGCTAAAGACGAATGAAGATTAAGGGTTATGTGAAGTACATTTCACCGTTATGAAACAAAAGGTTCGATCGAGCTGGATGCGAAGATTGCGAAATCGACTGAAGATATTCTAAAGATGTTGAAACGTCCTATTTGATGATGAAATGTATTGTTCGATTTATGTTAATAATTATCTATGTAATGTTTTGTTTTTTATGTATGTCATAACAATTATTAATATTAATTTATCTCCGTTTCTACATCTATTTTGTTTCTCCATTTGTTGGTGGTTCTTTAGAATCCAAAAATACACTTCCGTAAAGAATACCTATATGCATATCCAAATTGAATTTAATCATAGAATTGGAATGTGGCTCAATAACTAAAAATATGTGCATAAATAAGGTGCATTTCAACCATTTCCGAATTTTAAGAATTTTTTTCTTAATAAAAATTATTTAGGGAAGGAATGCGAGAAAAGCAATTCTCAAATTTTAATAGATTGATAATTTTAATCTTCTACTTATCAATTTAATACAAAATTGAGTGAATTTGGGTAACATTCATAAGCTCTTCACAAAATTTAATTTGTATAGACCAAAGACGGGGTTTCATTCGAGAAATAATTTAGACTTGTTTGGTTCAATTTTAGTTTTTAATTTTTAAATCTAATTTCGGGAAGAAATTTTTTAAAAAAAAGTTTGGTAGTTCTAGTTTTAAAAATTGTTTGTAAGAAAGTTGAAAAACTTGTTTAATAAATTTACTTTAAAACATGTTTTGAAAAGTTAACTAAATAATATATTTTTTAGATTAATTATTATGCATAGTTAATGTAAAAAAATTTCCACTGTGAATTCATTACTATCATTGTTTGTATTACTATAGGTAATTAATATAAAAGTCAAACTTTTTTTAATGATTAACTGATAGTATAAACGTGTATTTCAATTAAATACTAGTATTTTTTTACTCATGTTATTTTTTATTAATTATTATATTTTTTTTGTCTTTCAATTTAAATGAAAATTAAAAAAAAATTGAACACGTGTATTTCAATTAAATACTATTTTTTTACTCATGTTATTTTTTATTAATTATAATATTTTAAATTTTTTCTTTCAATTTAAATGAAAATTAAAAAAAAAAAATATTTGAACACGTAGTAATAACTAATAACTAAAAAGCCAAATGGTTTCCATTAGACCATTTACAATGGGCATGTTGAATAAATTATTAAGTAGTTGAATGGGTGCAATGAGGTGTTGAATTGAGTGTTGAAAATGAGGTGGATTAAATTGTGGGAAATAAATTCAACATGTTGAATAAGAGAGAGTGGGGGTCACAAAAAACATTTGCCAAAATATTATTGGTTGTTGTAAGTTATTATATTTTTATTTTATGATAATCATTTAGGGTCAATTATTTCATAATAAATTATTTTTTTTTATTTTTACCAAAATTCATCATTTTTTCTCTATAAATAGAGAATAGTTTCATTAGATTTGAACACTAAAAAAAATCAACTTTCTTCTCTCTAATTTTTCTATTTAGCCTTCTTATTTGTAGCTCTTAAGACATTTTTAGTGAAATGGATCCAAACAACAACCCTTTTAACACTGAAAATTCCACTAATTATTGTCTCTACTACCCAAATCCCAACAACTATATATTTCAAAATCAATCTTCCAACCAACAAGATCCCTAAAATATACCAAATTATGGATTCCCTCATAATTTCATAATTGGAGCATAAAAATCATATTCATAATGCTTATTTATTTTTATTGTCTTACAATTTTAAAACTTAAATAACAATTATTGTAATTTTACATGCATAACCTATTTTTAATAAAAATATATGGTGGGATCTAAGTTTTGTCAAGTCATTGTTAGTATTTGTTTGGAAATTAAGTTTTGTCAAGTCATTGTTTGTATTTGTTTGAAAATTAAGTTTTGTCAAGTCATTGTTTGTATTTCGTCACTTTGTATTTGTTTGAAAATTATGTTTTGTCAAGTCATTGTTTGTATTTGTTTCAAGTCATTGTTTGTATTTGTTTGAAAATTAAGTTTTGTCAAGTCATTGGTTCTATTTTGTCACTTTGTTTGTATTTGTTTGAAAATTAAGTTTTGTCAAATCAAGGTTTGTATTTGTTTGAAAATTAAGTTTTGTCAAGTCATTGTTTGTATTTTGTCACTTTGTTTGTATTTGTTTGAAAATTAAGTTTTGTCAAATCAAGGTTTGTATTTGTTTGAAAAATATGTTTTGTCAAGTCATTGTTTGTATTTTGTCACTTTGTTTGTATTTGTTTGAAAATTAAGTTTTGTCTAATCAAGGTTTGTATTTGTTTGAAAATTAAGTTTTGTCAAGTCATTGTTTGTATTTTTGTCACTTTGTGCCTTTTCTACTATTTAACTTCATCATTCTTCCATTGATGTATCAATACCAAAAATCTCATATTACTAAAAAAAATATCAATGGATCTATTAGAATTTCTTTTTGATATCGAAGCTTACAAAAGGCATGGCCGGCCCAATGAGTTCGGAGGCCCTGCTCTAACTTATAAAATAAGATTAAATTTCAAAAAATATAACTTTAAAAATTATAATTTTATATTTATTATAAAAAAATTATATAAAATATTAAATTTTTGAAAACAAATTATAATTTTACATATTTTTTGAAAAAACAAATATTAAATCTATTGCTTTTGTAATTGAAAAATATTTTTGAATTATGTTTTATTTAAAATGATGATAAATAGACAAATTAAATCTATTTGATTTTTTTAATTAATGTATTATTAGGCTGGAATAAAAATGATGAAAAATTGTTTTAAAATAAAACAAAATTTAATCCTATCTAATAATTAAGATAAAAAGGTGTAATTATTAAATTAAAATATATAAAAAAAAATTTCTTTTCTATTTAAATTATTTTTAAGATGAAGAAATAATCTCACTCCTAAACTTTAGAGTTTAAAGAATATGTACTAATTAATTTATATTTATTTCGCTCTAAACACTAACTTATCTTTTTATCATTGAATTCAATTAAATTGCATTTATACTTTGTTTTAAAACAAATAATCTCTAGCTTTTAAAATTTGAATACATAATATTTAATATAAAGTTGATGTATTTAATTTATTATCAAGTGTTATGACTTTTGATGGTGCACACAAACATTTAACATCCTTTATTATTAAAGCATTCAATGTTAATAATCCTATAAAAAATTATGTATTATTGAAAATCGTAAACAATTGAAAACATAAAAGCTACTAAGTGAAAAGAAAATAAAAAAATGATTGAAAATGATGTGGCCCCCAGGATATGGGGCCCAGCGCTGCAGTACTTGCTGCACTTGGGGATGGCCGGCCCTGACAAAAGGCAGTCTGAAATTGATGAGAGGTATATCGTCAACCGGTTCAGGGAGCGAAGGAACCAAATAGAGGAAGGATATACACCTCGTGTCAAGAGAAAATATCTCAATAGAGATTATGCAGCGGCAAACCAAAGACTAATTGATGACTACTTTGCAGAACAACCTACATATGACGATGCAATGTTTCGTTGACGCTTCCGGATGCGAAAACATATGTTCCTTCGAATCGTTGGGGACCTATCTAGCAGTGACAACTACTTCACCCAAAGATTTGACGCATCCAAAAAAGATGGTATATCTCCATTAGCAAAATGTACCACGACCATGCGAATGTTAGCATATGGTGTGGTGGCCGATGTGGTTGATGAATACATCAAAATAGGAGGTACTACAACATTTGAGTGCTTGCGTAGATTCTATAAAGGAATCATACATTTGTATGAGCCAATGTATCTTTGAGCACCAACTCAAGATGACCTGCAAAGAATACTGCATGTTAACGAAATGCAGTGGTTCTCGGGGATGATTGGGAGTATTGATTGCATGCACTGGGAATGGAAAAATTGTCCTACAACATGGGAAGGTCAATTTACTCGGGGAGATAAGGGAGCCACCACTGTTATTCTTGAAGCAATTGCAACTTATGATCTATGGATTTGGCATGCCTTTTTTGGATGTCCGGGCACATTGAACGATATAAACGTTCACCCGTGTTCGATGATGATGAATAGGGAAATACTCAAAGAGTGAACTTTATTGTGAATCAACGTCCGTATAATATGGCATACTATCTTGCTGACAGTATCTACCCTTCTTATCCAACTTTCGACAAATCAATTAGACTTTCTCAAAGTGAACCAGATAAGTTATTTGCAAAATATCAGGAGGGATGTCGGAAGGACATTGAACGTGCATTTGGGGTGTTGCAGGCTCGATTTAAAATTATTCGTGAACCAGCCCGTTTGTGGGACATAGCCGATTTGGCTCTCATCATGAGGTCTTGTATCATAATGCATAATATGATTGTTGAGGATGAACGAAATACATATGCTCAACATTGGACATTATGATCAATCTGAGGCAAGTGGGTCTAGTACACCGGAGCCATTTTCAACCGAGGTGCTACCTGCATTTGCGAATCATGTGCGTGCTAGATATGTAATGCGTGATTCACATGTACATCACGATTTGCAAGAAGATTTAGTCAAACACATATGGGCAAAGTTCGGAATGTTTCATGATTAAATAGATTGTTTATGAGTTGAGTCTATTGTACTAATTAAGTTATGTGTGTTGTGTGTTTAGTGTATTGTATTGCATTTTAAGTTTTATGCAATTTTATTTGTTTTAATAATGACTATTCCTATATTTTGTATTTATTACTTGCAAGGAAAAAATTAATTAAGAATGTAAAATTTGAAAAATAAAATTAAAATAAATTATTAAATTAGAAAAAAATTAAAATAAATTATTTAACTCTTAATTATTTTAATTTAATTTTAATCGATAATTGTTATTAATTTATAATCACAAAAATAAATACATAAAAGAAAATATTAATATAAAATAAAAGTGGTGGGGTAGGATGTTGAATTTTATTAAACAAAATCATCTACCATATAAGAAAATTAAATGGTCCGGAAAAGACCAAAATACCCTGCTTGTCATATAAACTTCCACGTGGATGAGCTTAGAAGCTTTCTTTCTGTTTTCTAAAATTTTCCTTCTTTTATTTAATTGTTGGAAATTCACACAACTTTTTTGCATGCACATCTTTTGAGATCTATATCAATTTATGCACTAAGACCTATTTCTTTACTTGCTGCTTTTTTCAAACTGCAATGAAAATAATATATTATTTCTTTAGAAACTTTTCCCCCTCTTTATCGTATAATGTGATTATGACACTATTGAATGATTATTGTTTGATTTTTTAATTTAATATTAATAGATTTGATATTTATGATTATTATAAGTATATTGATCTTTATTAAAAAGAAAATACAACAAAATTTTATTAAAACAAATATTTATTAATTAGTGTAAGAATAAAAGAAATAATAGATGTTTTTTTATAATATTAAAACAATATTATAAATACTAAGTTTTAAAGAAAAAAGATAATATATAGAAAGATTGTACAAATATTAAATGTGATTGGACAATTCTATATGAGCCCAAAAAAAAATATAATATTTTATGATAATGATGACTAAAGAAAAATAGTAAAATTGTAGGCAGGAGTAATCATAGACTCATAAATACAAAAGTGACTAAGGAATCATTTTTTTTTTACCAATGGGCATGCAAGGATATTAAACTATATTCAAATATCTTGACTAAAATAATAAATTTTATATGTTGTAACCAAAACTTATTTAATAAAATAATTATTATAATTTAAAACATTTTTTGACAAAGAAATTAAATTTTATTCAAATAATTTAATTAATTAAATTCAAATATTTCTATTACTTTACCTTCTACAATTTATGAGGGGAATAATTAAAAGATTTATTTTAAATACTTAAAACGGTTTGCTTTTATAACATATCGGCGGATAAAAAATTGGATGTTTTATTATTTTATGGCAGTTAATAAATATCAATTAATTTGATCAATTTGATTATTTTTAAATTTTTTATCATTCACGATCATAATAGTCATTTAATGAGTTTGGTAGTAAATGATTTTAAGGCCAATAATTTTTGTGACACAATAAACTTAGCCAACATTCTCATTTAAGCAAATGATTTTATAACAGATCATTTTTAATAAATATTTTTTACATTTTTTGATTTTAAAAAGAAAATAATATATAAGAAAATTTATGCTTCTAAAATGAAATTAATAATATTTTTTAAGTTAGTTTTAGTGTATAAAATGTGATGCAAAAATAAGATTTTAATTTACTAAACCTTTTGTACACGGGAACATGAAGTTATTGATCAAAATATTGATTATTAACGGGACATGAAATTACTGATCAAAATATTGATTATTTTTATCTTATATGAGAATATGACTTGGTTTAAACAACTGAGGATATTAACTGATCAAAATATTTATTATTAATTATATATTTAATTATTATTTTTTCACGGGTAAGACATTGTTCTATTAAAAAAATATACATTTGGAATAAATACGCGGGAACATGAAGTTTCGATCAAAATATTGATTATTAACGGGACATGAAGTTATTGATTAAAATATTGATTATTAACAGGACATGAAGTTACTGATCAAAATATTGATTATTAACGGTACATGAAATCATTGATCAAAATATTTATTATTAACGAGACATGAAGTTACTGGTCAAAATATTGATTATTAACCGGACATGAAGTTACTGATCAAAATATTTTTTAAGGTACACGGGAACATGAAGTTATTGATCAAAATAATATTTGTACACAGGAACATGAATTTATTGATACAAATATTGATTATTTACGGGACATGAAGTTACTGATCAAAATATGTTTTTATTAATTATATATTTATTATTATTTTTTCACGGATAACCAGATATTTTTCTATTAAAAAATATACATCTAAAACAAATGCACGTCCCGTATCAGAACCCGTGCAAACGCACGGATTTGTTACTAGTTGAGAATGAGTGTTGAATAATTAGGTGGAAAAGAGAGATGATGATGTGGAGTGTAAAAAATGAAAAAGTAGGATGTTGAATTTAGAAACCATTGTTGATAGACTTATGCACTTCATCAAACTTCTTCAACCAAAATCAACCACCAACCATGTACAAAGTTTGTGAAACTTTCAAATTCATTATAATTTTAACATTGAGATTATATAACCATAACTTGAATAATCATAATTAACAATGACTTCCTAGATTTACAACCTCCCTTATGCTCGGTTTGTCCTAAAAGAATCAGGAAAAAAAAATTATATTTACTTAAATAACAAACCAATAATTCATCAATGCACAAACTACAAACATTATTTATATAGACAAACATATCAACACTACAAATTAAAACCTGCACCAGTGGCAAACACTACCCATTATTTCAGAGTTCACCTGTCCCAAGAGGTTGTCTTGAGGTATTTCCAGTGGCCCAGGCTTGATAATCTTTCACAAGCTGTTCAAGAAAAATAACTCGCATGAAATAAATCAAGTTTAATAATTTGCTCGGTATCTAAAATTAGTACAAAATTTGAAGTAGCAAGCAATCTATTGTAGAATCATAAACTCTAGCTACTGCAACTGTAGTCACCATGCCAGTGTCAGTAGCCGCAATAAAAACCAAATGACTGAGGAAATAAAAGTTGAACTGAGCATTTTTACTTTGTTATATACAAACGTTGTACATAATACATTATTAGTATAGATTTGTATAATTCTTTAGATATTGTAAAGAATATATTAGAACTAATCAGGTAGAGATTTCTTTAGTTATTTATAAAACATTCGTATGGTTCTGTCCATCGTCCGTATTGGGGGGAAGTTGTAAAGAATGTTGTCTGTATTTTCAATCAAATGTTGCCCCGTGTTCAAGTTAATGCTAGTTATGTAGAGCTTACGTTCTCACATTTTTCTTTTGTTCCAACATTTTGAATCTGGAGCTCTGAGTTATTGGGGTGATGCTTTTGTCCATGTACATAATCGATATCGGACTATGTTGGACACTCAGTGTTATGAGGAGTATCTTTTTGGATTATCCACGTAACAATTTTTTTTTCCAGTCATCGATACCTTTTCTTTCCACAGATGTTACCTTTTATGAACATGTGTCCTTAGTTGTAAAGATGCAATTTAGAATCTGAGCCCAAGTTTCTCCTCCTTGGTTCTTTCTTTTTAGGGTTAACATATGAGTCATGTGTTCCCATTCTTGTTCCTACTTTGCCCTTTATTTTGCCGGAAAAAGTATTTTCAGCATTAGTAGCAGAAGTAATGAATACTAAAGCTAGTGAGCCAACATTGGATAAACAGAGGAGAGAAAAACCTGATCTAATCTAAAAACAACTTCTATCACCTGAGCGAGGTAAGTATTGAAAATAATCCCTCTACATATGATTCTCAGGTTTTTTGTTAATTGTGACTCTGATCTTGATGACTTTTACCAATAGCTTGGAAACGTTATGAGATTTTATGCAAAATATTTTACTTCTCAATTTGTGTCCTCTAAACATATTTCATGTAGCATCAGTTTTACTATAGCTGTTGACTATGCTAAAATCCTAATATCTAGACACTAAAAGATGCAAATTGTATCCAAACTATGTATGATGAGAGGAAAGCCCTTGAAAGCAATGAAACTTGGGAGAATGTTAAGAGGTAAGAGGGCAAGAAATCGGTTGGTTTAAGTGGATCTACATGGTCAAGTACAAATCAAATGACACTCTTGATCGATACAAAGCAATACTGCTAGAAAAAGAACAGACTCACATCTATGTCCGACCCTCCCATATTCCCTTTCTAATTAACCATCCACTTGGCCAGTTTGTAACAAATTTCATCCCATCCTCTCACGGTCTAGACAAAGGGTCTATTAAAGTGATTTTGCTGAGAGATGCGTAGAATAAAATATTACAGCAGGTAATGTGAGCCACAAAAGAGCCAAAATGTATTAATGATGTTTATAATAATAAGTTTTCTAAGGATTATTTTTTCTTTATAAAATCCAAGGATGTTATAGTGTATTTAATAATTTTGGACAACTGGAATAACCACATAGATGTAGGACGAGACCTCGAAACACCTCTCTCTAGTAATAATTTTTTATGGATTTCACATTTTAGGCTGCAGTTAATACACATTGCTACTTTGTTGAAACAAATTATGATATTGCAAAACAAAATCTTCGGTCTCTCGCACTTTCTCTATAAACTCTAATACATGTAGCCCGGCTGAGTTAAACATGTGCAATATGAATACATATATATGGACTGCCCAAGAAATATGATTTTTAAACTTGAATTTGCAGAAATACCCACTCTTTGGTTCATTTAAATATTTGTGGAAAAGCTGACCAAGTAATCTAACTTAATCATTTTTTTCGTATTTTTTCATTTTGCAACTTTGTCTGTGAACAGTTCAACTCTACCAAAATTTTCAATTTGATGCAGGTCAAAATCTGTAAGGAGAGACTACTGGTCATGTACATGAAATCTAAAATATAAAGAAATCGGAGATGCTTTGATAGAACTCGAACTGGGGGTTTATCAAGAAGCAATATCACAGTAGGGAAATTCCCCTTTGTGTAAGTATGAAACTTTATTGATTTTTATTGAGAACACTTAACAGATTTTTGAGGAATCTGAAACCTCCCAAATACAATTCTAATTTATCAAAATGGACTCTTAATATCTACAATGTACTGTCTTATTTAAAGACTGATTTCCTATTAACGGCGTCACTTCTAACTGCTTACTGACAGTTACAAGTGTCAGTTAAACTAACCTCCTAAATACTAACTGCCTAAAGACAGTTATACAGCTGTCAGTTAAAGGATAAATATGTCATGGCTCTTTGTATGGCTTCTTCCTCACATAAACTTGTTTGATAGAAGGCTGCTGTACTCTATCATGCTTCTCAGAGGCGAGGTTTACACTTATTTGTCTTCCTAGATTATGTTATGTTATTCTCAGAGTTGAAGTTGTGTAGATTAGGTTAATAAAGTCGGCATACTAATTACTCTACCCGTTAATTTTTTTAGGTTTATTATGTCAAGGTGGAGATAAATACCTCCCCCTAAGGACGACAGAAATAGCACAGTCAAATTTTGTTGTTCTTTCCAGGATGGTGAGTATTGATATTGCATTATGGTAACTCTATTGGATGGATGAGGATATGATGACTCTACTTATGAGATACGATACCTTGACTGAAGACGAAGTTAGATTTATGTAGGATAAACTGTTTTGGCTATTTAGTCTATGTTAGAACCTGGTCCACAAGGAGAATTCAATCCAAAAGACTAGTCCATCAGCTGGGACGTGGGAGAGCCTCATGTCTTAAGTACCTGTACTTGTAGTGAATACAATAGAGGGTAACTTGCCTGCGGTAAGATATGCAAGAGGACTTTTAGATTCTGATGAGTAAAATATGTGATTCTTTGACCTAACTATGAAGTTTGATATTCATAGTAATGGTTAAGCAAGAGGTCTGTAAGCACAAAGTGGTTAAGAAAGAAACATGATAATTCGAAGTTCTTCAGGCACGAGGCCTGTAA